>NC_086103.1:116549869-117749869 GCF_963921235.1 Mobula hypostoma | reverse complement strand
CAACAATGTATTTCATAACTGTAATTAATAAAACATAGAGAACCTGGTATTAAATGAGCACAGATTGTGGAGGGGATGGGAGGGTGAGTGAGTTAGTGTGATGGGGGAATAATGAGAGCTGTAGAACCAGAGACAGAGGACATCTCTTTCCCATTCTCACTGCAGGAACTTCTCTCCAATCATGAATTTGGTTTGTTTCAGTTGTCTGGAGCCACCACATAAAAAAGGATTGTAAAGCAGAATATATCAGGATTCTGACTTTATTGACGTCCTTAAAATATATGCCCAGCCCCCAGGCTGTCAGACATATACTTCGATAAAATTCAGAGGTTGAAGCTGCTCCCCTGATACACCTGACTCTTTTTTTTTCCGATTCAGCTTCCATCTACACTGGATCTCAGAGAATTCATATTGGAAGATATAGAATCGTTGGATATAGTATTAAGAAACTATAAGAGTGATACACAGGCCTCCGAGCAGGAACCAGAATGTGGGGTACAAATGACAAAGGGACATAGAAAAGGTAGATAGTCACGGAGAATTTCATTACGCAGGTAGATTGGGAAAATCAGGTTGGTGTTGGATCCCAAGAGAAGGATTTGTAGAATGCCTACGAGATAGCTTTTTAGAGCAGCTTGTGATTGAGCCCACTAGGAAAAAGGCAATTGGGTTTTGTGTAATGATCTAGATTTGATTAGAGAACTTCAGATAAAGAAACTGTTAGGAGGCTGTGTTCATAACCTGATAGACTTTACCTTGCAGATTGAGAGGAGATGCTAAAATCAGAGGCATCAGTATTACGGTGGAGTAAAAGAAATTATATTGGTATGAGAGAGGAGATGGCCAAAGTTGATTGGAAGTGGACACTAGCAGGGATGACAGCAGAACAACAACAGCTGGAGTTTCTGAAAGCCATTGGGAAGATGCAGGATAGATTCATCACAAAGAAGAAGTAATATTCTAAAGAAAGGACAAGGCAACAATGGCTGATGAGAGAAGTCAAAGACAGTAAAAGAGAGGGCATGTAATATAGCAAAATTAGTGGGAAGTTAGAAAATGAGGAAGCTTTTAAAAAAGCAACAGAGGACAACTAAAAAAGCAATAAGGGGAGAAAAGATTAAATATGAAGGTAAGTTAGCCAATAATATAAAAGATACAAAATATTTTTCAGATATATAAAGTGCAAAAGAGAGCTGAGGGTGGATATTGGACCACTGGAAAATGACGCTGGAGAGGAATAATAAATCAGCCATGCTGGAATGGCAGAGCAGACCCAATGGGCTGGATAGCCTAATTCTACTCCTATGTCTTATATCAAATATCCCATGAAATATTTTATACTTGGCCTCCACTGATTACCCAAGGGATGGCATCAAGTTGCAGTCACTGAACTCAGCCAGCAAGTTCCTAACTGTGCTTTACTTTTATGCCCTCGTGGATTCATTGGTTCACATCCTACAGTCTGTGATCATTGGGTCCTGATCTACTGCATCAACAGGTCAGGGCTGGGCAATCCACGACTTTCATTCCTCCTCGTCCTTCGTGGGAAAATGATATAGGATAATCCACATAGAGACATAGAAACATAGAAAATAGGTGCAGGAGTAGGCCTTTCGGCCCATCGAGCCTGCACCGCCATTCATTACGATCATGGCTGATCATCCAACTCAGAACCCTGTACCTGCCTTCTCTCTACACCCCCTGATCCCTTTAGCCACAAGGGCCTTACCTAACTCCCTCTTAACTATAGCCAACAAACTGGCCTCAACTGTTTCCTGTGGCAGAGAATTCCACAGATTCACCACTCTCTGTGTGAAGAAGTTTTTCCTCATCTCAGTCCTAAAAGGCTTCCCCTTTATCCTCAAACTGTGACCACACATATACAAACAACTCCGGATACATGAGTCACAGAGTGGTTGAGAGCATCTGGTGGAGTTTCAGCCGGTTTCAGAATGAGGTGGTTGTGGTTCCTTAAGGAAAATGCAGTTTACTCTTGCTTTATTAAAACCGTTCTCATTAGAGCCCTCTATACACATCATCTTGCTGATCACCTTCTAAGGTTGCTTTTGGTTATATGGAAGAGACTTTAGAGGACTGACAACAAGTGGTGAAACCTAGCTTGGTGATGAGAATAAAGAAGATTATGATAAAGACTATGTGAAGTGCTCAGCCCACACTTCCTCTATATTCAGACAACATTATTAACAATGGAGTCATAATTACTTCATTCTCTAGTATCTAGGAAATGCTTCCTTTAATGACTCTGTGATTTTGTAGAATTATGCTTACCTTGATTGGATCTGATACATTTTCAACTATTGTTTATTAAATGTGATGTTTTGAATTCACTCTAAAAGATTTGCTATTCTCGATGGCTGTAATATTTCTGGCATGCTGTTGCATTAGAAAACCATGAAAAATCGAAACTGGCTAATTTGCTTATTGTTGTTCTACAAAATAATATTAACAACACATACAAAACTAAGTTCTGGTTTACTTGGCCTGGTTGCTGCACACCAGGTACAACAAGACTTTTCAGAAGATGGCATTAATTCAGTGATACAGGGAGACCAAGATGAGTGGAGACCAGTCACTATTCTATGGGGATTCACATTCACCCATAGGTGGAACACATTTGTAGGTGCTACCCATGGTCATTATATCATCCTCAATGTCCTTCATAACCACTTCCTGTCAGAAGTAAGAGAGCTACTTCCTGAATCAGTGTGATTCTCAGAGGCACACAGAATGGCACTGGAACTCCCAGAGGCTCATTGATTTTCAACACACAACAACTCCAGGAAAAGCATAGATGGAATGCTGAGGCTTTATAAGCCATTGATCAGACTGCTCCTAGATTATGATAAGCCGTCTAGGGTGTATACTCACTGTACTAAAAGAATGAGGGGGGATTTCATTGAAACTTATTGAATATTGGAAGGCATCGATAGAGTTGATGTGCAGAGGATGTTTCCAATAGTGGGAGAGTTCAGGATCAGAGGGCACAACCTCAGAACACAAGGATATCTCTTTAGAACAGAGGTGGGGAGGAATGTCTTTACCCAGAGAGTGAAGAATCTGTGGATTTCATTGCAACAAGTGCTGTGGAGGCCAAGTCATTGGATAAACACTCAGTGACCACTTTGTTATGTATACCATTATTAGTTTATGTTCATGGTTACCGCGGTAGTCCATCCTCTTCAAGGTTCGATGTACTGTGCATTTAGAGACGCTCTTCTGCACTCCACTGTTGTAGCACGTGGTTATTGGAGATACTGCCACCTACTACTAGCCTCCATAGCACCCAAGGAGCGGTGTCTTAGGAAGGTGGTGTCCATCATTGGGGACCCCCATCACCCAGGGCATGCCCTTTTCACACTGTTACCATCAGGAAGGGGGTACAGAAGACTGAAGGCACACACTCAACGATTCAGGAACAGCTTCTACCCCTCTGCCATCTAATTTCCAAATGAACCCATGAACACTACCTCACTACCTTTTTATTTCTATTATTTTGCATTACTTCTTTTAACTGAACTATTGAACAGAGATATATACTTAATGTAACTCAGAGCTTTTTCTCTATATCTATTTATCATGTAGTTCATTGCACTGCTGCTATTAAGTTAACACATTTCACGACATATGCTGGTGATATTAAATCTGATTCTGACTCTAATTCTTCGTGTCTGCTTGAACCAGTCTGGCCATTCTCCTCTGAACTCTCTTATTAAATAGGCATTTTCACTCTCAGAATTGCATTGGATTTTTTTTTTTTGTTTTTCACACGATTCTCTGTAAACACTAGAGACTGCTTGTGTGATAATTCCAGGAGATCAGCAGTTTCTGAGATACTCAAATCACCCCATCTGGCATCAATAATCATTCCACAGTCAATCACTTTGATCACATTTCGTCCCCATTTTGATGTTTGGTCTGAAAAACAACTGATTCTCTTGACCATGTCTGCATGGCATTATGAATTGAGTTGCTGCTACATGATTGGCCCATTAGATTTTAACAAGCGGATGTGCAGGTGTGGCCACTGAGTACACTTAAAGCAGTGATTGATAGGTTCTTGATTAGTACGAGCATCGAAGGTTATGGAGAGAGGCAGGAGATTGGTATAGATAGAGATAATATATCAGTCATGATCACATGTCAGAGCAGACTTAATAGACTGAACGGCCAAATTCTGCTCCAATGTCTTATGGTCTAATAATGCAGAGAAGAGCACCAGCCACAATGTACAAATTCATCAGGAGGGACCATGTTCTGATCTCCTTAAATATAGCTGTGTACAGATATTTGTGCATAGAGTAAGGATTGGAGGATTTAATGCAAATAAGAACCAATCATCTTCAAAAATTCCTTTTAAATGTAAAATGAAAGCATCAATATGCTTTGAATTTTGGAAAGCTTTCTATTATTTCCTTAGTCACCTTTCTAAAACCATGGGAACAAGTCATCAGTCCTGGGAATTTATTGGCTTTCAGTTCCATTGGCTTTTGATCAATACTATTGTTTCAGCAGTTTTAATTTCTTTCCGCTCCTCATTTACTTTAGCCTCTGGTTGTAACAGGGATGGTTTTGAACCAGGATTGTTATGGTGAAGTTCCATATCTTTAACCAGTGGACTACCATGAGAGACATAAACCAGGTGGACCCAAGTGCAGAGGTGGCCAGAGACGAGAATGGAGTTGAACAAGGAATCTTTACTTGGTTGAGGATTGGTTTGTAGAGACACTGGCTAGGACTCGACAATCACTACTCACTGGGTAGGTAAACTCAACGCTGAGCAAAGACAAACAACAGAGAGGGAGCTCACATGGAGAAACAAAACAAGGCATAGATGCATTGCTAACTAAAAAGAGACACAGGTGAAAATAACCAACCAGGAATTGGGGGAGAAAGAGCATCAGAGCCTGGAGGAGCCTGGAGCCGTCTGGTAACCAGACCAAAACATAAGAAAAACGTTCAACTCTATCTGTGCTTGGTTCAGGCAAATCTAAGCCTTGTGGGTACTGAGGTTATTTCCAGAATGCACACTTCTCATTTGCTGCATTAAAATATTTTGTACCAGATACAAATGAAATTACCTTGTGCAACATTCCACCTGATCTCCAGAATCTTGTAACAAATATATTCTCTATCCTGAAATCCTGGGGAACTGTCTCTCCTACACTGCCCAGAGAGATTTTGACTGTTTCTCTGAACTGTATGACATCTAGATTTTCAAATATGCCAACTGCTCCCAAAATGCTGAATCACTGTCCAAATGCACTCTATGCTTGGACTTCTTATAATAAACCATTATTTACTCTGTAATAATACAGTCTTGTCCAATGAGCTTGTTACTTTGTTTTGCAAGATAGTTTTTCAGCCTGATGATGGCTTTTGCAGACACATTGTAATTGCCAACTTGTGCCCAGTGTCTTGCTGCTATTAAAAGGCAACACCAATTTCACCTGCTGCCCTCCAGTGAAGGAGCCATTTCACGAGATGACACTGCAAGTCCCTGACTTTTGAAGAGTGCTCTTAATTTTCTCTTTCTATCACAAGAGTTTTTTTTCTGAGCTGATATTGCCAACTATCCTTACAGATCTATTTCTGAGGAAGTCACGTCTCCAATCTCCACCATGTGTTTAAAGTACAACATTTGGCTCCTTTATTGTTGTCTCGATCTTATCAGCATACAACTTCTGCATTGGTCCAACTCTGACTTATCACTTCTTAAGTTTTATGTTTAATTATGTAGCCCTCCTCCATACTCTTCTTCACATGTGCTAGATTACTCTCCAGTATCATCTGTAGTAAGTTGCTACATGAACTTTCAACGGCACATTAGCAAGATGGCACCAGTGAACAATGAGACCAATGGTTACGTCCTGCTGACAGTTTACAAAGCTATTTCCTTTACTTCTTCTTTCAAATATGATTCTACTACTAAGCTGTGTGCGGCTGGAGCCTGTGATTTACATTTTGGTGGTGCGTTTTGGGACCTGGTGCTTTACTGTCTCCGAGGGAGTTCAAAGAGGCTTAAAGTGGAGTGTGCAACCTGGAGGCCAGATACTCTGGAGATAAAGCATAGACCTATGATCAACTCCCCTGCTTCTCTCTGATTGAGGTGTTGACAGCATAAGCCTATGATCGATCCGTTGCTTCTCTCAGAATGATGCGTTGAGCAAGGTTGAAGTCATCGAGGACGAGACCAGAGGATGGGTAGGAGTTTGGCACCATCTGCCTCCATTTGACCAGTCTTCCTCTCCATCTTAATAGCTGCATTCAGAAGAAAGTGCAAAGGTCTTGGGATTCATGTTGCCAGGATTGACTGGCGAGGCTGTGGACTCATTTTGGAAGAGTTTGAGGTTCACATTGCACATGTTCCTGGATTCTGGTTATTCATTTTCTTTGTGGTTTTTGAGTGGTTTGATTGGGGTGATTGATGCTGATTGGAGTGCTTTGGTGAAGAATGGCCCTGAAGCCTGCATTGGCTAGCGGTACAGCGCTGAACTGAACTAAACTGAATTCTACTGATATGATGATTGATATTCTATGTGTTGTTCACTCACATTTGCTATTTGCGAAATTCGTTCTTTTTTCACACATTGGGTGTTTAATCCTTCCATAGAGCCATAGAAAACCGCAGCACAGAAACAGGCCCTTTGGCCCACATAGCCCATACTGAACCATTTAAACTGCCTACTCCCATTGACCTGCACCAGGGCCATAGCCCTCCGTGAATCTATCAAAACTTCTCTTAAACATTGAAATGGAGCTCAATTGTAGTACCACTCAACCTCAGTGGAAAAAGCTTTCTTGCACTTACCCTATCCGTACCCCTCATAGTTGTGTATACCTTGATCAAATCTTCCCTCAATCTTCTACGTACCAGGGAATAAAGTCTTAACCTATACAATCTTTCCTTATAACTCAGGTCCTCCAGTCCAGGCTTCATCCTTGCAAATTTTCTCTGTACCCTTTCAACCTTATTTACTTCTTTCCTGTAGGAAGGTGACAAAAACTACACACAGTACTCCAAATTAGGCCTCACCAATGTCTTATACAACTTCAACATAACATTCCATCTCCTGTACTCAATACCTTGAGTTATGAAGGCCAGTGTGCCAAAATCTTTCTCTATAACCCTATCTATCTGTGATTCCCAGATCTCTCTGTTCTACCACACTCAGTACCCTACCATTCACTGTGTAATACCTACCTGATTTGGTCCTACCAAAGTGCAACATCTCACTCTTGGCTGCATTAAATTCCATCTGCCATTTTTCAGCCCATTTTTCCAGCTGGTCCAGACCTCACTGCAAGCTTTGATAGTCTGATAGTCTTCCTCGCCATCCACTAACCCCACCCCACCCCACCCCACCAGTCTCGGTGTCACCTACAAATCTGCTGATCCAGTTAACCACATTGCCATCCAGATCATTGATCTGGATGACAAACAACAAAGGACCCTGCACTGATCCTAGCGGCACTCCACTAGTCACAGGCCTCCAGTTAGAGAGTCAACCATCTCTGGCTTCTCCCACAAAGACAATGTCTAATCCAGTTTATTACCTCATCTTGAATGCTAGATGGCTGAACCTTCTTGACCAACCTCCCATATGGGATTCTGTCAAATGCCATGCTGAAGTCCACATAGACAACATCCACTGCCTTACCTTCATCAACTTCCCTGGTAACTTTGTCTAAAAACTCTACAAGATTGGTTATACACAACCTGCCATGCACTGAGCCATGCTGACAATCCCTAATCAGTCCATGTCTATCCAAATACTTATATATCCAGTCCCTTAGAATACCTTCCAATAACTTTCCCACTACTGATGTCAGGCTCACCTGCCTATAATTTCCTGGTTAGAGTATTTCTTAAACAGCGGAACAGCATCGGCTATCCTGCAATACTCCAGTGCCTCACCTGTTGCCAAGGATGATTTAAATATGTCTGTTAGCTACCCTGCAATTTCTGTATCTACCTCCCACAGGGTCCAAGGGAACACTTTGTTAGGCCCAGGGATTTCTTCATTCTAATTTGCCTCAAGACAGAAAACACCCCCTCCTCTGTAATCTTTATAGGGTCCATGAACTTGCTGCTGCTTTGCCTCACTTCTATAGACTCCACGTCCATCTCCCAAGTAAATACAGATGCAGAAAGTCCATTTAAGATCTCCTCTATCTCTTTTGGCTCCACACATAGATTACCATTCTGATGTCCCAGAGGACAAATTTTGTCCCTTGCTATCCTTTTGCTCTTAACATATCTGTAGAATCCCTTAGGATTCTCCTTCACCTTGTCTGCTAAGGCAACCTCATGACTTCTTTTAGCCTTCCTGATTTCATTCTTAAGTGTTCTCTTGCATTTCTTATACTCCACTCTCATTTGTTCCTACCTACCTATACCTGCTATGCATCTCCTTTTTTTTTCTTAACCAGGGCCTCAATGTCTTTTGAAAACCAAGGTTCCATTTTATTCTGACAGGCACGTACAAGCTTTGTACTCTCAGAATTTCACTTTTGAAGGCCTTCCACTTACAAAGTACCCTTTTACTAGAAAACAGCTAGTCCCAATCCACACTTGCCAGATGCTTTCTAATACTGTCATGATTAGCCTTTCTCCAATTTGGAATCTCAACTCGTGGACCAGACCTATCTTTTTCCAGATTTACTTTGAAACTAATGCCATTATGATCACTGGATGTACGAGGGGTGATTGATGAGTTTGTGGCCTAAGGTAGAAGGAGTCAATTTTAGAAAGCCTAGCACATTTATTTTTCAATATAATTCCCTCCTACATGTACACACTTAGTCCAGCAGTCGTAGAGCATACGGATCCCTTCTTTGTAGAAGTGGTCCACAGCAGGAGTGATTGATAAATTTGTGGCCTAAGGTAGAAGGAAATGAGTTATACTGCTCTCATAATATGCACGTGCAGTTCAACTCTTTGAGTGAAACTGCAGAAAGTTTGAAGTTAATAACTCACCTACTTCTACCTTAGGCTACGAACTTATCAATCACCCCTGCTGTGGACCACTTTCTGGAGGTCCAACCATGCCAACTTCTACAAAGAAGGGATCCATATGCTCCACGGCCACTGGAGTAGGTGTGTAAATGTAGGAAAAATAAATGTGCTACGTTTTCTAAGATTGACTCCTTCTACCTATCAATCACCCCTCGTAAAGTGCTCCCCTACACAAGCCTCTGTCACGTTCCCTGTCTCATTCTCTAATAACAGATCAAGTACTGCATACTTTGTCATTGGGACTTCTATGTACTGATTAAGAAAACTTTCCTGAAAGTATTTGACAAGCTATATCCCCTCCTGTCTTTTTACAGTGAAACCCCGGTTTTCATTGGCTGCGTATATCTAGGGAATACACACTCTGGTCCCGCCAAATTTGTGAGATTGAGACGGCTCTCCCATCCCCAACGCCGGTTTGTGTGGATGCTGTGTAATTTGCAACCCTGTTACAACTCAGTGCCAAGAAATAACAGGCAGCATGCTGCATACGATTAAAGGAATCATATTTATGAATCTTAACTTAACTAAAGGGTTAGTAAAAAAAAGAAAGAAAAAACAAAAAGGGTCCATTATAATTAAACAGTCAAATGTGCACAAGTTGGAGCTCAACTCTTCCAAAAGTCATTTTCACTGATTCTCATTGACCACCACTTGCTCCATCGAATCATGGTCTCCCACCGGGTCGAATCCTACAACTGGTTTTCTCCAGTGTCTTATCTCTTCATCTCCCGCCGAACAAAGACTTCAGCTCACACTGGCGTCAGGCACACAAAAAAAACCCACTCCCCTGATTGGACGGCTCACATTCCAAAGCACTCATTAACTCTGCCCATAACCCAAACACTGCTTCTACAGGAAGGCCATTACATTAGCAGTGAAATCTTTACCAGGGCAATACAACAGTATAGCAGTATCAGTCAATATGTGGAAAGTTAAAATCACCTCCTGTAACAACCTTATGGTTCTTGCAACAGTCTACGATCTCTCTATGGATTTGTTCCTCTAAATCACTAGGACTGTTGGGTGATCTATAATACAGCCCCACCCATAAAGCTTCACTAGATGAGTCCTCCAGTCTGTCCTGACCGAGCACAGCCATGACATTCTCCCTGACTAGTAACATCACTCCTCCTCCTTTAATCCTTCCTGCTCTGTTCCATCAAAAAGAACAGCACCCCAGAATACTGAGCTACCAGTCCTGCCCCTCCCGCAACCAAGTGTCACTAATGGCTACAATGTCCTAATTCCATGCCCTGAGCTCACCTGCCTTTCCTACAATACTTCTTGCATTGCAATATACACAACTCAGAATATTCTTCACACCATGCTCAAACTTTTGAGAGTCTTGGCTTGAGTCTTTCCAACATCTGTCTCCGCAACCTCTTCACTATCTGTTCTGGCACTCTGGTTCCCATCCTCCAGCAACTCTTGTTTAAGCTCCCACCCACACACCCATACAGCATTAGCAAGCCTTCCTACTTGGATATTAGTTCCCCTTCAGTTCTTAAACGGGCTCCATGGTGTTTCTTTGTTTAGTGAACATAGCAGCAGCAGTTCAATGCAATACGTCATATAGAAGGAAAATAAATAATAAATAAATAAGTAAATCAATTACAATATATGTTTATCGAATAGATTAAAAATTGTGTAAAAACAAATAGTATATATTAAAAAAGCGAGGTAGTGTTCACGGGTTCAATGTCCATTTAGGAATCAGATGGCAGAGGGGAAGAAGCTGTTCCTGAATCGTTGAGTGTGTGCCTTCAGGCTTCTGTACCTCCTACCTGATGGTAACAGTGAGAGAAGGGCATGCCCTGGGTGCTGGAGGTACTTAATAATGGATGCTGCCTTTCTGAGATACCACTCCTTGAAGAAGTCCTGGGTACTTTGTAGGCTAGTGCCCAAGATGGAGCTGACTAGATTTACAACCTTCTGCAGCTTCTTCCAGGCCTGTGCAGAAGTGCCCCCCCCATGCCAGACAGTGATGCAGCCTGTCAGAATGCTCTCCACAGTACATCTATAGATGTTGTTGAGTGTATTTTCTGACATGCTAAATCTCTTCAGACTCCTAATGAAGTATAGTCCCTGTCTTGTCTTCTTTGGAACTGCATCGATATGTTGGGACGAGGTTAGATCCTCAGAGATCTTGACAGCCAGGAACTTGAAACTGCTCACTCTCTTCACTTCTGATCCCTCTATGAGGATTGGTATGTGTTCCTTCGTCTTACTCTTCCTGAAGTCCACAATCAGCTCTTTCGTCTTACTGACATTGAGTGCGACACCACTCCAATGTTGGCATATCTCACCTCTGTAAGTACTCCCGTCTCCATCCGTGACTCTACCAACAATGGTTGTATCAACAGCAAATTTATAGATTGTACTTGAGCTATGCCTAGTCACACAGTTATGGGTATAGATCAGGGGTGTCAAACTACCAACGGGTTTGCGAACGGGTCCGATCCGGCCCGCTGGATGATTTGGGGAAAAAGAAGTACATTCACGACCATTTATTATGTATCTGTAAAGCAGCCACTCTCTCTCCCACCGCTGTCTGTGCCGCCTGCTGTGCCAGCAGCTTGTTGTGTGTACTTAGAAAACAATAGGTGGTAGTTAACCACCCGCTGTGCATAAGCACCTACCACCCTGCACTGAAGAGCACTAGGGCCCCACCTGTAGCAAGACTGAGACTGTTTGCTGCTGTGGTTAAAAATGCTTTCCAAGAAAGGAAAAAGTTGACATCAAAGGCCAGATATTCAACGATAACTGGAAAGATCGTTTTTTCTTCTGTGAGGTCAACGGCAAACCTGTGTGTCTGATATGCTGGCAACAAGTGGCAGTGGCAAAAGAATACAATATCAAACGACACTATGAGACGTCACATGGAGAAAAATATGACAAGTACGCAGGACGACTCCGAACGCAAAAGGTAAACGAGCTTGAAGCAACTCTGAAAAAACAGCAATCAGTGTTCACCAAAAGTCGAGAGACTCATGATGGAGCTGTCAAGGCCAGCTATACTATTGCTAACAAAATAGCTGCTGCGTCGAAGCTGTACTCAGAGGGGGAATTCATTAAAGCATGCATGCTGACGGCGGCTGAGCTGGTGTGCCCAGAGGAGAGACAGGCTTTTAGTAATATCAGCTTGTCAAGAAATATTGTGGCAGAGGGAATTGGGGACCTTGCAGCAGATTTGAACAGTCAACTAAAATCAAAGTGAAGTCATTTATTGCCTTCTCTATTGCAATTGATGAGAGCACCGACGTGACTGATGTAGCTCAATTGGGAATATTTATTTGTGGTGTTGAGGCATCTTTGACTGTCACCGAGGAGTTTGTGGAGATGGTGCCCATGACAAACACCACAACGGCGAACAATGTTTTCTCCAGCCTCGTCGAGGCCTTGGACAGACTGGGGTTGATTGGAGTCATGCTGTCAGCGTGGCAATGGATGGCGCACCGTCCATGGTCGGGAAAAAGGCAGGTGTTGACAAAAAACTCAGAGAGAAAGTTCAAACAGAGAATCCAAAGCAGGAATTCTGGAATTTTATTGTATTATACACCAAAAGGCATTATGTAGCAGGAGCCTGAAAATGGACAATGTCATGGTGTAGTAATCAAAACGGTTAATTTTATTAGAGCCAAGGGACTCAACCATCGGCAATTTGACACTCTTTTGTCCGAAAGTAACATTGGACAAGGCCTACCGTACCACACTGATGTCCACTGGTTGAGCAGAGGGGTTGTGCTCAAACGTTTCTTTTTCCAATTACGTGCAGAAATTGGACTATTCATGAACGAGAAAGGGAAGCCAGTGGCAGAGTTGGATGACCCAGAAAGGCTTCATGATCTTGCATTTTTGGTGGATATAATCTTGATCCACCAAAAATGATCTTGCATTTTTGTTATCTTCTCCATTTTGTAAATGTCCATTGTAATTTCCATGCATACATTTAAAGTTGGGCTCTCCTGAGATAACCATTTCCTGGTAAGGGTTTTTTACCACCCACCAGCAGTACATTCATTACATATTTATATTTATCTTTTTTCAACTATTCTTGAGGTATATACCCAAAATATATGGTCTTACTCTCTAAGTGTATTTATCTGTTAGTATATCATTGAAATTTGCAGAATATAACTTAATTGATCTACTCCCTGAACAAATAAGAACCAAGAAAAGTGAATAATTAAAAAAAAGGTAACAAAGGTGTGGTTCCAAGGCTGGGGTCTCTAGATGATCCTGGGTTGGGCTAGGTGAAAAGTCTAGCTGTGGGGGTAGCCCCTCCTACCTGTGGGTTGAGGGCCCCCGCTGCAGTACCTATAAAAGCAAGTAAAAAAAAATTATGTCCATTACACAGAAATGATTTCCCTGTGTATTCCTCCCATGTATATATTCTCATTTAAGTGAGGAAAAAGGAATGAATAAATGATTTTTTTAAAAATTGAGTAATATAAAATCCACATTATAACACATATTTCTCGAGATAGGTATATCACTGTCTATTTTTGCTTCCGTTTAGCTCTGGAGGAGTTCTGGCTCTCCTGGAGGAGGTGAGGGCTGCCCTCGGAGAACTGACAGTCTCTTCCTGAAACAACACAAATCAAAGTTGCTGGTGAACGCAACAGGCCAGGCAGCATCTCTAGGAAGAGGTACAGTCGACGTTTCGGGCCAAGACCCTTCGTCAGAACCCTGCACGTACCTCTTCTTAGAGAAGCTGCCTGGCCTGCTGCGTTCACCAGCAACTTTGATGTGTGTTGCTTGAATTTCCAGCATCTGCAGAATTCCTCGTGTTTAAGTCTCTTCCTGAAATCCTTCTCTCGTCCTGTTCCCATCCCTTGCTTTCTAGCTTCTCTTACTATTTCCCAAGCAGCTTGGGACAATTGCTCAGCCAGACTTTCCCCTGGTTTGACCACGCTAATGGTCAGTCCTCTGTTCTTCATGTCTGTAGTTGCCTCCTCCACCGTCTGATATAGTCGCTCCCTTCATGGTAAAATACCCTCAGTTTAGCAGGGTATGGAGTTTGGAATTTAGTCTTTTCTTGCTTTAATATTCGTTTCGCTTCAGAATATTCCTTTCGTTTCTGTAGGACCGTGGGGGTGGGGGGGGGGGTTAATCATGACCAAAGTATATTAACTTCCCGTTCCAAAACACCCTCTTCTTACCCCAGGCCCTTCGTAGAATCTCCGCCTTGCTCTTGAATCGAAGGAGTTTAAGTACTAAGGAGCGAGGTTTACTTTGTCTGTCTCCGGGAGGCCGGGGGACGAGTGAACGAGGCGCCCTCTCAGTTTCAATCTCCATAGTCGGGGGAATATCCAGCGCTTCCCGCAACAGCCTGTCTACAAAGTCCATCATTGACAATCCCTCCGCTCCTTTGGGAACATTATAAATCCTGATATTTTTCTGTCGCGATCTTTCTTCCTGGTCAAGCAATTTACTTTTCTGTAGATTTACTATTTTTATCGTCTTACTTAGTAACTGTTCCACATTTTGCACGCGATCTTCCATCTTCTCAATTCGAGTCTCTGCCACCACTATTTTCTGATTGACATTGGTGAGCTCTGACTTTATATCATCGAGTTGTTGTTTTATATCTTTTTGGACTTCCCTTAGCTCTTCCAGAATCCTTATCATATTTGCCTCTTCGCCTGCCCGAGGCCCAGCGTCAGCCTTGCCACCACGCGCACGTGTAGGGGAGCCGCGTGCCGTACCTCTCTCTTCCATAGGCTCCACAGTGGTGCTTTTTTTATCTCAATTCTTTCTCCCCATTCTTGACCCCTTATCAATTCAGATATTTTCAAAAGATCTTATATTTGATGGATTAACGGGGCAAAATATGCATTTTTCTGGAGCAGCTGTTGATTTTAGCTGCCATTCTGAACGATGACATCACCGGAACCGAATGCCACAGATCCAGCCTTCAGCAGATGACATACCTCTTGGTTTATCCACGGCTTTTCATGTAGTAACGTACAGCAAGTCTTTGTAGGCACACACTCATCCATACAGGTTTTAATTTAAGTTGGTAACAACTGTAGCATACTCATCCAGATTCGAGGATGAATCCCTGAATACAGTCCAGTCCACCGATTCAAAGCAGTCCTGTTGGCGCTCCTGTGCTTCCCTTGTCCAAACCTTCTTGGTCCACACTGCTGGTGCTGCAGTCTTCAGTCTCTGTCTATACTCAGGAAGTAGAAATACAGCCAGGTGATCAGACTTGCCGAAGTGAGGGCGTAGAATGGCACAGTAGGCGGTTGGTGGAGGTTTAACAGTGGTCCATGACCTATTGTAACAGAAATAGAGAATGCCAGAATCACTCAACTGATGAGGCAGCAATCTGTGGAAGGAAAAGCAGCATTACTATGGGGAAGGGGTGCAGAGTACAAAGGGAATTTTTCTGGTAAGGGGAGGTCAGGATTCTATGAAACGTCTTTGACTGGTATTTCACAGCTGTTACAGGCTCCTTCGTTTGTTTCATTCAAGGGATGAAGGCTTCAGAAGATGAGCCAGCATTTATTTGCCCATTCCTAGTTACCCTTTAAAAGATGGTGGTGAACCAATGCAATCTTTGAGGTATGGATAAACCTACCATGCTGTTAGCAAGAGTTCCAGCCAAGGAACAGAAAAGTATTTCCAAGTCAGGAAGGTGTGTGGCGTGAAGAGCAACTTCCAGCAGCAGATGTTCCTGTGCTTTTAGTGTCCTGTCCTGGTTTTGGAATGTACTGGCTGAAGAGCCGTGGTGAGTTGCTGCCATCGACCTGTGGGTGGTACAAACAGCAGCTGCTGGGAACGGTGGCGCTTACCAAACAGGCTGCAATAGAAGCATTTTGTCAAACGTCCTGTGTGTTTCCTCATCCAGGAAAGTAACCTCTGTCTTGAGCTTTGCAGATGGTGGATGGACTTTGGGGAGCAAGGAGCTGAGTTATTCTCTCCAGGACTCCTGCTTTTTTGCAGCTAGGGTAACTCCAGTTCTGTTTCTGGTCAATGGTAAACCTCAGGTTATTGATTGGAGGGGATTCAGTGATGGTAATGCCATTGAATGTCATGGGGTGAAAGCTGGACTTACTTTCTCCAACTGCTCTCATTAATCCATCAACCAGAGAGACAGGCCTCCAGAGAGTTTGTAGCATTTTCAGATATCCCGCATCAGTTTTTTTTTAAATTTCAAGAGCTCCTGTACGCCATGACTGCCTTTCAGGAAAATATTAAAACTACATGGGGATCAAATATTTTACTATTCAAACTTGAAATAAAAGAAGGATTTCTGCCAAATAATGCTTTTACTGAAAACCTAAATCCATTTCTTCTTTTCCACAAATGAGTTGGAGCATTCAGAGTTCAAAGGTCAAAGTACATTTATTACCAAAGTATGCATACACTATACAACCTTGAGATTCGTCTCCTTACAGGCAGACACAAAGCAAAGAAACCCAAAAGGACCCATTAAAAGGAAGACTGTCGAGAAAAAAGAACAAATTATACAAACAATAAAAGTAAGCAAGTAGTGTTCAGAACTGAAGTCCATGAAAGCATGTCTGGCTACAGACTGTCATTATAGCAAAAAGCTGAGCTGCGAGCTAAACTGGCTGGTCTCTCACCTCAGACCCTGACACCATGACCTTTCCAATCTGGCCTGGTGCTTAAATAGTCATCCAAACATCAATCATTTTCCCACTGAACATAAAATTCATATTTTCTCTTTAGTATTGTTTTGGAGGTCAACAACAGAATAGCTGCTTCAGTGCCCATCTGACAGGTCTAAGTGGAGGAAGATCAGAAGTGTCTAGACTGAAGCCAACAAATCATTCCTGGAACATAACTTTAATGTGGCCTCATTTCAAAAGCCTTCAGTCACATTCACGAATAAAGAACTATTCAAAATTGTTAAAGGTTTTGATTAAATAATTAAAAAAAGAAACTGTTTTCAGTGACAGAAGGATAGGTAGTCATAGACCTGAGATTGAGTTAATTGGCAGAAGAACCGAAGGCAATATATGAATATTTTCACAGCATGTTACAATTTGCAATGCATTGCTTGAAGGGTGGTGAAAGCAGATTCATTAATAATTTTCAAAAGAAATGTTGAAAAAACATTGGAGGGAAAATCTATATGTGTATACAGGGAAAAGAAATGAGATTAATGCAAATACCTTCAGGTTCCAGGGGCCAAATGATCTCCTTCCATGCAATGTCATTCTATATTATTCTGTGCTTCTTGAAGCTCAAAGTGATAGCGTCTGTGGAGAACTTACATTTATATCCGCAGATAGAACTTCAGGCAATGTCTGTAGTTGTTCCCACTCACTGCTGTCGGAAGAACTGTGTCTGGTGAATGTTTGCACTTGGCATTATAACCTAATGTCATGTGATACCTGCTAGCTTTCAATTGCAGTTGAGAAAGCCAAGTAAGAAATGCTTTTGTAAAATAGAAGACTTTCGTTTTATTTAATAAAGTACCATTGCTGTTCAAATTACCAAGTACAGTTTAGGGAGAGAAACTGAGATTGGGTATGAGAGGTACTTGCAATTTTAGGTGTTGTTTCTCAAGTGCTAAATGTTGAGAATACTGATCACTCCTAATTAGCAAATTAACCCAAGAGAGTACAAGCTGTACAATTCAATTGAGATACTACAAAGGAGAATAATAAAGCTGTCCAAGACTTTGGAATCTGGGGAAATACAAACAGTTTGTAATTTATTTGACCTAGAAGGAAGAGCTAACAATGGCAGATGAACTACAGCAGACAATAATTAAGTTAATTATTACAGCTCTTTGGTCGCAGAAATTGTAGCACAACTTAAAGATCATTGCAATTCTCCAAGAAAATACTCACTTGAATATTTTTGCACTTTAACGTTACTGGATGTAGTAAGTATACTTCGGTACTTTTTAAACTGCTAAAGCTGTTATTAGATAATTGCAATTCCACAAATTTGAAGAACTTGTTCATCAGAAATAAATTATTTATGGAATCTGGGAGTCTAGCCTGAGATAAGTAGAACATAGATCATATATTGAGCTAAGATAACAAAAAGGGATGGGGATATTTTCCGGAGGACTGGAAAATTGCAAGTGTTATACCACTTTTCAAGAAGGGCAGAAGAAAGGAAATTATAGGCCACTGAGCCAGTGGTTGGGAAGATGTTGGAGCCGATTGTTAAGGATGTGGTTTTGGGGTACTTGGAGGCACATGATAAAGTAGGCTGTAGTCAGGGTGGTTTCCTTAACGAAAAATCTTGCCTAACAATTCTGTTGGAATTCTTTGAGGAAATAACAAGCAGGATAGACAAAGGAGAATTGGTAGATGTTGTGTACTTGGATTTTCAGAAGGCCTCTAACATGGTGCCTCAAATGAGGCTGCTTAACAAGAGCCCATGTTATTACAGGAAAGATTCCAGCATGGATAAATCATTGGCTGATTGGCAGGAGGCAAAGAATGGAAATAAAGGGAGCCTTTTCTGATTGGCTGATGGTGACTAGTGGTGTTCCGCAGAGGCTGGGTGTTGGGACTGTTCTTTTTATATTGCATGTCAGTGACTTGATAGAATTGATGGCTTTGTGGATGATATGAAGATAGGTGAAGAGGAAGATAATGTTGAGGAAGCAGGGAGGCCTCAGAAAGACAGACAGTTCGGGAGAATGGGTAAAGAAGTGGCAAATGGAATACAGTGTCAGGAAGTGTATGGTCATGCACTTTGGTAGAAGGAATAAAAGCATAGACTATTTTCTAAATGTAGAGAACATTCAAAAATTCAAGGAGCAAACAAATTTGGGAGTCCTTGTGCAGGAGCAATTGATGGCTCTGGGCCTTTACTCACTAGAATTTAGAAGAATGTGTGAGGGTATGTGTATCTCATTAAAACCTAACAAATGCTGAAAGGCCTAGACAGAGTGGATGTGGAGGATGTTACGCAGGTAGACTCTGTGGTTAAGAAGGCATACAGTGCATCGGCCTTCATGAACCATGGGATTGAGTTTAAGAGCCGAGAGGTAATGTTGGAGCTATATAGGACCCTGGTCAGACCCCACTTGGAGTACTGTGCTCAGTTGTGGTCGCTTCATTACAGGAAGGACGTGGAGACCATAGAAAGGGTGCAGAGGAGACTTACAAAGATGTTGCCTGGGTTGGGAGCATGCCTTATGAGAATAGGTTGAGTGAACTCGGCATTTCCTCCTTGGAGCGATGGAGGATGAGAGGTGACCTGATAGAGGTGTACAAGATAATGAGAGGCATTGATCGTGTGGATCGTCAGAGGCTTTTTCCCAGGGCTAACTCGAGAGGGCATAGTTTTAAGGTGCTTGGAAGTGGGTACAGAGGAGATATCAGGGCCAAGTGTTTTACGCAGAGAGTGGTGAGTGCGTGGAATGGGCTGCCAGCGGTGGTGGTGAAGGCGTAAATGATAGGGTCTTTTAAGAGACTCCTGGATGGCTACATCCCTCTCTTCGTGTGCTTTGCGCGTTACACGCTTGAGCGATCATGGCTTTCCATATCGAACGATCCCACACAGCGTCAATATCTCGCACACTTAGATCTGTTAGTTCTTTCAGTGTCCATGTATTTTCTTCTTTGCCTTCCTCGTCCGTGTTTCCCAGGCATATGACCTTTTAATGTTAGGCATTCTATTTCTCCCTTTCTGATGACATGGCCCAGGAATTTAATTTTCTTCTCATTTAATTTTCTCATTAAATACCTTTTTGTATGGGCACATTGGAGTTCTGTCTAATTAGTTACTCTATCTCCATATGATATTTTCAGCATTCTTCTAAGAAACCACATCTCTGTTATTTCTAAGTTTCTTTGGAGTTCTGGTGTTATAGTCCATGTTCGGAAGCATACAGCAAGATTGACCAGATGTAACATTTTGGTAGCCCAAGCCTTGTTATCATAGAAATGTGTCTGTCGGTAAAAATGGATTTCATTTTCTGGAAGTTGGTTTTGGCAATGACAATTCTTCTTTTTATTTCTACTTTACTTCTAGCATCTTGTGATATAAAGCTACCAAAGTAATTAAAGCTGGTGTTTTGTTCAATCTCTTGGTTACCGATGTACAATTGGCAGTTGGGAGTATCCTGCTGTTTTTGATATTACCATACATTTGTTTTTTTACAGTAGATAGTTATACCAAAATCTGCACTTGTTTGTACAACATTGTCCAGGAGGATTTGTAGATCTTCTGCAGTACTTGCTATCAGGGTGGAATTGTCTGCATATCTTATATTGTTGGTGTTAACACCTCCAATTTTTATCCTATCTAGATCTTCTATTTCTCTGAGAATCATTTCACTGGATGGCTACATGGAGCTTAGAAAAATAGAGGGCTATGGATAAAGCCTAGGTAGTTCTAAGGTAGGGACATGTTCGGCACAGCTTAGTGGGCGAAGGGCCTGTATTGTACTGTATGTTTTCTATGTTTCTGTGGTGGTGGGGGCAGGGGGGGGGGAGGATCTGGGACCGGAGGACACAGCCTCAGAATAGAGGAACACCCATTTAGAATAGAGAAGAGAAGGAATTTCATTAGCCAGAAGATGGTGAATCTGTGGAACTCATTGCCACAGGCAGCTGTGGAAGCCAGGTCTTGGGTATATTCTGCTAGAACAGTCAATAAGTAGGAACTGTCACTTGAATCTAACAACTTTTAGAATTAACTTTTATGAAGCAACTAGGAGATGCCTATGAGATTGACATGGACTTTAACAGAGTTCTAGGATTTATCCCTGGGTACAGGGGTTGCCTGAGCTCTCTGAAATTCCTTGGAAAAACCTTGGTGAATGTAGGGCACCATTTGTTAGGCTTGCAGGAATTAACAGTGTAGCCCACTGCAGTATTCTCAGAGTCTATGGCCCCATTATGGCTTTCCTCAAGATTTTCTTCACAAAAACATATGTTGATTATTTCTTTCTCATACCTAGATGACATTTGAGATGACTGGTACCAACCTTTGCTGTGCTGGTCATTCAAAACCATGGGAACCAGGAGTTTCACAGCCACAGCAGCCTCTGAGTAAGACTTGCCTGTGTCACAGCCGTAGGAACGCTCGGAGTAAAATAATTATCAAAGTACATATATACTACACTGAGATTCATTTTCTTGTGGGCATTCATAGTAAATATGAAAACAATAGAATCAATGAAAAACTACACACAAACACGGACAAACAACCAGCATGCAAATACAAAAAGAAAAACAAAATAATAACAACAGATAAACAAGTAGTACATAATAGTGAGAACATGAGTTGTAGAGCCTTAGGGAGTGAGTCCATAGGTTGTGGAATTCAGCTCAGTGTTGGGGTGAGTGAGTTATCCCTCTGGTTTAGATGCCCGATAACTGAGGAGTAATGATTGTTCCTGAACCTGGTGCTGTGGGACCTAAGGCTCCTGTACCTCCTTCCTGATGGCAGCAGTGAGAAGACAGCATGTTAAGACTGCTCACAGATATTGTAGCTCAATTTGCTTAATGCTGGAATAAAGTATCTCAGGAAGAGTACGCTATTGTCCTGTATAACAACAGATCTAGTTAGCCTACTTGAATAGGATCTACTGTCCAATGAAACTGGTGCACAAGGTTTTCCCAGAGGTAAAGCTGCTAGAGTCCATCCACAACACCTCTGCTATGAAATTATTCCCAGGTTCCACCGGGATTTCTTGGTTGATCCAACACACAGGCATCAGACATATAAGAAGTACCCTACTTGCAAGGACCATATGGTAAATCAGCTTCACTAAGGATAAGGGCAGCTGGAAAGAGAGGATAGATGGATTTAATACTGGTGCTGAGTCTCTGCAGGTACAAGACTACACACACATGACATTTAAGACAACCCCAAAACAATCTGGAACCTTTATCAACCAGAAATTCAAATTTCATTAATGTACAGCTCAACCTGCAACCACAGCAAAACACTTTTTCCTTGTTTGCTCAAGGTATCTGAATGGCTGCCATACACCAGTTGGGTGGTTACCATTGTCACTCCATGGTGGTTGCCACTATTACTGTGCAAGTATGACATTCATGCTCAAAGCAAATCTCTCCACTCTCTTTGCAGGACCCTTCAGACCTGCCAACAACTCACCCTTCCCTTTCTTTGTTGGTATCCTGTGCTTTCATCTCCAACAAGAAAGGTAAAAAGAGACTAATTACAGAGGGAAGCATCACACAATCCTGGGAAGGACAGAAGTAGAACATGATGTGGTTATAAACAAGTGGGATGGCTTGTATAGACATAAAGATGAACTTATGCAGTCGATATATAGATGTGGATGCAGATAAATCTATATTTGGAAGGATGAGGACAATGAAAGGTAAGTTTGTTTAAAAAGTGATATGTCACAAAGGAGTGAAGAGTATGATGCTGCAGTACAATTATCATGATTTAGGTGAATTTGTACCCACCCAATAGAGAGGCCTGCAAATGCCTATCTCTTTCCTGCCATGTATTCTAATGCCACCTTTTGCCAGGGCAAACCTCAGAGTTGTCCCTACGCTGTGCAAATTGCTTATTTTAGAAAATCTCATTGCTCCTTGGTCTAGCCACTCCTTGGCTGAGTGCGTATGTATTTGAGTGGTGGTGAAAATACTGTCCTATATTACATGAAGAAACAGAATTTTAACTAGATCATCATTTTCCATTTCTATTGTGAATCAAAACTATCACTCTCCTCATACTTCTTCCTTCTCAATTACATTCCAATGTAGTAAAAAGCTAAAAGCTTGTTTTCTGATATTATTATTGTGACAGTAGAGCAATTAGGTTCTTCCTCCTTGCAATGTACATCATGCCTGTCACTGAATTCTCACGATAATCTATCTAAAAGCTAAATGCATTGTTAAAATCCATAAAATTAGTAGATCCCCAACAGTACAAATGAAGTCCAAGTCAGAATCCATTTGGAATAATCCATATATATATAAAATTCAAATTATTTATGAATGAGTATATCATTAGTATAATAAATATTAATAAACCAACTTAAAAGTACTTTCTTAGTCTGTGGGGCTTTCTATAAAACATATTCAAAGACTGAAGAAATAATGATCCATAAAACAGCAGACAGCCATATAGTTTAAAAGTTTTGAGTAAGAATCGGTTAGAGTATTCTGTGCAATCAATTACAAACTTGTCTGTGTATTGCTAACAATGGAAACCAATCCCCACCACCAACCACACACATTAATTCTTGAAACATGACATATGTTGTAAAATACTACTAGCTATTAGTTTAATTAAATCTCTTTCTAGTTTCAGACTAACGAGCTAAACATATTTAGACCCAACAACTGAAAGCTCCCAGCTGCAGAGATAGTGGGAAATCATTAGCTTTTGCCCTCTCAGCCCACACTATGTGACTTTGTTTCAGTCATGGACATTAGTTAGAATAACCATCATTAGACTGACTGCATGATTCAGTGAGATTGCTTGCTTGAAATTGCTTAGGTATCCTAAATAAAATCCTGTTAGTGATGGAATAATAGAATTATAGCAGAAATAGTTGGTGATGACTGTTAATTAACATAGATGAGATTCAAGACTCAGTTAGACATGATTCTAGAAAGGAAGAGGGAAGAAAGAATCTCAAGAAGGCTTGTTTATGTATAATTATGGGATTTATTAAGTATTATAATTACAGTTCTGAAACCAAGCACAATTTATATGGATTTGCTGCTTTTAGTGCTTCAGTTAAAAATGGGAGTCACATTTATATTTTGTGTATTGCATTGCCTGATGTTTGTCCACAACTAAACAATTCAATTAAGCTCACAATCCTGAAATGGTGAAAATCATTGAAGGTTCATTCCACCCTTGGGGTGTCCAGGGAGCGGTAGAGCTTCTGGTGAAAGGGCTTGCCATGTCCATTCCAGGGCTGCTCACACACCTTTGGTCAGGGCCAGACACCACTTGTGGCTCCAAGTAGCTGTTTGCACTTGACAGCAGCGACACCCCGACACCCCAATTCAACAGGCAGGCTAAGCTAAGTGAGGGTAGCCAGCGGCCTCATACCCCGGAGCTCTAGCACGTGAAGTCAGCTCCAGCAGACTGGACGGAGGTAAAACTACAATGAGATCCCATGGTCAGGAAGGCAGTACTGCAATATTCCATGGAAAGCGAAAGGCAGAGAAGATGTCACCAAGGCAGACCTCAGTGTGTGACAGTTGTTTATACCATGGACCCGAACTTTTGAGCTGAGAGAGTGGAACTGTCTGAATGTAGTGGCTTTTCCACTTTTAAAAACCCTCCCACGCCACTTTCTTGCCATTGTCAGACAAGATGGACAACCATCCCACTTAAGCTCATTCTAGCCCTTGAACTCTAGTTGTAGTTCCAAGATAACATTAATATTCAGCAGTAACTAATCAATGAGCTACCACCTGAGGTCCACCAAGAGTCCAGCCTCATTTTGGATATAACGAAGTTGACCTAGAAAATTTATTACTAATCCTCTTCCTTTGTGAAATAAATAGCCAACTTGCAATTCTTTGCAATTAATGCTGGATTGCAAATTATAGCTAATAAACTGTTTCAAATCAGATTCCAAAGAAATGCACTATGACTCAGGAGTGGCCTTTATTCATAGAGTAAAGGACTTCAGGATGTGGAATGAGTCTTTGCACCTGTTTCAAGTCAATAATGTAAAGGGCAGAAAATGCTCTGGTAAACCATTTGTTCCCTCCATTTAAAAGAACACTTCAATAGTTTCCTCATCCTAATTCATGATTAAGCTTACCTCGCATTTTGAATTTTGGTGGATTTAAGGCATTTAGTGGTGGGTGATAATATAGCGAATTCTTGCATGAAATGCTATGTCCTGGAATGCCATGGTTCTCCTCATGCTAAACTCAGATGGGAATTGTGTATCTATGGATATGCAAAGGTCACTCAGCCATGCTTTACCTTTGAAAAGCAAGTTACCTTTTGTGTTAAGGAGCCATTAGTTGGTTGTTGGGAGCTGTGCTTCATTCCATTGGATTTCACTTTTGGTCCTTAAGGGTCCTCTTTCCTGGAATCTCAGCACACTTGAAATTTATCAACTACACAGTCTCTATACAATATCCAATAAATTCACTGGAATGACTAGAATATGCCCATCAACATTCCCAAGGTTAATATCCCAGGACTGAAGCTCTAGATGTATTTGATTGGTTACATTGCCCATATGCCCTACACCAAGTTCCAAAACAGACTATCTAATCCAGGCACTGACATTACCAGGCAGACAGAGAAAAAGATTCAACGATTTGTCTCATGACAATTGTCCTTCAAGAGCTCCTTGATAAACATCTTCATAAAATAATTATTTATCATAAGTACCTGATGCCAAATGATAATAGTTTAACTGGTCATACATTGTCATGTAACAATCTCATTTCGGTTGGTTTTAGAAACCATAGAAAAACTACAGCACAGAAACAGGCCTTTTGGCCTTTCTTGGCTGTGCTGAACCATTTTCTGCCTAGTCCCACTGACCTGCACACGGACCATATCCCTCCATACTCCTCCCATCCATGTATCTGTCCAATTTATTCTTAAATGTTAAAAAAGAATCCACATTTACCACCTCGTCTGGCAGCTCATTCCACACTCCCACCACTCTCTGTGTGAAGAAGCCCCCCCTAATATTTCCTTTAAACTTTTCCCCCCTCACCCTTAACCCATGTCCTCTGGTTTTTTTTTCCCCTTGCCTCAGTGGAAAAAGCCTGCTTGCATTCGTTCTATCTATACCCATCATAATTTTATATACCTCTATCAAATCTCCCCTCATTCTTCTACACTCCAGGGAATAAAGTCCTAACCTATTCAACCTTTCTCTGTAACTGAGTTTCTCAAGTCCCACAACATCCTTGTAAACCTTCTCTGCACTCTTTCAACCTTATTAGTATCCTTCCTGTAATGTGATGACCAAAACTGAACACAATACTCCAGATTCGGCCTCACCAATGCCTTATACAACCTTATCATAACATTCCAGCTCTTATACTCAATACTTTGATTAATAAAGGCCAATGTACCGAAAGCTCTCTTTATGACCCTATCTACCTATGATGCCACTTTTAGGGAATTTTGTATCTGTATTCCCAGATCCCTAACTAACCTCCCACGCGGGACCTTGTCAAAGGCCTTATTGAAGTCCATGTAGACAACATCTACTGCCTTCCCTTTAGCAGAACATAGAACAGTACAGCACAGGAACAGACCCTTCAGCCCACAATGTTGTGCCGAACCAGCTAAAAAGTAAATCAAAAATCCCCTAAAACTAATCCACCCTACCTACACAATGTCCATATCCATCTTTTTTCCTCATATTCATGTGCCTATCCAAATGTCTTTTAAAAGTCTCTAATGTATTTGCCTCCACCACCAAACCAGGCAGCGTATTCCAGGCATCCACCACTCTCTGAGCAAAAAATTTACCCCTCACATCCCCTTTCAACCTATGTCCTCTCATCTTCAATGCATGCCCTCTGGTGTTAGACATTTCTACCCTGGGAAAAAGATACTCTGTTGACTCTATCTATGCCTCTCATAATCTTATAAACCACTATCAGGCTTCCCCTCAACCCCAGCTGCTCCAAAGAAAACAATCTTGGTTTACTTGGTTTTAGACTTTCAATCAAATTATACCGTAAACAAAATTAATTTTTACAACCACAATCTAACATATGCTTATTGGACTCCAATCTGCAAGTACTGTGAAAAAGCAAATAGCATTTCCAATGGACATTTTTAACTTTGAAACCATTTATTACAATTATCTTGTTACACCAATAAAAGTTGACAATTCTAATTAAGACATTTACCAGAGTAAACATTATTTAAAATGTTCCAAAAATATTTCATTTTAATATTCCAACATATTAAATAATTTGTAAAAGAGTTCATGAAATACAGTGCATTCTGATTAATTGGGCCATTGCTTAATCAAAGCAGTCGCTAATTTGGGACAACTCTTAAAGAACAAAAACTAATTGGGAAATGAGCCAGGATTCCCTTCATTTATTTGGGACAATATGCCACTTAATTGGGGAAGAAGATTATTGCCAAACAGTTTCTAACTAACGTCAGATGCATACAACAGATGCTGTTAGATACAACACTGTGCTTTGAGCAAACTTTTTAAATACCATTAGCTGTATGTGTTTGTTTTCAAAAAGCAACATTTTTTGTCACTGATAGTTGGTGAGAAATAAGCTGTAAGGCAATTCAGAACTGTTAGCCTCACTGTGGTTTCAACATACAGGCTGGGAGATGTCAAACAGCCGGGAGTGAAAATGAAATGATTTCACTACTTGAACAAGTTAGAAACTATGAAGAATTTGAAGGTATTGACAATCGCTTTGAATGTTACAATGAAAATGAAGATGTGGAGGTTGCAATCGTTGACAGCATTGGATGAAGGCAGTCTATTATCTGCATTAGGTGTCTACACTGATTTTGTTCATTTACAATCAATCAAAAAAACATGGCAGCATAATTCCTCTGTTGATAACTGTAGGGAATACACAGTTTTATAGTACTGTAGTAGTATTGGTAGTGTACTAATTTGTTCTGTATTTCATTTAAGTTCATAATTTTTCACTCATTTTGTCTTTTGCATACCCTTTTAAGTATTGTGATAAAACTTTGGCTAATTGGACCAGCTGCTTAATTGGGTCAAAATGTACCAGTCCTAAAGTGTCCCAATAAACCAGAATCCACTGTATTAGATACAGTGTACTTTACCTGCAATAGTACACTATTACTACATTACAGGGTCTATGGAGACCAAGAGTTTATTTAATTAATCAGGTCAACAGTATGCAGCATGATTGTGACAATCTTTCCTTGAACCCCAACATCTCAAGTAAATATTTTAATAGAGTAATGCAGGGAAACAGTCGAGCTTGTGCTTGCTTATAATGAAGCCCTTCAAGAAAAAAACAATCATAGCCCATGATTTTGAAGTATACCTGAAAGCATTTTTACTCTGGTCAGCATTTTCCTGATATGACAAGATAATGTGTTAACATTGAAGGAAATGATGTGAAATCTCGCTGGCAGTTTTAGAATCAAAATGATTCTTGTTAGGAAAAAAGAGAAGAATGCAAATACTATTCAGGAGGAATCAAAATACAATAACATAGTTTAATAATTTCATGTTATTTTGTACTTGTTATTAGTGAAAGTTGTTCCAGCATTAGGGTTTAGGAATTCTAAAAAAAATAAACATATTGTTGTTGAGCTTTAACTCTGCACTAAGCCACAGCAATGTGGCACAGCTACAGGTCCTATGGCCCAACGAGTCCATGCAAACCATGATGCCCACCCAGCTTGTCCCACCTTCCTGAGTTTGGATCATTTCCCTCTAAGACTCGCTCCTCCATGTTCCTATGTGAGTGCTTCTTAAATAATACTAATGTAACTGCCTCAGCCACTTCTTCTGGCAGCTTGTTCCATATACTCACCACCTCTGAGAGAAAAATTTGCCCATCAGGTTCCATTTAAAATGTTCCTCCCTTGTCATGAATCTGTGCCCCTAGTTTTGGACTCCTCTATCCTGGGGAAAAGACTGTTACCATGCACTTATCTAAGCTTCTCATAATTTTCAACATCTCTATAAGGTTGCCCCTCATCTCCTAAGTTCCAAAGAATAAAGCTCTAGCTGACCAACTTCTTCCTCTTACTCAGGCCCCTATTCTTGGCAAGACCCTCAGAAATCTTTTTTTTTTGCACTCCTTCCATTTTAGTCAAACTCTTCCTATAACAGGGTGACTAGAACTGTACACAGAACTCCAAGTGCGGCCTTCCCAACAACTTATACAATCTCAAGCCCTACGCTCACTGCCCTGACTGATGAAGGCCAGTGCGCTAAATGCCTTTTCACTTCCCCATCTACCCGTGACATTACTTTCAATGAATGATGCACTTTTTCTTGAGTCTGTCTGTTCCATCACACTCTCTAGTGTCCTATCATTCACAGTATAAGTACTATGTTGGTTTGCCTTTCCAAGTTGTATCACTTCAAGCTTCCCTGCATTTAAATCCATTTTCTAAACTCAGCACACTTCCCTAATTGTTCAAGATCCCCTTGTAATCTAGGATAATCTTCTTCACCATCAATGATACCTCTTAATTTTGTGTCATTGGCAAACTTACTGATTAAGGCATTTGTAACCAAATCATATATATATACTACAGATTCCAATACCAACCCCTGCAGTAGACCACTAGATACTGGTCTCTATTCTGAGAAACAGCTTTCAGCCAGCACTCTCTGCTTCCTACTTTCAAGCCAATTTTGAATCCACCTAACTAGCTCTGCCTGGATTCCATGGGACCTACCCTTCCTACCCTTTCCGACTGGTCTACTATACAGGATCTTGTCTAAGATCTTGCTAAATCCAAACAGACAACATTCACTGCCCTACCCTCACCCAGCTTTTTGGTTACCTCTTCAAATAAAACTCTACAAGGTTTGTCAAATATGATTTTCCACACACAAAGCCACACTAACACCTCCCAATCAGACTCTGCTGACAGGTCCTATTCCTCAGAATTCCCTCCAGTAACCTCTGCACTAATAATGTCAGGCAGACTGGCCTGGAACATTTTAATTTTACATGTGAAATATAAATTTGCAAAAAAAATTACATTGAATTCCACATATCACTTATTATCTCAAATCAAAGAAAATTAGT
Source organism: Mobula hypostoma (assembly GCF_963921235.1). NCBI lineage: Eukaryota > Metazoa > Chordata > Chondrichthyes > Myliobatiformes > Myliobatidae > Mobula > Mobula hypostoma. The sequence goes on along the minus strand of NC_086103.1, from coordinate 117,720,163 downwards.
TATTCCATAATCCAATTATACCTGATATCATTGAGTGTAATTGTAAATGAGTTTCAGTCGCAGGTGCTAAAAGACAGTAAAAGGACTGAACAATATTTTCACACTGTTTTAACAATATTGGATTGAATTTCTCACAAATTTTCTCCATACAGTGCTTTCTTTCCAGTTGTGCTTTCCTGTTAGGCATTGTGGCTGGCAGTGAGAGGTCAGCTTCCACTGTAAATATAGAAACATAGAAAATAGGTGCAGGAGTAGGCCATTCGGCCCTTCGAGCCTGCACCGCCATTTATTATGATCATGGCTGATCATCCAACTCAGAACCCAGCCTTCCCTCCATACCCCCTGACCCCTGTAGCCACAAGGGCCATATCTAACTTCCTTTTAAACATAGCTAATGAACTGGCCTCAACAGTTTGCTGTGGCAGAGAATTCCACAGATCTGGTAGGTCTACTAGAAGATCAGCAAACAGGCTGAACTCAGATAAATTCTGAGAGGCATTGCGTAGGGCAGAATTTCTGTCTGTCTGTCTCACTCATGATTCCCAACATCAATAGGGATTACCTGTCTTGGAAGTTTCTGCCTGTTGGTGCAAGTACCTGGACCAGGAACACCTGGACCTGGACCAGAGAATAAAATGGGATTAGTGTTAATTAATAGAGTCGGTTACTTGATGGTCAGAATAAATTTAGTGGGTCAAAAGACCTGCTTCCATGCTATATGACCCTGTGATTCTTTGTAATGCTATAATGCCTCATTTAGATCAGGAAGTACTCCTGATGACATTGTTACTTTATTCTTTGCAGGAATTATCTCAAATTCTTAACCTCTCCTTGTTTCGTGGACCTCATTGAGGAGTCTACACTCCATTTCTAGTGTACAGATTGTGGTATTGGTTTAAGATAAGCCAAGAACAATCTTGCTGGGGTGTGACGACAATATGCAAGGTACATGTGATTATTTAAAGGGTGTTATAACTTATGTCACAGCATGGGCAGTGAAGGAAAGTCACTGGTTACCCTGCTCATCAGTTTGGGTGGAAACAGGATGTTCTGTTCCTGCACACTAGCAGCTTGGTGGTAGATCCCCCGAGACTACTCTTTCTGGCTCTTCTTCCACCAAGGTCTCTACACCTTGGCTCGTGGCTCTTTCTCTGCCTGCAGTTCCACTCACACACCATCGCTGCAAGTTGGCAAACGGCTTTTCTACAATTATAACTGAAGCCCTGAGCAAATGTTGTACTGTAACAGCTAGGAGGAAACTTAAAATCACCAACCAAAGATCTGCCTGAAGATGGCAGAGAAGCCCTGGCATAGTCTCCTCACTGATAACTGTGGGTGCTTTTCAGAATGAACAAGTGCAACAGTTCTAAAGGTCAAGTCAACAGTAATTATCATCAATTAACACTGTAAAGAAGTTAAACATAATTGCCTCCTTAAACCACATTACCTTATTTCTGAACTTGCTGAACTTGAGAGAAGTTTCCACACACACAAATTCAGAATTACCAGCCCTCAGATAAGATTTAAATACTTACATCTGCTGTATAACACCATTTCTGCAGCATCAATGAGCCATAAATACACAAATACAATTAAGTTTCATTCTATAGTGTAATGTAATCAAATATAAACTAATAAATTTTATACTCATTTTCAGAAAACTGTATTTTCCTTACTCATTGCCATTTTTGTTGAATTTAATTTTCTAGTGCATAGTTCACGTACTTTATTAAATTTTATCTTGCATCAATAACAGCAGCTTACCACAAGTAGGATTTTAAATTAATGAAAGGGACAGAAAACTGCGGTTTCCTATTAAAGATTAGAGTTTGAAGGATTTGTTGATGACTTTGCATAATATTCACATTTTCTTATCCTTATTTGTATCTTTAAAATATATCCAAGGCTAAGGTGGGACAAGGTCATTATCAATGGCATAAATATTACCAAAATGAAATAAAGTTCCTCAATAAAGTCCATTCCTCAGATCCAGGATCAACTATTGCCTGTTCTCCCTCTGAATCTAGATCTCCTATCCTTTGTTCCATTCTTTCATTCCAGATTTAGAATCGCTTATTTCATCTCATGGTTGTCAAAGTGCTTCACAGAATTTTATTTTGGGGAAGATGGCAGAAAATGGTATCAGTGCAACACATTTTCAATCATGCAAAACCTTAAATGTGTCAATCATTTCCCATTGTGTTTATTGCTGTGTTGGTAAACTGCCAATGTCCTTGGGTTCCGACGTAACCAACATTAACGGCTATTGTAGAAAAATTTAGGCCTCTATGCACAATTTGCTGAGTGGAATCCTTGTGTTTATGCCTTATGCATATATTAAATTTCTACAAATAGCACAAGTCACAAACATAAATATGAAGTAAACTTCTGATGCAAATGCCAGTTCCAAGAAACTTTTTGGTTTTGATTCACATTATCAAATACCCATCTTACAGGTTCCTTACCTCAGCATAGCTCATCCAAAAGAACCCAAAGCAGAACCTAAGCATCTCCCAATAAGAGGAGAGGATGACTGGACTGTAATACCTATATATCCAATAGCCAGTGTTCAGGAAAAAACATATGTTAAGAGAAAAAAATGTAGCCATTGGACTGAACATATTTAAACAATCATAAATAACTTACAAAGCAGCCACAACCAGATTCTCATTGACTAGCGAGTCACACATGTTAGTGTGAAAAATCACTGTAGTAGTAGTGAGGAGCATGAATACTCAAAGCAATATTTCTATTTTCATTCTATTATTTAAAAACTGTCAGTAATTTGTATCACTTCTTTGATGAGGTACTCTGCTTGTACTTTTTCTTCATGAGGTTGAAATATTGCCCCAAGAACCCAGTCCTGTTGAATTGATATTGATGAGAGGATTAGTAGTGAGTTCCATCACTGAGGCTGTGTCTGGATAAATGATTTCTACAATAGTCACGTATGTTCCAGTCACAAAGCCAATGATTCCAATCAGTGCTATGCAGATGTCCTTCAGAAGCAACCAAATGGAGATGCCTTCTCCAGAAAAGGTAATGATCTCCAGAAAGGGAGGGAAGATGAGGGCCAGAGCACTGCTGCTGACAGCTCCAACGAATGAAATCACTAAATCGAGTTGTGGAATTAAAATAGCTGTGGCACCTGGGTAAAAATAGAAAAAAATGTATTGAGTTTAATTAAAGAAACTACTCGATGCATAAAAACTACTTACTCTTAGTGTCTCAAAAATGAATACATTAAATGTGAAAAAGAATAAAAATAAAGCATGTTGCAGAATTAAAACATTTTCAAAGTTATACTTTCAAAGTTGGAATACTGCTTTTATTACCAGAGCAACTTGAGACCTAACTTGTAGGACTCCTACTACCTAGTGAGAAGGTTATGGAGGTGAACCAGTGGTTGTTGTTGGTTAGTTTGAAGTGTAAATAATATCACAGCTGCACTCAGAGGGGACATAAAGGAAGGCTTGTCCACTGGGTCTGTATGGATAGAAACTCATAAACAGTAAAACTGCAAACTACTCTGATGGGATTGTACTACAGAGACCCCAGTAGTCACTGGGACATTGAGGAAGAGATATGCAGACAGATTAAGGAAAATAGTAGAAACAGTAGAGTTGTTGCCATGGGGGACTTCAGCTTCCCTCATATAAACTGAGACCTTCTGCATGGAAGAGGTTTAAAGGGGCAGAATCTGGCAGGTGCATTCAGAAGGGTTTCTTAAATCGATATGTCAATAGTCCAACAAGAGGAGGGGCTTACTGGGCCTGGAGTTGGGTAATGAGCCTGGTTCGGTGGCTGACCTATCAGTGGGTGAAAAGTTAGGGGATGGTGACCCCAACTCCTTAGGTTTTAAGACAGCCATAGATAACGGTAAGTATGAACCTTGCTGGAGAGCATTAAACTGGAGCAGGGCAAATTACGAGAGCATTAGGGAGGAACTAGTGAGAGTTAATTGGGAACAGCTGATTTTTGGGTAAGTCCACATCTGACAATGTGGAGGATGTTTGCAGAGTACAAGACAGGTATGTTGCAGTCAGAAGGAATGACAAGGACGGCAAGGTAACAGAACCTTGGAGGTTAAGAGAAATGATGATTTTAGTCAAGAAGGAAAAAGAAAAATATATAAAGGCTTAGGAACATCGAATCAAACAGAGCCCTTGATAATTATAAAGAAGCCAGAAAAGAACTCAAAAAGGGGACTCAAAAAGAACTCAAAAAGGGTCCGTAGTGAATTGGCCATTTGGATTCCAAGAGGAGACATGAAAAATCTTTGGCAAGTAGGATTAAAGAGAATCCAAAGGCATTCTATACATACATCAAGAGCAAGGGGATAACTAGGAAGAGGGTGGGACCACTCAAGGATAAAGGGGGGACATTTACTTAGACGTGAAGGATGTGGATGAGGTCCTTAATGAGTACTTTACATCAGTAGTTACAAAGAAGAAGGGGGAGTTAAGTGCTGAATGTATTGATATGCAAGGGGATTTTGTAGTGAAGGAAGGGGTAGTGTTTGGTCTCTTAAGGAGCTTTTCGGAGTACCCCAGGGCCTGATGGGATATACACTAGGTTATTGAGAGAGGCAAGAGAAGAGATTGCTGGGGTCTCAACGAATGTCTTCATATCCTCTCTGGCCACAATAGAGGTCCTGAAGGTCTGGCGAGTGGCTAATATTGTTTTGTTATTTAAGAAGTGAACCAGGAATAATCCTGGAATCTATAGACCAGCGAGTCTCATGTCAGTGGTAGGGAAGTTACTGGAGAGAATTTTTAGGATTAGGATTTATTAGCATTTGGAAAATTATGACTTAATTAGGGAGAAGCAGCATGGCTTCGTGTGGGGCAAGTTGAATCTTACTAACTTGATTGAGTTCTTTGACGAGGTGACAAGGGTGATTGATGAAGGTGGAGCTATGGATGTTGTCTACATGGATTTTAGTAAGGAGTCTGACAAGCTCCCTCATAGGAGGCTTATCGAAAAGATTAAGATACATGGGGTGCGTGGTGAATTGGCCATTTTGATTCAGAACTGGCTTGCCCATAGCAGACAGGGCGTAGTGGTTGAAAGGACTTTTTCTAGCTGGAGGTCTGTGTCAGTGGTGTTCTACGTGGATCTTTATGGGGACTTCTGCTGTTTATGATGTACATAAATGACCTGGATGAAAATATACAGTAGATGGGTGGTTTAGTAAGTTTGCAGATGATATGAAGATTGGTGATGTTGTGGATGGGGCAGAAGACTGGTAAAGAATACAACAGAAGAACAGGAGATCAGTTGAACATATGGCTGAGATAGGCAGATGGATTTTAACCAGCCAAATGTGAAGAGAGCCTTTGAAAAGAGGCAGTAGACACGTTAAGAGCAAGATCCTTAATGGTGCTGATGAGAAGAAGGACCTGTGTAGCCCGCTGTATTAGTCGGGGCAATGAGTTTATAGTCAGGAAGCTCTAGTTAGGCCACATCTGGAGCACTGCATTCAGTTGTGGTTGCCCCATTATAGGAAGGCTGCTGAGGCTTTGGAGAGGGTGCAGAAGAGGTTTGCCTGAATCAGAGGACATGTGCTATAATGAGAGGTTGGACGAACTTGGGATATTTTCTTTGGTGTTGCAGAAGCTGAGCAGAGATCTGATAACGGTTTATAAAATTATGAGCGGCATTGATAGAGTAGACAAACAGTACCTTTTCCCCAGAGTTGAAATGAATAATATCAGAGGGCATGCATTTAAGGTGAGAGGGAATAATTTCAAAGGAGATGTGAGGGGCAAGAGTTTTTTTACATGGAGTGTGCTGGACGCCTGGAATGAGCTGCATGGGGTGAGGCGAGAGGCAGAAATGTTAGAGACTTTTAAGAGATGTTTAGATAGGCACATGAATGTGAGGAAAATGGAAGGATATGGGCACATTGTAGGCAGAGGGGATTAGTTACTGTAGGTTAGCCTTCTAATTACTAATTTAACTGGTTCAGCACAACTTTTTTTGGCCAAAGGGCCTGTTCCAGTGCTGTATTGTTCTATGTTCTATTTCTAAACTGGAGGTAATTTCTACATTCATTAGACTCCACATTCAGGAAGAGGCTGAAAGATGCTATTTGTGCATACCAAGTCCTGATGTGTTTCTCTGCGCAAACCATGAATAGCCATACCAATATTTTATTTGATTGGTTTCTTAACATGAACAGCGGATGCAGCTGTCAGCGTCAAACAAGAAAATCGAAGGAGTTTATCAATTTCAAGATTAGTTTGGCTGTAGAAAACAGTAAATAAGTGTATAAAGTTACCTTTGCACTCAGATGAATAGAATTGTCTGGCTATACAAAATATTGGAACAGCGACTGAACACATTGATGGTGTTGATTAAATATTATAAGGAATGGGAAGCTAGTCAAAACTGGAGCAATATTTGCCACACACATCAAAGTTGTCCAGGCAGCATCTATAGGAAGAGGTACAGTCGACGTTTCAGGCCGGGACCCTTCGTCAGGACTAACTGAAGGAGGAGCTAGTAAGAGATTAGAAAGTGGGAGGGAGAGGGGGAGATCCAAAATGATAGGAGAAGACAGGAGTGGGAGGGATGGAGCCAAGAGCTGGACAGGTGATTGGCAAAAAGGATATGAGAGGATCATGGGACAGGAGGCCTAGGGAGAAAGAAAAGGGGAGGGGGGAGAAAAAACCCAGAGGATGGGCAAGGGGTATAGTGAGAGGGACAGAGGGAGAAAAAGGAGAGAGAGAGAAAGAATGGGTGTATATAAATAAATAAATAACGGATTGGGTACGAGGGGGAGGTGGGGCACTAGTGGAAGTTTGAGAAGTCAATGTTCATGCCATCAGGTTGGAGGCTACCCAGACAGAATATAAGGTGTTGTTCCTCCAACCTGAGTGTGGCTTCATCTTGACAGTAGAGGAGGCCGTGGATAGACATATCAGAATGGGAATAGGATGTGGAATTAAAATGTGTGGCCACTGGGAGATCCTGCTTTCTCTGGCGGACAGAGCATAGATGTTCAGCAAAACGGTCTCCCAGTCTGCGTCGGGTCTCGCCAATATATAGAAGTCCGCATCGGGAGTCCCAGACGCAGTATATCACCCCAGCCGACTCACAGGTGAAGTGTCGTCTCACCTGGAAAGACTGTCTGTGGCCCTGAATGGTGGTAAGGGAGGAAGTGTAAGGGCATGTGCAGCACTTGTTCCGCTTACAAGGATAAGTGCCAGGAGGGAGATCGGTGGGGAGGGATGGGGGGGGGGACGAATGGACAAGGGAGTCGCGTAGGGAGCGATCCCTGCGGAAAGCGGAGGGGGGGGAGTGAAAGATGTGCTTAGTGGTGGGATCCCATTGGAGGGGTGGCGGAAGTTATGGAGAATTATATGTTGGACCCGGAGGCTGGTGGGATGGTAGGTGAGGACAAGGGGAACCCTATTCCTAGTGGGGTGGTGGGAGGATGGAGTGAGAGCAGATGTGCGTGAAATGGGGGAGATGCGTTTGAGAGCAGAGTTGATGGTGGAGGAAGGGAAGTCCCTTTCTTTAAAAAAAGAGGACGTCTCCTTCACTCTGCAATGAAAAGCCTCATCCTGAGAGCAGATGCGGCGGAGACGGAGGAATTGCGAGAAGGGGATGGCATTTTTGCAAGAGTCAGGGTGAGAAGAGGAATAGTCCAGATAGCTGTGAGAGTCAGTGGGCTTATAGCAGACATTGGTAGATAAGCTGTATCCAGAGATAGAGACAGAAAGATCTAGAAATGGGAGGGAGGTGTCGGAAATGGACCAGGTAAACTTGAGGGCAGGGTGAAAGTTGGAGGCAAAGTTAATGAAGTCAACGAGCTCAGCATGCATGCAGGAAGCAGCGCCAATGCAGTCGTCGATGTAGCGAAGGAAAAGTGGGGGACAGATACCAGAATAGGTTTGGAACATAGATTGTTCCACAAAGCCAACAAAAAGGCAGGCATAGCTGGGACCCATTTGGGTGCCCATGGCTACATCTTTAGTTTGGAGGAAGTGGGAGGAGCCAAAGGAGAAATTATTAAGAGTAAGGACTAATTCCGCTAGACAGAGCAGAGTGGTGGTAGAGGGGAACTGGTTAGGTCTGGAATCTAAAAAGAAGCGGAGAGCTTTGAGATCTTCCTGATGGGGGATGGAAGTATATAGGGACTGGACATCCATGGTGAAAATAAAGCAGTGGGGGCCAGGGAACTTAAAATCATCGAAAAGTTTCAGAGCGTGAGAAGTGTCACAAACAGAGGTAGGAGGGGATTGAACAAGGGGGGATAAAACAGTGTCGAGGTATGTAGAAATGAGTTCGGTGGGGCAGGAACAAGCAGAGACAATGGGTCTACCTGGATAGGCAGGTTTGTGGATCTTGGGTAGGAGGTAGAAACGGGAAGTGCAGGGTGTGGGAACTATAAGGTTGGTAGCAGCGGATGGGAGATCCCCTGAGCGGATAAAGTCGGTGATGGTGTGGGAGTATTGGCTACATGGTTTTATTGGAGACAGCACAGAGTGGAATTTCCTTACATTTATTGCCAGCTTGAGACCCTGGTATCACTTCCAGTAAATATATTTTAATTCAGCTTATTCCCAAACAATGTGAATCTCTGGTTCTACGGTCTCACATAACATGGACGAGTACTGAATCAGACACTCCAACCGTCAGTCTTAATAGAAATAATTTGCATTTCTAACAGCATTTTGATCTTATAGGCTTGACAGAAATACATGATCTCAAGTGCGAATGAATATTTACAGAAATCAAGGTTGTGTATGTTTAATTACAAGCTTTGATTAATTAACATCTCACAATGTTAATGAGATCGTTTAAACAGATGGAAAAGCTTATGGCAGAGGCATACATGGTAGAAATGTTTTATGCAGCCTCAAGGAATGCGAATTCTCAATTACCACTTGGCCAAACTAATTTGCTTGTCAGTGTAGATACATTTTTCCAGTGGTGGCTGAATCTCCGAGTTAAGAACCTGCATTCTTGAACATTACCCATTCTCTAAAATGTAAATTGTTTAGGTAATTAGGCAATTGGCAAGGGCCAATAAAAATGTTAGGATTAAACAACAAGGCCATTGTGGGAGCGGCCATTGTTAGAGTGGGGGAACTAAGGGTTTAGCTCAAGAGGGCTTGGCAAAAAGAGGCAGAGACTAAGGAGTCAGGACTTGTGGGAGTGGGAATGGGAGGATTTTACAAGAACTTTTTAGTCATGGTAGATGAGTTAAGCCCCATGTTGTGCTCCTCCAGTTCAGGGATGCTACGTGGGCAGGAAGTGTGTACAGCTACAGTTCCCAACAGACCACATGACAGCCCTGGAGCTGCACGTGGATTCTGTTTGAAGCATCCATGATGCTGAGAAAATTATGGATTACACATTTAGTGAGTTGGTCACACTGCAGTTTACGAACCTAGGGAAAGAAAGGGAATGAGTGACAAAAATGCAGAGCAGAATCTGGAAGGTAAAGCAGGAGACCCCTGCAGTCATCTCCTTCCAAACTAGCGGGGGAGATGGCTCATCAGGGGAAGGCAGCCATAGTCAGGATCATAACATCATGAGTGGCTCTGCTGCACAGGAAGGCAAGGAGGCAAAGCTATTGTGGAGAGGATTCCATTGTAAAGGGAATATACAGGAGCTTTTATGGTGCAAGCATCAGGGATGTCTCAGAACAGCTGCAGGGAGCTCTGGAAGGGGAACAGCCAGTTGACATAGTGCATGTAGGTACCAACAATAGAGAAAAAGTGGAAAGACGCCCTGCAGGCTGAATTTAGGGAGCTGGAAGACAAATTAAAAAGTAGGACCTCAACGTTAATAATCTCAGGATTGTTATGCTTACTACTTGCTAGTCAGAGTAGGAATAGCAGCGTTGAGTTAGGATGAATACATGACTTGAGAAGTGGTGCAGAAGGAAGGGGTTCATATTTCTGGGGGTTTTGAACATATTCTGGGGAAGATAGAACCAGTACAAACCATACACTCTACATTTGGACTTGACCAGGTCACTGTCTTTGACAGATTGTTCACTACTACTGTTGGGGATGGAATATGCAAGGGGATGTGAATCCAGGCTGAAAGACAGAGAGATGCAATCCTGAGACCAAAACAAACACTGTAAAAGGTAAAAGTCAGACTGGAGAACAGAAAAATCAAATACAAAGGACACGGTTATGCATTGGGGTGATATATCCAAGCAAATGTAGAAGTGCCAAGTGAAAGTAAAGTAATGTAACTCTTGTCAAGTTTATTTTTAAAACTGTCTTTACATTTAGAAATAATGGTAATTATTTGCAATGAAATTTAGTCTCTTTTTCACACAAAACCATTATATTTAATTAATGAGTTGACCACACTACTGACTGTTTTTGTTCCAGTAACTAGTCTATAAATGATCCATTTACTAATCTATTAATCCAAGTACTTTGTTCAGGAATAGCAATCAGCTTTCTATCTGCCCCAAACAGATTGGAAGGTGAAGGTACTTAAATCACTGTAGCTCATAAACCCATAAGGAAATAGCTTGATAGATTTTAAATTATGCTCCAAATGGAAGTATTTACTACAGGGCAGAAAAAAATGTGGCAGCGGTTACTTTGTTAATTCTGGCTTTGACACTGCTTTTGTATTTTTATCATAAAATGATGAGAAAATTAGATATAGATGTAATCAATTAAACTACTAAATTCAAACGAGGGCAAAATATTGATATTCTTCACTATCTGATCCTTTCTCACGTTGTTTAGGTATAAATTAGTATTTATTAGTAATTATGGCTTACAATATTTTAAAGTGTGTTAGCAATAGAAAAGCCAGATCAGCCTAGACAAGCCCCAGTGCTCAATCCCATGGTTTTCATTTACTTGACCTTTTTTTTCAGATTCAGAACCACTGCATCTGACATCCAGGCATCCAGTGAGATGAAGTGGGCTCAGTATTAGGTTTCCAACTGGATATCCCCAATTCCAGAGTGTCCTACACACCACTGGCAACTCAACAGCTATCAATGTTCTTTCAATAAATTTTAAATGGCTTTGAAAGTCAGAGATATTTAAAAATACTCAAACAGGTTTAAATAATCAAAAATGTATCCTTTTGCAAACAACATAGTTAAAAAAACAAGTGAGTAGAGTCATTATTAGTATACCACACCTGCATAGCTTAAAACTGAGGGCCAGATGCGAACTACATCTTGATCCTCTGTTCAGAACATCATACTGTTCTTTCACTGGACTCAGTGGACAATTTGTGCATCAGAACTTGCCTTCTACTGCATTAGGTATTAAAATACTTGGGGAGAAAGTACTGTGAGGCAAAATGTACCCTAAATCAGGGATGGCCAACCTCTGGCCCATGTGCCAAAAGTGGTGCATTGGATGATTAGAAGTGGCGCATTGCACCCCAGTGATAATAAAGTCTACTCAAGCAAAAAGTCTTAACCAAAAACCAATTTGTAGAAAAAAATCTCTAACAGGAATTCAAGTAGCTTAGAGCTAGAAATTGGTTTTACTGAGAATAAATCTAAAATTTAGCAATTTTATTGTTTCGTGCACATCCTTTGGCAAATATTATCTTCTTTCACATTAATCTGTTTTCAATTTTTAAAAATATTCAATGAGTCAAACTAGGAAAGAAGGACTTTTGTTCTGCAGTCATTCCATAGCTGTTCAATACATGTTTGATACTTGTTTGATCCTGAGGTGCCAGGCGTCTGCACCAGCGGTACATCGCAGGTTTTTGCCAGTCAGTTTACAATTGACACTCGTGCGCTACGGAGTTGTGCTTTGTTCGTCCTTTGTGAACATTTGCAGTTTTCGAAAATTAAGCCTTGTTTTTACATTCAGTTACCCATCACAGTGCAAAAGAAAATGAGCAAAAGAAAAGCAGAAAGTAATAGTAAGTATGAATTCAATGAACAGTGGGAAAAATGAGTTCTTATTTATAGCGATCCGTCAAGAAAACCATTGTGCATTGTTTGTGAAAACACTTTCTCACATAATAGAAGACATGATCTTAATAGACACTATAAAACACAACATCAGACTAAAATAGAAGGAAAACTGAAGCTAGTGCTTGGGTCTCAGTTACGGAAAGAATATGTGATTAAGAAAAAGGAAGAAATCAAAAGAAGACAAAATATATTTGTAATGTTTAAGCAACACACATAAAAGTTGCTGGTGAACGCAGCAGGCCAGGCAGCATCTGTAGGAAGAGGTGCAGTCGACGTTTCAGGCCGAGACCCTTCGTCAGGACTAACTGAAGGAAGAGTGAGTAAGGGATTTGAAAGCTGGAGGGGGAGGGGGAGATGCAAAATGATAGGAGAAGACAGGAGGGGGAGGGATGGAGCCGAGAGCTGGACAGGTGATAGGCAGAAGGGGATACGAGAGGATCATGGGACAGGAGGTCCGGGAAGAAGGACGGTGGGGGGGGGGTGACCCAGAGGATGGGCAAGAGGTATATTCAGAGGGACAGAGGGAGAAAAAGGAGAGTGAGAGAAAGAATGTGTGCATAAAAAAGAGTAACAGATGGGGTACGAGGGGGAGGTGGGGCCTAGCGGAAGTTAGAGAAGTCAATGTTCATGCCATCAGGTTGGAGGCTACCCATACGGAATATAAGGTGTTGTTCCTCCAACCTGAGTGTGGCTTCATCTTTACAGTAGAGGAGGCCGTGGATAGACATGTCAGAATGGGAATGGGATGTGGAATTAAAATGTGTGGCCACTGGGAGATCCTGCTTTCTCTGGCGGACAGAGTAGCGTCTTTCTTCCCGGACCTCCTGTCCCATGATCCTCTCGTATCCCCTTCTGCCTATCACCTGTCCAGCTCTCGGCTCCATCCCTCCCCCTCCTGTCTTCTCCTATCATTTTGCATCTCCCCCTCCCCCTCCAGCTTTCAAATCCCTTACTCACTCTTCCTTCAGTTAGTCCTGACGAAGGGTCTCGGCCTGAAACGTCGACTGCACCTCTTCCTACAGATGCTGCCTGGCCTGCTGCGTTCACCAGCAACTTTTATGTGTGTTGCTTGAATTTCCAGCATCTGCAGAATTCCTGTTGTTTTTGTAATGTTTATCTTGTTTTTATATTAAATCAATATATCATGAAAAAAATGCTAAATATGTCTATATTAACATATTTTTACAAGAATTGAATGGGCGTACAAGAGTTGTATGGCGCATCTGAACTCATGCGTGAAAAAGTTAACGCTTGGAAAGTAAAAGGTTGGCCACCCCTGCCCTAATTGATACCATTCTTAATGTGAAGAGATAGAAATATTTAGGATTGTCAGCTAGTCAATTTTTAAAGGTTCATTTCAGGGTAAAGAGCAAACTTAAAAGCAAATAAAGTAATAAGTATATGAAAAATGATACCATTTTGAATTTGTACGAGAAGGGTTAAAGCAGATGTGGAATATAAAATAGATCATGATATGCTCTACTATAACAAGGGTTAGAGCAACAATTCACTGGAACAATACGAAGTTCCACATAAATTGGTAAGTTACTAAGTAAAACATTAAAAAGCCCACTATAAAGGGAAATTGGGTTAGAGAGGGAACTAACCACCTTAGCCTGTGCTATAAGTCCTAAAGTAGTTCAGGGTGACATGCAGTATTAAATGGCCAAGCTACATAAATGGTTGCCCTGAATTTGCAACGTTGAGTGGAAAATCACTTGCAGGCTGCAGATGATTTACTATTCTTTCATATTATTTGCAGTGATGGTGTCAGAAAACTTTTTCACATAGTTAGTTGCCTGTGTCTTTAAATAACTAGCTGTCACTCTCCTTTCTTCATACTACACATCTCCAATGCTGTTTGAACTGCTTTCAAGGCCATAATATTTTCTTCATGTGTTATGTAACCAAAATTGAACAGAGGCCTCAAAACGGTTTGAAAAAAATCCTGTACATCTTGAATGCTTTCCCTCCTAAAGTGTACCTGGTCTAATTTCTACTTGCCTTTCCCATTGGTGTACTATGGTTGTTGAATTCTTTAAATGCTATCTATTAATTACCCTGGATCTCTACAAACTCTTAATACGCTATATTTCAATATGGTTCATGCAACTGCAGGAAACATAAAGTTGTGGTGGTAGGGGATTTTAATTTTCCATATATTGATTGGGACTCCCATACTGTTAGGGGTCTAGATGGTTTAGAGTTTGTAAAGTGTGTTCAGGAAAGTTTTCTAAATCAATATATAGAGGGACCAACTAGAGGGATTGCAATATTGGATCTCCTGTTAGGAAACGAGTTAGGACAAGTGACGGAAGTCTGTGTAGGGAAGCACTTTGGTTCCAGTGATCATAACACCATTAGTTTCAACTTGATCATGGACAAGGATAGATCTGGTCCTAGGGTTGAGGTTCTGAACTGGAAGAAGGCCAAATTTGAAGAAATGAGAAAGGATCTAAAAAGCGTGGATTGGGACAGGTTGTTCTCTGGCATAGATGTGATTGGTAGGTGGGAAGCCTTCAAAGGAGAAATCTTGAGAGTGCAGAGTTTGTATGTTCCTGTCAGGATTAAAGGCAAATTGAATAGGAATAAGGAACCTTGGTTCTCCAGGGATATTGCAACTCTGATAAAGAAGAAGAGGGAGTTGTATGACATGTATAGGAAACAGGGAGTAAATAAGGTGCTTGAGGAGTATAAGAAGTGCAAGAAAATACTTAAGAAAGAAATCAGGAGGGCTAAAAGAAGACATGAGGTTGCCTTGGTAGTCAAAGTGAAAAATAATCCAAAGAGCTTTTACAGGTATATTAAGAGCAAAAGGATTGTAAGGGATAAAATTGGTCCTCTTGAAGATCAGAGTGGTTGGCTATGTGCGGAACCAAAGGAAATGGGGGAGATCTTAAATAGGTTTTTTGCGTCTGTATTTACTAAGGAAACTGGCATGAAGTCTATGGAATTAAGGGAAACAAGTAGTGAGATCATGGAAACTGTACAGATTGAAAAGGAGGAGGTGCTTGCTGTCTTGAGGAAAATTAAAGTGGATAAATCCCCGGGACCTGACAGGGTGTTCCCTCGGACCTTGAAGGAGACTAGTGTTGAAATTACAGGGGCCCTGGCGGAAATATTTAAAATGTCGCTGTCTACAGGTGAGGTGCTGGAGGATTGGAGATTGGCTCATGTTGTTCCATTGTTTAAAAAAGGATCGAAAAGTAATCCGGGAAATTATAGGCCGGTAAGTATAACGTCAGTAGTAGGTAAGTTATTGGAGGGAGTACTAAGACACAGAATCTACAAGCATTTGGATAGACAGGGACTTATTAGGGAGAGACAACATGGCTTTATGTGTGGTAGGTCATGTTTGACCAATCTATTGGAGTTTTTCGAGGAGGTTACCAGGAAAGTGGATGAAGGGAAGGCAGTGGATATTGTCTACATGGACTTCAGTAAGGCCTTTGACAAGGTCCCGCATGGGAGGTTAGTTAGGAAAATTCAGTCGCTAGGTATACATGGAGAGGTGGTAAATTGGATTAGACATTGGCTCAATGGAAGAAGCCAAAGAGTGGTAGTAGAGAATTGCTTCTCCGAGTGGAGGCCTGTGACTAGTGGTGTGCCACAGGGATCAGTGCTGGGTCCATTGTTATTTGTCATCTACATCAATGATCTGGATGATAATGTGGTAAATTGGATCAGCAAATTTGCTGATGATACAAAGATTGGAGGTGTAGTAGACAGTGAGGGAGGTTTTCAGAGCCTGCAGAGGGACTTGGACCAGCTGGAAAAATGGGCTGAAAAATGGCAGATGGAGTTTAATACAGACAAGTGTGAGGTATTGCACGTTGGAAGGACAAACCAAGGTAGAACATACAGGGTTAATGGTAAGGCACTGAGGAGTGCAGTAGAACAGAGGGATCTGGGAATACAGATACAAAATTCCCTTAAAGTGGCGTCACAGGTAGATAGGGTCATAAAGAGAGCTTTTGGTACATTGGACTTTATTAATCAAAGTATTGAGTATAAGAGCTGGAATGTTATGATGAGGTTGTATAAGGCATTGGTGAGGCCGAATCTGGAGTATTGTGTTCAGTTTTGGTCACCAGATTACAGGAAGGATATAAATAAGGTTGAAAGAGTGCAGAGAAGGTTTACAAGGATGTTGCCGGGACTTGAGAAACTCAGTTACAGAGAAAGGTTGAATAGGTTAGGACTTTATTCCCTGGAGCGTAGAAGAATGAGGGGAGATTTGATAGATGTATATAAAATTATGATGGGTATAGATAGAGTGAATGCAAGCAGGCTTTTTCCACTGAGGCAAGGGGAGAAAAAAAACAGAGGACATGGGTTAAGGGTGAGGGGGGAAAAGTTTAAAGGGAACATTGGGGGGGGCTTCTTCACACAGAGAGTGGTGGAAGTATGGAATGAGCTGCCAGACGAGGTGGTAAATGTGGGTTCTTTTTTAACATTTAAGAATAAATTGGACCGATACATGGATGGGAGGTGTATGGAGGGATATGGTCCGTGTGCAGGTCAGTGGGACTAGGCAGAAAATGGTTCGGCACAGCCAAGAAGGGCCAAGAGGCCTGTTTCTGAGCTGTATTTTTTCTATGGTTCTGTTTCTATCACTTAGTTATACATATGCTTTCCAATCCAAATAAACTGACTATGTATAAATTCACACAGAGATTACTGTAAATGAAAACCAGTGAAGCAGACTGGAAGCTTAGGAGCATGAACAGCACTCCCTTGGGCATTGAGCTCAAGACTTGGCATCCCAGTATAAATCTAACAGAAACTCCTCTCTTTTTTCTCCGATTCAATCAATTCTTTGTCCTATGTTACTCAATTTCAGGGTTACTTTTCTTTGCTCTGCTTGTAGCGATAGTTCACACTTCCTGCAAATGTATAGAATATTCTTAAAAGACTTGTTCATTTCATGATCAGCACTGTGAACAAAAGCAGAATGGAACAGAGATAGAAACTGCTAACTATTTTTGATGACTATATGAAAAAAAAACACTTTTCTATCTTTTATTCAACACTTCAAATAGATTAAAATCCAATTTGCTTTTCGCCACCAATTCATTTCCTTTTAATCTTCATGAACACTACGGTAGCATTGCAGTTAGCGTGCCGCTATTACAGCTCAGGGTGACGGAGTTTGTAGTTCAATTCTGTCGTCATCTGCAAGGAGTCTCTGCGTCCTCCCCGTGGAATGCATGGTTTTCTCCGGGTGCTCCGGTTTCCTCTCAGTCCAAAGACGTACCGGTTAGTAGGTTAACTAGTCATTGTAAATTGTCCTGTGATTAGGACAGGATTAATCAGGAGTTGTTGGGCGGTGCACCTAGAATAGCCGGAAAGGCCAATGCTGCACTGTCTTAATAAATAAATAATGGCGTCCTGTCTAGTACATGCATTCCCCATCCATTCAGTTCCTTCACCAACCACATCCCAAAGAACTAATAGGTTGTCACCTTTCTCTATACCTCAATCCATTATCAGTTCACTCTGTTCAGTACTGTGCTCTGCATTCCAATTGGCATCCTCTCTCTACTCATGGCTTCACAGCCCCACAGAGGATATTGCAACAAATAGATAAAGCTGTATTGTTTTGGTTTCATTACCAAAAAAAAAAGTGCAGAAGGCTTGGTTAAGTTTTCCTGAGAAATCATGGCTGTCTTCAACACACAGATATATTTAGGAATTTATCCAGAGAACTCATAGCACACTCTACTTTTTGCATAACACTACTATTTAGAAAATAACTCCAGCAGTCATATGTATGATGATTGGTAATTATGGCAACATCAGCTTGGCACAGTGACCAGTGGCATTCCGCAAGTGCGGGTGCACGGACAGCTTTTTAGGTTGTAAGTTAATGATTTGGATGATGGTAATGATGGCTTTGTGGGCAAGTTTGCAGCAGGTAGTGTTGAGGAAGCAGGGAGGCTGCAGAAGGACTTAGACAGATTAGGAGAATGGCAAAGAAGTGGCAGATGGAATACAGTGTCAGGAAGTTTATGGAAGCTTATGCACTTTAGTAGAAGGAATAAAAGCATAGACTATTTTCTAAACGGGGATGAGATTCAAAAATCTGAAGTGCAAAAGGACTTGGGAATCCTTGTGCAGGATTTCCTAAAGGTTAATTTGCAGCTTGAGTCAGTGGTGAGGAAGACAAATGCAAAGTAAGCATTAATTTCACCAGGACTAAAATATAAAAGCAAGGATGTGATGCTGAAGCTTTATAAGGCACTGGTGAGGCCTCACTTAAGAGTATTGTGAGCAATAATGGTCCCTTATTTTAAGAAAGGATGTGCTGACATTGGAGAGAGTTCAGAGAAGGTACAAGAGAATGATTCCGGGAATGCAAGAGTTATCATATGAGGAGTGATTGATGGCTCTGGACCGTACTTGCTGGAATTTAGAAGAATGAAGGGCGGGGGGGGGGAATCCCATTGAAACGTACCAAATGTTGAAAAGCCTCAATAGAGTGGATGTAGAGACGATGTTTCCTATTGTGGGTAAGTCTAGGACCAAAGGGCACAAGCTCAGATGGAGATGAAGAGGATTTTTTTTTACCCAGAAACTAGTGAATCTGTGAAATTCATTACCACAGATGGTTCTGGAGGCCAGGTCAATGGGTGTATTTAAGGCAGAGGTTGATAGATTCTTGATTAGTCAGAGCATGAAAGGTTATGAGGAAAAGGCAGGAGAATGGGGTTGAGAGGGAAATGAATCAGCCATGACAAAATGAATCAGCCATGGAGCAGACTTGATGAGCTGAATGGCCTAATTCTGCTATGTTTTATGGTCTTATGGTACCATCATATAACAATGCATAGGGGTCTAAAATATTCGAATAAGTTCAAGCAGTTAAAACAAATTATATTCCTGACACAGTGTATATTGAGCAGATCATATTACAGCGATAACTAGGAGTGGATATTTTATTTTATCTCATAATGAGTTCATTAGGTTTCCATCATGGACATATTCTGTTTTCTTCAGCCTCTGCAGCTTAACATACCTGCTTTTTCTCTTTACCAGTTCTAATGAAGGATCCTTTACCTGAAACATTAACTCTGTCCATCTCACTCCATTAATGCTCCTTGGCCTGCAGCATTTTGCTTCCATTAATTAAAACCTATGGCCAGATCAACAGAACGGAGCACACCAAGACATTATTATCACTTATAAACCATACTGATGAGCTAATCTCCCATTCATAGTGAGTTCCAGCCAGTTTCAACAGCTCAGCTCAACTTATCTCATCATATGACCTTTTTAACAAGAGGTCTCTGGCCTGGAAAACCCTATCAACAGCAGGTAAGTGCACTGCCCAAATGCTGATGAATCCATCAGAAACCCCTAACAGGAGGAGATGACTGTGATATTACAGGGACAATTATTGTGGCAGGTGTATCTTCACTAATACTTTCAAATTTATGAGACCTTAGTTCTCCTCCCTCATGCCTCATGGAGTAAATTCATTATCAAATTTGGTTTCTTAAAGTCAGTCAAGATATGATTGGAGCAACACACACACACTTTGGATTACCAGCATCTGCAGCTGTTCTTGTGTTTAAGATATGATTGGCATTGCTGGACTACATATAGTTAAAATACTTCTAATAACTGTCTATATTATATCATAAAACCACAGTCTTTTATTTGTACTGACTTTGAAATTACAAAGCATATCTGTTTTAACAAATTCCCACGTTTTCAATAATACAAAGGATGCCACATTTAGACAGACTCCAGCCACTTGGCACAAGAATGCCAAAGAACTAATATGATATTATACAGAAAATGATTGGTTATATTGGTGTATATAATATATATATTATATACACTGTATATTCTATATATTAGTGTCATATTGGTACAGAACAATTGTGACATGATTGATGCATTCTGGGATAATTATCTAAAAGTACAGAAAACATAATGGGCAGGGTGTTGTTGAGACGGATGAGACAAAATACTGTTGATTGGATCCCCAGTGAAACTCCAATTCAAATTGTACTGATTTATGAAGGGAATAATTGGATTGCAATTAGGCATAAAGTATATTAGGTGGCTACAAACAGACATCCCAAGAATCAGAACCGATGAGTACTGCCCAAGTATTAGGGCCATTAGATATTTTAGATGTAAGAATTAGGCAATGTTGAAATACAATACCAGGAAGGGCCCTATGAATCAAACTTCGTCCTTTAGTCTCAAATAGTTTCTTGGACACTTTGTCTCACCAAACATAGTCATGACCACATCTGATGGTCTGTCTTTTACCAATTTTCATGGAGATTCTTCAGCTTGATCTCCCTTGCATGAATGCTTGTACTGAGACTGAAGATTAAAAACATGTTACGTCTACAGCTCCAGTCTCTGAGAAGCTCATCCACAACAAAAGCAGCACTCCCATGTTCATGCTTGAGTTTCGGACCATGCTGCAGTAACTTGAGCTTAAAACGTATGCAATCCTGAGGGAACACTTCACCTCTAGAAGTAAGATCTTTTGGATGGAATGTCAAAGTGAAACTTTCTCTCTTGTCCCATAGCACCATTTCAAAGAAAAATATGAGAATTTTGCCTCTAGTTGTGCCTAATACCTATCCTTCATTCAACAGTAGTTCAAACATTATCTGCTGCATGTTGGACTTACAGCGTGCACATTGACAGTAATATTTTCAACATTACAACACTAACTACAACTCAGAAACTTCATTGGTTATAAATTGTTTTGGAATGTCCTGAAAGATACAAGAAAGGTGCAGTATTAATGTAAGTACTTGTTCATCAACTTTGGGCACACTGCAATTTCTGAAGGACAGTGAGAAAATCAGGAGGGAATTGGGTCACTTCAGCAGTGAGGAACAACATTGGGCAAGTGATAGGTAAATCCAGGTGAGGTGGGGATGATGTCAGATGCAGGGAGCTGTTCGGAGGAATTAACAAAGGACTGAAGGTGATGGAAATTGATAGAGAAGGAAGATGACGCATGGAATAAAGAAAGAAAGGTGGGGAGGAGAAAAATACAGTGTGTGGGTGATGGACAGAGAGAGTAAGAGAGGGGAAAAGGATAGGGTGATGAGGAAATTGAATCAGGAGGAGAGAGAAGAAAGTAAAATGGGGAAGCAGGATAGAAGGGGAGCTATTAGCATAAGTTTGAGAATTTGAAGTTCAGGTTGGAGACTGCTCAGGCAAAGTATGAGGTGTTGTTCCTCGAATTTGTATTTAGCTGCAACCTGACTGTGGAGGAGATCATGGACAGATATGTCAGTGTGGGAATGGGAAGTGGAATTGAAATGGCTGGCCAGCAGGAGATCACAGATGACACGGCAGACAGAGTGAAGGTGTTCAACGAAGTGGTTCCCCAATCTGTGTCCAGTCTCACCAATGTAGAAGAGGCCACAATGCAATAAATAATACCACCAGATTCACATGAAGGGCAGGTTTACTAAATTAATTCCTAGGAAAAATGTTGGATCTAAACTCAAAGGGCTTCAGAAGAATGAGACATAATCTTATTGAAACTGAGGAGTATTGATAGAATAGATACTGAGAGGATGAGCAGTGGGGTAAACTAGAATGAGAAGGAATAGTTTTAGAATCCACTACCCTGGACAATTGTGGATCTGCAGGCTTTGAATTTATCCAAGGCGGAACCAGTCAGACATTTGCACTACAAGGAAATCAACAGTTATAGGGAGAGCACAGTAAATGGTGAAGAATTCAAGACTGGATCCGAAATGAACGTGTTGTATGGCAGAGTAGACTTGAAGGCTTCATTGTCTATCATTGCTCTTGTTACTTACGTTCTTATATTCACCGATTCATCCATTGAGTGCTATCAATTACAAAGCAGTTAAATTCATCAAGTGTGTTGGTTCAAGGCATATCAGAAAATATAAATCCATTTTTTTCTTTTCACTTGTTACACTCATCTGTTTACCTAGGGGTACTCATTGCTAAAATTAATTCTCAGGAAATCTTTGTTTGTTGTTATTTTCTTGTTCTTCATTAAATCTTTGAAGACATTGTATAAAAGTCCACTTGTAACATCAGTAGCCATCACTACACAATATGGAAAAGTTCACTGACAGTGCATATCAGTGCATTATTTAGGCAGTCAAATTTGGGGTTGACTGCCATTACTTACCATGATGTGAAATACTTTTCTCAGTCAAGCCTTTCAGTAGAATCATGTCAATATTTCTGACGTTGTCCTTATTCCTCAATAAAATATTCATCCCCTCTCTGAGTAACATAGGATATAGCTGAACTCCTCACATTACTGAATAAACTTTCACTGCTCCCATTCCCCATCAAATCGTGGTCAAAGGCTATCTCTTCCAACTGCCTTCCCTACATGTGTCTAAAGAGTCTCTTGCCCCTTTGGGCATATAAAGCATTTCTCCCACTCTCCACCTTTTTTTTTAGCCATCAGGCTCTATAATGAGTCAACATATAGCTGGGGAAGTGATCGTGTAATCTTCGACTTCTAATTCTTGTACATCTTATTTTTAAGGGAACCTATTTTTATCTTTTCGTACTTCTCTTCTAATATTTGTATGTCTGTGCACTAGTAACGCTACTGTGACACTGCAATTTTTTTTGGGATCAATACATTATTTATCTATCTATCTACTCTATCTCTCTACCCAGGCAGAGGATGTATATTAGGCAACCATATAACTTCCTTGTTCTGTTGGTGCACCATTCCTCATTGTCTCCCAGATTACCTGCACTTGCAGAAACCCTACCGCTTTAAGAGGCTCAACTATAAAAATGCAGTTCACCATAACAAAGATCACCCTCTCATGACAATGGTTCAAACCAATTAACAGTGCAGTCGGGACTGTCTGGAAATTGCAATCATTATAAGGAATGGGAAATACATGAGCAACTCCATAGCCTCTTAAGACCATAAGGTATAGAAGCAGAAGTATGCCATTCAGCCCATCGAATCTTCTCCCCCATTCAATCATGGGACTGATCCAATACTTCCCCAGTCATCCCCACTCCTCTGCCTTCTCCCCATTCCCTTTGATGTCCTGGCTAATCAAGAACCTATCTATCTCTGCCTTAAATGCACCCAATGACTTGGCCTCCACAGCCGCTCGTGGCAACAAATTCCACAGATTTACCACCCTCTAACTAAAGTAATTTCTTCATATCTCAGTTCTAAATGGACATCCTTCAATCCTGAAATCATGCTTCTTGTCCTAGACTCCCCTACCATGGGAAGTAACATTGCCATATCAAATCCTTTCAGGCCTTTTAACATTCGGAATGTTTCTACAAGATCCCGCCTCATTCTTCTGAACTCCAGGGAATACAGCCCAAGAGCAGCCAGACATTCCTCATACGGTAAACCTTTCAATCCTGGAATCATTCTCGTGAATCTTCTCTGAACCCTCTCCAATGTCAGTATATCCTTTCTAAAATAAGGAGCCCAAAACTGCGCTCAATACTCCAAGTGTGGTCTCACGAGTGCCTTATAGAACCTCAACATCACATCCCTGTTCTTATACTCTATACCTCTAGAAATGAATGCCAACATTGCATTTGCTTTCTGCACCACGAACTCAACCTGGAGGTTAACCTTTAGGGTATCTTGCACAAGGACTCCCAAGCCCTTTGCATCTCTGCATTTTGAATTCTCTCCCCATCTAAATAATAGTCTGTCCGCTTATTTCCTCCAGCAAAGTGCATGACCACACTCTTTCCAACATTGTTTTTCATTTGCCACTTCTTTGCCCATTCCCCTAAACTATACAAGTCTCTCTGTTTCCTCAACACTCTGGCTCCTCCACCTACCTTTGTATCATTGGCAAAGTTAACCACAAATCCATTAATACCGTAGTCCAAATCATTGACATACATCATAAAAAGCAGTGGTCCCAACATTCACCCCTGTGGAACTCCACTGGTAACTGGCAGCCAGCCAGAATAAGATCTCTTTATTCCCACTCTCTGTTTTCTGCTGATCAGCCAGTGCTCCACCTACGCCAGTAACTTCCCTGTAATTCCATCAGCTCTTACCTTGCTAAGCAGCCTCATGTATCCAAGTACACCGCATCTACTGCATCTCCTTTGACTACCCTGCTTGTAATTTCCTCAAAAAATTGCAGTAAGTTTGTCAGGCAGGAGTTACCTTTCGGGAAACCATGCTGGCTTTGGCCTATCTTGTCATGTGCCTCCAGGTATTCTGCAATCTCATCCTTAACAATCGATTCCAACAACTTCCCAACCACTGATGTCAAGCTAACAGGTCTATAGTTTCCTTTTCTGCTGCGTCCCACTCTTCTTAAATAGTGGAGTAACATTTGCAATTTCCCAGTAATCTGGTACAATGCCAGAATATATCGATTCTTGACAGATCATTGTTAATGCCTCCGCAATCTCTCCAGCTACTTCGTTCAGAACCCAAGGGTGCATTCCATCAGGTCCAGGATATTTATCCATTCTCAGACCATTAAGCTTCCTGAGCACCTTCTCAATCGTAATTTTCACTGCACAAACTTCAATTCCCTTACACTCTTGAATGTCCGGTATAATGCAGGTGTCGTCCACTGTGAAGGCTGGTGCAAAATACGCATTCAGTTCCTCTGCCATCTCTGCGTCTCTCATTACAATATCTCCAGCATAATTTTCTATTGGTCCTATATCTACCCTCAATTCTCTTTTAGCCTTTACATACTTAATCCTGGTAAATCTCCTCTGTACCCTTTCCAATGTTTCCACATCCTTCCTATAGTGAGGCGACAAGAACTGGACACAGTACTCCAACTGTGGCCTAACCAGAGTTTTATAGAGCTGCTCTTAAACTCTATCCCTCGACTTATGAAAGCTAACACCCCATAAGCTTTCTTAACTACCCTATCAATCTGTGAGGCAACTTTCAGGGATCTGTGGACATGTACCCCCAGATCCCTCTGCTCCTCCACACTACCAAGTACCCTGCCATTTACTTTGTACTCTGCCTTGGAGTTTCTCCTTCCAAAGTGTACCACCTCACACTTCTCCGGGTTGAACTCCATCTGCCGCTCAGCCCACTTCTGCATCCTATCAATGTCTCTCTGCAATCTTCGACAATCCTCTATACTATCTACAACACCACCAACCTTTGTGTCGTCTGCAAAACTTGCCAACCCACCCTTCTACACGATCTGCCCTTCACAAAGCCATGCTGACTGTCCCTGATCAGGCCACGGTTCTCTAAATGCCCATAGATCCTATCTCTAAGAATCTTTTCCAACAGCTTTCCCACCACAGACGTAAGGCTCACTGGTCTATAATTACCTGGACTAACCCTACTCCCTTTTTTGAACAAGGGGACAACATTCGCCTCCCTCCAATCCTCCGGTACCATTCCCGTGGACAACAAGGACATAAAGATCCTAGCCAGAGGCTCAGCAATCTCTTCCCTCGCCTCGTGGAGCAGCCTGGGGAATATTCCATCAGGCCCCGGGGACTTATCCGTCCTAATGTATTTTAACAACTCCAACACTTCCTTTCCCTTTATATCAACATGGTCCAGAACATCAACCTCACTCATATTGTCCTCACCATCATCAAGTTCCCTCTCATTGGTGAATACCGACGAGAAGTATTCATTGAGGACCTCGCTCACTTCCACAGCTTTTACTTCGGCTCTGACTTCTTCCATTTGAAAGTTTCTTCTTATTTGGATTATATCTGTCTTGCACTTCTCTCATTTTTCACAGAAACTCCAGCCATTGCTGCTCTGCTGTCCTTCCTGCTAGTGTCTCTTTCCAGTCAACTTTAGCCTTTTCCCCTTTCATGCCATTGCAATTTCCTTTATTCCACTGAAATACCGACACATTGGAATCTAGTTTCTCCTTCTCAAATTTCAAAGTGAACTCGATCATATTGTGGTCACTGTTCCCTAAGGGTTCCTTAACGTTAAATTCTCTTATCACCTCCGGATTATTGCACAACACCCAATTCAGCACAGACGATCCCCTAGTGGGCTCAACATCAAGCAGTTCTAAAAATCTATCCCTTAGACATTCTACAAGTTCTCTCTCTTGAGGTCCAGTACTGGCCTGGTTTTCCCAATCACCTTTCATGTTAAAATCTCCAACGATTATCATGACATTGCCCTTCTGACATACTTTTTCTATCTCCTGCTGTAATTTGTAATCCACATCCCGGCTGCTGTTTGGAGGCCTGTATACAACTGCCATTAGGGTCCTTTTACCCTTGCCATTTCTTAACTCAACCCATAGAGACTCTACACCTTCTGATCCTATGTCATCCCTTTCTAATGATTTAATATTATTTTTTATACACAGGGCCACAACAACGCCCCCTCCCCCGTCTACTAACCTATCTTTCCGATACACCATATATCCTTGGACGATCAACTCCCAATGGCAGCCATCCTTTAGCCAAGTTTCAGTTTGTGCCAAGATGAGGCCACCCACAAGTGGAGGAGCAACACCTTATATTCCATCTGGGGAGTACTGATTTCTCCTTCCAGTTATATCCCCCCCACTCTGGTCTCTTTCCTCTGCTTACCTGACTATCACCTCCTCCTGGATCCCTCCTCCATCCCTTTCTCCTCTGATCCATTCTCCACTCCTATCAGGTTCCTTCCTCTCCAGCCGTTTACCTTCCTACGCACCTAGCTTCAACTATCCTTCTCCTCCACCACCCCCCCCCGCATCTTTTTATTCTGGTACCTTCCCCCTTCCTTTCCAGTCCTAAAGAAGGGTCTCGGCCCAAAACATTGACTGTTTATTCATTTCCATAGATGCTGCCAGACTTAGTGAGTGCCTCCAGTATTTTGTGCATGTTGCTTGGGGAATACAAAATTGCTGCCTGATTTATGCCAAAGAGATACCAGTTAATAGTGCACTGGAAACATGAGAAAATCTGCAGATGTTGGAAACCCAAAGCAACACACACAAAATGCTGGAGGAACTCAGCAAGACAGTCAGCAACTAAACTGTTGACATTTCGGGCCAAGACCTTTCATCAGGACTGGAAAGAAAGAGGAGAAGTCAGAGTTAAAAGGTGGAGATGCTCCAACATTTTGTGTGTTACTAATCACCTAATGGAATCCTTAGACCAACTTTGGGATGTCATACTTAGTACCCAGCGTCTTTACAGAAATGTGATTCTAATAGTAAATTATGCAATTTTACACTTAACATTGATTACTTCTGAATTAACTCTACATTCACAGTTGTCCATAATTTGAATGAAATGTCCCTCAATGTAAGTTCAGGTAGCCTAATATTAATACTACACCAACTGTCAAAGCACCTTAAATGAATAAAACATGCAATAAAAGAAAAATCACTGGTGTCGCTATATAGCTATTGTGCTCACTGTAAAACTCATTTCACAGTTAAGAAGAAGAAGAAAGTAAAACAGATTACAAGTATACTGCGAATTAGGGCTTGAAATAAGTCTGTATGCTCAATTTCCATTGAGGTCATATTCAGTTTCAGTTTTTTTTTGTGTTTTTTTTTGGGTTTGTGTTTGTGGTTTTGGAGTTTGTGGGGTGTTTTGGGGCATGGATTGGGGAATTAGGGGTCAGGTTAGGGTTTGGGGGGCAGGGATGTAAGGGAATTAGAGGACTGCTCCACGTTCAAATGATTGCAATATGGACATGGGTGATCCACAGGCTGGGCCAGGATCAGCATGAACAAAGGCCAGTGATTCCCCCAGGGTCAGCAAGCTATCAGCAGATTCCAGAGTCAACAGTTCCATGTGGACAGGAGGAACTAGGTCCATTACACCCCGCCCCCCCCCCACCCCGGGTCCACAAATCAGCGAGACTCGAGTTTGAGGCCCAGTATTCAGGATCCTGTTATCAGCAAGTCTAGAGTTTGAGGCCTGGTGTTCAGTGATTGGTGGGTCCTATGGCTGGTACCAAGTATCAACGCCCGATGGTAAGTCTGGAAGTTGGGGCCCATTGGCTGGGGTCCTGAGTCTGCAGGTCTGCTGGGATAGTTGAGGGCCCAACATCCGTGTGTCTGTGTCTAAATCAAAATCAGCTGGAGGTTGGAGGCCAGAGAGTATGGACTGTTTTGAGTTTAAAGGACTGTGTACAATAAGTACATGGGAGGGAGGGAGGGAGGAATGGGGCTTCTTTTGCTGATGTTGTTTTGTTGCTTTTTCTGTTGTTTTATTGTGTCCTTTGTTGTTCTACCAATCATTGCAGGTGCACTATTTTGGTGCAGGAATGTGTGGCAAAACTTGTGGGCTGCCCCAGCACACCTTGCGTGTGTTGGTTGTTAATGCAAATGACACATTTCACTGTATGTTTCAATGTGGACATGATAAACAAACTTGAATCTTGAACATTGAAATTGTTAACAAAGTTTCTGGACTGTGACTGGACTGAAGAAAGACAATCACTGGTGAAAAAGATAATAGCAATAAAACTGAAGGTCAGTTGGAGGTTTTGGGGGGAGAGTGATATTTTAAGGAAGCAGGCCATAGAGCGCCTGACAGTTAGTTGTATGAGTGACCATGTTGCTCCTGTCCTGCTGAGCCTTGTGCTGCTATTCCTCCTCCTCCACATTTTACCACCACAGCATGTTCTAGGCATCTACCATTCTCTGTGCAAAAAAACTCTCTCACAAATCTCCTTCACACATTTCCCCTCTCACCTTAAACCTCTGCTCTCGGTATTTGATTTTGCACCCTGAGGAAAAAGATACCCTGACTGCACTGTCAAAGCCTTCCATAATCTTGTGAAATTCTATCACATTGCCCCTTGCCCTCCAACACTCCAGATTAGTCAATTTGCAGAGCTTCCACATTCTTCTTGTCGTGCAGTGGTGAACAAAATGGCACACTATACTCCAAACGGCACCTAACCAAAGTTTTATATAACTGCAACATGACTACCTAACTTTTATATTCAGTGTCCCAAACAATAAAGGCAAAAAAACATTATATGCCTTCTTTACCACCCTGTCTACTTGGGTTGCCACTTTCAGGGAGCTCTGGACTTGTATCTCAAGATCCCTCTATACACCATTGCTCACAAGCGTTTACTGTTTACTGTATACATTTACTGTATACTTTGCTTTTTCATTTGACCTTCTAAAATGCAAATCTTCAAACTTGTCTGGATTAAACTCCATCTGTCATTTCTCTGCTCATATCTTTAACTGGAACTTCTAAAGGGAACTGGTTTATTATTGTCACGTCTACTGAGGTCCAGTGAAAAGCTTGTCTTGCATACTGTTTATACAGATCAATTCATTACACAGTGCATTAAAGTAGCACAAGGTAAAACAATAACAGAACAAAGAATAAAGTATAACAGGTACAGAGAAAATGCAGTGCAAACAGACAATAATGTGCAAGATTATTACAAGGTAGACTGTGAGGTCAAGAGTCGATTTTATAGTACAAGGGAACAATGCAATAAACTTATAACAGTAGGGTAGAAGCTGTCCTTTAGCCTGGTGGTACATGTTTTCAGGCTTTGTATGTTCTGCCCAATGGGAGAGAGAATGAATGAGATAGTTGGGGTCTTTGATGATGCTGGCTGCTTTATTGAGGCAGTACAAAGTGTAGGCATGGTCCATGGAGGAGAGGCTGTTTTCTGTGATGTGCTGAGCTATCTCTACAACACTCTAGTTTTTGGTGTCACGGGCAGAGCAGCTGCCATACCAAGCCACGATGCCTCTGGATAGGACATGCTGTGAGGTACACCAATAAATATTGGTGAGGATTGACCAATTGAGGAAATAGCGGCGTTGCTGAGCCTTGCTGGCCATGACATCCACGTGACTGCAACAGGACAGGCCATTGGTGATGCTCACTCTTAGGAACCTGAAGCTCTCAACCCTCTCAGCATCAGCCCCACTGATGTAGACAGAAGCATGTGCACCACCCCCATCCTGAAGTCAATGACCAATAATTTTGTTTTGCTGATATTGAGGGAAAGATTGTTGTATGATACTATCTATATTGATCTATATCCTGCTGAATTGTTTCTCAACTTTCCTTTCTATGCACAACTCCACCAACTTTTCTGTGCTGCCTGCAAGTCCATCTTCAATTTTGTCCAAAATATATAACACAGTATATATGCTGTGACCTGGGACCAGAAGGATAAGATGCATGGGATTCATAGTGACTTGGTCAGTTAGATTCAGAATCAGCTTGTGCTGAAGACAGAGGGCAGTGGTCGATGGGATTTATTCTGGCTGGAGGTCTAAGACTTGTTGTGCTCCACAGGGACCTCTAATATGTATAAATGACATGGATGAAAATGTCAATGGGGGGATTTGCCAATTCACAGATTATACAAAGCTTGGTGGTGAGCTGGATAGGTTAGAAGTTTGTCAAAGAATACAGCCGCCTATAGATCAGTTGCAGATATGGGGCAAAAATGGCAGAGATTAACCCGGCCAAGAGTGAAGCGTTGCAATTTGGGAGAGCAAATATAAAGAGACAATACAGTGTCAATGAAACATAGAGGGTTCTTGAGGTACAGGTCCATAGTTCTCTTGAAGTATCTGCACAGGAATATGTATAGCATGCATGCTTTCATTAGCCTAGGCATTGAGTTCAAGAGTTAGAAAGTTATGTGATAGTTTTGTAAAGCTCTGGGTAGACCACAGCTGGAGTATTGCATTCATTTCTGGTTGCTCCATTATAGGAAAGTGTGGGGGCTTTGGAGAGGGTGCAGAGGATGTTAACCAGGATGCTACCTAGATTATAATGAGAGTTTGGACAAACTTGGGTTGTTTTCTCTGGAGTAGCAGAGGCTGAAGGAAGATCTGACAGAGGTTTATAAGATTATGAGAGACATAGATAGGATAGACAGCTGGTAGCTTTTCCCCCCAGAGTTGAAAAATCTCATACAAGAGGGCATGCATTTAAAGTGAGGGGATAGGTTCAAAGGATATGTGCTGGGCAGGGTTTATATTTTACTCAGAGAGTGGGAGGGTGCCAGGGGATGCACTGTCAGGAGTGGTTGTGGAAGCAAACAAAATAGAGGTGATTCAGAAGCTCATGAAGTTACAGAAAATGGAGTGATATGGACAGTGTGTAGGCAGAAGGAATTAGTTAAGTTAGGAGTTTAATTAGTTTTTCACACAGACTGTTCCTGTGTTGTACTGTTCTACATTCTAAATTTTTGTGTAAAGTGCTTTGAAACATTTCCATTCCAATGTTAGCCCTGGGTGCATTCTAGGCAGTGTGAGACTTCCAAAGGTACTTTAGTGGAAATCCAAGCTTTTTTTTTAAATGAATGAGCTACACTTGATGGGATTTGGTGCTCAATGGAAAATGGTAACAGTTACTTGCTGATTGGTGAACCCAAAGAGAACAAATGCCAGCAGAGGCCTTGTGGAGTTGTGGCTTTGCAGGGGTTCAGGAGTTTGTTGGACTGCTAGTTATAAAAGATTCAGGGAGATTTTGTTTGCAGAAAATAACTCTAATACTGGGAGGGGTATATTACCTAAGAAACAGATTCCAAATGACCATTCAGCTCATTGTGAGAACATTGTAAAAGAGAAATAATGATCAAAGAATCAGAAATATAATGCAATTCTGTTCAGTTCCGGGAAAGAAAAAGCTGCTGAATATCTATCACAAATAAGAATGTTTTCATGGAATTATTGATGAGAATGTGTACACAACAGGGGGCTTCTTTTACTTTTCATAATAAAATGCCATATCTTTTACTTATTTTGTGACAGTTACATTGGAAAAACCTGTTGGAATTTCACTTACTTGTAAATCACAAAGCAACTTGAGATCAATTAACAAGAAATATAGAAGAAGTATTCAATATCTTGTGCAATGGGTAAGCTGGAAAATATCCTGGCTGTTGTTTTCAATGAAGCCTTGGTAGGTGGCCAGCAGATTAATGATCAAAGTACTGGTGTTTGCCAGCAAGTGCAAGACAGCTCTTGGATTTTGGTTCTTCATTCATGAGACTGACCTTTTGCTCCATTATCTTTTATAGCATCTCAACATAAGGATTGATTATTTTACAATAACTTTAGAACATTTACATTGTCCCACAATTGCAATAAGAATGAATGAAAAGATATACCCATTTTAAAATGTACAGATTTCAGAATCAGAACCAGAATCAGAATCAGGTTTATTATCACCAGCATGTGTCGTGAAATTTGTTAACTTAACAGCAGCAGTTCAATGCAATACATAACAGAAGAAAATAAAGTAAATAAATAAGTAAATCAATTACAGTACATGTATATCGAATAGATGAAAAATTGTGCAAAAACAGAAATAATGTATATTAAAAAGTGAGGTAATGCTTATGGGTTCAATGTCAATTTAGGAATCGGATGGCAGAGGGGAGGAAGCTGTTCCTGAATCGCTGAGTGTGTGCTTTCAGGCTTCTGTACCTCCTACATGATGGTAACAGTGAGAAAAGGGCATGCCCAGGGTGCTGGAGGTCTTTAATCATGGACGCTGCCTTTCTGAGACACCGTTCCCTGAAGATATCCTGGATACTTTGTAGGCTAGTACCCAAGATGGAGCTGACTAGATTTACAACCTTCTGCAGCTTCTTTCGGTCCTGTGCAGTAGACCCCCCCCACCCCCGCCAATACCAAACAGTGGTGCAGCCTGTCAGAATGCTTTCCTACAGATTTCTCATTGCAAATCAAAAATAAATTCATTTATAGATCCTTAATAAAATGGTGTTCAATTTCATAATTTGCTGCCAATGAAGCTGGTGACTCAGTGTGATGTTCATTATTCCTTTTGTTCTGGAACTGCCAGCAACTGAGTGTATGATTTCCTTAAGCAGCTCAGACTCCAGGCTGTAATGGAGTCCAGCAAAGGATGCTCTGTTGAGTCAGATCATTTTATCTTAGTTGAGCGCATACCACAGAGATGATAACATATCTAGCCTGAGACATTTGCATGTAAAATAAAGGCTTCTCCCACTTTAACTGTCCTCTCAAACAAAATTTATTGAAAGTATTGGAGAAGAACATTTTAGGACTAAAAATATGAAGCTTTCCTCCACCATTTTAATAATGCTCCTTGTGAGCAAGAGGAGTTTTCACTAAATGCTTCACAATATTCAAAAACAGAAAATAAGCAACCAACCAAAATGTGATTAAACCTAAATTTGTATTCTTGTTGCACATAGCTCAAATGTAACAGCCTGAGCAGTTCACAGTTATGATCATGAGACTGTAAGACTTAGGAGCAGAATTAAGTCATTCAGTCCACCAAGTCTGCTCCGCCATTCAATCATGGCTGATTTATTATCCACCTCAAGCCTTCTCCCCATAACCTTTAATGACCTGACGAATCAAGAACCCATCAACCTCTGGTTTAAATATACCCACTGATTTGGCCACCATTACCATCTGTGGCAATGAATTCCATAGCTCCACCACCCTGTGGCTAAAGAAATTTCTCTTCACCTCTGTTCTAAATGGACAACCCTCTATTCTGAGGCTGTGCCCTCTGGTCCTAGCTGTGTACAAAATAAAGAACTACAGTTCCCAGTGTGCAATGCGGCTGATTCACTCGGAACCAGAAATGACGCAGGTGAGCTCATCACACGTGCTGGGGCTGGAGCAAAAGTTGTTGCTGTAAATCTGTAAATAAAATAGTACTAGCATTTTTACCCACGCTGTTTATCTTTAGGAAGAACAAACATAACATGGTGTCAGAAGTTGGCATGAGGTTTAAACGGAGTGTAAATGAATATCCTGAGCGACAAAGAAAGAGACACTGGTGATGGAGAAACTGGTCACTGAGGTGAAATACCACAGCGAGGCAAAACAGCACATTGTGTCCAGTTCACCGAGAAATTAAGGTGCGAGATGCTGAGAATCCCTGTAGTGGATAATTTAACTCCTCCTGCACCTATGCAGTTTACTGACAATTTAGCAGACAACTGGAAACACTTCAAAGAGCGATTCAATATATACTTAGTGGTGAGTAAAGCTGGCAAGGGTGCTGATGAACTTTTGCAAGTCTATCTTTCTACACGTAATTGGCACACACGCTTTGGACATCTAGAACAGCTTTCAAATTGATAAGACAGTCTTGACATTGGAGGAGTATTTTGTCCAAAGTGAAAACTTCACATTTAAGCAATACAGGTTCTTTTCCTGTGACCAGAAACAAGGTGTTAGCTTTGACCAATACTTAACTGAGCTTCTCACACCTGAGCATCCTGTGAGATTGGAGATTTGAGAGACTCACTAGTCAGAGACAAAACAGTTTGTGGAATCCCAGATAATAGGCACAGAGAAAGCTTGCTCCGGGAAAAAGATTTGACGTTAGAAAAGGCAGGGAATATGTGTAGGGCAGTGGAGACCACACAAGTAGAAGCTAAGGAGCTGCACAGAGCAGAAACAACAGCGTATGCTGTGAAAATAGAGGGGCAGAGAACAAGGTGTTTCCCAATTCAACGGCAGAGCAAAAATGTAGGCTCAAACAGCAAATGTATCAAATGTGAAGGTAGGCTCATCCCAAAGATGTCTCCTGTTTATAGAAAGTCCTATAATAATTGTGGGAAGAAGAATCATTTTGTAAAGTGCTGCAAAGCTGGTGTTACCAAGAGAAATGTGCACATGGTTGCTAAGGAAATGGAGGAAGTCTTTGTAGATTCTCTGCAGACTACTGGTGTTGGTAAAACACAGTGATTGTTCCAGTAACTGTGAATGAGACAGTAATTCCATTCCAGCAGGACACACCAGAGCTCAGGTGAATCTGTTGTCTATAGATGATTATAAGACTCTCAAAATAAGAAGCAAGATTTACCATTTAATTAACAGTGGCAGGTTATACTGCAGAGAACATATCAGTAAAAGGGGGCTGTATAGTGACCTTCAAGCACAAGGGACAGCACCTAAAGGCACAGTGATTGATTGTTGAAAAGCAAATACAGCCAATATTAGGTCTGACTGCATGTGAAAGGCTCATCCTGGAGGAAAGAGTTTTTGTAGTAGCTTCACAGACCAAGTTGACCAGGCAACACTCAATAAAGAGTACGCAGATGTCTTTGAAGAGCTCGGACACTTACCCGATGTAACTCAGGAAACTTGTAACAGCATCCATGAGAAATCCAGACAGGTTATGCAAGTGAAGCACAAGAACTTCACCTTCCATAGACATTTGTACCAGCTACACCAACATAGCAGTCAGGATGCCAGTGCTGAACAGAGTGATCATGATGAAGAAGCCAGTCTGGCTTCCACATCATGCAGCTGTGGTTCAAAATCTGACTGTCTTCGACTTCCAGTTAAAGACTGGAAATTACAAAAATGTCTCCACGATTCTCTCTGAAGTTGAAGAGGTATAATAAAAAGGAAGATGGGGAGACCACAAAATTCCCAAGGTCAGAACAACAGCAACAGTTCGACACAAACCAACAGGAGGAGTTGCTATCGATGATACACAGCCAACAGGAGGAGCTCTGTGAATTGAGACAGACTCAGCTGGAACTTGTGCAAAGACTCACTGATCACATAGATGTAGTCCAGGACTCCATTGTGAGGCAGTGGAGTGAATAAAGGTCACACAGCAATAAAAAGAACAGAAACAAACTGATAGGATCTTGGCCGAAAGAAATAAACAGAAAGACACTAATATTAACACAGCAAGTGAAAGCAATATCCCTGTGGAGACAATTAGCAGACCAAAAAGGATCATCAATCTATCTCAGAGACGTCAGAATTGCTGAGGGAATAACAGACTGCATTTGCTCATAACAAATGAAGTTAATGTAAATAACTTTGTTGGAAAGGATGATTGTTTCTTGCAGGTTTATGAGGAAATAGTACTGTGTTTGGTTTTTCCTTAAAGAGGGAAGGTCTGTTATATGTGTGTACATAATAAAGAACTGCAATTCCCAGTACGCAATCCAGGTGATTCATGGGCACGGGTGAGCTTGTCTCTCGTGCTGGAGCTGGAGCAAAAGCAAAATTTGTAAATAATATAGTTCTAGCATTTTTACCTACGCTCTTTTTTTTGACAAAGAACAAACATAATACTAGCCTCCTCCACTATAGGAAACATCCTCTCCACATCCACTTTATCTAGGCCTTTCAATATTTGATAGGTTTCAATGAGATCCCCATTCAGTTTTCTAAATGCCAGTGAGTACATGCCCGGAGCCATCGTACTACTCATACATTAATTCTTTCATTCCTGAAATCATTGTCATGAACCTACTCTGGATCCTCTCCAATGCCACCACATCTTTTGCACAATAAGGGGCACAAAATTGCACTTAATACTTCAAGTGCAGTCTCACCAATGCCTCATAAAAACTCAGCATTACCATGGACTCTTATCTTGTTTAGCAGCCACATGTGAAGCATCTTGTCAAAGACCTTCTGAAAATCTAACTAAACAACATCCACTGACTCTCCTTTGCCTATCCTGCCTATTAGTTCCTCAAATAATTCCAACAGATTTGTTAAGCAAGGTTTTCCTTTAGGGAAACCATGCTGATTTTGGCCTATTTGATCATGTATCCTGAAACCTCAACATTAATCATGAACTTCAACATCCTGTCAACCACCGAAATCAAGCTAATTGCCTACAGTATAATTTTCTTCTTTCTGCCACCCTCCCTTCTTAAAGAATGGAGTGACATTTGCAATTTTCCAATCCTCTGGTACCATTCCAGAATCTGGTGATTCTTGAAAGATCATTACTAATATCTCCACAATCTCTTCATCTACATCTTTCAGAACCCTGGGTGTAGTCCATCTGGTTCAGGTGACTTATCTACCTTCAGACCTTTTAGTTTCCCAAGCAACTTCTCCTTAATAATAGCATCAACACTCACTTATGCTCCCCTGACACTCCAGAATTTCTGACATACTCATAGTGTCTTCCACAGTGAAGACTGAAGAGAAATACTTATAAGTTTGTCTGTTGTTTCTTTGATCCCCATTACTACCTCTCCAGTGTTATTTTCCAGCAGTGTGATATCCACTCTCACCTCCTTTACTCTTTACAAATCTGAGAAAACTGGTATCCTCTTTTATATTATTAGCTAGCTCATCTTTTATTTCCTTGCAGCTTTTTGACTACCTTCTGTTGTTTTTTAAAAGCTTCCCAATTCCCTAATTTCACACTAATTTTTGCTATATTATATGCCCTCTCCTTTGCTTTTATGCTGTTTTTGACTCCCTTGTCAGCCACGGTTGTGTCATTGTCTCTTTAGAACACTTCTTCATCTTGGAACGTATCCATCCTGCGCCTTCTGAATTGCTCCCAAAAACTCCAGCCGTTGATCCTCTGTTCTCATCCTTGTTAGTGTCCACTACCAATCAACTTTAGCCAGCTGATCTGTCATGCCTCTGTAATTCCCTTTACTCTATTGTAATACTGATACATCTGATTTTACCTTCTCTCTCTCAAATTGCAGAGGGAATACCATCATATTATGATCACTGGCGCCCCAGGGTTCTTTTACCTTAAGCTCCTGAATTGAAATGTATTTGCAAGCTGGAATAGGTATCACCAGTAATTAAAAAACACAAACCATTTAAGGAACATACATCAAAGTTGCTGGTGAACGCAGCAGGCCAGGCAGCATCTATAGGAAGAGGCGCAGTCGACGTTTCAGGCCGAGACCCTTCGTCAGTCCTGACGAAGGGTCTCGGCCTGAAACGTCGACTGCGCCTCTTCCTATAGATGCTGCCTGGCCTGCTGCGTTCACCAGCAACTTTGATGTATGTTGCTTGAATTTCCAGCATCTGCAGAATTCCTGTTGTAACCATTTAAGGAAATTATTTTCAGCTCCCTTGGATATCTGCAAAAGCCATTATCATCAGAAAACTGCAAGTTGCAGCTTTCAGTTATCACTCAAGAGTTACTTCAAAAGAAAGAAATGAATGTACCATATGTCAATGACCATTAAGCATCATGAATACCTTTTATGAGCACACAAAGCTAAGGAATTCTACAGACGAAGCTTAATTGCATTGTGCAATTGCCAGAATTAAAAATGTGTCAGCTTTATCTAAAATCTTTTTTTGCCAACCTCTCAAGATTTTAAACTAACCTAAAGCTATACATATACCAAGGAGAATCAGGACACATAACATATCAGAATTAAAATCTAAGGTACATCAACAACATATGGCAATCCTGTTACATAAAAAGGTGCCACTAATGGCTTCATATTACGGAATTTCAGTTCCCCCCTACACAAAGGGGAGCAAACCATTGCTTGTAATGGCAACAAATAGTGACAGCCACTATTTTGCTGGATGTGATATAGGCATGATGGACAATAAATTGCCCAAAGACTCTTAGTACACTAGTTTTCACTTCTCATCAGATAGAATTAATCCCAGATCAATTATCACAACAGCTGTTTATAATACTAATTGTGTTTTACAAATTTGTTTAAAGGAACTGCCCTTTTCGCTAATGGCCTCAGGATTTATATGAAAACACTCATTATATACTTGGGATCTATGTTAACCTCCAAATGTATCTAAATTATTTCCAAATATCTCCAATATTAAATACACTACTCTGTATTTTCGGTACTAACTAAAGCAACGTTTTTCGATTATCCTACATTAATAAGACCTTAAGACATAGGAGCAGAATCAGGCCATTCGGGCCATTAAGTCTTCTCCACCATTCCATCATGGCTGCTTTATTTTCTTTCTCAGCCCCATTCTTCCAGCTTCTCTCCATAACACCCCGCCCCCAACAATCAAAAGCCTATCAACCTTTACTTCAGATATACCTAATGATTTGTCGCCACAGCTGTCTGTGGTAATCAATTCCACAGATTCACCACCTTCTGGCTAAAGAAATTCCTCCTCATCTTTGTTCTAGAGAGACATCCTTGTATTCTGAGGCTGTACCTTCTGGTCCTAGATCCCCCACTATAGGAAATATCCTTTCCACATCCACTCTATCGAGGCCTTTCAATGTTTGATTGGTTTCAATCATTCTTCTAAACTCCAGGAAGTGCAGACCCAGAGCCATCAAACACTCATCTCTTTCTTCAAATCATTCTTGTGAGCCTCCTCTGGACTGTCTCCAATACCAGCACATCCTTTGTTAGATAAAATAATATCATTCATTTATTATTCAAGTAATCAAAATATTTTCAAACTTATTTTCATTTAGATGTAAAACTAAATTTTAATTATCTAAATTCACATCTGAAGTGTACACAACTCTAACTCCTATAGTTTATATCTAAATATTTTATTATTAGTAAAAAACATTCCACTGATTCGCTACAGCTATCTTTAAAATACACTATTTTAATTTATGTTGAAATTATTGTTCGACTATTTCTCAAATGATTATCACCATCCTTTTTTTGAACATTATATTGTTCAGTTTGATTTCTATTTCAAAACAATCTTCTCAAGTATTTTCCTTGTTGCTACAAAATTAGGTTCATTCAGTTTTCACAATATGAAAACCAGTAATTTCACAATTGTTCTCAGATGAGAGAATATTCTTGGTTATATTTCCCCAGATTCTTGCCTGAGAAAGATTGTTCCATAAAGGGATATTTAGTCACACTAACTAGCTCCAAATAAAAGAATCAGTATCTCTGATAGAGTAAGAAACCGTGAAATTTCATATTCAGTCAGTGACTATTTTATTAGGAACACATGTTAATGCAGATATCTAATCAGCCAATCACATGGCAGCAACTCAATGTATAAAAGCATGCAGACATGGTCAAAAGGTTCAGTTGTTGTTCAGACCAAAGATCAGAAAAGGGGAAGAAATATGATCTAAGTGACTTTGACTGTGGAATGTTGGTGCCAGACAGGGTGGTTTCATTACCTCAGAAACTGCTGACCTCCTGAGATTTCCATGCACAATATTCTATATATTTTACAGAGAACGGTGCAAGAAACAAAAAACATTAGTAAGCAGCAGTCTGTGGGCAAAGACAACTTGTCAATGAGAGAAATCAGAGGAGAGATGGGTAAAAGCTGGCAGGTAGGTGACAGTAACTCAATTAACCATGTGCTACAACTGTGATGTACGGAGAGCATCTCAGAATGCACAACATGTCGAACAATGAAGTGGATGGGCTACAGCAGAAGAAGACCATAAGCATATACTAAGTGGCCACTTTGTTAGGTACAAAAAGTACCAAATAAAGTGGCTACTGACTGCATATCAGGATCAAAGTTTCTAAGACACTACGGAGAAATACAAGTTTTGAACATAAGAAATAATGTTTTTCACCCACCTTTTTATTGCTTCTTTGATTACTTTTTGGAACAGGCAAAGTAAATTTCTTCTTCTAATATAAAACAGCACAAAAGGTTATAATACAGTGGCATGCAAAAGTTTGGGCTCCCCTGGTCAAAATTTCTGTTACTGTGAATAGTTAAGTGAGTAGAAGATGAACTGATCTCCAAAAGTCATAAAGTTAAAGATGAAATATCCTTTTCAACATTTTAAGCAAGATTAGTGTATTATTTTTGTTTTGTACAATTTTAGAGTGAAAAAAAGGAAAGGAGCTCCATGCAAAAGTTTAGACGCCCCAAGAGATTTGAGCTCTCAGATAACTTTTACCAAGGTCTCAGACCTTAAATAGCTTGTTAGGGCTATGGCTTGTTCACAGTCATCGTTAGGAAAGGCCAGGTGATGCAAGTTTCAAAGCTTTATAAATACCCTGATTCCTCAAACCTTGTCCCAACAATTAGCAGCCATGGTCTCCTCTAATCAGCTGCCTAGCACTCTGAAAATTAAAATAAATGATGCCCACAAAGCAGGAGAAGGCTATAAGAAGATAGCAAAGCGTTTTCAGGTAGCCGTTTCCTCAGTTCGTAATGTAATTAAGAAATGGCAGTTGACAGGAACGGTAGAGGTCAAGTTGAGGTCTGGAAGACCAAGAAAACTTTCCGAGAGAACTGCTCGCAGGATTGCTAGAAAGGCAAATCAAAACCCCTGTTTGATTGCAAAAGACCTTCAGGAAGATTTAGCAGACTCTGGAGTGGTGGTGCACTGTTCTACTGTGCAGCAACACCTGCATAAATATGACCTTCATGGAAGAATCATCAGAAGAAAACCTTTCATGCCTCCTCACCACAAAATTCAGCGTCAGAGGTTTGCAAAGGAACATCTAAACAAGCCTGATGTATTTTGGAAACAAGTCCTGTGGACTGATGAAGTTATAATAGAACTTTGCCACAATGAGCAAAGGTATGTTTGGAGAAAAAAAGGGTGCTGAATTTCATGAAAAGAATACCTCTCCAATTGTTAAGCACGGGGGTGGATCGATCATGCTTTGGGCTCGTGTTGTAGCCAGTGGCACAGGCAACATTTCACTGGTAGAGGGAAGACTGAATTCAATTACATACCAGCAAATTCAGGAAACAATCATCACACCATCTGTAAAAAGGCTGAAGGTGAAAAGAGGAGGGCTTCTACAACAGGATAATGATCCTAAACACACCTCAAAATCCACAATGGACTACCTCAAGAGGTGCAAGCTGAAGGTTTTGCCATGGCCCTCACAGTCTCCCAACCTAAACATCATCGAAAATCTGTGGATAGACCTCAAAA
Source organism: Mobula hypostoma (assembly GCF_963921235.1). NCBI lineage: Eukaryota > Metazoa > Chordata > Chondrichthyes > Myliobatiformes > Myliobatidae > Mobula > Mobula hypostoma. The sequence goes on along the minus strand of NC_086103.1, from coordinate 117,678,696 downwards.
GAGCAGTGCATGCAAGGCAGCCCAAGAATCCCACAGAACTAGAAGCCTTTTGCAAGGAAGAATGGGCGAAAATCCCCCAAACAAGAATTGAAAGACTTTTAGCTGGCTACAGAAAGCGTTTATAAGCTGTGATACTTGCCAAAGGGGGTGTTACTAAGTATTGACCATGTAGGGTGCCCAAACTTTTGCCTCGGGCCGTTTTCCTTTTTTGTTATTTTGAAACTGTCAAAGATCGAAATAAAAAAAAGTAATCTTGCTTAAAATATTAAAGAAATGTGTCATCTTTAACCTAATGCCTTTTGGAAATCAGGTCATCTTTTATTCGCTTAGCTATTCACAGTAACAGAAATTTTGAACAGGGGTGCCCAAACTTTTGCATTCCACTGTATCTAGCAGCAACTTTTTATTTCCCTCCAATTCTTTTGGCATCATTCTCACCGACTATGACAAATTGTTGGATCCTGTTGTAGTTAATCCGAAGTTCTTTTGGAAGTCAGGAAAGAGACATATTACTCTTTGCTTCCTGATCATTTAATTAAGCACAAAGAGAACATGGAGAATTGGAAGTGTAGAGCTGCAAAAGTCTGGTAGCTAAGAACAGAAAGACTAAAAAACTAAAGAAAAAGATGGCAGACCAATGCGCTTGACCCTTCTTTTACCAAGATAAGAGACACTTCATTCAAATTCATAGATAAGAGTTAACCAATCAGGTAGCTCCTATTCAAATAATGTAACACCAGAGAAGGTTCCACAATCATACGAAGAACTGTAACCACTAGGGGTCATCCTGTACAATTACATATACATACTATGACCACTAGCAAGCATACTAAACAGCTACATATATATTAGGTAGTTATATTAAAATACTAGCAGGCAATTACTTGCTATGCAGCAAAAAATAGGTACTAAACAGTCTAATCCACCAGGCATCAATGTAAATCAACGTTATTTTTAAGAAGCCCCAGTGCATAAAACTGTCCCTAAAATAAATCAGTTTACACCTTTTTTAATGCCATCACCCAATACATGATTTTTGTTACTTCACACAGAACAAAATAAACTGCTTTAATCTCTGAATTCTGGTACAGCTTTGGATAAAAAATTAAGAGTGAATCAAGACAATAGCCAAAATTGTGAAACCAAGCTCCTGCCTGAGTGAAACATCTCAGTTTGATAAAATAAATGAAAAATGCCAACAATATGAAGTTTATGAAGAATAAGAAGGCTTGCAATAAGATCGAGAGAATGCCTGATAGAAAGGAAAAGCCTGGAATGTTTGTGTTAAAGATAAGAGCCCAAGGTTGAGTTTGATCAAATGTGTAGGTGAATGAAAAAGTTAATGGGGTGTGTAAAGACATTTATGAATTGAGTGGGAAAGAAACACAAAACTTGTGATAAACTACAAAAGTAGCACGAGAGAAACAGTAAAAAGCTTAAAGAGAAAATCTCTGCATTAAATGAACAAGCAAAAAATATTATTTAATTCAATGGAAGTGCATTGTACAGAGCTCAGAAGTAAACTGAAACAACGTGAAAAAACTGAGCAGGGACCTCAAATGGGCAGTCCTGCTAGTGACAATGCTGCAAGCCATGCTCCTCCTTGGGAAACATCCCCTACATCGAATAGTCCTTCAAGGCAATGACACCAACCAAACTCCAAAGAATTACAGCCTACTTTGGACAATTCTCCAAAACAGCAACACAATCTGAACTCCAAGGAAAAGGATGGGTGTAACATAGACTCTATAGCGCCCCCTAGTGATACAAATGAGGATGGCAGTGATGAAACAATAATATTGGCAGCTATGTCACAGTTTGCTCCAATAACAGTTCTATTCCAGAACTGTTTTAAGAAATACAATAAATTTTTGTACATATACAAAAGATCCTGTGACGAGAATACACATAAAATTAAGATGTTTGCTGGCCTGGGTTAGCATCGGTGGTATCAGCAAGTGGTCTGCCACCTGTCCTCAGGGGAAGGAGAGATGAGGAACAATGGAGCAGCGTCTGGAGATGTGTAATGAAGGGACAGGAGAGAGAGCTGTCTGGAGCGGCTCCCCCTTTGAACCCTGAACTGTTTGAAGTGATGGACAGGCGATCTGGAGATGCGTAATGAAGGCACGGGAGAGAGAGCTGTCTAGAGCGGCTCCCCCTTTGAACCCTGAACTGTTTGAAGTGATGGACAGGCGATACCCCAGCAGGGGGATAAAAAGGGACAGGTTCGCTAAGGCAGCTCACACGACACCCAAGGTAACGAGACCCTGGAAGCGGTGCGCCTCTCACGAGTCGGTGGGACGTACCGGACCTTAAACGCACAGGGTGGAAAGGTACGGTCAGCGGGAACCCGGTGTGTGTCCACCCTCGCTTGGGTGCCGGGTTCACTGCAGAGGATCGACCGCATCTGGAGGAGGGGTCATAGTCGGTGACCTCAGGTGACATCACCAAGGACCTGCCCGAAAGCTGCTTGTAAGCCATATCGCCGGTCTGTGAGTGGAAGCCGTGTCTGAATGATCAGTCGTTCCCGCTCTCTCTCTCCCTCCCCCCACGTTGTCCATCGCCATGGCAACGATTACTGCGAACTGAACTATTAAATCGAACTGGACTTTTGTGTCACTTTGAAATTGATCATTTACCCCTAGACAACGATAGAGCTTGATTGATGCTGTTATCTTAATTCTGTGCACATGTGTGTTTATCATTGCTGAACTGTTGCATTTATTATCCTTTCGATGACTGTGTTGCTTGTTTCTTTAATAAAACTTTCTTAGTTCTAGTAATCCAGACTCCAACTGAGTGATCCATTTCTGCTGGTTTGGCAACCCAGTTACGGGTTACATAACAATCCACAAACCTGACTGTCCAGGTAGATCCATTGTTTCTGCCTGCATGCTTCAACTCTGTTTTATTCTCCCTTGGTTCAGTCCCTTCCTACCTACATCAGTGACACATCACATGCTCTTAATCTTTTCAATGACTTTAAATTCCCTGGCCCTGATCATCTCATTTTCACCCTGGATGTCCAGACCCTGTACACTTCCATCCCCCATTAGAAGGGCCTTAAAGCTCCTGCTTCTTTCTGAACAACAGACCCAACCAGTTCCCCCTGGCCACTACCCTCCTCTGTCTGGCAGAAATGGTCCTCCCCCTCAACAATTTCTCCCACTTCCTTCAAACCCAAGGTGTAGCCATGGGCACTCACATGGGTCCCAGATATTCCTGCTTTTCGTCAGCTACGTGGAACAGTCATGCTCCAAGCCTACAATAGCATCACACCCTCGTCTTCCTACACTACATTGACAACTGCGTTGGTGCTGCTTCATGCATCCATGCTGAGCTCATTAACTTCATCACCTTTGCCTCCAGCTTCCACCCTGCCCTCAAATTTATTTTGTCCATTTATGACAACTGTTTCCCCTATCTCAATCTCTCTGTCTTCATCTCTGGGCACAGACCATCTACTGATATCTTTTTTAAACCCACTGATTCTCACAGCTATCTAGACTATACCTCTTCCCACCTTGTCACTTGTAAAAATGCTATTCCCTTTTCTCAGTTCTGTCTCCACCGCATCTGCTTTTAGGATGAGGTCTTTCATAGAACAACTGAGATGTTCTCCTTCTTCAAAGAGAGGGGCTTCCCTTCCTCCACCATCAATTGCTGCCCTCATCTGCACCTCTTCCATTTCACACACATCTGCCCTCACCCCATCCTCCCGCCCCCACATTAGGGATAGGGTTCCTTTTGTCCTCACCTACCATCCCACAAGCCTCCACATCCAGCACATAATTCTCTGTAACTTTCGCCACCTCCAACAGGATCCCACCACCAAGCACGTCTTCCCCTCCCCCACTTTCTGCTTTCCACAGAGATCACTCCTTTCACAACTCCCTCGTCCACTCGTCCCTTCCCACTAATCTCCCTCCTGCCACGTGCTCCTCCAAGTCCTCCCTCTTTACTGTTCAGATCCCCAAGCAGTCTTCCGGCTGAGGCGAACTTCACCTTCGAGCCTGTTGGTGTCATCTACTGTATCTGGTGGTCCCGGTGTGGTCTCCTGTATATCAGTGAGACCTGACATAGACTGGAAGGCTCCTCTGTTGGGCACCATCGCTCCGTCCACCACAAAATGTGGGATTTCCCGGTGCTCACCCATTTCAATTCTACTTCCCATTCCCATTGCGTCATGTCAATCCATGGCCTCCTCTACTGCCACAATGAGGCCACACTCAGGTTGGAGGAGCAACACCTTATATTCTGTCTGAGTACCTCCAACCTGATGGCATGAACGGCGACTTCTCAAACTTCCAGTTATTGCCCGCTCTCCTTTCCTTCACTATTCCCCATTCCTATTTCCCTCTTTCACCTTAGCTCCTTACATGCCATCACCTCCCTCTGGTGCTCCTCTCCCTTCCCTTTCTTCCATGGCCTTCTGTCCTCTCCTATTAGATTGCCTCATCTCCAGCCCTTTATCTCTTTCACCAATCAAAATCCGTGTTTTTTACTTTACCCCTTCTCCTTCTCCCGGTGTCAGCTATCACCTGCCTCCTTGTACTTTTTTTCCTTCCCCCCACCTTCTTACTCTGACTTCACCCATTCTTTTTCAGTCCTGTTGAAGGGCCTCAGCCTGAAATGTCAACTGTTTACTCTTTCCCATAGATGCCGCCTGGCCTGCTGAGTTCCTCCAGCATTTTATGTGTGTTGCTATGGATCTCCAGCATCTGCAGATATTCTCACATTTGTGCAAGACCTCTTGTTGTGCTCTCTTATGTTGTACTTCCTATACTATCAGTAATCTTGGCGCTTACCCTCGACAGAGGGAGAAGCCAGAGAGTGGTAGTAGATGGCTGCCTCTCTCACTGGAGGCCTGTGAGTCATGGAGCGATGCAGGGATCGGTGCTGCGTCCATTGTTGATTGTCATCTATATCAATGATCTGGATGATAATGTGGTTAACTGGATCAGCAAATTTGCAGATGACACCAAGACTGGGGGTGTATTGGACAGTAAGGAAGACTGTTAGAGCTTGCAGCAGGATCTGCAGAGCTGGAAAAATGGGCTGAAAAATAGTAGATGGAATTTAATGCAGACAAATATGAGGTTTTACATTTTGAGCTAACCAGGGTAGGTTTTACACAGTGAGTGGTAGGGCACTGCGGCATGCGGTAGAACAAAGAGATTTGGGAACACAGGTCCATAATTCATTGAAAGTGGTGTCAGAGGTAGTTATGGTCACTAAGAAAGCTTTTGGCACATTGGCCTTCAGAGATCAAAGTACTGAGTACAGGAGTTGGGATGTTATGTGTAATTTGTATGAGACAATGGTGAGGCCTAATTTGGTGTATTGTGTGCAGTTTCGGTCACCTACCTACAGGAAAGATGTAAATAAGATTGCAAGGATATTCCTGAGACTGGAGGACCTGAGTTATAAGGAAAGACTGAACAGGTTAAAACTTAATTACCTAGAACACAGAAGATTGTGGGGAGATTAGATACAGGCACACAAAATTATGAGGGGTATAGTTAGGGTAAATACAAGCAGTCTTTTTCCATTGAGGTTGGGTAAGACTACAACTAGAGGTCATGGGTTAAGGGTGAAAGGTGAAATATTTAAGGGGAACATGAGGGGAAACTTCTTCACTCAGAGTGTGGTGAGAGTGTGGAACCAGCTGCCAGCACAGGTGGTGGATACGATTCTGATTTTCATGTTCAAGATAAGTTTGGATAGGTACATAGATGGGAAGGGCTTCAAGGACTACGGTCCAGGTGCAGGTTGTTGGGACTAGGCAGTTTAAATGGTTCAGCACAGACTGGATGGGCTGAGGTACCTGTTTCTATGCTGTAGTTTTTGATGACCAAAGGCAGCAAGAGTTATATTTCAGTAAGTTACAAAAGATTTGATACTTTTCATTGGACTAAGGGACAAAGAAGAGTAAAATCGGTATTTGGCTGCAAAATGAAGTAATTTGTATGGATTGAAATCTAAATGCATATTGAAAACCACATAAATTCATGCCCAAGGTTAATTTTAGGATTTTTCTAGTTAAGTTCTCTGAAAAAGGAAACTATGTGATCTTTGTATTCATAGATAATTCAATAAAGCTCAATTTTATATTTGTTCTGACTTTAAAATTTGATTAGGTATAGATTAATAGCAACCAGCAATCTTGTCAACTTGATGTACTTGTGTTATTTTAGTAATTGCAATTTTAACTGGCATTTGATGATGTACTTATAACAATGCAAATATGAAAACAATTAAAAATTGATTTGCTTTCCATATGCTATTTCAAGTAGATCAGTTTATTTTCGGTCAACACATCAAACCATCAAATATTCAAAGCAGAAAATTAATCACAGAGTTTTAGTTGTTCTCTCTGTGTCTTTGCATTTACATTTCCTGTAATTACCTATCACTCTGAGTTTCAACTCTGAAAAGAGCTTTCACTTGTAGTTGGAGATTAAGATGGTTTTGACATTTTAATTTTCCCACTATAATTGGACTTCAATTTCAAATTAATGCCTAAGGTAAGAGTCTAAGGATAACAATGAAGAAGCAGGTACTTATTTACTCAGACTATGCAACACCAATTTTGATTAACAAGTACTCAGCTTAAACTTTTGCTGAAATACTACAGATGACCGCCATAAAAGTTCCATTTGGGTAAGTCATTACTTGTAATAGAATTTATATGAAACAAAAAATAAACACAATTTATTTTCTTTAATCACAAACAAGAGAAAATCCGCAAATGCTGGAAATCCAAGCAACACACACAAAATGGCCTGCTGAATTCCTCCAGCATTCTGTGTGTGTTATTTTTTTTCAACTTGCATTCCTTGATGCATGTTTAGATGACATGGCTTTTCATTAGAGAAAATTGTGATACGAGCTATTTACTAGGACATACCCCCTCCTAAAAGCAAGTGTTGCCTCTATTGAAATAATGAAATTCCAATCCATTCAAACTTTGCCATTTGCTTCTAATCCTGATTTTGTATTAAACATGTAGAATCATAGGATGCTTCCAGCAAGAGAGAACTATTCTTGTAAATCTTTTCTGAATCTTCCCTGATCTCTTCAATATCATTCCTGTAATGTGGCAACTAGATCTGAACAAAAACCTCCAGTAGAGGTGGACCAGCAAAGAGAAATGCAAAGACCAAACCTGAACAGGTAAGTATTCAATAATCCAGCAATGCAGATGTCACATTTCCAATAAATATTTCTGCAATAACAAAAATTCTGTTTCAGTAATTGTCTAAAGAGGAGCTTAAATCATGTCTTTAACTTATGGTTTGTAGAGCGAGGAAAGAAAGTGTACATTCCAGATGTCTTATTTAGACAAGAGGTAAAGGGAAATCTGTAGTTTATTTTTACAGAATGGTCAGCTAAAACATTAATGGCTTTTATTTTCTTCTCTTAATATCAACCAGGTCTTGCAACAAAATATGCAAGATAATTTTTCTCACACAAAATATTCCAGCTAATCTGATCTAGCTTTTTGCCTTCTGAGTAATTAGTGCATGGAAGGCAAACAGAATGGAGGTATACTCCTTTAAATGAAAACACCAGTACATCAAGAGGTCCGACTCTGTCAGTGAAACGCTTCCAGAAGCTGTTCTTCTGGACAAATTAGTATCACCAGCTGAGTTTCACAGCTTCTTGCTTCATCTTCTGGGGAATGATAAATTTTAAGTATGAGTCAGAGAGGAGGGGCAATGAAGTTTTTTTTTAAATTAAGCACAGATTGGTGAGGTAAAATTATTTCCACACATGACTGCAAGATTTGTGGAAAGAGAAAACTGGAACATTGCTGCAGTACATGAATATTGGCCGTGTTTCCCTTTGCAGTGCTGTGTGGTAAACCTCTTAGCCTTCTATTCTGTTCTCACAAAGACCAGAACAAGCAGAAGACATGAAGGTACAGGACAGTAATGCTGAGACAATTTAGGGTGAGGATGAGTGCCCTAGGAAGGAGGAAGGGAGAGTAGCATCAATATTCCTATCCTCATGCAAACCTGGAGGATGCTAATGTTGAGATGAAACTGGACTGTTATCACTTCATTCAGGAGCTGTGATGGGGTCTGCCATGACAGAGATGATGAAATATATTGTCCACATCACAAAGATAAGCAGTATAGAAAACAAGTTAAATAAAATCATTAAATTATAAAGAGACACTGATAAATTAAGTAAATGGAATGAAACACTGTTAAATGGGTTGCAATGCAGGCAAATAAGATACCATTCACTTCGAACCAGGAAAGAATAATAAGAGTACTCTTGAAAGGCTGATATACTAAAAGAAGCAAAATTATTGAAGGGTCTCAGGTCCATGTACCTAGATGAGACTCAGGAAAATACCAAACAGGCAACTGTGGCACCTAGAACACTGGAGTATGAGCAGGCATAAGTTGTGTTGCACAAAAACCTGCATAAGGAATATGACTGGCAATTCTATACATATAAAAATATAAGAATTAGGCTATTTGGCCCTTCAAGTCTGCTCTGCCATTTCATCATGGCAGATCCACTTTCCCTCTCAGCCCCAATCTCCTGCCTTCTCCCCGTATCCCTTCATGCTCTGACTAAACAAGAATCTATCAACCTTTTTGCCTTAAATGTACCCACTGACTTGGCCTCCTCAGCTGCCTGTGGCAATGAATTCCACAGATTCACCACTCTCTTAGGTTATATCTTAGCAAGGATATATTGAGCTTAGAGAGAGTGCAGCATAGAGTTACCTCAATAATACATGGATTCCAAAGATTTCAGTATGTGGGTGGATTACACCAATTAGTGTATATAGCTGAAACTTAGAAGTTTCTCGGTAATTTAATACAACTTTTCAGAAAATTCAAAAGAAAGCTAAAGCCTGTTTGCAGGTAAATGGTTTCCATTGGTTGGGTAATAAATAGCTGAAGAGCAGAGGTACATCTCTGGAGAATTAAGTAAGGAAACACTTCTGTAAACACGGCAGTAAAATCATGAAATTATTTTTAGAAGAGAGTATTTACTATCTGATTTGTTGTTAATTCTAAACACGACACTAATAGTTCTTTGATACTCTAGTTATCAAGGGATATGCTGTATATAGATTTTGGTCAAGATTTATTCACGATGTCAATGGCAAAACAGAACTGAGAACCAAATAGTTCTAGAATTCCTCTTCTAAATGTCTCTGCCTTCTTTCTCCTTCTTCTCTTTTAAGCTGTCCCTTAAACACACAACTTTGATTCAGCTTTTGGTCCTCTCTCCAACATCTCCTCCTTCATCTCAGAGTTTAAATGTGTTTACAATTTGTGAAGTTTTGGCGAACTTCTCTGCATTGATGCTGATATAAATATATTTGTATTCTTATAAAAAAGGTACATACAGCAAAGTTAAATTTAAAGACAAAATATTATACAGGAAATATAGCACCCAACACAGAATCTGGATGTTAAAACAATTATTGAAATGTATATGATTTTCCAAAAATAAATGGTCAAAATTTAGTTAGATTTAAGTTTTGCTTATAGTAAGGTAAAGACAGCTTTAATGTAGTAAGTGTATTGACATTAGTAGATACTTCACAGGGAGAGTATTTTTGGATCCTATTTTCTGTTGCAGATTTAACTAAGTGTCCACACATTACTTGTGTTGCCTTTTTTAAGCAAGACGTCAATGAAAGTAAAAGATGATGAATAACTATGAAAGGAACCAATTCATTTTGATTGCTTCCTGCAATAATTTCTCGATAACATTTCACCTTTGCTGTAAAACCCTATCTGGTCATTATTACAGCTATCCCAAAGTTGTATGAGCAGGGTTAGTAAGTTGTGGCCATGGTACGCTGGCACTAGAAGCGTGATGGCACTTGTGGGCTGTGCCTAGTACATCCTCGGATTGTGTTGGTTGTTGATGCAAGTGACACATTTTACTGCATGTTTCAATATTTCAGTGTATATGTGACAAATAAAGCTGATCTTTTTCTCTAATCTACTCTCATAAAATGTAATATATTTAATCTGTCAGGTTCTGCATTAATGCCTTGGAATAAGTTGAATTTTAAAGTCAAATACTAATCACTGAAACCCATTTAATGTGAAGAAAATCCTTTCAACATATCATCAGAATTCCTTGTCAAATAATCCTGGAGGCAAAACAAAAAAAAAACAGGAGTTATGGTACCTTGATGAAAGAATGTGGTCACTGTGGAATGCCAATGAGTAGCAGAAATACGTGAGTCCTAGATAAGGACTAATTATGAAAGTGATAATTAGTGCAAATTGATAGAAAATATTTGTAATATTGGATAGTGATCAAAGGCAGTGGCAACATTGGATGGGGGTGAGGTGCAATGGGAACATGATAATGAGAAGCAGTAAAAAAAAAGGTGAGTGGTAATGAGAGAAATGATCGTTCTGGACGGCGATAGGATAAAGTGAATGTAACGCACAGCGATAACAGACAGCTGTAACACTGGAACACAAGAGATTGGAGACGCTAGATCCTGGAGCAACAATCAACAAGCTGGAGGAACTCAGTGGGTCAGGCAACATCTGTGGAGAGAAATTGACAGCTAGACCCTTCATCTGGACTAACACTTGATATTGATAAGAGACCCTCGTCGCACTAGTGCTGATGACAGTCTGTGATAACATTGGATGGTTATTGCAGCTAGTGGTTACATTGAATGATGGAGATTTTGGCTATTGATAAACAGCCACATTAACTTTGGATGGTGATGAGAACCAGTAAAGTAACACTAATTGCTGATGACCAGCTGTGGTAACACTGGGTGGTGCTGTGCAATCAGCCTACTCTGAAGCCAGCTAGCTATTCAATTTTCCAGTTGTCTTTGATTGTATTCATTGTATTTTTGTGGGGTGATTTATTGAAGGCCTTCTAGTATCTAGATAAGTTTACTACAGTGCTGTATCTACTCTGTTACTACTTCAAAAAATCATTAAGGCTAGTCAAACCAGATTTTCCTTTTGAAATTCATATTGACTATTCATTTCCCATTTGTAAATGTTCTGTTCACTGATTCAGTAGGGACTCCATTACTTTCTCTTCCTTAAGCTGACTGACGTATAAGAAATTTCTAACCTTTTCTTAAAAAAAAGCACAACTTTATCACTGGCGAGTCCAAATCAGATCTGATCTTCCCAGTACAAAGTTGGTCAGAGCTGCCTGTCAAGTAAGTCAGCTACTCATTTTCATGATTTGTGTTCCTGTACTGATTTCACAAACTCAACCCACCTATGCCCACAGAATTAATGACCCTTTCCAGGTAGCAGAAGCCAACATGTGGAGTGAGAAGTGAGTGATTTGGAGTCTGATGTGGGAGTCATATGAAGAGGTGAGTTTCAGGACTATGTTCCTTTTCAGTGAAAGAAAGACTGCTGAAAATTGTTAGTTGATAATTGATAACAGTAGCCAAGAAAAATATTTTAGAGTCAAGTGGAGGAGCCAGAGTTGGGAACTGCAGTCATAGGGACCCGTTAAGCTGAGTGGAGTTGGAGCAAAGAACTGAGCCTGATGTTGGAAGTTTTTTCTCAGACAGGAAGGGGAGGAGGTTAGAGATGTCACAAAGTAATGAAAGTAACAAATGGGAGATGATATGGGGGAGAGGAGTTGTATGGAAGATAGTGAATGGCAGGTTTCTGGGAAATGAAGTGGCAAAATGAGAATTGTAATGGCTTACTGTCTGGCGATGAAGGCAGTAGATGGGGTTTAAATAAAGGAAGGATGAAGAGTCTAAGGTTTTGAGTGTTGGACCTGTATATGAAATCAATCCAATTAGTCTAAGATTTGAGAAATGGATTAAGAGATATTGTGGGTGCAAAACTTTCAAGAGATAGGAAATTCTGATTATTCTGTCAAGATAACAATCAATGTAATAAAGCTTTGGGGTTAAAAGCTGTGAGAGGAAGGAAATTGATATTAATGAGTTATATTGAACAACAGTGGCTTTGTGGAGTAATTGCTGGAGTGCCTCAGGTGTATCCATGGACCAAGTTAAAAATAATTTTGTTGGGGAGAAAGTTATGGATGCTAAACATTTAAAATAGTCTTGTGATGGAGTTAAACAGTTAGCCTACTGGTGTTAATTAAATTTGATGAAATAAAAGTTACTGGATAGGGTTAATTTAGCTTATATGAGTTATATGGTTTGAGACTATGTGCTGCCCCCTCTGAAATGTTTTCAATGACAGAAGTTTGGTCAGGAAGCAGCTGCATGTAAAGGTAAAAAGTGGTGTGGGAGATGTGGTGGAGAACATGATTATGGCAATTATGAAGAAGATGTTAGGCTAAATTTTAGTAACTGCAGAGGAGAACATGGTTCTGCTTAATGCGGGGTGTAATATAAGAAAGCTGTGGAAGTGTGGTGTGTTTAGATGGAAATGGACATGTCATATGCAGAAGCTCTGCAGAAAATATGGAAGACAGTGTTAGTGAGACCTATTAATATCCAGAATGCAGATAGTTTAAAGATAGTGTAAAGTGCATAATCATATAACAAAGAATTTTCTGATTGTTGATAAACTAAAGAATGCTAGATGCCTGTTAGCTGTCAAGGATTTAAGAAATTAATTGAAGATTTACCAAATGAACTTGATTGAAATCTTTTTTTAAGATATAAGATTAAGTTGATATAAGATGTAATTGGAAAATGGGCAATTGAGGAGTGACTACCTCTGTTGTGGGTTAGCACAGAGTTTTGGAGGTTAGGGTTGTTTCTGTGTCAATTGTGGTTGAAATTTAGTGAAAGAATAGTAAAGTACAGATAATTATTTTTACAACCATAGTGAAAGGTTAACACCTGATATATTGGAAAGTGTGGGTGGAAATGGGAAAATAAAGTTCTATGGTGTGGGGGTTTTAATGCTCAGAGTACAAAGGATTGTAGTAACACAAATGTGAATGGGATGGTGGTGGAAGACTTTCTGAAAGAAAAGTGTTTGGTGTGCTTGGATGATGGTGCGAGTATAAGGATAAATCTATTTTAACAACAGTTTCTGCTATTGATCCTACAATGGTATCTGAAAAAATAGCAAGGGTGCGTAGTTCATTAACGCATAACAATACAAGACAGAGTTTATACTTTATTAGGAGTTTGAAGAGATTTGGTATGTCAACAAAAACTTCTATAGATGTACCGTGGAGAGCATTCTGACAGGCTGCATCACTGTCTGGTTTTGGGGTGGGGGGGGGAGCTACTGCATAGGACTGAAATAAGCTTCGGAGGGTCATAAATTTAGTCTGCTCCATTTTGGGTACTAGCCAACAAGGTACCCAAAACATCTTCAAGGAACAATGTCTCAGAAAGGCAGCACCCATTATTAAGGACCCACTGCACCCAGGGCATCTCCTTTTCTCATTGTTGCCATCAGGTAGGAGGTACAGAAACCTGAAGGCACACACTCAGTGATTCAGGAACAGCTCTTCCCCTCTGCCGTCCAATTCCGAAATGGACGTTGAACCCATGAACACTACCTCACTTATTTAATATATTATTTCTGTTTTACACTATTTTTAATCTATTCAATATAGATATACTGATTGATTTGTTCATTATTATTATTTCTTCTATATTATGTATTATATTGAACTGCTGCTGCGAAGTTAACAAATTTCATGACACATGCTGGTGATAATAAACCTGATTCTGATCTGTGGGGAGTGATCATTCCCTATCAATCTCCTCAATAGGAAAAGGTGTATATCAAAGGAAAGGTTCTCATATCCCCAGATGGAATTTTAAAAAGGCAAATTGGGGTGTATTTGATGAATTGTATGTAAGTAGATTTCCTGATCATTTGGTTTTGGAGAATATTGAGTTGAGTAATAATACCATGTGCTCTGTACGCAATCGCGAAGAAACCGATTTCCAGGTTGTTAGGAGCCAGTAAAAGGAGAGCTGTTCCCTGGTGGATGGATGAATGTTTAAAAAAAAGCTGTGAGGAAGCAGAATAAAGCTGTTAGGAAAGTTAGGCAGTGCTTATTCCTGTTTGTATTTCATACAATATGAAAGAGTTAGAGAATTGGTGAGAAGGGCAAAGAAATTGTATTGGAGAATGTATTGTGATAGCTTGGGAAAGAGATCCAGGTAGAGGAAGGTTTGCATGGTGGGGAGAAGGTTGCAGTAACTTCCACTGGGGGGGAGGAAAAATTAGATTAGATTCAACCTTATCGTCATTGTGCTGAGTACAGATACAAAGCCAATGAAATGCAGTTAGCATCTGACCAGAAATCCAAAGAATAGTGTTATTTACAAAATAACTGCAAATAAAAAGTGCTACAGCACACAAATGATGAAGTACTGAGACAGTACAATATGGGTGCAATACTGCTTAGTGCTGTGAAGCTCTTCCTGTGCCTGCTGGTGCGGGAGCAGAGGCTCCTGTAGCGCCTACCAGATGGGAGGAGAGTAAAAAGTCCATGGTTAGGGTGAGGTGCATCCTTGCTAATGCTTTTCGCCCTGCCCAGGCAGCGTTTATGGTAGATGTTCTCAATGGTGGGTAATTGGATGCTGATAATCCACATGGCAGTTTTCACCACACGCTGGAGTGCTTTGTGGTCTGATATGGGACAATTGCCACACCACATTGAAATGCAGTTGGTGAGAAAACCCTATTGACAACTGCACTATCCATAGGGTTACCATGAGTCAACAGCGACTTGACTGCACTCAACAACATGGGGACAAATTTGAAAGGGGTAGTGAGTACAGGACTGAAGATGTTATATGAAAATTCATGCAGTATTCCAAATAAGGTAGGTGATCTCGTAACAGGCATGACAATGTGGATATCACTGCAGAAAGAAGAACACAGTTGGGAGCTCTACATCTAAGGATATATATTGTATTGAAAGGCAAGGCAGGTGGACACTAGAGTAAAGGGAATTACAAAGGCTTGAGAGGAGCTGGCCAGGGTTGATTGGAAAGAGACACTAGCAGGGATGATGGCAGAACAGCAATGGCTGGAGTTTCTGGGAGCAATTCAGAAGGCAGGAGAGATTCATCCCAAAGAAGTATTCTATAGGGAGGATGAGGCAATTATGGCTATCACGGGAAGCCAAGAACAGCAAAAAAGCAAAAGAGGGCATACAATCAGCGGCCACTTCATTGGATACCTCGTGTACCTAACAAAGTGGCTCCTGGGTGTATTTTTGTGGTCTTTTGCTGCCGTAGCACACCAACCCCCTGCCCCCCAACCCCAGGATCAACAGGTTGTGCATTCAGAGGTGCTCTTCTGCACACCACTGTTGTAACATGTGATTATTTGAGTTACTGTCTCCTTTCTGTCAGTTTGAACCAGTCCAATCATTCTCCTCTGACCTCTCATTAACAAGGCATTTCTGCCCATAGAACTGCTGCTCACTGAATAATTTCTGTTTTTTGTACCATTCCCTGTAAACTCTCGAGACAGTCATGTGTGAAAATCCCGGGTGACTAGCAGTTTCTGAGATACTCAAACAACCTGCCTGGCACCAACATTCATTCCATGGTCAGTCACATAGATCACATTTCTTTCCCATTCTGATATTTAGTCTGAACAACAAATGAACCTCTTGACCGTGCCTGCATGCTTTTATGCAATGAGTTCCTGCCACACGATTGGCTCATTAGATATTTGCATTAAAAACCAGGTGTACCTAATGAAGCGGTCACTCTGCATAATAGAGCAAAATTAGTGGGAAGCTGGAGGATTTTGAAGTACAACAGAAGAAAACTTCAAAAAAGCAATAAAGAGTGAAAAAGATGAAACATGAAGGTAAGCTAGCCAATAATATAAAATGGGATATTAAAAGGTTTTTCAGATATATAGAGTCTAAGAGAGAAGAGTGCATATCAGACCAATGGAAATGATGCTGGAGAGGTAGGGATGGGGGAGAAAGAAATGGTGGGCCAACCTTGTGAATTTTGATCAGGTTTCACTGTGGAAGACACCAAAGTATCCCAGAAATTCAAGTGTGAGTGTAGTTGCTATTACTAAGGTGAAGATGCTTGGGAGACTGAAATGTCTGAAGGTAATAAGTCACCAGCACAGAACGACTGCACCCGATGATTCTGAACAAGGTTACTGAAGAGATTGTGGAAGCATTAGTGGTGATCTTGCAAGAATCACTATATTCTGGAATGGTTCCAGAAGATGGGGAAAATTGCAAACATCACCCTTTAAGAAAGAAGTGAGGCAGAAGAAAGGAAATTACAGGCCAATTTAACTGACTTTGGTTGGCAAGATGTTGGAGTCCATTATTAAGGATAAAGTTTTGAGTTATTTGGAGGCACGTGATACAACAGGCCAAAGTCAGCAATGTTTCCTTAAGGGGAAATCTTGACTGACAAATCTGTTGGAATTCTTTGAAGAAATAACAGGCAGGATAAACAAAGCAGAGTCAGTGGATATTGTTCATTTGGATTCAGAATCAGGTCTAATATCACTGGCATACGTTGTGAAATCTGTTAACTTTGTGGCATTTATACATGAAAAATATAGGAAAAACTGAATTACAGTAAGTATATATGTATATTAAATAGTTAAATTAAATAAGTAGTTCAAAAACAAAAATAGTGAGGTAGTATTCATGGGTTCAATGTCCAATCAGAAACCTGATGGTAAAGCAGAAGAAGCTGTTCCTGAGTCATTGAGTGTGTGCCTTCAGGCTTCTGTACCTCCTTCCTGATGGTAACATTGAGAAGAGGGCATGTCCTGGCTGATGGAGGCCTTAATGATGACCACTGCCTTTCTGAAGGCACCACTCCTTGAAGATGTCTTAGATACTACGGAGGCTAGTACCCATGATGGAGCTGACTAATTTTATAATTCTCTGCAGTTTACTTTGATCCTGTGCAGTAGTCACCTTCCCCCACCACGCTCCATACAGATCGGCGATGCAGCCAGTCAGAATGCTCTCCATGGTACATCTGTAAAACTTTTGAGTATTTTAGGTGACAAACTTAATCTCCTCAAAATCCTAATGAAATATAGCCCTTGTCTTGTCTTCTTTAGCTGCATCGATATGTTGGGACCAGGTTAGGTCCTCAGAGATACTGACACCCAGGAACGTGAAATTGCTCACCCTCTCCATCCCTGATCCCTCTGAGGACTGGTTCCTGTTCTCTTGTCTTGCCCTTTCTGATCCACAATCAGCTCTTTCATCTTACTGACATTGAGTGCAAGGTTGTTGCTGCTACACTACACAATTAGCTGGTTTATCACACTTCTGTACACCCTCTTGTCACCATCTGAGATTCTGCCAACAATGGTTGCATCAACAACAAATTTATAGAAGCTATTTGAGCTATACCTATCCACACAGTTATGGGTATAGAGAAAGTAGAACAGTGGGCTAAGCACACATTCCTGAGGTGTGCAAGTATTGATTGTCAGTGAGGTAGAGATGTTATTACCACTCCACACAGATTGTGATCTTCTGGTTAGGAAGTTGAGGATCCAGTTGCAGAGGGAGGTACAGAGGCCCAGGTTCTGGAGCGCTTCAATCAGAACTGTAGGAATGATGCTGTTAAATGCTGAGCCATAGTTAATAAACAACATCCGGATATAGGTATTTGTATGGTCCAGATGATCCAAGGCTGTCTGGAGAGCCATTGGCCTATTATGGCAATTGGCAAGTGCAGAGAGTCCAGGTCCTTGCTAAGACAGGAGTTGATTCTGGCCATGACCAACCTCTCAAAGCATTTCATCATGATAGGTGTGAGTGCTGCTGGATGATAGTCATTAACGCAGCTCACTCTTGGGCACTGGTATAATTGTTGCCCTTTGGAAGCAGGTGGGAACTTCTGACAGTAGCAGTGAGATAGAAAATATCCTTGAATACCCCTGCTAGTTGGTTGGCATAAGTTTTCAGAGCCTTACCATGTACTTCACCAAGGCCTGCCACCTTGCCAGGGTTCACCCTCCTGAAAAGGCAACCTGACGTCGGCCTCTGAGACAGAGATCACAAGGTCACCAGGTGCTGCGGGAATCCTCATGGCTGTAGTTTTATTCTCCCTTTCAAAGCGAGCATAAAAGGTGTTGAGTTCATCTGGTAGTGAAGTATTGTTGCCATTCATGCTAATGGATTTTGCTTTGTAGGAAGTAATGTCCTGAAAACTCTGTCAGAGTCAATGTACATCTGATGTCGCCTCCAACCATGGTCAGAATTGTTTCTTCACTCTTGAAATAGCCCTCTGCAAGTCATACCTGGTTTTCTTGTACAGACTTGGGCCACCAGACTGAAATGCCACAGAACTAGCCCCCAGTAGACTATGCACCTCCTGGTTCATCCATGGTTTTGATTTGGGAATGTACAATGAAGTTTTCATCGGCACACACTCAACCACACAGGTTTTAATGAAGTCGGTGACAACTGTGGCCTACTCATTCCCTGAATACAGTCCAGTCCGCCGATTCAAAGTAGTCCTGTAAATGCCCCTGTGCTTCCCTTGTCCATACCCTCTTGGTCCTCACTACTGTTGCTGCAGCCTTTAGTCTCTGTCTGTACTCAGACAGGTAATCAGACTTTCCAAAGTGTGGGCGTGGGATAGCACAGTGCTCTTGATGGTGGTGTAATAGTGGTCCAGTGTATTGTTTCCTTTGGTGCTACAAGTGATTTGTTGATGATAATTATTTAGTGACTTTTTCAAGCTGGCCTGCTTAAAATCCCCCAAAATGATAGGGATGGCATCAGGATGTGCTGTTTCATGCCTGTTGATAACATCGCTCAGTTTGGCTAGAGCCTGTCTGACATTGGCCTGAGGTGGAATGTACACCGCTACCAAAATGATCACTGAAATTTCCCGCAGAAGGTAAAATAGTCGACACTTGATCGTGAGGTGCTCCAGGCCCAGTGAACAGGAGTGGGACAGCATCGACACGTTCATACACCACGAGGAAATGATCATGAAGCATTCAGAAGGTGCTACACGTAAAATAAAAAACAAAATAAGAGCCCATGGGATTACAGGAAAGATACTAGCATGTATAGAAGATTGGCTGACTTCAGGAAACACAGGAATGAAGGAAGATTTTCTGTTGGTGACTAGTGGTGTTCTGCAGGGTTCAGTGTTGGGACTACTTTTAACAATACATGTCGATGATCTGGATGGCAGAATTGATTTCTTTGTGGGCAGGTTTGCAGATGATATGAAGATAGGTGGAGGGGGGAGGTAGTATTGAGAAGCAAGGAGCCTGCAGAAAGTCCTGGATAGATTTGAATGGGCAAAGAAGTGGCAGATGAAATACAGTATAGTGTATGCTAATGAATTTTCATAGAAAGAACAAAGGTGTTTTCTAAATGCCGAGCAAATTCAGACATCAGACGTTCAGCCTTGGGAGTTCCAGTGCAGGGTTCCCTAAAGGTCAACTTGCAGGCTGAGTCAGTGAAAGGAAGGCAAATCCAATGTTAGCATTCATTTCAAGAGAACAGGAATAAAAAAAACGCAAGGATGTACTGCTGAGGCTTTATAAAGCATTGTTCTGACCGTACATGGAATATGGTAAGCAGTTTTGGATGCCTCATCTTAGAAAGGATGTGCTGGCATTGGAGAGGGTCCAGAGGAGGTTCACAAGAATGATCCCGGGAATGAAGGGGTCAACATATGAAGGCTCTGCCTGGAGTTTAGAAGCTGAGGGGGGAGAGGTGGGTGGGAATCTCGATGACACCTATCAAATATTTAAAGGCCGAAATACAGCAAACATGGAGAGGATGTTTCCTGGAGTCTGGGAGTCTCGGACCACAGGGCATGGCCTCAGAATATAAGGGCGTCCCTTTAGAACAGGGATAAGGAGGAATTTCCTTAGCTAGAAGGTAGTGAATCGGTGGAATTCATTTCCATGGGTGGCTTTGAAGGCCAAGTGATTGGATATATTTAAAGTGGAGGTTGATAGGTTCTTGATTAGTAAGGGAGTTAAAGGTTTGGGGGAGAAGGCAGGAGAATGGGGTTGAGGGGGATAATAAATCAGACAAGATATGGCACAGCTGATTTGATGGGCCAAATGGCCAAATTCTGCTCTGTCTTGTGATCTATGGTCTAAAGTTAGTCCCTTCTGCACACACGATGTCCATATTCCTACCTTTATGTGCCTATCTCAGAGCCTCTTGAATGCCTCCATTGCATTTGCCTGTACCAGCACCCCTGCGAGGGCATTCGGGACACAGACCACTTGGTTTATATATAATTTTTAAAAAAGAATTTGTCCCAGATATCTCCTTTGAACTTGCCTAAGTGCATGCCCTCTGGTATTAGCCATTTCAACCTTAGCGGAGGGAAAAGATCCTGGTTGTACACTCTATGTCTTGCGTAATTTTATAACCATCTGTGTGTTATTATAAAGGCATCTCATCAGCTAATACAATGAGCAGATGTTCTGTCATGCATTAGGCTGAAATGAAGATACTGCTGCCTTTTGTCCGATTCAGACGGAGATTATTCTGCTATTCTAAACAGCTGTTTGCCTTTTAAGTTGGGTGGCTGATAGTTAATTTCCTGTTGTTTGAGTGAAAATGCATTTACCGCAGCAGAGATGAATAGCCTCTAGGGATTTGTGTTACACAGACAAACTTTGAGAATATTGTAATAACATAGGGGTAGACCTTATATGTAAAACAATTAACAAGCTCAAGCTAACAAATGAGGTTACTGACATAAATACTACTAAGAATTATAATCAACAGTTAGTAATTATATATGTGGAACTGTTTACCGTCGGAAATGGCTGCACTGATGTTTTTAAGAGAAAGCAGGATTAGTGCACGAGAAAGATAGGAATAGAGGGACAGCCGATACACATAAAGTGGGGATGCATGTGAGGTGGAATAGTGGCATACATCAAATTATCTGCTGCTGTCTGTGAATTCAATGAAATTCTATGCTATTGTACAGTAGTCCAGGAATACTGGTGTGTTAAGGAATAATGGGTTTGAGTCTGTCAAGGGAATACCATTCTTTTTCAGTATAGTTATATATTGCTCCGAACATTATTTGCTAAAGTATATAGTTCTAAATTTCTGAAGGAATGCAAAGGTAATGATAATGATGAACACTATAAAAGATATTAGTACATAATTAGAATGAAGCAGGTCAATTGAGTTCAACCATCACAGATTTGTAATATCTAATACATCTAATGAAGCTCTCTGATAAAACATAGACTGTCAAGCTTGCCTGAGGGAATGTAGAGGAAGTTATCTAGATATTCTGATGTGAAACTAGGGATGATGCCACCATTCATAACTCAAAATCAAGCCAGAAAAGCATATGCTCACTGTTAACAAGAGGCTACTGCTCTGAGGGGAAAGTTCACTTGGAGAGTGGGGACACTGATAGGCTTGTTTGTCTTTAAGTTTTGGCTTCATATAAAACTCGAGGCCAAGCAGAGGTTACAACAGAGAACCAGATAATACCAAGTTCAATGTCAGCAATACTTGTTGCTTTAAGACAGTTATCCCTTTAAGGATAATGTATTGCACTAAAAATTGTCTGAGGTCCTCTAAAATATAAGGAAAAGTCCAGTAGCAGTCTATGGAGAGTCTTTGAATATACAAAGACAACCTTCTACTGGCTCTATAGAAAAAGGGATCCATCAAGGACTAACTGTGAACATTTGGGAAAATAATGGATTTTTAAAAAAATACAAGCCAAATGATTGGAAGAGTTATGAAAAGTAACACCAATTAACCAAAAATGATTGGAGGGGAAATGGTTATGAGAATAAATTAATGAATATAAAAAGATATAATTTGTATTTTTCTTTGCAGAAGGCACAATTGATATAGCAGTAATAGAAGGGAACAGGCAGTGAGGAACAAAAGATAATTAATGTCATTATGTACTAGGAAAAAAATTGGGACTAAAACTGGAATAAATTCCCTAGCCTGAGAGGGATAAATTTGTCAGAGTTACTTCAGCAATGATTATAAGGTTTAAAAATGCTTGGGTTTCTTTACAATGGATTTAGATGCATTCCAGAGTGAACAATGCCTCTGGACAAATTATTCTGCCACAGTACAAATTGGAACCATTTGCTGATGGTGCTATGACATGGAACATACCAATAATTAGTTCACCAGTGCACTGTCTGGCCTTTTCCAGGATCACTTGGTTCTAAACCTCACTAAAGACTTTGTGTAAATACAAACTTAAAGATTGTGCCCCTTAGTGCGCATGCGCCAGCCGTTCCGATCAGATTCTTACTTTTTAACTTACGTTATTTTTTGTATTTTTTTTCTTCACGGTAACACGTGGAAGCTGAACCCTCTCTAACATGCTGGTAGAGAGTTTTATTTGGGTTTTTAGCCCTGGAAATATTTACGTCCCGACACGCGGGACAGAAGCATGGTCACATTGTTCATTCCAGGGACCAGCTTGCGCTAATGCCGGCCGGTTTAGCAAGCAGAGCGGCAGACACCCCTGCTGAAATCTGGAGGAAAACACACAGCGGATGCAGAGGAGGATCACAAAGTCGAGGAAAGAGGACCGGGTCGAGACAACAGAGATTTATGGAGAAGAGGAGTTCGGTGGGTAATAAAATGGACAAGTTCACGGCGCTAGCCAGGCGTCAGAGAACATTTCGGGAGTGCAATGTTATGTGTTTCACTGGAACGGGGCTGCACGAGGACATATCCGATCAAAACATCTCCATGGACGGCTTCCAGACCGTTCCGGCTGACCAGAAGCGCACTGACAGCGGTAAGCGTAAAGGAGTTGGGTGCTTACTGTTCTGGTTAACAACAGATGGTGCATGCCAGGTCATATTACGATCGAGGAACGTGTTTGTAGACCGGATATTGAACTTTTTACTGTTGGACTTCGGCCACATTCCACCGAGATTCAACACTGGAGGTCATTCCTGCCTGTGGCCATCGAACTTGCAGCTCCTCCTGTGGAGGGTCAGACACCCTGAGCCAATAGACTGGTCCTGGACTTTTTTTCCATCTGGCATAGTTTGCATTTTGTTGTTTGATTGTTTGTTAGGGTTTGTATTGCTATATTTATGCTCTATTCTTCGTTGTTGCGGCTGTAACGAAACCCAATTTCCCTCCGGATCAATAAAGTATATCTATCTACCTATTGTATTCAAAGCAGCATGTGATCAAGTGTGGTATCAAGGAATCTGGATAAGACTGAAATCACTGAGCATTGAGGAGAAACTATCTCCAGAGTGGAATCAAATCCAGACATCCCACCTCTCCCGGAAGTCTCCCGTATATTAATAGTGGCTCCCTGATGCCCACAAATTATATAAAATGTCCCGGAAATCAGTATTTTTTGAGAGAGAAAGCGAGCGAGAGAGAGCGTGAGAGAAAGCGAGCGCGAGAGAAACCACGGGAGAGAGAGTGCGCGAAAGCGAGAGAGAGTGTGAGACAGACCACGAGAGCGAGAGAGCGCGAGAGAGAGAGAGAGTGAGCGCGCGCCATGGCAGAGTGTTCCAAAAAAAGAAAATATAAAACATACATCACCCCAGACTATCCTAAAGTGTACCCCTGCCTAACGGGTCAAAAATAATGACAGTGTGGGTTAAAACTGTAAAAGACATGTTGTGGTGAGCTTAATAGGTGTCACTTGTTCATTAACATAGCTAATGTTATTTAAACTAGCTGGCTAGCTGCTAAGGAGCTACTCTATTGCAGACATCCCACCTCTCCCGGAAGTTCCGGGAGTTTCCCGCAAATTGATGGTGCTACCTTCCTGAAATGAGTTTTTGTAGGGTGGGATGTCTGCAAATCTTACATATAGAAGGGTGGTTGAAGTTGTTGAATATAAATAACCTAGCTCCAGGATTTCACTGCAGGAATTCCTGGGGTCAAGATACTAACCTCTAATCTTCCGTCTTGCGCTAACATCAAAAAGTCCAAAGTGAAGTTTGTTGATGATTTCACAAGACTTTAAAGATGAAGCTTAGACATTTGACAGGATATGAACAACACTGAGGGAACAGCTAATTAGGTGGCAGGAAACATTTGCCTAGAGAGAAAGATGCATCTCTTGTGATATAATATCCAACTTCTCCCCAGCTCTTATAACAAAAGAAATTATGTTGCTGCTCCAGGTAACTTCTTGATCATTGATGGTGACTTAGCAAATATAATTCTGTTGTTAAACTCACTCTTGTTGGAGGTGACGATAGGCTCGTGTTTGTATAGTGAAATTGACACATTATTGCAGTGAAATCATGGAGCCAAGCCATTAACATCCAACAAATACAACCATCTTTCTATGGTTAAGATTTGATTCCAGTGTGCAGACTGTTCTTCCTGTTGTTGAGTAACTTCAGTTTTACTTGGACCCTTGATGCCACACTTGATCGCCTGCTGCCTTGATCACAAAAATAACCACTCTCACCTTTCATCTAGATGCCCTTTGCTTTGTGTTCATCCTAAGGTTTTGATGAGGTTTAGAGCCAAGTGATCTTGGAAAAGGCCAATCAGTACACCGGTGAAAGTGAAAATGAATCTCGGGTTGGATATGGTGATATATGCACTTTGATCATGTTTACTTTGAACTTTGGGCAAATTATTGGTGAGTGCAGTTCGGTAACACCATCGGCAATATCTACCACCAATTAGCAGACTGGAGTAGTCTGATGATTCACATGGTCTGTCCTTCTCTCTCAGGTCAGGACATAGCTGGGAAATTTTCCAGTTGGTGCCAATTAATACTGTGGCAGAACAACTTGTATAGAAATATTGCTCACTCTGCAATGCACCTGAAACGAGAACGTTATCTGGTACCATTATAGAAAAACCCAAGATTTAATAACCCTCTACTTGAAGAAACTTCTCTTCACCTTAGTTCTCTTATGACAGTTTCCATACATTTATTGACATACAGTACAGAGTAGACCCTTTCAGCCCTGCGAGCCGCGCTGCTCAGCATTACCCTGGGATTTAATCCAAGCCTAATCATGGGACAATACACAATGACAAAATAAACCTGCCAACTGGTATGGCATGTCTATGGCAGATGAAGGAGCGAGTGCAGGGATTGGCTGAGAAGGAGTGGCTGATTTAAAAAGCCGGTCGTGAGAAGTGAGCTAACCAGACCTTCGAGGTTGGAGGAGGTGAAGGAGCGAGTGCGGGGATTGGCTGATTTAAAATTATCAGCTAATATAAGCAAGGCTCGCTCTAGGGGAGCAGCCTGTCGGGGAGCGGCCTTGTTGAGGGAAGTGCCTTGCGAGAAAAGTGCGAGTCTTTGGCTCAGGAGTCTTTGGCGAGGAGGCTGAGGGAAGAGACTACGCCACAGTTGGAGAGGTGGAGAAGTGGAGAAGAGATGACCGCTAGGCTGATTCAGTGTGCTGCGTGCATGATGTGGGAGGTCAGGGACACTGATGGTGCCTCTGGCTCTTACACCTGTGGAAAATGTGTCCAGATTCAGTTTCTGAAGGACCGTGTTGCAGCACTGGAGAGGCAACTGGATGACGTTAGGTTAATCCGGGAGAACGAGAGTTTTCCGGACAGGACCTACAGTGAGGTCGTTACACCCAGGATACAGGAAGAGAGTAGGAGGACGACGAAGAGCAAGGAAAGGATGCTTGAAGTACAGGAGACCCCGGGAGATGTGCCTCTCATAAACAGGTTCTCCCTCTTGGAAGCTGTCGGGACAGAAGACAGTGCCAGTCTGAGAGGCGGACGGGTCTGCGAGTCAACAATTGGCGCTGAGGAAAAGTCGAGAAGACAGACTTCAGACAGAACCATGGTAGTAGGGGACTCCATAGTGAGAGGTACAGAAAGGGGTTTCTGTGGCAACAGGCAAGATTTAAGGATGGTGTGTTGCCTCCCTGGTGCCGGGATCCAGGATGTCACGGACCGATTGCAGGGAATCCTCAAGAGTGAAGGTGAACATCCGGAAGTGGTGGTGCATGTCGGCACAAATGATGTGGGGAGGAAGAGGAAAGACATTCTACAGCGCGACTTCAGAGAACTCGGAAGAAGGCTGAAAAGCAGGACTTCCAGGGTGGCTATTTCCGGTTTGCTTCCAGTTCCCCGTGCTGGAGTGGTCAAGAATAGGGAGATAATGGATCTGAATGTGTGGCTGAGGAACTGGTGCAGGGAGCAAGGATTTACATTCTTGGACCACTGGGGTATGTTTCAGGGTAAGGATGAATTGTACAAAAGGGACGGGTTGCACCTTAATGAGCGGGGCACCAGCGTTCTGGCAGGCAGGTTTGCCTCTGCAACACGGGTGTGTTTAAACTAAGTAGTTGGGGGGAGGGGACGAACTGGAAACATAAGGATGGAGATAAAGGGAAAGTGAGAATAAGAAAAGTTAAGAATGACAGCAGAATCAACAGAGCAGGAAGCTCAAGAAGGGATCATACAGTATGGCCAAGTGATATAGGAATTGATATGAAAGGTGAGGGGAGTAATGAATTAAATTATATATGAATGCACGAAGTATAAGAAATAAAGTGGATGAGCTTGAGGCACAGTTGGAAATTGGTAAGTATGATGTGGTGGGAATAACAGAGACATGGCTTCAAGTGGACAGGGCCTGGGAAATGAATATTCAAGGATATACGTCCTATTGAAAGGACAGACTGATGGGCAGAGGGGGTGGGGTGGCTCTGTTGGTGAGGAATGATATTCAGTCCCTTGCGAGGGGGGACATAGAATCAGGAGACGTGGAGTCAGTATGGATAGAACTGAGAAATTCTAAGGGTAGAAAGACCCTAATGGGAGTTATCTACAGGCCCCCAATCAGTAGTCTGGATGTAGGGTGTAAGTTGAATCAAGAGTTAAAATTGGCATGTCGCAAAGGTAATACTACAGTTGTTATGGGGGACTTCAACATGCAGGTAGACTGGAGGAATCAGGTTGGTACTGGACCCCAAGAAAGGGAGTTTGTGGAGACCGTCCGAGATGGATTCTTAGAACAGCTTGTGCTGGAGCCTATCAGAGAGAACGCGATTCTAGATTTAGTGTTGTGCAATGAACCGGATTTGGTCAGGGACCTCGAGGTAAAGGAGCCATTAGGAGGGAGTGACCATAATATGATAAGTTTTAATCTACAATTTGAGAGGGAGAAGGGAAACTCGGAAGAGTCAGTATTACAGTTGAACAAAGGGGACTATGGTGCTATGAGGGAGGAGCTGGTCAAAATTCAATGGAACAATACCCTAGCAGGGATGACAGTGGAACAGCAATGGCAAATGTTTCTGGGAATAATGTGGAAGGTGCAGGATCAGTTCGTTCCAAAGAGGAAGAAAGATCCTAAGGAGAAGTATAACATAGCAAAGACGGGTACAAAGCCGGAGGATTGGCAAACTTTTAAACAGCAACAGAAGGTAACTAAAAAGGCAATACGTGGAGAAAAAATGAGGTATGAAGGTAAACTAGCCAAGAATATAAAGGAGGATAGTAAAAGCTTCTTTAGGTATGTGAAAAGGAGAAAAATAGTTAAGACCAAAATTGGGCCCTTGAAGACAGAAGCGGGTGAATTTATTACGGGTAACAAGGAAATGGCAGATGAGTTGAACAGGTACTTTGGATCTGTCTTCACTAGGGAAGACACAAACAATCTCCCAGATGTAATAGTGGCCAAAGGACCTAGGGTAATGGATGAATTGAAGGAAGTTTATATTAGGCAGGAAGTGGTGTTGGATAGGCTGTTGGGTCTGAAGGCTGATAAGTCCCCGGGACCAGATGGTCTGCATCCCAGGGTACTTAAGGAGGTGGCTTTAGAAATTGTGGACACATTGGTAATCATTTTCCAATGTTCTATAGATTCAGGATCAGTTCCTGTGGATTGGAGGGTGGCTAATGTTGTCCCTCTCTTCAAGAAGGGAGGAAGAGAGAAAATAGGGAATTATAGACCGGTTAGCCTGATGTTGGTGGTGGGAAAGATGCTGGAGTCAATTATAAAAGATGAAATTACGACACATCTGGATAGTAGTAACAGGATTGGTCCGAGTCAACATGGATTTACAAAGGGGAAATCATGCTTGACTAATCTTCTGGAATTTTTTGAGGATGTAACTATGAAAATGGATAAGGGAGAGCCAGTGGATGTGGTGTACTTGGACTTTCAGAAAGCCTTTGATAAAGTCCCACAGAGGAGATTAGTGGGCAAAATTAGGGCACATGGTATTGGAGGCAGAGTACTGACATTGATTGAAAATTGGCTGGCTGACAGAAAACAAAGAGTAGTGATTAACGGGTCCCTTTCGGGGGGGGGGGGTGGTGACCAGTGGGGTACAGCAGGGTTCAGTGCTGGGACCGCAGCTGTTACAATATATATTAATGATTTAGATGAGGGAATTAAAAGTAACATTAGCAAATTTGCCAATGACACAAAGCTGAGTGGCAGTGTGAGATGTGGGGAGGATGTTATGAGTACGCAGGGTGACTTGGACAGGTTGGGTGAGTGGGCAGATGCATGGCAGATGCAGTTTAATGTGGATAAATGTGAGGTTATCCACTTTGGTGGTAAGAACAGGAAGGCAGATTATTATCTAAATGGAGTCAAGTTAGGAAAAGGGGAAGCACAACGAGATCTAGTTGTTCTTGTACATCATTCACTGAAAACAAGCATGCAAGTACAGCAGGCAGTGAAGAAAGCTAATGGCATGCTGGCCTTCATAACAAGGGGAATTGAGTATAAGAGCAAAGGGGTCCTTCTGCAGCTGTACAGGGCCCTGGTGAGACCACACCTGGAGTACTCTGTGCAGTTCTGGTCTCCAAATTTGAGGAAGGACATTCTTGCTATTGAGGGAGTGCAGCATAGGTTCACAAGGTTAACTCCCGGGATGGCGGGACTGTCATATGTCGAAAGATTGGAGCAACTGGGCTTGTATACTCTGGAATTTAGAAGGCTGAGAGGGGATCTTATTGAAACATATAAGATCATTAAGGGATTGGACATGCTGCAGGCAGGAAGCATGTTCCCACTGATGGGTGAGTCCAGAACCAGAGGTCACAGTTTAAGAATTAGGGGTAGGCCATTTAGAACGGAGTTGAGGAAAAACTTTTTCACCCAGAGAGTGGTGGATATATGGAATGCTCTGCCCCAGAAGGCTGTGGAGGCCAAGTCTCTGGATGCCTTCAAAAAAGAGGAGGATAGAGCTCTTAAAGATGGCGGAATCAAAAGTTATGGGGATAGGGCAGGAACTGGATACTGGTAGTGGATGATCAGCCATGATCACAGTGAATGGCGGCGCTGGCTCGAAGGGCCGAATGGCCTACTCCTGCACCTATTGTCTATTATCTATTGTCTTTGTACTAGGGGAGGAAACTGGAGCACCCAGAGGAAATCTACGTGGACACAGGGAGAATGTACAGATTCCTTACAGGCAGCAGTGGAAATTGAATCCGCATTGCTGGTGCTGTAAATAGTTGTGCTAACCACTAAGCAATTGTGCTATTCCCCTTATCTTGAGAATGCTCTATCAAAAGGAAATATGCTCTATTTGCTCTTTTCATTAATTGGTGCTGCAATTTAATACTACTTTAGAAGCAGATCCAACAGATCTATGATGTCTTACGATGTATCACCCTCCATATGAGGTTATCACGACAAAATAATTTACAGAATCAACTATGTTGGTAATTGTTGGTGACCATGGTGTTTACATTGTAATAGTGTTGCAGGGTGAAGATGTGTCTCTACCAAAGGAGGTGTAAGGTGCACCTTCCCTCTGCTAGTATGAGGGTCACCCTTGGGCAAGGTGTAGCACCCGCTTAGCTCTATCCTCATCACCCCCATGATCAGGGTCATGTGAAGCAATGCAACCACTGACTCCAGGCAGAAAATCTCTGAAGAGTAGTGATAATAGCTGGGGTCACCCATCTTGTAAAGACATTGCCCAGAAAAAGGCAATGGCAAACCACTTCAGGAAAGAAAATTGCCAGAAACAATCAGTTTCACAACCTGCTTAAATTACACATAATCTCTTCAAATATCTCAAGCAATTTCTGGATTCTCAATTTTTCCACTTACCGAGTACATACTGCTATAATTAAACAGTTGTGTGCTATACATTGATTTCAGTGTACATGACAGATTCATCAGTCTTTGTAAAGGCTGTTGACAGATATTTACAGATAATATATTTTAATTATTTCACATAGGAATCTATTCTATATTGCAGTATACTAACAAGGAAAGATGCTTTAACAGTACAGTCTGTTTAAATATTGTGAAGAAAATCATAAAAATTGAACAAAGGTGACTTTTTATATGAATTTTCTTTAAAAAAAAATGGCCATGGGGCCTGACCTGAAAAGTACACTCAGTGGCCACTTTATTGGGTACACCAGCTTGTTAATGCAAATATCTAATCAGCCAATCATGTGGCGGCAACTCAATGCATAAAGGCATGCAGACATGATCAAGAGGTTCAGTTGTTCAGACCAAACATCAGAATGAGGAAGAAATGTGATCTAAGTGACTTTGACAGTGGAATAAATGTTGGTGCCTGACAGGGTGGTTTGAGTGTCGCAGAAACTGCCGGTCTCTTGGAATTTTCACACACAACAGTCTCTAGATTTTACAGAGATTGGTGCAAAAAACAGAAAATATCCAGTGAATGGCAGTTCTGTAGGTGAACGAGTAGTCTTTGGAGTACTGCAAGTCTATATCTTTGCTGTTGCTTTGTTGCATGCTTGAGTGCTCGGTGGTGGTGCCAATGCTTTTTTTTTGCTGGTGGGGGAGGGGGAATCGTTGCTTGCTGCCGCGTACGCATGGGAGAGAGGGGAGCCGGGGGGGGACTTTGGGGTTCTAACATTTAACTGTCATTCATACTTTGGGGGCACTCCTGTGTTTTTACGTGGATGGTTGCAAAGAAAAAGCATTTCAGTGTGTATAGTACACATTTCTCTGACATTAAATGTACCTTTGAAACTTATGAAAATAACCTATTAATAAGAAAGGTCAGAAGAGAATGATCAGACTGCTTCAAGCTGACAGGAAGGTGACCATAACTCAAATGAATGTGTGCAGAAGAGCATCTCTGAACACAAAATATGCCAAATGTCTACAGCAGCATAAGACCATAAACCTGCAATCAGCTGCCACTTTAGGTACAGGAGGTATCTAATAAAGTGGACACTGAGTAGTATATATTTTCCTTCATTGCTGGGTTTAAATCTTAGAACTCCTCACCCAATATCACTGTTGGAGTACATTCACAAGAAGGATTGCAGTAGTCAAGAAGGCAATCTGTCATCACTTTCTCAAGGACTTCTGTGGATGCTTTATAAACGCAGGCCCTGCATTTGTATTGCACGCACTGTATAAATTCATGAAGTTGAAAGGTGGCCTCTGGAAGAAGTGAGATGAGGTGAATATAGTTCAGGTGCGCTCAGTATTGGCGAGGGGGGGGGGGTTGGTGAGTGTAATGGAATGTATTAGGAGTATGGAGCCTGTTGCTGCTTTAGATGTTCAGCTGTTTAGGGTTGAAACCAAAGGAGTGTCTGCTAATACCTCAAAAGCCTTCAGAATGGGAAATTTTGTGAGGGTAAGATGTGAATAGTAAGGTTTTGGTGAGGTTGGGCATGCACAAGTAGTCAGGCACAAAATTGGAGACACTGAGGTGGATCCATACTGAGATTTTTAGAAGCATATCAAAGATAAGCTATAATGTAATTTACTGAATGCTTAGTTTTTGTATTAGGCACTAAATTGAAACACAATTATAATTCTTCAATTTGCATAATTGTACTTATTAAATCTCACTCTTTTCTCCCCCTCAAACTGTCTGACTTCACTGGCATTATGAAAATTGTTGATTTTGTCTGTCTCAGCTCATTGGTAATTATCTTGAATCCAAGATAAAGGTGTTGGTTTAAAGTACATCTCAAGGCTTTCTGCATTTAATTTTGGTTGGTATTTCAACGAACTGCTCAGGGAATGCTCCAACAACAAGGCATTCTCCATTGGACAATCTCAATAAAAAACATGCACTGGAGGCACGAAGCAGTACTTTAAGATAAAGTTGAAGAAAAGTTGGATTCAGGCAAATTGAGAGTTTTAAAACAGTACGTAAATATTTGTCTGATTGTTTTGCTTATGGAATTTTAACGGTTAGTTTTCTACTGTTTTTAATTGCATTGGTATATTATACTTTAGGGTAGCTGACGTGTTGCAGATAAAACTCTGAAACAGCTCTAAATGTTTAAGCACTTTTAAGTTTGTGCTTGTGGAATCTCAGCTGATAAGAGGAAAAATATTCTGATCATCAGGATTCACCAATCCAGGAAGACCTGTCACGTCTCTATTGCAGCACCCAAATGTATCCAGTATTTTAGTTTCGGCTCTGCTAGGTAAACGTTCATTCCACAAATCCTTTCATGGAGAAACTAACATTAATCCTGAAATCTTGTATTGGTTTCACGTTGTAGCTTTTTGTTTAAATCCCAGGTTTTAATGTCTTGTGCAAATTTTCACAAGCTCCAAAGGAGAGTGTTAAGTTTTAAAAAGAGCCACAATTAATAACTTTAATTTTTATAATTAGAATTGAGAACTTCAATTAGTTGGGGTGCGGTGGAAAGTGTCAGAAACCACAAAACGCTTTAAGTGAAATACAGGAAGTATGCTTAGGAAGTTCTTGTTAACTGTTTATGTAATACCCTGATTAAAGACCAAGCTTTATTGTATTAATACAGTTATGCTGTTGGGTATTTTATTTTCTGAAGATTTTCTCAAAATGCAATGTGTTCCTTTAATTACATAATACAATTGGGTATTTCATTTGCTGTTTAAATTAATAATTCAGTTGATAAAGTCAGGCTTGTTGTAATATCCAGTAGGATTTGTCTTGCTAACATTTTGTCCAATAAGATGTCCCATAACATTCTAGAGGGATCGGGGTCAGGGGGCCATTTATCTGGAGAGAGTGCAGGAATTTTGGAGGAAGGAGAAAGAAGGAAAATGGAAACACGACAAAAATAGCAGAAGAACATGAACTTACTTGGAAGGACAAATACCGCTGTCAGAAAATCCTCACACAGACTTTGATCTCACAGAGAAAGAGCAGATAACTTTTAATTAGTTAATTATCACAAGACCTTGAAGGAAGTTTGACCCCTTGTCCCTGGATGTGGCGTGGATATTTATGTTTTGTTTGGACTGTGTTTTCATGCAGAATTGTTCAGTATCGTGAGTAAACGAAGTGAAGCAAACCAGACTGATTACGCAACAATGAGCTCCAACAATTATGTGTACGCTATAGGCTAATATATGTGTAATGGGCCCTTATAGTTTAAAATATTTGTCAATACAATTTCAATTTAAGTTTATACTGGTGTGAGTTAAACTCTTTGCTTCCTGGCGAACAGTAAATTTGTATGGGTGTGTCAGTGTTCATACAAGCAACAGTCCTACATTCCCTTAAAAGAACATTCAAACTGTTATGTTTTGTGTTTACCTGAATCAGATTTACCCTAGAAGTGTTTATTTAATGGAAATGGCCTTTTCATCGTTATTCCCCATGCATTGTAGAGTTATGTTGCTGTTAGTTTGTATTCGCGGTACTAGTCAACTCATTATGAGCCTACGGTGAGAGGGTTACAATTACATATTGGATCCCTTTAATCCAGAATAAAACTCCACAGAAAATGCAATATTATCTGATCATGCTGATGTGTACGTTTGAAAGGCAACAGAGGACGCCATCTCCACGGCACTTCACTCTGCCCTGACCCACCTGGACAGCCCCAACTCTTATGTCAGAATGCTGTTCATTGACTTTAGTTTGGCATTCAATACTGTGATCCCCTCCAAGCTGATCACCAAACTTCACCTGTTTGGTATCAGCATATCCCTCTGCAATTGGACCTTGGACTTTCTGACTAACAGACCCTAATCAGTTAAGTTAGACAACCTCTCCTCCTCCACTCTCACCCTGAACACCGGCGTGCCTCAAGGCTGTGTGCTGAGCCCTCTTCTGTACTCCCTTTTCACCTATGACTGCGTTCCTGAACATGGTTCTAACTCCATAATCAAGTTCGCAAACGACACCACGGTGGTTGGTCTGATCAGAGGAAATGACGAGACGGTCTACAGGGACGAAGTTCAGCACCTGGCTGCATGGTGTGCCGACAACAATCTGGCCCTTAACACCCAGAAGACCAAGGAGATCATTGTGAACTTCAGGCATGCCAGGAGTCACATTCACATCCCCATCTACATCAACAGAACTGTAGTGGAGCATGTATCAAGCTTCAAATTCCTGGGTGTCCACATTTGCAAGGATCTCACCTGGTCCCTGAACTCCTCCATCCTGATCAAAAAGGCGTAATAGCGCCTTTATTTCCTGCAGAGCATCAAGAAAGCTCACCTCTGTCCCAGGATACTGACGGACTTTTACCGCTGTACCATTGAGAGCATACTCACCCACTGCATCTCAGTGTGGTATGGCAATTGTCCGTATCAGACTGCAAAGCACTCCAGCGTGTGGGGAAAACTGTCCAGTCGATTATTGGCGCCCAATTGCCCACCATTGAGAACATCTACCATAAACGCTGCCTGGGCAGGGCCAAAAGCATTATCAGGGATGCATCTCACCCTAACCATGGACTTTTTACTCTCCTCCCATCTGGTAGGCGCTACAGGAGCCTCCGCTCCCGCACCAGCAGGCACAGGAAAAGCTTCTTCCCTGAGGCTGTGACACTGCTGAACCTCTCATCACAGTGTTAAGCAGTATTGCATCCATATTGTTCTGTCTCAGTACTTTTATATTTGTGTGCTGTAGCAGTTTTTTTATTCGCAGTTATTTTGTAAATAACACTATTCTTTGCATTTCTGGTCAGATGCTAAATGCATTTCATTGGCTTTGTATCTGTACTTGGCACAATGACAATAAAGTTGAATCTAATCTAATCTTGAAAAATCTAAAGAAGTGATGATGAAGCTGCTGGAACAAATTTGCACTGCTTTATCATCACTCCTTTGGATGGACATTAATTACCGACCTTTCCAACAACATTTACATCCTAAAATTGTTGGATTAACTTTTGCTATGTTTTCAATAATCTAGTTAGCATTGATAAAACTCACACTCAAGCAACAAAGTCCAAAGTTTCTTTGCAAAATTTGCATTGGGACTCAATCTTCAGATGGTTTTCAGAAAAAGGATGTCTATTACTGTATACGTTGGCAACCATAATTGAACTTGGTTTTCAAGAGATGGTCTGATGAGAAGGCTTTGCCCTTAGAATCTGAATGCTTTGCATCTACAAAGTCTTGCACTTCCGCCTGCTTCTACCCATAAATAGCATTCAGCTAACACAGCATTTTAATATTCGAAGAGTACCATAACCAAAGAAATCTGCACTGCAAGTTTGCACATATAGCAAATATATTCTTCCAGACAGCTAATTCAACTGCTCTGAATTAAAATCAGATTGTGAAAAGCTTCCCTGAAATCTGACAAATGCCATTTTGACCGAGAACATGGTAGTTTCTATTTTCAGCTGATTCAGTGTATTCAATAGAGCAGACTTTCTTTTCAGGTGATTATTAAGATCCAGGTTTTCTGGCAAGAACTGAATTTTTTAAAAAAAGCATTTAATAAAATTTCTAGTGTTGATATCAACTCATCCTGCTGCTGTACTCCTTGCGTATTGATAGCTATATTCAAGAAATCAAATTGTGTACAATATTAGAACAATGCAGAATAGTACTGAAATGAACTAAACGATTTTGACATTATCCTATAAATGAACTTGAAACAGTTCATTAAAATCATTAAAACCCAGTAAACAACAAATATTAAAAATACTCCTTCCAGCAATTAAAACACAATATTTTGGGAAATAAGGACTATTAAGTGGCTTATCATTACAAATTTGGAGTTATTCCAAGTAATTCTGAAATAAAGTGGTTACTATTATATAGACAAAGAAAGTAGATACTTTGAATCCTATCAGGAAATTTGAGATGAATGTTGACAGATTAGGAAAAACCATACATATCATCTTTAAGGTCCACTTCAACCAAGAGATGAGGTAGATGGGACACCAGTCTAAACTATCAGTTTAGGCCTATATCAGTGGGCCAGATCTCACTGACCGATTTCTATAATTCCATTCAGTGACTTAAATGGATTAAGTCTGGAACAAATACGGAACTTGTGAACACAAGGGATTCTGCAGATGCTGGAAATCCAAAGCAACACACACAAAATGCTGGAAGAATTCAGCAGGCTAGGCAGAATCTATGAAAACGAATAACAGTTGGCATTTCAGGCCAAGATCCTTCACTGGGACTGATTAAGGGTATCAGCCTGAAATGATGACTGTGGTACTCCTGAACAATGACAAATACTGAAGGGCAAACCTGTCCATTTACTCTTTTGCTAGATTCCACATGGCATAGTTCAGTCTTGCTGAGATTGCTTTCCTAGAGGTATTACTTCATGGATCTTGATGAAGAATCTATGATCAATTATTTTTAAAGAAGAACATAGGGCTGTGTAATTTAGACAATCAGGATCGAGTTTAACATCACCAGCATAGGTCGTAAAATCTGTTGTCTTTGGAGCAGCAGTACAAAGCGATACATAATAGTGAAAAACTTGATTACAGTAAGTATATATATTACATAGTTAAGTAGTCCAAAAATAAAAATTTAAAAATTAAAAATAAAAATAAAGTAAATTTTTTAATAATTTCTGCAAAGTTTTTCATGAGTTGCTTTTATTGCTTCTTATGAAATTTTGTTTCTCATACAACATTAACAGCTGTCAAAGCTGAGGACAGAACATTGCCAACTGTCAAAGCTTTCAATGCTGTTTCAGGGTCTGCTGACCAGATCATACCACCGTTGTTAAAAATGCTTTGGGCCACTATGACAGGCTATCCGTATCTGAATCAGTTAAGTGTGGACAATAGGAGACCTACTTTTGGGAAGGGAGGTCAGACCAGCAAGATTTGTCCCAAAGCATCTTTCAATTACAATACAAACTAGTATTTATCACCCATTCTAATTGTCTTTGAGACCATTTTAGCTCACTGCATGCTTCAACTACTACAATTCGTATAGAGCATATTTCTACAATGTTGTTACATTTGAAACTCCACAATTTTGACCAATGAAGGATTATGGCATATTTCATTGATAGGACACTAATTGAGTTAGAAATCACAGTACTCCCTTGGACCTGCTGTTCATTGCTTTCTAAGTTTTGGAGAATCTTTACTTGGGAGGTGCAGTCTTTCCAGGCTGCTACAGTGCAATTTGTAAATGATAGACAACAAAGCTAAATGTGCTCTGGTAGAGGATTAAACATGTAATGGTAATTTAAGGATTTTCAATCAAGTGACTCTTTCTCCTTGGTCTGTTGAATTTGAGTATAGTTGGAGGTGCACTCAATCAAATTAAAAGAGGGCAATCCATTATGTATACAACTTGTGCCTGATAGATGGACAGAATTCAGAAGTGGGACTGTAAAGGACTTGGAGATCTCTGGTAGAAACCAAGGGGATTGGTAAGCATCGTTAGTTAATTAACTGAAATGGAGAAGTCTTATCTCAGTAGCCCCACTGAGTCTCTTAGTCCTTAAGGAAACAATATATCTTGCTGATTATCATTTAGGACTGCATCTTCCTTTACACTCACTATTCCTTCTGAGAAACAGAAAATAGGGAAGGATGTGGAATGAGAAACAGGCCTGCCATCTGTGTTTCTGAAGGCCTCTTCCACCAGGACAGTACTGTCACTATTTCCTTTCTCCACACATGCAGTGGATGATTCAGTAACAGAAACATCACCAGGGATAAACCACTAATGCACATAGTTGCTCCATTCCTAATGATCTACCTGTGCTCAGTAGGTTGCCTACAAGACAGTGAGATTCATCTGTAAACATCCTGGGCCCTTTGGAATCATCTGAAGGCTGTTCAACAAACTAGTCATGGAGCAGTGTTTCATATTTGAACTTGGGCGTTTAGAAGAGAAAATACTGGTAAGCCAATGTTAGCTGAATGCAGACCTCCAGGAATCTGATAAACTTGGGATGGATAGAATTGATGTACTGATATACAACATCACTGTTGTTGACCAAATCAAAGGTGGGGATGAATTGGCATACAAGAGGGAAAATGAAAATCTGGCTAAGTGGTGCCACAAAAACATCTCACTCAATGTCAACAAAACCAAAGAGCTAATTATTCACTAAAGAAGGGATATGCCAGACGTCCATGAGCTAGTCCTCATCAGAGGAACAGAAGTGAAGGAGATCAGTCCCTTTAAGTTTATTGGCCTCAACATATCAGAGGATCTGTTCTGGGACCAGCAGAGTGTCATCACAAAAAAGGTATGACAGTACCTCAACTTTCTTGTAAGTTTGCGTAGATTTGGCATGTCACCGAATGGTTGCATCATGACCTGGTATGGGAACACCAATGCCCAGGAATAGAAAAGGCTACAGAAAGTGGTGGATACAGCCCAGTCCATCACAAGCAGAGCCCTCCCCACTACTGAGTACATTTACATTCAACACTGCCACAAGAAAGCAGCACCCATCATCAAAGATCCTCACCATTCAGGCAATGCCCTCTTCTTGTTACTACCAATGGGCAGCAGGTACAGAAGCCTTAGGTCTCATAGTTCAGGAACAGTTATTACCCTACAACCATCAGGCTCCTGAACCAGTGCAGATAACTTCATTCACCCCTCTACTCCGAACTGATGCTACAATCTACAGACTCACTCTCAAGGACTCTTTACAACCCATGTTCTCAGTATTATTCTTATTTGCACAGTATTTTTTCATTTGCACACTGGTGTTTGTTAAGCTTTGTCTGTTTATGTATAGTATTTTGTAAAGTTCTGTTATTATTTCTTATTTTTCCTGCAAATACCTGCAAAAAAATGAATTTCAAGGTAGCATACAGTAACATATAATAAATTTACTTTAAACTTTGAATGTTCATTTCTAACGTACGATTCCATGCTTCTGCCATACTTAAGTTCAAGATGGACCGAAACTATTACTGTTCAATATCTCCATATTGGACACCAATATTTGGTCTAACATTTCATTTATCGCAGAGTTAGAATCCAGTTTGAGGCAAACAAGCTGTTTAGAAGGTTCAAAGTATATTTATTATCAAAGCATAGTATGTATACATTATGCAA
Organism: Mobula hypostoma; assembly: GCF_963921235.1. Classification (NCBI taxonomy): domain Eukaryota; kingdom Metazoa; phylum Chordata; class Chondrichthyes; order Myliobatiformes; family Myliobatidae; genus Mobula; species Mobula hypostoma. The sequence goes on along the minus strand of NC_086103.1, from coordinate 117,639,620 downwards.
CCTTGAGATTCGGCTCCTAACAGGCAGTCACGAAACGAAGAAACACAAAAAAAAACATAAAAAGGAACACTGTCGAACTCAGAAAAAAAAGCAAATCATGCAAACAATAAATGCAAGTAAATAGCATTCTGAACTGAAGTCCACAGAGAGTCCATCCACAGACCCTTCGATCAGCGCAGAGCGGAGCAACGAGCTGAACCAACCCCGAAACCCTAATCTTTTCAATTTGGCCCAGTGCTTAAGTCGTTGTACAAAACATCGGGTTTAGTCGTTCCGATATGCACTAGGGCCCGTACCTGACCTTTCCAATTTGGCCCGCACTTATATCGATCGAACCTCGGGCCTTCCTTGTTCTCGGTGATGGGCCTGCTGCCTTGCCTCGTTTCTGCCAGATGGAATTGTCTCCAAGTCCAAAGGGAAGTCACAGACTATTGCTTATGACGATCGTTTGTCAGAAAAAGAGTGATTAACAAAGTACTTAGTTGTTTTCCATGTTTCAATAGCCACCAGCCAGAAGTCACTGAGATTCACCACTGCCATCTTAAACCAGATGTGCTCCCAGATTACATGTGAGATTCATGATTTTCACACTGAGCAAGGTATTCTGAGCCGTCTACACATTCAGTCAAAATTTGTTTGCAAAACTTGTTAAGTGCTGATATACTTCAATTGAAAATTATTTGTTGCAACTCGCAATCAAATGAGATTTACAAACAGATACCAAAGTAGATTTGATTCAAGTACCCATCAACTAAGACTTATTGACCCCATAGAGGGGAACATCTGCAGATATACTGTACAGCATGTTTACATATATATTTTATTGCCAGTTTTACTGAGATCTCCAAGATGCATTCTTAATCATTTCTTCTTTTCAGCTGAACTTCCAAAGGATTAGGGGTATACCTCAAAGAACATACAACTTAGCTACTCCTGCTGTACATTTCATGGATCTGCGATATCGTGATTTGGCGGGCTAGACAAAGGAATAAAGGATGATTGCACAGGTGCCAGGCCTGATTCACGTTGAAAAGACCCAAGTAGTGCTGGCTGTGGCTGCAAGGAACCATGGGTATTCAGCACTCCCATGTAAGTCCTGGCCTTTAAGTTCCTGGCATTTTGAATGACAAGGTCCAGTGGATCCATCCAGTGGCTGCCTCTCTGGACTCCATGAGTGACTACAGTGTATTACAAAATACACTGCCATTACTGCCCTAGACTCCTATGAGTAAAGGCGATAGTCATATGGGAACACCACCACCTGCAGGTTCCCCTCCAAGTCATACACCATTCTAGAGACACAAGAAACTGCAGGTGCTGGAATCCGGAGCAACAAGCAATCTGCTGGAGGAAATTAACAGGTTGAATGTGCAGAACTCATCAATTATATCACCTTCGCCACTAACTTCCATCCTACCAAGTACCTTGGGCTCCTGTTCACAACTTCTCCTCTTAGTCACGGTGCAGGGGTTTGACACAAAACATCAATAGTTTCTCTCCTGTTCCAGATGCCGCCGGACCAGCAGAATTCCTCCAGCAGATTGTTTGGCACACTACACTAAACTGCAAATATATAAATTGCCCTTCATCCTTATTCGGTCTAAACCCTGGAACAATGTGAGAGCACCTTCATAGAACAATTGTAGAAGTTCAAGCAAAAGGCTCACAACCAGCTTCTCAATGCAATTAGAGATAGGAAATAAATGCTGGCTGGTCCAACAATGCTTAAATCTCACACACACACACCCCAAAAATAAATAGAGTGAAGTGTTTTTTGATTGCTGGGATTGTCCAGTGGGGAATCCAGCTATGTGATCCCTCACCAATCAGATCTGGTGTGACTTTGGAGATCCCATTTAGTTCAATGGACTTTACCAGCCTGGAGAAAAGAAGGGAATTTTTTTACTTATTATTCTTACCTATTTAATATTATAATTACTTCAGTGATTTATTCTGCTTCTATTTTCTTTAGTTCTTTTTACTTAGTTACAGCAAGTTTAGTAATTGTTAAATGTTTGCTTCTAGCTTTCCCGCTGGTCAAAAGCTGTTAATAGTGTTCAATGGACAGACCTTCAGCGATATGCAGATTGAGGACTCCTTGTACTCCGCCTCAGCATGCTTGGGATTGAGAGCTCCATCACCTGAACCAGGTAAGTGCACACAGGTGGGCAGCAAGCCCAAATAGCAAATAGGAAACAGCATAATAAGTCAACTCAAGGTTTTGTGCTTTTTTTGCAGCAGCAGGGGAAACTGTTAAACAGTCAGCAAATTATTAACTTATTAAGATAGTTAGTTTAGTTTGCTTTTAAATCAATATCCTTCTTAAGTTGTGGTAAGGAAAACATTAAAGCAAAGATAGCCTGGAGCAGTTGTGAGACCACCAGAGACATTTCTGCCGACTACAGAAGAGATAGATTGGGTTGACTGCTGCAATATGTACTCAAGCCAGACGACTAAGGTCCTGTAGTGAGACATTTACAGAAAAGTCTTCCTAAATCAGAGACCCTTTATACAATAGCGGGTGCCAGAGACAGACGACATAACAGAAGGATGTGAAATATACCCAGCAACTAAGGCTCTTTTGTCTTTACTAACTTAAAAATATTATCATGTGTTTGCTTGAAGTTTCAATTGACTTTAGCACCTCTGTTGTGGTTTTTATTACGAAGGAGATGGTGCTTGGGAATCTAGAAAGCCTGAAGGTAGAACATCACCTAGTTCAGATGGACTACACCTCAGGGATCTGAAAGAAGCAGCTGAAGAGTTTCTAGAAGCATTAGTAATGATCTTTCATGAATCACTACATTCTGGAATAGTTCTGGAGGAGTATAAAATTGCAAATGTCACTCCACTCTTTAAAAAGGGAAAGAGACAGAAGAAAGGAAATTATAAGCCAGTTAGCCCAACTTCACTGGTTGGGAAGGTGTTGGAGTCCATTATTAAAGGTGAGGTTTTGGGATACATGGTGGCGCATGATGAATTAGGCCAAAGTCAGCATGGTTTCCTTCAGGGGAAATCTTGCCTGACATATCTGTTGGATTTCTTTGAGGAAATAACAGGAAGGATAGATAAAGGAAAGTCAGTGGATGTTGTTTACTTGGATCTTCAGAAGGCATTTGACAAGATGCCACACATGAGACTGCTTAATAAATTAAAAGCCCGCGGTATTACAGGAAAATACTAGTATGGACAGAAGACTGGCTCACTGGCAGGAGGCAAAGAGTGGGAATAAAGGGGGACTATTGTGGTTGGCGCTAGTGACTAGTAGTTTTCCAGACTCAGTGGGTCGAATGGCCTAATTCTTCTCGTATGTTAGAGTATTATGCGACAATAATGCAAACTTCTAAAAGTTTCCATCATCAGGCCCAAAAAATTTGTGACAACTGTAGAGTGGCATACGTACCAGCCGGGAGACTGGTTACTGGTAGGAGCATGTCAACAAAAGAAATTTCTGGAGGCTCGCTGGTAAGGTCCATTCCAAGTGTTACCGATTACTTACACTACTTTTAAGGTCCACGGGAAGCCGACATTAGGTCAGCAGTGCCTCTGGCCAAACGAACCTTGATGATAAGGATTGATGGACTGAACTCTTATCTTCATTATTTGCCACCTCGAGTATAATGCATGATACATTTTGGGTCATTTGGACATCTATTTTCTGCTTATATGCAGAAGTATCCCACAACAGTAAAACTACTGGCACTTTTTTTTTCTCTTTAGTTATAAATATGGGTCGCATTCTAACCAGTCAGGTTGTTGGGTGAGCTCTGGAGGGCATATAAATTCAGAAGATGGATTGCAAATGCGGCCTATACCCTGAATTGTAGTGAATTTCTTCCTGCGTTTTACCATGATAATAAAACTAAAATTATAAAAGGGAACAGCGAACAGCACTGCCCATAGGAATGACTCTTGCCAATACAAGTGTTTCGAAGGTTGGTATAAACCTACCTGAAATGAAGTATATAAGTTTCTTCATGGGGATAGGGGTGAAGTACATGACTATATCCAGCAAGGGATGGGACAAGATTTAGATAACAGTACATGCAACACATGTGCCACTGGTGTCGCTCCAAATGCTGTTAATGATATTTACATGGTGATTAGCTGCCAGGCCTATCACTGGCCACCAGGAGAACACAAAATGGGATCTTTGGACTGAACCAAAAGGTTGTTGTTATCCTGCCCTCAACTCGTCCACACTCTCTCAACATCCCACTGTGTGGGGCAGCAATTGAAAAAGCATTATGGAAGCGATTCTGGACAATAGCATTTCCACTCTGGCCACCTGCCAGACTCACTTGCAAGAGCATCAATATGGCCTTCACATTTGAAAAATTGGTTAATGATACATCCTTAATGCTATATAATATGAGTCAGGCCATCAATGTCGTCACTGCTGAAGTGGTGGCAATCTGCACTGTCATCCTTCAAAATTGACTAGCATTGAACTTTTTGTTGGCTGAAATGGGTGGTACTTATGCTATCAATAGCTAGGAGTCTGGCACATACATCCCTAATGTGTCTGAGAATATCACCAATTTCGCTGTACACATCTGAGTAGAAGCTGATGTAGAACCTCAGCTTGGGTCCCTTTAGATAGCTTCACTCTTTACTCAGGGGCTGGGCCAATTCCATTGGACAATGGGCAATGGGAGCCACGTTCTTGTTAGTTGTCATGTTCCTTTTAGTCTCATGCCAGAGATTATTCTGTGGAATGTTAGCCCGCAGAACAGCTGCCTCCATCGTGATACAACATCCAATCATCCCTGACGAAACAGCCACAATCTGGGCACACCCAGCCCAGATGGGGTACCTGGCCAAGTACTAAATACCTGTGTTGATCAACTGGTTGGAGTGTTCACTGCGACTAATAACATCTCACTTCAGCAGTCTAAGGTACCCACCTGCTTCAAGCAGGCTTCAAGTATACGGGTGCCCAAGAAGAACATGGTGACCTGCCTCAATGATTTTCATCTGGTAGCACTTACATCCACAGTGATGAAGTGTTTTGAGAGGTTGCTGATGAAATCAATCCTGCCAGAGAAGCAACTTAGATACGCTCCAATTTGCCTAGCGGAGCAGCAGGTTCACAGTTGATGTCATCTCATTGACTCTTCACTTAACCATTGAACATCTGGACAGCAAAGACTGCAGCTCAGCATTCAATACCATCATTTAAGGATAAAGGGGAAGCCTTTTAGGACCAAGATAAGGAAAAACTTCTTCACACAGAGAGTGGTGAATCTGTGGAATTCTCCGCCACAGGAAACAGTTGAGGCCAGTTCATTGGCTATATTTAAGAGGAAGTTAGATATGGCCCTTGTGGCTAAAGGGATCAGGGGGTATGGAGAGAAGGCAGGTACAGAGTTCTGAGTTGGATGATCAGCCATGATCATACTGAATGGCAGTGCAGGCTCGAAGGGCCAAATGGCCTACTCCTGCTCCTATTTTCTATGTTTCTATGTTTCTATCCTCTCAAAACTAATCAATACAATACCTCCTTGTGCAAATGGATCCTCGATTTCATCACTTGTAGACCCCAGTCAGTTCAGGTTGGCAACAATATCTCCTCCATGATCTCCATCATCATACGTGCACTACAAGGCTGTATGTTTACCACACTGCTCTACTCGCTTTACACATATGACTGTGTGGCTAAGCAAGGCTCTAATAACATATCCGTCGTAGGCTGAATCAAAGGTGGTTGTAAACCAGCATATAGCAGGGAGATTGAAAATATGGCCAAGTGGTGCCTTAACAACAACCTTTTATTCATGTCAGCAAGACCAAAGAACTGACTATCAACTTCAGAAGAAGGAAACCAGAGGTCCACGAGCCAGTCCTCATTGGAGGATCAGAGGTGGAGAGGGTCAGCAACCTTAAATTCCTCTGTGTTACTATTTCAGAGGACCTGTCCTGGCCCAGCATGTAAGTGCAATTACGAAGAACACACAGCAACACCTCTACTTCCGTAGGAGTTTGTGGAGATTTGGCATGACAGACTTCTATAGATGTGTAGCGGAGAGTATATTGACTGGCTGCATCACATCTAATATGGAAACACCAAAGCCCTTGAACAGAAAATCCTACAAAAAGTAATGGATATAATGTAGTCCATCACGGGTAAAACCCTCCTCACCATTGAGCGCAACTACATGAAATGTTGTTGCAGGAAAGTAACATCCATCATCACGGACACCCCACAATCCAGAACATACTCTTTTCTTACTGCTGCTATCGGGAAGAAGGTACAGGAGCCTCAGGACTCACCACCAGGTTCAGGAACAGTTATTAGCCCTCAACCATCAGGCTCTTGAACCAAAGGGAATAATTTCACTAAACTTCACTTGCCCCATCATTCAAATGTTCCCACAAGCAATGACCTCAATTTCAAGGTCCCTTTACTTTATGTTCTTGGTACTTATTGCTTATTTATTTATTATTCATAAATAATAAATAAGTAACATAAGTCGATGTGGACACTCAGCAAGACGATGCGAAAGTCTCCAGATGGTTGCTAAACACGAATGCTCTGGATGGCTCTTGATGTGAGTTGGCAACAGCACATGACGAACATTGAGCTCTATAACAACCTACCGATGCTCTCCACTAAAATCGAGGCGAGAAGACTGCAACTAGCAGGGCACTGTCTACGCCACCCCGAGCTACCTGCCAGCCTAGTCATCATATGGGAGTCCAAGCACAGGAGGATGAACCCTGGGGCCCTCCCAAGACTATGGTCAACACGCTCCTAGAAGACAGCAGCGCGGCTCATGTAGATGAACTGAACACACTGATGAGGGAGAGGGAGAAGTGGAGAGTCCGTCATCGTGCCTGACGCCAGCCCCCTAGGCCTGAGTTGACATGGTAGTAGTAGTATTTATTATTATTATTTCTTTCTTTTTGTATTTGCACAGTTTGTTGCCTTTTACACACCGGTTGGACGCCCCAGTTATTGCAGTCTTTCATTGATTCTATTATGGTTATTATTCTACGGATTTATTAAGTATGCCCGCATGAGAACAAACCTTAGAATCATAGAACAGAAGGGCACTAACAGGCTATTTGGCCCACAATGTTGTGCTCAACCAGCTAAAAAACAAATCAAAAACACCCAAACATTAATCCCTCCTACCTATACAATGGCCATATCTCTCCATCTTCCTTACATCCTTGTGGCTATCCAAACATTTCTTAAAAGACTCCAATGTATTTGCCTCTGCCACATCCACCACTCTCTGAGTGAAAAACTCACCTCTCATCTTCAATGCATGCCCTCTGGTATTAGACATTTCAACCCCGGGAAACAGATATTGCCTGTCTACTCAATCTATGCCTCTCATAACCTTATAAACCTCCATCAGATCTTCCTTCAGCCTCTGCCACTCCAGAGAAAACAACCCAAGTTTATTCAGCCTCTCGTGATAGCATATGCTCTCTGAACCAGGCAGTATCCTCATAAACCTCTGCTGTACCCTCTCCAAAGCCTCAACATCCATCCTATACTGTGAAGACCAGAACTGTATGCAATACTCCAGATGTGGTCTAACCAGATTTTTATGAAGTTGCAACATAACCTCTTGACCTTTGAACTCAATGCCTCGACTAATAATTATGGTGACATATAGGTACATAAATAATAAATTTACCTTCGAAGTTAGAACTTTGAAAAAGGAGGGAGTGTGGAAGTTGTAGTAAGGCAAAGGATAAAGCAAGGGTGAGTCAAGTTCACCCTTTGAACTGAGACCACCGGAGACAAAATAGGCTGGGGTTGTCTGCGGCAGTGTGTATGTACTCAAGCCAGATGAGGGAGGGCTCTGGAGTGAGACTTTTCCAGGCAAGTCTTCCTAAAACACAGCTTCCCTTTACACAACAGACACAGACGAGACAACAGAAGGATGTGAAACATAACCTACAGCGACGTTTTTTTTAACTAATTTCAAAATATCATCAGCTGCCCGCTTGAAGTATCAATTGACTTTAACAGCTTTATTGTGAATGGTGATTGCCCTTGGGAGTAAGGAATTCGAACATATACAATTTAAACTGATCAATATCTGCAAGTGATAAGCCAGTTCTGTATCAAAAGAGCAGTTTTCTGTTCAGACTTCAGAACAGTGTGGGTGTTAGGGGCCATGCTGATCACCTTGTACACAAGTAAAAATAAAAAGAATGTTTAAGATGTAAGAGCGAGTCTGTTCTGGGCCCAGTTATTTTAGTTATTTTATCAGTGATGACAGTTACTTTGACAGAAACGTAACAAGATCGTGTTAGGAAATTATTAATAACCTCCAAATTAGTAAGCTGAAGAACAAAGATGTTTTTTTAATTTTGTAATCACATTTACTGGAACACATTGGAGGTGTGCCTACCCCAACATACAGATGGTAGAAAAATCCATAAAATTTCTTACATCCAAGCACTGGATCTGAGTTCAGGTTGCATGTTAAATGTGCCACTTAAAAACAACAAGGGGAAAAGAAACTAAATTATATATTGTTTTTGGTGACTGAAGTATTCAGTTTCAAGCAACACACATAAAAGTTGCTGGTGAACGCAGCGGGCCAGGCAGCATCTCTAGGAAGAGGTACAGTCGACGTTTCAGGCCGAGACCCTTCGTCAGGACAGCACCTGCAGATTTCCTCGTGTTTGCGTAATCAATTTCAAGGCTACATTCCTACACTGGCATAGTAATTAAAACTGAGCAATTAGGTTGACATATCAAAGTTAAAAATCTATGTAAAATAAATTGAAAAGTTTAAGTCCTGCCTGATATTTATACCTCTAAGAAATACATTAAAAGTAAAAATTAACCTTATCAACTCAAAGCTTTCTCTGGGAATAAATTGGTTGTCATGTTTCTGATATTAAAACAGCAATCCGGCATTAGGCATAAAGATCTTCGGGACATCCTAGAATGTTGTACGAGTAAAATGTCAGTAGATGTGAATGTTAGCATTATTTAGGCAAAGAAAATGATTACCTGCCAGATGAAATGAACTAGAATTATTTTGCCATTTTTCAAACCAGGGCAAGAACCTGTCTGTAGTTGCACACTTTAATCATCTGATTTACAGACTCTCAGAGCTTCAGTTTGGGCATCTTCATCATAACCTGACAGCTGGAGGTGTGGTTTGTAAGGAACCAAGCTACCTCACTATAAGGAAAAAGTTAAATGTGTTTCCTCCTTGGTATATGCTAATATAAAACAGAATTCTGAAAGACAAAATGGTGTTAGCCTGGAGTGGGCTTGTTCTGAGAAACTACAAGAGAACCAGTCCACAGCAGCATTTTGAGAAACTTAAGGGAGTACAAGTCTGCAGACATAACTGTGGAAAGTGGTGAACAACATGCTTATCTGGGCTGAAGGTCGTAAGAGATAAGTGGGGGAGGGTGCAGCTACTACCACCAAGAGATGGAGAAGTGCCAGTGTACAGGGGTTTGAAGGGGCATCGTCTTGGTGCAAAGGGGAAGGGAGTGTTATCTTATGTTGGATCACAGCTGGGGGCCAGTGCTAGGAAGATAGTTATGTCGAGTCAGAGCTAGACTTAGACAGAGGGACAGAGGGAGAGGGTGACAGAGAGGGAGAGGGAGAGTGATTGATTGATTGTCAGATCTGTAGCCTCCACCAGATCGGCTTGCTTTGTAAGTGATAAGCATTATTTTGATTTCTGTACTGCTACTACTGTAAAGATTTATTTCTTTCTGTATTGCATTTGTGCTACTTCTGATAAAGTGTTTTCTTGTGGCCTTGTGTGTCGTCCTTTGTTTCCTTTACAACTGAGAATATCCTGAGCTGAACCAGGAAAGATCATAACGAATTTTAAGTTATTTTTAATTTACAATTGGTTCTGCATAATCAGTGCTATGTTTTGCAAACAACAGGACAAATCTGAAGATGAGATGGAGATTAAGGTACTGGGGTGGACGGACAACACCCATGGTTTTGCTGCAGTGACCAGGACGTTGTCTGAGGGTTGCCCTTCCTCACGTTGGAGGGCTGAGATGGAGAGCGGTAGAGGTGATGTCCTGGGCATGGTAGCCACTCTGCTAAGTAAGTAGGGTTTCCCAAATGGGAAGCGAGTATTTGACATGTATAGGGTGGCAGAGCAAAGGCCATTAATGAGAGAATTGCAATCACAGAGCAGCAAAATCTTATTTTAGCAGAATCAGCTAGGTCAGTCCATGAACAAGCTGACAAAGCAGAAACCCAGCAAACCAGCCTTGTGTGTAAATTGCTTAGAGCACAGCAGGGGCACTGGGTGAAGCTGATTGATCAGCAGCCAGATCCTATCAAAATGAGAGCATTAATGACTAAGGGATGGGGCCCTGATAGCTGGGATAACTCAGATGAAGAGATATTGAATCAGGACAAAGTGAACTAGATGGCTCACTATGCGCCCTCACATTTAAAGGGAAATCTGGTGCGCCTCTTGGGAATACAAGCGGCACGAGGCAGGATAGAGGTATTAAGGCAGGTTGATGAGGAGATGGGGCTCGATAGCCATGGTTGTCAGCTCATCTAGGAGAAGGAAAACTCTGATCTCAAACCTCTGCTGCCTTGCAGCTATACCCACTCGTGGGGAAGGCTTCGGGAGTAAACACGAGGAAAAATCTGGAGCTGGAGTCCCTAATGCAGTCCTACGTTGGGTTCAATGCTGACTGGCAACTCCTGTGACGCTGCTGGTACCAAACGGTATAGGTCTCTGCCGTTCCTTTGGGTTCATCAGATGCAGGAAGGGGGAAGCTTGCTACATGGGCAACAGCTTGCTCTCCATATTGTACTGCCCATGCTTGCATACCAAGACCACTAGAATGCAACAACCATGGTCGACCCTGACTGACGGACGCTTCAAACTCAAACACAAACGATGAGGGGGAGAACGAAATTTAGAGTTTTGAAGTCAAAGGAGGGGATGGGAAACATTATAAATAATGCAGGCAGTAGCCCCCTTCCAATCTGCAAGGAATTCTTTTGAGCCCTGTTAAAGGCAAAGGAGGAGGAGGGAGGAGATGGAGGTGGGGAGGGGGAGGGGGAGGGGGAGAGAGAATGATGGACATCAGGGGCATGAGGGTCGCTTTGGAGTGGCCCATCCCTCCCACCCCCAACCTCTCACATAGGGATGGGCCAGGGTCCCCAAGCACTCAAAGTAATGAAGCTGCTGCACTGGTGGACCTGAGGCCCTACATAACTATTCCTGTGGTGGGGGAGTGGGGAACAGACAAAAATGGGCACGGGTGCCGAACATTCGATTATAAGGGAAACCCTGACCAGCATCAGCACTCTCTGATGTAAGTGGAGGATTTAGGAGGAAATATAATAAGAGCACAGGAGGACAACAGTTTGATTGGCTATTGGGAAGGGACCACCGATGGAAGCCCCACTACCTGAAAATATAATTGGGATAAGTGTGCTGCAACAGTGCAGACTAGGTTTAGGAAGTTCACATTTGGCATTATAAAAACAAATATTTTAGTGGGCCATCAGCGAGTGCCGTGGTTTGCGCAAGACAGTACCAAATACTGGGAGGATATACAGAGATCTCAGACACTGTAGCAGAGTTGATAAAACAAGGTGTGATCAGACATGCAATATCTGAGTTTAACAGTCTTGCCTTGCCAACAAACAAATTAGACAGCAGCTGATTATCATCAGTTAAATAAGTATACCTCTCCATTAACTGCTGCTGTCCCCAGCACAGTGGCCTTAGTGGAGACAAGAAATACTATAATGTAATAGATCTGGTAATCTGAAGTGGGATCATTTTGAGAAAATACAGAGCACCAGTCCACAGCAATGTTTTGAGAAAGTTAAAGGAGTACAAGTATATTGCTGGAAAGTGTTGAAAAACATGTTTGGCTGGGCTGAAGGTTGTAAGAGATAACGGGGATGGAAAAGTACTACTGTAAAGGGTTTTGAAGGGTATATGAAGGGTCACCTTCTTGGTGTAAAGGGGAAGAGAGTTTTGTCTTAGGTTGGATCGTGGCTAGTGCTAGGAAGATAGTATGTTGAGTCAGAGTTAGACACAGAGAAAGAGAAAGCAGGCTGCGTGGGAGATTGTCCGATCTATGGCCCCTTCCAGATCAGTTAGCTTAGTGAATTATTTTGATTTCTGTACTGCTACGACTACAGTGCTTTTTGCCTTTTGTAGTGCATTCATGCTAGTTCTAATAAAGTGTTTTCTTGTGGCCTTGAAATAGTGCATCGTCTCCTGTTGTCTTTACAAATGCAAATACCCGCAGTTGAACCAGGAGGGAACACATAACGAATTTTTAAATAATTTTTGTTTGCACTCACTAATTTCTCTATAAACAAACAACAGTCTTTTTATGTCTACACTGTAATTGGATTTTTTTTGTCACATGCCAAAATATAGTAAAAAGCTTGTTTTACATACTGTTCTTACAGATCAGATCATTACAAAGTGCCTTCAGGTAGAACAAGCTGAAAAATAGCAATGCAGAATAAAGTGTAACAGCTACAAAGAAAGTACAGTGCACATAAGCAATATGGTACAAGATCATAAGAAGGCAGGTTATGAGGTCAAGAGTATGCCTTAACATATGAGGGAATTATTTAATAGTCTTACAACAGCAGGGTAGAAGCTGTCCTTGAGCCTGGTGGTATGTGCTTTCTGGCTTTTGCATCTTCTGCACAATGGAAGAGGAACGAAGAGAGAATGTCCGGGGTGGGTGAGGTCTTTAATTATACTGCCTGCTTTATTGAGGTAATGAGAACTATAGACAAAGTTCATAGAGGGCATGCTGGTCTCTGATATGCTAAGGATCACAGGATTAACAGGATTTAATAAGTGATCTTGAAGTAAAGGAGCCATTAGGAGGTAGTGACCATAATAAGATAAGTTTTTATCTGCAAGTTGAGAGGGATAAGGGCAGATCAGAAGTGTCAGTATTGCAGTTGAACAAAGGAGACTATGGAGCCATGAGGGAGGAGCTGGCCAAAGTTGACTGGTCGGATATTCTAGCAGAAAAGACAGTGGAACAGCAATGGCAGGTATTCTTGGGAATAATGCGCAAGGTGCAAAATCAGTTCATCCCCCGGAGAAGGAAGGATTCAAAGGGGAGAAAGTGGCCACAGTGGTTGACAAAGGAAGTCAGAGATAGCATAGCATTAAAAAAGAAGTATAACAGAGCTAAGATGAGTGGGAAGACAGATGATTGGGAAATTTTTAAGGAGCAACAGAACTTAACTAAAAAGGCAATACGGGGAGAAAAAATGAGGTATGAACGCAAGCTAACTCGGAATATAAAGGATAGCAAAAGTTTTTTTTAGGTACGTGAAGCGAAGGAAGATAGTTAAGAACAATGTTGGGCCCTTGAAGAATGAATTGGGAGAAATTGTTATGGGAAACAGAGAAATGGCAGACGAATTTAATAAGTACTTTGGATCTGGCTTCACTAAGGAAGACACAAGCAATCTCCCAGATGTATGGATGGGCCAAGGACATAGGGTAACAAAGGAACTGAAACAGATTGACATTAGGAAGGAAACGGTGATGAGTAGACTGATGGGACTGAAGGCTAACAAATCCCCAGGTCCAGATGGTCTACATCATAGGGTACTAAAGGAGGTGGCTCTGGAAATTGCGGATGCATTGGTGATCATTTTCCAATGTTCCTTAGATTCAGGATCAGTTCCTGAGGATTGGCGAATAGCTAATGCTGTCCCACTTTTTAAGAAAGGAGGGAGGGAGAAAACAGAGAACTATCGCCCTGTTAGCCTAACATCAGTAGTGGGGAAGATGCTAAAGTCCATTATTAAAGATGAAATAGCGGCATATCTGGATAGCAGTGATAGGATTGGGCCGAGCCAGCATGGATTTACCAAGGGCAAATCATGCTTGACTAATCTACTGGAGTTTTTCGAGGATGTAACCAGGAAGATAGACGTGGGAGATCCAGTGGATGTGGTGTACCTTGACTTTCAGAAGGCATTCGATAAGGTACCACATAGGAGATTGGTGGGTAAAATCAGAGCTCATGGCATTGGGGGGAGGATATTGACATGGATAGAAAACTGGTTGGCAGTTAGAAAGCAAAGGGTAGCAGTGAATGGGTGTTTCTCGGAATGGCAGGTGGTGACTAGTCGGATGCCACAGGGCTCGGTATTGGGACCACAGCCTGATGGCATGAACATTGACTTCTCTAACTTCCGCTAGGCCCCACCTCCCCCTCGTACCCCATCTGTTACTCTTTTTTATGCACACATTCTTTCTCTCACTCTCCTTTTTCTCCCTCTGTCCCTCTGAATATACCTCTTGCCCATCCTCTGGGTCACCCCCCCCCGTCTTTCTTCCCGGACCTCCTGTCCCATGATCCTCTTGTATCCCCTTCTGCCTATCACCTGTCCAGCTCTCGGCTCCATCCCTCCCCCTCCTGTCTTCTCCTATCATTTTGCATCTCCCCCTCCCCCTCCAGCTTTCAAATCCCTTACTCACTCTTCCTTCAGTTAGTCCTGACGAAGGGTCTCGGCCTGAAACATCGACTGCGCCTCTTCCTATAGATGCTGCCTGGCCTGCTGCGTTCACCAGCAACTTTGATGTATGTTGCTTGAATTTCCAGCATCTGCAGAATTCCTGTTGTTTGTGAATATCATCAGCAAGTTTGCTGATGATACTAAGCTGGGTGGCAGTGTGACATGTGATGAGGATGTTAGGTGAATTCAAGGTGACTTGGATAGGCTGGGTGAGTGGGCAGAAACTTGGCAGATGACGTTTAATGTGAATAAGTGTGAGGTTATTCACTTTGGGAGCAAGAACAGGAAGGCAGATTATTATCTGAACGGTGCGGAGTTAGGTAAGGGAGAAATACAAAGAGATCTAGGAGTACTTGTTCATCAGTCTCTGAAGGTGAATGAGCAAGTGCAGCAGGCAGTGAAGAAGGCTAATGGAATGTTGGCCTTTATTACAAAGGGAATTGAGTACAAGAGCAAGGAAATCCTTTTGCATTTGTACAGGGCCCTGATGAGACCACACCTGGAGTATTGTGTGCAGTTTTGGTCTCCAGGGTTAAGGAAGGACATCCTGGCTGTGGAGGAGGTGCAGCATAGGTTCACTAGGTTAATTCCTGGGATGTCCGGACTGTCTTACGCAGAGAGGTTAGAGAGACTGGGCTTGTACACGCTGGAATTAAGGGGATTGATGGGGGATCTGATTGAGACATATAAGATTATTAAGGGATACGACAAGATAGAGGCAGGAAATATGTTCCAGATGCTGGGAGAGTCCAGTACCAGAGGGCATGGTTTAAGAATAAGGGGTAGGTCATTTAGGACAGAGTTGAGGAGGAACTTCTTCTCCCAGAGTGTTGTGGAGGTGCGGAACACGCTGCCTCAGAAGGCAGTGGAGGCCAATTCTCTGGATGCTTTCAAGAAGGAGCTAGATAGGTATCTTATGGATAGGGGAATCAAGGGTTATGGGGACAAGGCAGGAACTGGGTATTGATAGTAGATGATCAGCCATGATCTCAGAATGGTGGTGCAGGCTCGAAGGGCCGAATGGTCTACTTCTGCACCTATTGTCTGTTGTCTAAGCTTTGTCCACTATTCTCTGCAGTTACTTGTGGTCGTGTGCAGAGCAGTTGCCATACCAAGCTGTTATGAAACCAGATAAGTTGCTTTTCATGGTGCGCCAATAAAAATAAGTGGATTGAATCATTGCCTCTACGCTGCTGAAAGGATTATGTTTTCTCTTTTCCTGTAATATGCATGCATGTAAGTACTTCCCTTGAGAATTCCAAGGAATGTTCTAGTTCAATAGTATTATTTATTACACGTAATATGCTCAGGGAGGACGAGGTCTATTAAACAATTGTGAAATACTTGGTGTTCTTGACAATTGCATTCATAAATGTTGCCAGAATGATTTGCATAGGAAGCAAAACTTCCTTCTGTGCATTAATAAGTGGACTTATATGATGGGAAAATTAGGCACAGCCCGTTTCTTCAAAGCCAGTGAAAAATGTGATTGTTTCTCCTAGCAGTCCTTTTCATCTTTAAACCTGCTGCCCTCCAAAAATATACCCTACACCCTTCTATCCTCACCAAGCAACTTATTCTGCTGTCCCTTTTCTATGTCCCTTTGCTCTGTTAATAGACACTCTGTCAGTCCTGCTACGTATTCTGAACTTCCTTCAGAGCAATAAAACCACTCTTATCAAACTAGAAGATACTGGAAACACACAGGTCATTCCAAATCTGTAGTGTGTGAAACAGAGTTAAGATTACCGGTCAAATACATAGTCAGAGTTTGGAAAGAATGAAAACAGCGGGGAGAAATGGATAGGACAAAGGGAATATTCCTGATAGGATGAGGTCCTACCTTGGAATAAGCTGCCTTTAATAAGATGTTGGCCAAAATTCATTTTAATGCCATATTTCTTTAAACTATCTAGCCTCAACTCATCTTACATGGATAATGAGCAGCTTACCACCAAAGCCATCCTAGCTTCTCCTTATCAGAGGCATTCCTATTGCCTATCTATCTCTTTCCCACTCTCAATGGAACCTGAATCTATCATATTCCCTATTACCCAGTTCTGGCAAGAGGTCTTCAAGTTGGAAAAAAAAACTGTGGTTCTCTCTCCAAAACTGCCTGCAGTCAGTTTTGAGTGTTTTTTTTTCTAGAATCTGCATTTTTTTTAAATTTTCAATCCTAATCACATTTGTGAAGGACAGTTTCTGTGACTGCCACCTTGGTACATCTTCATTCTGCTTCACTGTAACCTCTCCAGACATTAGACATTGTTAATCGTAATGTCTACCTTCAATATCTCCCTTTAGACATCTGCGCTTGCATGCTTCCATGACTTTCAATCTATAGATGACTACTTCATCTCAAAACAATTCACTCCAGAATTCCCAAAGGATACCTTCATGCACCCTTCTCCACTTGCTCCTATATCACAGAAAGCAGGCATTGTGTTAGCTTCAGATCTCAGCCTCTGCTGGATCAGCACACATTTATCTGCCTCTGAAGTACCTTGAAGTTTTTAATATGTTAAAGCGGAATAGAAATGCAAATTGAATTTTTGGAGGCATACTTGAGACTTCACTTTGATCTCAACTGTGCTAAACCTGATTTATGGTTTGCTTGATGCTACCACTTTGAGGCGAAAATCAAGGGCATTCTATCTCCAAGTAAAAGTATTTAACATCAGAAGCTTTAAAATTCACAGTGGTATTCTTGAATCATTGCCTTTACACTGCTGAAAGGATTATGCTGATAAAGTTTGGCGACTGTGAAATTATGTTCAGAATGCTAATATGTTTATTACTAGAACCTTTTCAAAATTCCTCACAAGAATGTTTTCTAAAAGCTAAATATATCAGTTTAATGCACATGTCTATAGCAAGGTGATGTAAAATTGCACTAAAGTGTAAATGGAATAAAGATAGATATGTGATCATCTTAACACTTAATGAACCATCTATTTGTACAGTATATCCATTGAAGTGATAACTGGCACAAGACCCATGTAAAATTGGGGTAACCTCCCTAAGCACATGCAAATTAGATGATAGCTTTTGAGAAGTCCGTTTTCATTGAGTTTGAAGTGGCATTCTGGTGAATAAAATTAGAAGTAGAAGTCAGCCATTCAATAATACATTATCATAACTGATCATGTGTCTCAAATCCACTTTCCTTTCCGATTACCGTATCCTTAACTAAAAAATCTACCAATTTTTGTCTTGAGTATACTGAATGCTTGAATATCCACCACGACTGATTTCTTTCTCTTTACCCATCTTTTAGAAATCAAACATATCCATTGCACTAATTTCATCAGTCACATGTGTCACTTACCAAATCTTGCTCAATTTAGGCACTATTTGTCTTTTACAAATCCCCTATGCATCTGAGTTCACAGATTTATCTATGTTTCTGAGTTAACAAATTTAACACCCTTTTTTTGAACAGGTTATAACATTTGTATTCCTCCAGCCATTTTGCATTAATTCCATATCCAAAGAGGATTGGATGGTGACAGTGAATTTCTTCTGTTTCACCCTTTCAGCAACTTGGGAGGTGTCCCATCTAGACTGTGTTAATTGTTAGCTTTGCAAGATGCCAGGCTTTTTTAGCCTCATCTTTGTAATTATTTCAACTAATTCACGAATCTCTATATAGCCTTATGTATTACATCATTCATTCAAATCTATTTTTATAATATCAGCAATTTTGATGCAGTACACTCAGTCTCTTCATCCAAGTCATTAATACAGATTGTAAATACAGTAGTTCAACCTAGTCTGTGGAGACAGATGCAAAGTAGCCACTCAGCAACCCAAGCTTGATCATTGCTTCCAAAATATCATCTTTTGTTCTGTATTTAACTTTATAACATTCCTTTAATTACCTTTTTAACATTTTTATGTATTTTTAGTTTTATATAATTAGAAAAGATCTTAAGACATTCTACCAAATAACAAATTATATACGTGGGATTGAGTTTCGGTGGAACCAAAAACTTCCATGAAAGAAAGTTAGAGCCTCACATGTTGTGGGATCTGCAATTTTCCATCCCGATTCTCCATGCCCTGACCCCACTAAAACACTATTACCCGTCTTATACATACAAAGTCAAGTAATACATGTGTTCCATGATTTTCCATCATGTGTGCCTTGCCCATTGACATCATAGACGATTTACATAGAGTAGGCCTTTACAGCATAAATGAAGTCTATTTTGTTTGAATATAAGGTGAATCATGCTGATTGGGTCCCAGTCTTAGAGTCAGTGCTGTGAACCCAACTTCTTTACACCTCTTCAAGATACATGTTTACTTCACTTCTGACACGAACCTCTCAAACCTTCAAACCCCCAACATTATACTAATGCTCCCCCGGCTGAATTTGCTAGCCAGACTCTCATGCCCCTTTAATCTTATTTAGAGACATCTGAATCCCACACAAACTGATATCCCAGCCTTCCTGCCCATCCACTACCCCATGAGTCACCTTCCTTGGTGATGCAAACTCACACTTTCAACCTACCTATTTTTCTTTGTGTGTAGAGCAATGGCAGATTCGGCTAAGGGAATGCCCATTAGTGCAAGGTCAAAATTATAGGATCTGATCATTTAGGTTTCACACTAATGAATGTTGCAGCAGCTCACAGATCCCACATTATACTGCTAACTTAACAAGCCTTTAGAAGTACCAAAGTATTTCTAGGTTCACATCTTATTTGTTGTGGTACCTGTTAATCCTTTCTCATACTTATCCAGCAATATCCATGGACAGCAACACCAAATGAGCTACGGATTGTTTTCGGACATTGTACTCGAAAAATGACACACAAATGTTTTGTCAAACAACCAACAGAAATGTAAATCCTTTGTTGAAGGAATAAAACTGCTCCATCAATCTCAATCAGATTAATGGTTGGACTATATTGATTAATATCCTAGAGCACTACAGATAGAGAGTCAAAACTCATCAATTTTCACTTAGTTGAAATGGAATTGGAAAGTGGGAGAAAGGGAGCCAATCTGGGGAGGAAAAAGGTGAAGGGGTGGGGCAATGTAATCATGGGTAAAAGAAGGGAGGTAAGAAGGATGTAAAGTAGAAAAGGAGAGGGCAAGAAAGATGGAGGGAGTCAGAGGGAGAGTAGAGAGGAGAACATGGTTTGTGAAAGTTCGCCCTTCTGCCCAGTAAATCTGCACCAAACATCAAACACTCACTTTTATCCTCCCCACACTCCTATTAATTCCCAACAGGTTCTACCATTCACCAATATGCTAGGGTCAATTTACATTAGCCAGTTCACCCACCAACCTGCAAATCTTTGGGGTGTTGGAGGAAACCAGAACACCCAGTGGTGTCAGGTAATCTCCACCAGAGGTCAGGACTGACTTGGATCACAGTAGCTGTGAGGCAGAACCTTTACTAACCGACATATTGCTGGAGTGGGAAGTGAAGACACAACTAGGAAGTGGGGCTGTTGAGAAGGAGAATGAAAAATGTAACAGCCTGTCTTCATTGGAGAAAAAATACGACGAATGGTGTGGGTGCAGTGATGTGAATGATCCCTTTAAATGAAATAGGGATACCACATCAGGTAGTAACAGAGAATGGGCAAATGACAACAGGTAATTCCAAATCTTCCTGTTCCGTCAGAGGGTATAGGAATGTGTAAGAGTGGGAGCAATAGTGGGACTGATGTGTCTGTAAAAGGATGTATTTCTCCTGCTTACTTGGATCATTTTTGATTTTTACTTTTCACTTCCGTGTTTTTTTATCCTCTATCGGGTCTATGGATGAAATTCTTGTGTTCACGCATTGTCAAATACGCAAGCCCCAAGCCTTCTGACAGGGTCAGATAATTAAATTTGCCACTGGATTCCACATGGAGTCCAGCAACACAGAATTATCCTGCTGAAGTTGCACAGCTGTGGAAATCGCCTCCTGGAACCTGCAACTTTCATTCCAAGGGATATCATGGTGCTGCAGCTATAAAGTAAAGGGGAAAATAAATTCACTTTTTTAATTATTCTAGTTGATTTAATGTTTTAAATCATGTATCTACTTTAGCTAAATTATTTTAAAAACAATAAATTTAATTTAAAAATATAATTTACTTAATTTTTAATGAATTGCAGAAATTATTAAACGGGGCAAAGCTGTCAAGATTTTCAAGGATACTTTGGGGATTGAGCTTCATCAGCCTGAGATGTCAACCCTGTATCACTTTCCACTGATGCTGCGTAGGCATTCTTGGCATTTTCAAAGTGAGTTTTTAAGCCCTGCCATCAATGTTGTCTGAGCCAGCAAGATTGATCCCCTAGATGTGGACCAGGAAAACCTAGGCAAAGGGTTACTTTTATTTATACATTAATTTCCAGACCAGGTCAATAAAAAATTCCAGGCCATGGCACCCGTTGCCTCCCACTGGGACATCAACTTGATTGGATGACTCCAGGCCACAGACCCTGCCATCTTCAACTTCAGTTCAGATGGCCCTGGACGGCTCCAGACCGTAGATCCCACTGCTGCTAACTCCAGCTCCAACGATGTCGGATGCCTTCACACTGTGAATTACATGGCCTCCAGCTCCGATCTTGTCACCTCCACCTACATGCTGCGACCTTTTTCCCTGTTGCTGGGCCCCGTTTTTCACAATTCCTGAACATTTAATCCTAGAACACATTCCCTGTCTTAGGTCAGTTAAGATTGCTAATTTATTTTAAGAATGTGAAATGTCAGAATAATAGTAGAGAGAATATAACAAAACCATGTAACCATATAACAATTACAACACGGAAACAGGCCATCTCAGCCCTTCTAGTCTGTGCCAAACTCTTACTCTCACCTAGTGCCTAGAATGATTTATTTCAGCTTTTATTTCTTTCATCACTTTCCCAGTGGGTCAGAAGTTTACATACACTTTGTTAGTATCTGGTAGCATTGCCTTTAAATTGTTTAACTTGGGTCAAACGTTTTGGGTAGCTTTCCACAAGCTTCTCACAGTAAGTTGCTGGAATTTTGTTCCATTCCTCCAGACAGAACTTGTGTAACTGAGTCAGGTTTGTAGGCCTCTTTGCTCACACACACTTTTTCAGTTCTGCCCACAAATTTTCTATCGCACTGAGGTCAGAAATTGATGTCAAGTCTGGTTCATCCTTGGGAGCAATTTCCAAACACCTGAAGGTACCATGTTCATCTGGACAAACAACAGTACGCAAGTATAAACACCATGGGACCACGCAGCCATCATACCGCTCAGGAAGGAAACGCATTCTGTCTCCTAGAGATGAACGTACTTCGGTGCAAAAAGTGCATATCAACCCCAGAACAACAGCAAAGGACCTTATGAAGATGCTGGAGGAAACAGGTAGACAAGTGTCTATATCCACAGTAAAACGAGTCCTATGTCGACATAACCTGAAAGGCTGCTCAGTAAGGAAGAAGCCACTGCTCCAAAACCGCCATAAAAAAGCCAGACTACAGTTTGCAAGTGCACATGGGGACAAAGATCTTACTTTTTGGAGAAATGTCCTCTGGTCTGATGAAACAAAAATTGAACTGTTTGGCCATAATGACCATCATTATGTTTGGAGGAAAAAGGGTGAGGCTTGCAAGCCAAAGAACACCATCCCAACCGTGAAGCATGGGCGTGGCAGCATCATGTTGTGGGAGTGCTTTGCTGCAGGAAGGACTGGTGCACTTCACAAAATAGTTGGCATCATGAGGAAGGAAAATTATGTGGATATATTGAATCAACATCTCAAGACATCAGCCAGGAACCTAAAGCTCGGTCACAAATGGGTCTTCCAAATGGACAATGACCCCAAGCATACTTCCAAAGTTGTGGCAAAATTGCTTAAGGACAACAAAGTCAAGGTATGGGAGTGGCCATCACACAGCCATGACCTCAAACCGCTAGAAAATTTATGGGCAGAACTGAAAAAGCGTGTGCGAGCAAGGAGGCCTACAAACCTGACTCAGTTACACCAGTTCTGTCGGGAGGAATGGAACAAAATTCCAGCAACTTACTGTGAGAAGCTTGTGGAAGGCTACCCAAAATGTTTGACCCAAGTTAAACAATTTAAAGGCAATGCTACCAAATACTAACAAAGTGTATGTAAACTTCTGACCCACTGGGAAAGTGATGAAAGAAATAAAAGCTGAAATAAATCATTCTCTCTACTATTATTCTGACATTTCACACTCTTAAAATAAAGTAGTGATCCTAACTGACCTAAGACAGGGAATGTTTTCTAGGATTAAGTGTCAGGAATTGTGAAAAACTGAGTTTAAATGTATTTGGCTAAGGTGTATGTAAACTTCTGACTTCAACTGTACATCCACCACACTTCATATGCTTTCGATATCCTCAACAAATTTCATTTCCCTGGCCTGATCACCTCAATTTCACCATGGATATCCAGTCCCTATACAATTCTATTGCCCAATGAATAAGGTCTTAAAGCTCTCTGCTTCTTTCTTGACAACAGATCTGACCAGTGCCACCCCCTACCACCAATACTGTCTGTTGCAATTGGTCCTCACCCTCAACAATTTCTTTATTGGCTCTTCCTGCTTTCTCCAAGCTCAAGATGTAACCATGGGCACTTGCATGGGTCTCAGTTCTGCCTGACTTTTCGTTGGCTACATGGAATAGACCATCTTCCGAGCCTTCCCTGGTAATGCTCTTTCTGTGCTATATCGACAATTGTATTGGTGCTGTTTCATACACCCATGCTAAGCTCTTCAATTTCATCAACTTTGCTTCCAACTTCCCTTAAATTAACTTGGTCCATTTCCAACATCTCTCAACACTTTTTCAATCATTCTGCCTCCATCTCTGGAGACAAACTGTCTACCAATATCTTTTGTAAACCTACTGATTGCCACAGCTACTGGATCTTGACTGTACTTCTTCCCACCCTGTCTCCTGTAAAAATGCCATTCCGTTTTCTCAGTTCCTTTGTCTCTGCTGCATCTGTTCCAAGAATAAATCTTTCTTTTCCAGGACATCTGAGATGTCCTTCGTCCTCAAAGAACAGAGTTTCCCTTCCTCCACCATAGATGCTGCCCTCATCTCCATTTCCAAAACATCTGCACCCACCCCGTTTTCCCACCACCTTAACAGGGATAGAGTTCCCCTGATCCTTATCTTCTATCCTTCAGTCTCCATTATTGTCAATAAAATCAACCATCTTTGATGAGATTCTACCATCAAACATATTTCCAATGCACCCTTCAGCATTCTGAATGAACCAGTCCTGTTACAAAACCATTTCTCTCCCATTTCCATTTTCCCCTCCTTATAAGAATCACAAGAGTCTTAATTTTTCCAACATCCCTGGATCCATAAATTCATTTGCTTGTCTTGTGTAGAGTTCATGAAGTGGTCTCCACTACACTGGCGATCACATTGCAGACCCAAAGGTTGAATCTGAGCATCCAGTCACCTGTCACAAAGGGTCTCAGCCCGAAACATCGACTGTACCTCTTCCTAGAGATGCTGCCTGGCCTGCTGTGTTCACCAGCAACTTTGATGTGTGTTACCTGTCACTTCAATTTACCTTTCCAGTCTGTGACGAAAGAGGGTTACAAAAGTACACATAGACTAAGATGTTAACTGTCCTGTTCTAGCATCAGTGGGATCAACAGTTGATCTGCCACCTGTCTTCAGGAGAGAGAGATAAGTAAGACAATGGAGCAGCATTTGGAAATGTTAATGAAGAGACGAGAGAGTTTAACGGAAGGAGACACCGGTCTGAGTATTGTCAAGACCGGCTCCTTTTGAACCCTGAACTGTTTGAAGTGTGATGGACAGGCGATACCCCAGCAGGGGGATAAAAAGGGGCAGGTTCGCTGAGACACGACACACGACGCCACGAGGTAACGAGACCCTGGAAGCGGTGCGCCCCCCACAAGTCGGTGGGAGTTCTGGAGGTCTGGTCGTGGGACCAGCGATAGACGCACAGGGTGGAAAGATACGGTCGGCGGGAACCTGGTGTGTGTCCGCCCTTGCCTGGGTGCCGGGTTCACCGCTGAAGAACGATCGTGTCTGGAACGGAGGGGTCACAGTCGGTGACCTCAGAAGACATTACCAAGGACTCGCCCAAAAGCTAACTGCGAGGAATATCGAAGGTCTGTGTGGAATCCGTTTGGAATGTTCATTCGCTTTCGCCCTTTTCCCCGCCCAACGGCACAACAGTGATTACTGCGAATTGAACTGAACTCAATTGAACTGAACTTAGCGTCACTTGAAGCTGGTCATTTACCCCTAGACTGCGATAGAGCTTGATTGATCCTATTATCCTAGTTCTGTGTACATGTGTGTTTATCATTGCTGAACTGTTGCATTTATTATCCTTTTGATTAGAGTACTGTGTTGCTTATTTCTTTAATAAAACTTTCTTAGTTCCAGTAATCCAGACTCCATCTGAGTGGTCCATTTCTGCTGGTTTGGCAACCCAGTTATGGGGTACGTAACAAGTCCTACTCTGATCTAGCTCTCTCTATTTCAATTTCAAGATGTTTTTATGTTATTCTAAACCTTTTGTGGCATTGCTTTATTTTGGTATAATGTGTACCAAAGTGTACACTTTGCGTACACAGTGCACACAAACTTAAGGGTTTGAAGAAACTACTGATGTTTCGGATCTCATTCTTTGCAAAGATTTCACTTTCTCATTTAACACATTTGGCTTTACTTTTCAAACCACCGTAAGTTAAAGATAAGCACAGCAAGAGGTATCACAGGGAAATTAATATATATATATTTCTTCAGAGAAAACCACAACACCAAGAGAATTTTAAATGCATGTATACTCCTTCAAAAGAGCCCATAAAATTAGACTGTAAGAGACTTATATAATTAACTTTGTTATAAATTGTGATATTTGGCCAATAATTATCACCAAGGAGAACTCCATTCAACATTCAGGAATTTGTTCTAAACAGTCCAAGAATGTGTTAATGTTCATTAGAATTATGAATAGACCACATTTTACCATTGCATGCATGTGATTTATAAAATACATGTCCACAGAGGAAAAGAACATAGGACTTAATTCTGGTGCTGCCATTCAACACTGCCATCACTGCCACTCTGTTTAACTCTGTCCTGAATTTAAATTGAGTTAGTTTACTTAACCCTGTCCTGGTGCTCTGTAGGTGCAATCAGCAATTCAAAGTGATTGGTAATTTGTTACTAATTGCTATCAGGTTGGCAGCCTACTCTAGACTAAGTAGATGCATACCTGGAGTACAAAACTACTTTAATTTATCAACATAACCACAACTTCAAAAAGCAATGTGAGTAACACATACTGGGTGGGGATTTTCTCTGTACAGTGTTTACAGTAAATTTAGAAAAGCATTAAGGACTTCACTATGAGAAATGAAAAGAAATCATCTTCCTTGGCTTGTGCAGGATGTCCTTGCTGAACCAATGATGCCTGATCCAACGGATTGGTCAGTTAAAAAGTGGTGTTGAATGAGTCACAAACACGAGAGAATGGTTGAGTAGCAGCAGCAAGGAGAAGCAAAGGGCCACTGCTCAGCAATAATCCTCTGATGAAGTGAGTAATGCTAAACTAGACTGGAATGCAACCTGGCCTGAATGTTGCCAACTAAGTTCAACAAAAACCTTCTACCAGTCACAAACAGATTAGCTCCCACATCACCAACCCACTCCACCCTTCCTGCTCTCTCCCATTCGTCAACGTCACCTCTCACTGTGCATGACCACCCCTCCACCCTCATCCCAACCCCAGCATCTAAGAAATGCTGTCACACATTTTCTTGGTTATCACAGATCCATCTATCAAGTACACAACCATGCCTTCCCTACAATATTCCATTTCCCACTAAATTGCTGAAGTTTCTTCTTTCAAAACCATTGATATTCAATGCATTACCACCACTCCAGCCTCTATCGCTAATGCACTCTTACCGTCATTCCTCCACCACATCCCATCACACCACTCCATCCAGACAGCATTCCTCCACATTATCATCATTTTCCCCCCATATCCCTGCATCACTGCCATTCCTCCTACATCAACATCATCACAGCTGCCATTCAACACTGCCACCATTGCCGCTCTTTAGGCTGCCAGTATTTTCCTTCCCCTAACAGAAGCACTGCATCCTCTCCATATTCCTACTGCCCGCCTCCTCATCTCGCTCTGCTCCCTTCTGATTTCTTGCCATGCAACTACACTCTCCACAACTCTCAATCCCCTGACCTTCAGCTCCCAGAATCTTAGCTGCATGGTTTATGAAGCTCAAATTGTTAATTTGCAGCCTCTAACCCAACCCTGATCTTACATTCCAGCCAAACCCATTCCAAGATACACTTTACTTTAGGCCTCTTTCTGCTTCGCCCCTTTGCTCTGGGTCTGCAACGTGTGGGGAGTGTCAACCCTCACAGTTCAGATGCAGAGAATATATTCAGAAAATAGGTGTTTCAAATTTCAGCTTGATATACTTAGAGCCAAAGGCTGAATTCACTTATGATCATTTGGATTTTTCTTTTATATTCAGATTCCAAACTGATATTGGCAACTATTTAGATGTTTATATATTACTTTTGTAACTATTAATATGTTTGCATTTTTAAGTTTCACCATACAAAAATTTACTGCTATGTAATATTGCTCAGTTTTGGGGGAGGAGGAGACGGCGACGCCACACAGCGTGCGCGGCCTCTCTGGTGAATATCTGTATTTGTGAAGTAGGATGCTGTGCACAATCCTTATTTGATGGAGACAGACGTGAGAAGCACGGAGGAACATCTGGAGAAACTTCTGAAATGCCCGCTTCGCTGCCGCTGCTACTGTGTGATCGAGAATCTCCGGAGGGGAAGGCCCCAAATCCTCAGCTTTGCCTGTTGCTTGGTGGCCGGGGCTGGGGTCGAAGCACTCGGCAGAGATGGTGCTCGGTGTCGGAGGCTCAAAGTTTTCGGACAGACTCAAGAGTTGGCTGTGGTTGGGGACTTTGAGACTTTTTTTTACCGTGCCCATGGTCTGTTCTTTATCAAATTACGGTATTGCTTTGCACTGTTGTAACTATATGTTATAATTATGTGGTTTTTGTCAGTTTTCCAGTCTTGGTTTGTCTTCTGTTTCTGTGATATCATACTGGAGGAACATTGTACCATTTCTTAATGCATGCATTACTAAATGACAATAAAAGAGGAATGTGTGTCCTCATAATCTAATCTAATTCTACCCTTCCACTGCATCTTCCTACTTGCTGTCAACATTCCACAAATAAAGTCACGGAGTAGATGTGCACAGCATGGAAACAGGCTTTTTGGCCTGTCTGATTCAACGGCGGACCAGGATTCCCATCTACATTAGTCCCAATTGTTTGCATTCCTCTAAACCAGGGGGTCCCAGCCTTTTTTATACGATGGACCCTTACCATTAACTGAGATGTCTGCAGACTCCAAGTTGGGATCCCTGCTCTGAACCATTCCTATCCGTGTACCTTCCCAAGTACCTTTTAAATACTGTTAATGTATCTCCCTCAGCCACTTCTCCTGGCATCATTTTCCATTTTCCTGACCACTCTCTGGGTGGTCTGCTAAATATTCCACGTCTGTTAACACACATTTAGCAATCAAGAGCTGTAATCATAGAGAAACCAATCATAGAGAAACGTAAAATTATAGAAAATACCCATTATATGGTACAGTAATTAACTGGAGAAGTCAGGAATAATTTAATCAAGTCCAGTTTCTCCAAGAATGTTCAGCATTTTAACTTTTGTTTCAACCTGGCAAAATCAGACATATTTTGATTTTAGTTTAAAGGAATTAATTCCACAGTGAGCCCAATATGCTATGAGAATTTGCAGTAACGGAGCTATCATTTCACCCTGCCACCTCTCCACATACAAATGCTTTGCACAAACACCACATTATACAGGATATTCAGGCTGAAATTAAGTATCTCTAATATTCTCTGCAAGCTTTGTCTTGAGTATACTGATTCGACTGAATTTGATGTTTGGATGGAGACTTAAGTGCAATATGGAATCAGAAAGGTCTGTTACAGGCCCAATCGAGGCGGTGAGATCCAGATCCCAGAGCATATCAGGGTGATTAAACCCAGACACTGGGCCAGATTAAAAAGGTCAGGGTGTCAGGGACTGAGGCGAGGGACATATTGCTGCTCCACAAGGTTTACTCGGCTCTGCGCTGAACTATGGGTCTCTCGTGGACTTCACTTCAGAACACTATTTGCTTGCATTTATTTTTCTGCACATTGGGTGTTTAATGTTCTCTTTTTATTTTTTTTATTTTATATGGGTTCTTTTTTAAGGGCCTGGTGTGTTTCTTGCTTTTTTCTCTCTGCACATTGGATGTTTGACATTTTTTTTATGGTTTCTTTGTTTCATGGCTGCCTGTTAGGAGACAAATCTTAAGGTTGTATAATGTATACATACTTTGATAATAAACGTTCTTTGAACTTTGAACAAATAAATACATGAATCATACATCATTTTCCTTGCTCCAGTCCTGTTTGATATGTCTTGAACTGCCAAGGTCTAAGCTCTGAGTTTCCTTCTTAAGAGTCCTCTGCTTCCAGTTTAGATGTTCCTTAAAATCCATATCTTTGAGCAACCTTACCTGCTTTAATATTTTTTTACATGTCCTAATGTTAAATTCTGTCTGGTAGCATTCCTATAAAGCACTTTGGGACATGTTCCTTATTAAAAATGCAATATAAATACATGGTGGTGTTCTTATTCAATATGAGTGGGCTGATAGAGAGTGAGCTGTTGTCTTTGCAAAGCTAAATTTGAAGCAATAGATTTCAATCAAACATCTCAGGACAATTTTAATTTATTGTTATGTTTGCATTTATCAGAAGATGCTACTAACTTTGTAAATAAATAACACTAAGTATTTTTAGATATGTTGGTTTAAACAATAAATTCTGTCCCATTGTCAGTTTGGATAAGGAAGAAGTATAGTAAAGAAAGCACAAACTATAATTAACTTATGATATGAGGAGAAGGGAGATTAATGTACTACAGAGAGGCATGAAACAGCCATGGATGGAGGGAAGCAATAGACGAATGGCCCAAGCATTGGAACCTCTAGAGTAAACACAAATAGCCTCTGTCTCAGACTTAGGCATAGGACCATCTGAAATCTCAGAATAAGAACCTGGCCATCTAGGCCAACAAAGTCATGTCACATTTGTTAGGCTGTCAATCATTTGTCAGATATAAATATTGTAGCATTAAAATATAAATCTTAATATATATGATGTCTAGGAAGAGTCTATCACCAGACCTCCTAATCCTGTACTTAATTAAAGCTTTTTATTTTGATGACCTCAAAGACCAGATGAGTCTCTGACCACAACATTGACCTTGGAAGGAGAATGTTAAATGCAATCCATTGGCAAATGGTGACAGTATCTATGTTGCAGTTACATGTCATTGGTGAGGCCACACTTGGGAGCCTTGTGTACAGTTTTGTTATGGGAAGGACATCAGCAAGCTGAAGAAGGTGCAGAAGAGATTTATGAGGGTGCTGCCTGGACTAGATGGCCTGAGTTATAGGAAGCGGTTGGCCACACTGGATGTTTATTCCCTGGAGTGCAGGAGAATGACAAGTTACCTCATAGATGTTTATAGAATTATGAGGGATATGGATTTGTTGGATGGCTATAGTTTTTCCCAGGGTTGGGGAGTCCAAAACTAGAAGTCATAGATGCAAGAGGGGAGAAATTGAAAGGAGACTTGAGAAGTAACTTCTTTACACATAGGATAGTGGGTACCTAGAATGAAATGTCATTGGAAATGTTCGAGGTGGGTACAAGTGCAGCTTTTAAGAGGGATTTGGATAGGTACAAGGAGGGGAAGGGCTTGGAGGGTTATGGCCCAAGTGTGGGCAACTGGAGCTAGCAGGGAGAATACTGTGCTCAACACGGACCAGTTGGGCCAAAAGGCCTGCTTTCACACTGTATTACTCTATGACTCTATAACAGACACAGACATTTGGCAACATTAAAATGAAAATCTGTAAATTTTGTTTAATTAAATATACCTATAATATTAACTCATTTTAAGCTACTGGTATTTAGATAAGAAATTTAGAGTCAATGATAAAACAAATATTTTACTGCTCCTCCCTTTAACAGTTGGTCACAACCCTGGAAGATATGGAGATAATTAGACGTCATCAATGCAATGCAACTGTTGGGTCATGTGTTAAACAGATGGCCTGGAACTTATAATAAGAACAACAGTGAAAATCTCAATGATTGCTCAGTTAATGAACAAAATCTGACAACTACCTCTGGAACAGAGACATAGAAGTTAAAGGCAAATCTCCACAAGTTATTGTCGATGCAACACTGCTCTTCCACAGAGTGCTTAGTTGGTATCTTGTTAATTCATTCAACAACTTGCAAGAACTTTAAATATTTACAGACTTTACTTACGTGACTGAAAATGTTACTCAATGAAATTAAAAGAAAATCAGATTTCTAAAATAAAGTAAAAAAAAATGCTCAAAGCACTCAATATCTGTGGAAAGAGAAATAGAGTTATTATATCAGGCTACACCTGATCTTTGATCTGTGGTATTTTGATTTCCCTTCATCAGAACCGGATAAGAGAATGAACAAGTTAGCTTTAAAAAATAAAAAGAGGTGTGGGGTAGGGGAGATGGATAAGACAATGAGAATGTCTATGTTAGGGTGAGGTTAGAGTAGCCATGAGGATAAGCTGTGAGAAGTTATCTGATTAATGCCCAATGTAAGTTTGAGCAACAATATCTTGTCGTCTCTCTGGGGACCATCTAGCATTCTTGGCTCAGTAATGAATTTTAAAATTTCATACAATTTGTTTTCTCTTTCTGTATTGGAAATGGTTACTACTTCTGTGAATCATCCCCCTGTGATATTGGCTCAGTTTTATTTCCCTTCCCATCAGTATGCCTGACTTGCTGGGTATTCCTACAGCTCTAAATATTTGCAAAAATTATTATTCTTTGTATTCCCACTTCCTAATGTCTCTTCCTTGATTTTCTTTTTCATTTTCATTCTTTCTCTAACTACCCCATTGAACTATTTACGAGACAAACACTCACATCTTATTCCCCATTGTAGCCCGTGTCTCATCTCATTTCTGACATTCCCTTTGTCTTATCTACTCATCCTCTACAACTTAAAACTAACTTGGCTTTTCTCTTTCCCAATTCAGATTAACTGTGTGTGAACAGAAATATTAGCTGTTTCTCTTTCCACAGATACCTCCTTACCTTCGTGTTTTCAATATTTTCTTTTTTTTTAAATTACCATAGGAAAGAATAATTTGATTCATCCCTGGTATGTGCTAAAATGAGTAATACAAAATGGAATGCTGTAAGACAAAATGGTGTTGGTCTGGAATGTGAGAAAGTACAAGGGAACCAGTCCACAGCAATGTTTTGGGAACTTAGTGTGAATACTTGACCGCAGCCTTGAGAGTAGATAATACAGAAAAACATTTTTGCCTGGCATAAAATCTGAGGAAAATGATATGACAGATTTTTGAAGGATATAAAAGGGGGGAAAATTCCTTGCATAAGGAGGATTATTCCCTTTGGCTGCATCAGGACTCTTGTGAAGAGTTGGAGATAGAGACAAGGACGGGGTGGGGGGGTTGGTGGTGGTGGGGGATGGGTACAGAGACTGGCAAAGCTGTCGGGCAGTAACTGTGTGGAGGCTTAATGATTGATCAAGTAATTTTTTTTTCTCTTTCACTAACTTATTAATCATTTTTCTTTCTCTCCATTTTGTATTCTTCATATAACTCTAATCAAGTAATATCTTTAACCTTTAATACGTGTAAAGTGCATCCTTTGTTTGCAGATGCCACTTGCTGCTGAATCAGAAAAGAACAAGAAATGAATATTTTTTGATACTTTTGTTATACTTACTTAAAATGAAATCCCTTGCCAAGAGAGATGCAACTAAGTTTTGAAATGGTATATTAGATATAATTAATGGTTGGCAGTATCTCTGGTCATAAAGCATATTTATATCTATGCCGGTTCCCATTCGCTCAGATTGAAGTTAAATGCTTGTTCTTGTGTGTGCAGTTATGAGGGCAAGTAGTGATGTGACATTGTGGAAATGTGAAGGAAAGTGGGGATAGAAGAACAAGGATAGCATTTGACTGCAATATTTCAATGTCAAGTTTGATAAGGTCGTTGAACTTTCTTTCCCACTGTGCTGATTTTGTGGGAGCTGGGATCCAAATATTGACTTGTAGTTAGCAAAAGAGATATTGTATTGAATATGCACGCTGGGATCCAAATATTGACTTGTAGTTAGCAAAAGAGATATTGTATTGAATATGCACCCACTTTTTGATTTATTCTGTGAAGATGGATTCAGGTATGGTAAAAGTATATTTTTAAAAAATGAGTTCATGGCCACTATTAAAGCTAAATATTCATTTAAAAGGAAGTTGAACTTTTGCTTGAAAAGACTAAAATATGAAAAAACATTGTGCATGAGTAGGAAAATAGAAGAAAAGCAGGTAATTCACGTGGAGGAAATGCCAGGACAGATACAGCGCATCTGAGCCTATTCACCTGTTTGCATGCTCTAACAATTCATGATTCAATGACATTTCCAGACCCCTATACTGTGCAACTCAATTTCAATTCCTTTACAATAGATTTTCTGTTACATTTCATTTTTCTTTCTATTGGTTTTTCACACTGCTGTCATTCTTTATATGTGTGTCTGTAAAACAGTGTTCACTTCTATCTTACTGTTGCTGTATATCACTATTGAACAGACCTCTTGTACCATAAAGATCATCTCTTGGCCTCACAAGCTACCTCATTGTGGACCTTGCACTTTATTGACTTCCTGAATTATAGGTTCTCTGTAAGGGTTACACTATATTCTGCATTATTACTTTTCCCTTGTACTGCATCAATATACTTGGGTTTCAAAATAATATGAATGGCACATAAAACAAAGGTTTTTCACGATCTCTCATGCACATGGCACTAATAAGTCAATTACCAGTTCTAGCTCTGGTCTGGTTCTATTCATCACTATTCTTTTTGAATGGAGGATACAGTTTGGAGGTTTACATGATTAGAGAGAAAGCCATTATTAAAAGTCATTGACATTTCAGAGTGATTTTAATATTGCACATTTCTGTTACCTTCTAGGCACTCTAGAAATATCTGGACAGTCATTGGTTGTGTCCAGCCTTTCAGAAAAGAGAATATGCAAAGTTTTATCATGTTTTATTAAACTTTTGGTAACTTTTCAGTAGCTGACCAAAACCAGAATGCAAGTGTCCCATGCAATCTGTCTACCAGCAGTGCTAATATTTGTGTGGGTAGCTACTGAAGCATAAGAGAATCAATGTCAGTGTCCTCTGCCAGACCAATATCTCCAGCACTGAATCCCCAGTTATATTCACTCAACTATATTGGACAGATCTTTGGCATGCCCAGCATCAGAGTCCTGAATTAGCTATTCTATCCCAAGCACCATCACGGGAAAAGGTTTCCAGGCAAAACAGAGAAAAGGGTTCAAGAATGTGGTCAAGCCCTCTTTGAAGAAATGCAATATCCCTACTAATACTGCAGATCTTTTGCCTATGACCTCTCAAACAGGAGGAACATTCAAGATGGTGCCGAAAGCTTGAGGCTATGTGAATGGAGCACGCACAAAAACCCTACGTAAGCAGTGAACTGAGAGGACCACCTTCCGAAACCAATGGCTACCACCTGTCACATCTGTGGAAGAGTTTGTAGTTTCTACATTAGCCAGAATAGAATCCACAAAATCCAAGAGGAATTAAGTCATCTTCAATTTCCAAGGCACATCATGATGAGACATAGAGGAATGACAAAAATAGCACTTGTTGCCATGTTTTACTGCATCCTTTTCATTATGCTTCATAGAACATTGCACATAACCAGAAAACTGTAAAATCTAAATGTGCTAAGTATTTGTCATATTAATTACCTTAAATGTTGAAAGTAGGTGAAGGAATTCTGTAGCTGTCTTAAATTACTGTCTGGAACTTGTAGTTGTATTATTTGGGAGACTCCCGACTTAAATCTCAATAGTTTCCTATAGTGCAAATTTATATTAAATGTTTTGAACCAATTGTAATGTATGTTGAATGTTAATATATAGAAAAACATAAGCATCATAAACCTTTTTAAAGCCTGCTCTTAAGGTTTAATAGAATACTATTTAAAAAAATTAAATATTGCATTGTATCCTTGAAACTGGATCTGCATTAATATTCAGTCAATATTACAAATATTTAAAATGAATAGTAAAAAATACAATTCTCAAAAACTTCCTTTGGATATACTGCCCAAAAATAATTTAAATATTA
The DNA here is from genome assembly GCF_963921235.1 of Mobula hypostoma. Lineage (NCBI taxonomy): Eukaryota > Metazoa > Chordata > Chondrichthyes > Myliobatiformes > Myliobatidae > Mobula > Mobula hypostoma. The sequence continues at coordinate 117,604,746 of NC_086103.1, read as the reverse complement.
AGTTTTGAGACTAAGCTTCAGCAAATGCATCATCTACATTGATCACAATCAAATTGATAATTTTGTGGGGAATGCAAAAAAAACTCCAATGAAGTGTGAAATATTTTTCCTGTTTCAGTAACATTTTTAATTCCAGAGAATCGGTTGATTGACTAATTCTCAGAACTGAAGAGTTCATAGTCTTGAGGCAGTCTACAGACTGCAGCTTTTGTGGGTTTTCTGGAAAGTGACGAAAAAGAACAAAGTTGTTCTTATTTTAGAAGCAAATCCAGGATCAGTTGCACTCATCACAATAAACACATTTAATCTTGAGCATTTTAGTCTGTCTGTAACTCATTCCACTTATTAATGAAAAATGGCCACGTTTTATCTTAATTCAGTCTGTTAGAGTGCAAAAAGCATGGTACAGATATACTTAGTGTCATTGAGAGGAATTAAGGTTAATGGTGCAGTCTTGTTGTGGGATGTAGGTAGGAATTTGGATGAAAACTTAGCCTGTGATGTTTCACTTCAATGATTAACAAACATTCTTGGCACTTCTACTGGGAGTTCTCCTATTTCAAGCCTCCAACTTTGGGCCTATTATCTTACAGCCAGCAGTAATCAGGAAATGGGTCAAATAGAGAAACACAGGAATGGGCATATTTGAAGCCTGAGGAGGTGTCAAAAGTAGTATACAGCCAAGAACATGCTTGTATATTATGAATTCACAGGAAGGTCTCCTGCAGATGTGGGACTTTTACATAAATTAATAAAAATCCTGTTGCATATTTTAGATATTTGCCAGGGTTACCCATTTAAAAACCTAAAATACTTCTGGTAATGATAATAAGCTGCAGAGAATTGTAAACACAGTCAGCTTTCATCATGGGCACAAGCCTGCATGGTATCCAGGACATGTACAAGGAGCAATGCCTCAAAAAAGTTTAGGACAATGGCACCTAACGGCAACTCCTTTGCTTACATCTTCGGAAACAGCTCTACTTCCACCTTTAATATCTCTATTTTTCCCTTTCAGGGTTCTTTTGAAGACCCTGACATGGAGTTACACATTGACTTCAGTTCTTTGCAGAAATGGGACCCGCTCTCAGGGTTTCACGACTGGCCATTATTCGACATGCCAAGGACGTGGCCTAAGAGCTTCGCTCATCTTCGAAGGTCAGAGATTTCGTGGCTCTGGAGACAGGGGGAATTGGAGGTTAGTGTCTGGGCAAGAGATTGGTGTGTTGTGGGAGATGGAAGATCTGAGGCTGTGTGCCTGGAGACCTGAGATCCTTGGGCACAGAGCTCGGAAAAAGCGACGAAACGGACTTTTAACATCATAAATCAGCGAGTTGTTTGTTATGCCTCCCCTCTTGCTGTGAAAAGGAGACACCCCTTTCTCCCTTATTAGGGAGAGAGAGAGCCTGTGGTGTGTCAAATACCGAGTGAATGAGCAGTCTTTGGAGTACTGCAAGTCTGTGTCTTTGCTGTTGCTCTGTTCACACTTGAGTGTTCGGTGGCGGTGCCAGTGAGGGCAGAGAGGATCGTTGCTTGCTGCCACTTATGGGCGGGAGGGAGGGGAGCTGGGGGGGGCGGACTTTGGGGTTCTAACATTTAACTATCATTCATTCTTTGGAGGCACCTCCTCTGCTTTTCGTGGATGGTTGCAAAGAAAAAGCATTTCAGGATGTATATTGTATACACTTCTCTGACTTTACATGTACCTTTGAAACCTTTGAAAAGCATCATCAATTATTAAGAACCCCCATCACCCAGGGCTTGACCTGTTCTCATTGCCACCATCAAGGAGGAGGTACAGGAGCCTGAAGGCACACACTCAATGATTCAGGAACAGCTTCTTCCCCTCTGCCATCCAAATTCTGAATGGACATTGATGAACACTACCTCACTACTTTTTTGTCTCTACTTTTGCACTACTTACTTAACTACTTAATATATATATTTACTGTAATTCACATGACTTTTTTTCTATTGCATTGTACTGCTGCAGCAAAGACAAGTAATTTCACGACATATGCTGATGAATTAAACCTGATTCTTAGAGTGAAGTCCTGATGCAGGGTTTTGATCCCAAAACATCAACCATCCCTTTGCCTCCACAGATGCTGGTCCTTATACTTGGCTCTTTCATGGGTGTAAAATAATTGCTAAAGGATTCATCTTTGACCACAGTGCCAAAATATCTTCTTACATTATGTTTATGTTTGAAATGCACAATATTAACCATCTATTATTTGTAGGTTTGTCTTTGGTTTATATTTTGTTTTCTGTAGCTTTCCCAGAAGCAACTACCATCTTCTGGAAATGTACAAGTCACATACAGTACATCATAGCTAGCTGAATTCAATATAAAAATAAATTGCAATCTTAATTACAATTTGCAACAATCTTTGATGAGTGGTGATTCACAATGAATGACTAATCATACTTCTAGTTCATTTAATACACCAATTTAGAAAACTAGCAAAATAAAAAAAGTCTCAAGAGTTTGGGAAAGCCAAAAATATAACACATCTATTCAAGTAAGAAGGAAAACAGAAAGCAGAAAACGAGAAGATGGATAGCCTAACATCTCTTATTGGGGAAAATGCATGAAATCCATTAGTAATTTCATTAAAAAACAGGAAATTTAGAAAACTAAGTGAATCAAGCAGAGTCAACAAGGTTTTATGAAAGGAAATTTGTATTTGATACATGTGCTAGAGTTCTTTATGGGTATAAAACTGCAGAGTGAATAAAGGGGAATGAGTTGATGCGGAGTATTTGGATTTGCATAGGCATTTATTGAGTGCCACAGAAAAGAGGTATTGCACAAGTGTGCAATAGTCTAGGGGTAAAATGTTAGCACGGATAGGTGATTGGCTAACTAAAGCAGACAGAGACATGGAATAAATGATTCAATTTTGGAGTTATAGTAACTGGGATCATGCTGGATCCTCTAATATTTACAGTTTACATCAGCGACTTTCAAGAAGAGAATGACTGCACTACAGCAACATTTACAATGACAACATGAGGAAATCTGCAGATGCTGGAATTTTAAGCAACATACATAAAATTTGCTGGTGAACGCAGCAGGCCAGGCAGCATCTATAGGAAGAGGTACAGTCCATGTTTCGGGCCGAGATCCTTCATCAGGATTAACTGAAAGCCCTTTTGCCAATCAACTTTCCAGCTCTTAGCTCCATCCCTTCCCCCTCCTGTCTTCTCCTATCATTTCAGATCTCCCCCTCCCCCTCCCACTTTCAAATCTCTTACTAGCTCTTCTTCCAGTTGCCCTTGTGAATGATAGAAGTGGCATTAATGTAGGATCAATGTAAAGTAGGTCAGTGCAGAATCAACAATTCAAAGCACCTGTTTCTATGTTGTATCTCTCCTTTACTATCTTAGCAGAGTCATTGCTCACTGTCTTGCATTTGTTGACATAGGATATCTGCATTTTTGCTTTCATTATATCTAATTCTTAAATATTTAGCAGCTATTCCAATCTTTGCTACTATACTTTTCTTGGATATATGTCAAGATGTTAATGGGACCTTTTTGGACTGGCAATATCTCTTAAGCATTTGCCTTGACAGTGTGGTCTCACTTCAAAGGTGGCAGTCAGGTGGTGACGAAGAGATTGTCATGAAGAAAAAAATAGTCTTGTATATATTGCTGTGGCCGTCATCAATACTATTCTGCTTTTCCTATTGATCATTAAACCTATTTATGTAATGGTAGCTATTTAATCATGGGAACCTCGAATGAATATCAGTTTGACCAGTGCTTAAATTCCAGTGTACAGCTTCTGTTTAGTATTATTAAGGGCAATGCAAAAGATGCAATCTGCGTTTCAAAAGCAAAGGGTCCATTCATGGATTCATAACTATTTCTGGAGGCTGCAACAGAAATTGATGAAATTATCATGCACTTTCTTTACAATTCAAACAAAGAAATATCCTATATGATGGAATTGGGAACATTAGCTATATGCCTCTGTGCTTCTACTGTAACTGGACGATGCGAAACTACCCCTCAATCAAGGCAGACATGAATAATGAAGTTCATTACATGACACCTTTGAGGAAGAATGTTTGAAGATTAGGAGCAACATCAGACTCCTGTCCCAGGACAACTGAGACTACAATTGACCAGCTTGCCAGCAGAATCTGAAAACAGATACCCTGCTCTGAACTCTGTCACAGGAAGAGGAAATAATCCATGCCTCCTAGAAAAACTGAGTATGCTCTGAACCCTGTTATAATAGAATAATCTCAACAATCATTTATTAGCTGGATGCACTTAGAAAATATATATAAAGACAAGAAATAATCGTGTTTTCCTTTTTGCTGAATATTCAGTGAAACCATTGGTTAAATATTCCAATGGAATTTCTCATAAACCTTCCAATCTAGCACAGTGAAATAAAAAATAAAAATGTCAGAACGTCTTGGCCAGTCCTGGAGAAAAACAGTCTATATGAGGCCGTCCCTGCAAATAACAGTGTGTTAATGATGCATACTGTTTTGTACAAGTTCAGCAGACAAAGGGAATTACTGATGGATATGAATACCGTGCCCAGTAAGCAGGATGTAGAGATTTAGGGATTATAAATTTGAGTGTCAGTACCTTATACAATAATTGTTATGGAAATTAATTATGACCTCTGCTAGAGAAATGAAGCAATTAAATTCATAGTGTTTCATTCTGACATGTAGTAAATTACTGATAGATATTACAACTAATTTATTTTTAATCCAACCTGCTCATTTTCCATGCTTAACTCTTTGTATCAAATCTTTCCCTCTTTATTCCTGTAACACAGCCAACCTCTTCATTTGGTGGGGTGGGGGTTCGCTTTTCTAGAAAATTAATTAAACTTAGTTAAAACATTTTCACTTTCATCAATATATATTAAATGTTAGCACAGGTATTCATGCTTACAAAGCACTGAAGTATTACTGATCTAATTGCTAATGCTTTCCACTCTACTTGAGTAGATTAGAGCCTTCTATTTCACACACTTAATGATAATGTTTAAAAATATTGCAAATTCAATGCAATTATTAAGTTTTCCAATAAGCCATAAGATATCGGAGCAGAAGTAGGCCATCTGGCCCATCAAGTCTGCTCCATCATTTCATCATGGCAGATCCATTTCCCTCTCAACCCCAGTCTCCTGCCATCTCCCCGTATCCCTTTGTGCCCTGAACCTATTAAGCTCTGCCTTAAATATACTTGCAACACACATCAAAGTTGCTGGTGAATGCAGCAGGCCAGGCAGCATCTCTAGGAAGAGGTACAGTCGACGTTTTGGGCTGTCTAGAGGGACAGAGGGAGAAAAAGGAGAGAGAGAAAGAATGTATGTATCTCTTACTAGCTCTTCCTTCAGTTAGTCCTGATGAAGGGTCTCGGCCTGAAACATCGACTGTACCTCTTCCTAGAGATGCTGCCTGGCCTGCTGCGTTCACCAGCAATTTTGATGTGTGTTGCTTGAATTTCCAGCATCTGCAGAATTTCTCGTGTTTGCGTCCTTAAATATACTTAATGATTTGGCCTTCACAACCCACCTGTGGCAACAGATTCCACGGATTCACTACTCTCTGGCTAAACAAATTCCTCTTCATCTCCATTCCAAATGGACCTCCCACTGTTCTGTGGCTGTGTACTCTGGTCTTAGACTCCCCCACTATATGAAACATCCTCTCCACATCCACTCTATCAGCAGGTATCAGAAAGGATCTGGTAAGTGTGGACTGGGACAGGGTACTTCCCGGCAAGAGTGTACTTGGTAAGTGGGACACCTTCAAAAGTGAAATTTTGAGAGTACAAATAGGCAAGGATAGCAAGTTTAGGGAACTTTGGTTTTCAAGAGATATCAAGGGCATGGTTAAGGAGATGCATAGCAGGAAGGAGGAAATGACAAACTTGAAGAGTAAAAGAAATGCAAGAAAACAATTAAGAAGGAAATCAGGAGGGCTAAGAGAAGGCGTGAGGTTGCTCTAGCAGACAAGGTAAAGGAGAATCCCAGGAGCTTCTACAGACATAATAAGAGTAGGTGGATAGGAGTGGCTATCTATGCATGGAGCTGAAAGAAATGGGGGACCACTTAAATGAATTGTTTGCATCTGTATTTGCATGGGAGATGAATACATAGTCTAGAAAAGGGAGGTCATTCACCATATACAGATCACAGAGGAGAAAATGTTTATTGTCTTGAGGGAAATTAAGGTGGATACGTCCCGAGGGCATGGCAAGGTGTTAACTTGGACCATGTGGAAGGCTGCTGCAGAAATTAATGGGGCCCAGCAAAGATATTTAAAATGTCCTTAGACATGGGTAAAGTGCTGGAGGATTGCAGGACAGCTAATGTTGTTCTGTTGTTTTAAAAATGCTGTAAGAATAAGCCAGGAAATGATAAGCCAGTAAAGGTTGATTTATACTTGTGCGTACTAGCTTGCACCGTAGCCTACGCAAGTGGGCTACGCCATTGTGAACATTTATACTTGTGCATTGGTGCGTCTGCATCGCTCTGCAATTCACCACCAAGACGCTAGTTGACGATGGGGTTTCTATGCCACTGTGTTGAGTTTCAACACGAAGAAACTCAAACTTCAAACAGTGGCGACTGAAGCTGAAGGAGGGTGAATTTTCTGTGCTTGTCCAGCCACTGAGAAACATGAACGAGGAAATGCATTTCAAATATTTTTGGATGTCGACAGGTAGATTTAACGATTTGGTTCATCGTCTCCAACCATTTATTTTGCATCAGTGTACGCACAGTATACTCTGAAACTGGCAATCACCATTCCAGTTTTAGCTTCAGGTGGAAATCAACAGGCTGTAGCAGCTAGCTACAAACTGGCATCAAGCACAGGGTCCTCCATAATTTCAGAGGTCTGTAAAGCTTTATGGAAAGCATTGCAGCTAGAGTTCCTTCCCTGCCCTTCAGTCGCCCAATGGCAAGCTATTACAGCGTAGGAGGAAATGCGATGCTACCAAGCGGACCAATCACAGTTGTTGCAGTCTGCGGCGCCGCAATGCATAGTTATATATTGGGAGAGGTGCGCGTTAGGCTACCGCGTAGGGTTGGCGTAGAATACAGCGTAGGGTACGCTGCTATGCCGTACCTATGACGTACATTTGATGCACGAGTATAAATCAGCCTTATGCCTGTCATCAGTAGTGGGTAAGTTATTGGAAGGTATTCTGAGAGACCAGAAATATAAGTATTTGGATAGACATGGATTGATTAGGGATGGTCAACATGGGTTTGTGTGTGGTAGATCAGGTCTAACAATTTTAGTAGAGGTTTCCGAGGTTGCTAACAGGAAAGTTGATAAAGGCAAAGCAGTGGATGTTGTCTACATGGACTTTAGCAAGGCCATTGATGTGGTCCCACATGGGAGGTTGGCCAAGAAGGTTCAGTCACTTGAGTTCAAGATGAGGTAGTAAATTGGATTACACATTGACCTTTCGAGAGAAGCCAGAGAGTGCTAGTGGATAGTTGCCTCAATGGCTGGGGGCCTGTGACTAGTCGTGTGCCACACGGATCGATGCTGGGCCCATTGTTGTTAGTAATCAATGATCTGGATGGTATTGTGGTAAACTGGATCAGCAAATTTGCAGATGACACCAAGATTATAGCAAGATCTAGAGTAGCAGGAAAAATGGGCTGAACAACAGCAGTTTAAAGATAATATAGAAAAGTGTGAGGTGTTGCACTTTGGGAGGACAATGGCAGATGGAATACAGATGGATAGGACTTACATGGTGAGCAGTAGGACACTGAGGAGTCTAGTGGAGCAGAGGGATCTGAGAATACAGATTCATAATTCCTAGGCCTTCATAAATCAGAGTATTGAGTACAGGAGTTCAAATGTTATGTTGATGTTGTATAAGACATTAGTGAGGACTAATTTAGAGTATTTTGTGCAGTTTTGGTCACCCACCTACAAAAAAGATGCCAATAAAATGGAAAGAGTGCAGAGAAAATTTACAAGAAACTTGAGGACCTGAGTTGTAGGGGAAGATTAAATAGGTTAACACGTTATTTCTTTGAGCGTAGAAGAATGCGGGGAGATTTGATGGGGGTATACAAAATCATGAGAGGTATGGATAGGGTAAATGCCAGCAGAACTTTTCCAGAGGTTTGGGTGAGATTACAACTAGAGGTCATGGGTTAAAGGTGAAAGATGAAATATTTCAGGGGAACATGAGGTGAACTTCTTCACTCAGGTGGCTGTGAGAGTATGGAATGAGCTGGTAGCAGAAGTGGTGGCTGCAGGTTCAATTTCAACATTTAAGAGAAATATGGATAGGTAATGGTTGGGAGGGGGATGGGGAGCTATAGTCCAGATGTGGGTTGATGAGACTAGGCAGATTAACAGAATGGTACAGACTAGCTGGGTCAAAGGTCTCTTTCTGTGCTGTAGTGTTCTATGACTTTGACTACAAATTGCTTTCGTCTCCTTCCCAATGAGGATGAAGGGCCATCAACAGAAGTGTATTTCTGTTTTGTTTCCCACAGTGACAGCCTGATCTGCTGAGTGTTTCCTGCAATTTTCATTTTTTCCAATGGGCCCATCACGACTGTGTAAACAGTTGCAACTTGTGCCTTCTAGTACTACATGGGGTACTTCCTAATAGCTTCAGCATGGTCAATGTTGGGGGGATGGTAGGAGGATGCCATAATTGTGTCAAGAGCGCTTGGGCTTGCTTAGATGATTTCTCTTTCAGGCAGTGGATTGAGGTGCTGAAAAGCAACCAGGCACACTCATTCCCTGAGAGGTAACCACTAAGAGCTATGGAACTTGTTAATTGGGAGAGGAGAAGGGGGATCAATGGAGACACAGGAGAATGCTGGTGCATAAATATGAAGCAATAAACAATCTGCTGGAGGAACTCAGTGCGTCGAGCAGCATCTGGGGGAGAAGAGGAATTGGCAACGTTTTGGGTCAAAACTCTGTATCAAGACTGAGATGCCCATGAACAGCAGACAATGGAGTCAAAATAAGCAAAAGAAACATAAAGACAGAGCATTTTCAGAGGCAAGAGAGTTAATGCAGTATAAGACAACAGAAGCAGAGGATAAAAGCAGGAAAACTGGCAGAGGCAGGTCTGGCATGGAATGGCTAAGAGACAGAGCAAGTCAGATCCAGGGTAAAGTAATCATGAGGAGAGGACTGCATGAAAAAGAGAACTAAATTCATTTTGTTAATAAAACACATCAAAGATTTGAAAGAGTTATCAATTAACTAGTAGAGAGAGAGAAAAATAATATTACTACCTTGAAATCTGAGATACTAAGGGCAGAAGAGGACTGAGGCAAACAATTGAAAGAATGGTTATGAAAGCAGAAACAGGAAGAAATGATAATTTATGAGAAAGTGAAGATGCAAGTCAGGGCTGTGCGACACCATTACTTAATTTTAAGGCATTTCAAAATAATGGCAGACATCCCACCTCTCCCGGAAGTTCCAGGAGTCGTCCGCATATTAATAGTGGCTCCCTGATGCCCGCAAATTATATAAAATGTCCCGGAAATCAATTTTTTTGAGAGAGAAAGCGAGTGTGAAAGAGAGAAAGAGAGAGAAAAAGCGAGGGCGCATGAGAGAGAGAGAGAGAGAGAGAGATCCAAAAAAAGAAAATCTAAAATATACGTCACCCCAGACTACACTAAAGTGTACCCCTGCCTAACAGGAGTAAAAAATAATGACAGTGTTGCTCGCTGCACTGTTTGCAACAGTGACTTTTCTATTGCCCGTGATGGGTTAAGACTGTAAAAGACGTGTTGAGCTGAGTGTAACAGGTGTCATTCGTTCATTAGCATAGCTAACGTTACTTAAACTAGCTGGCTAGCTGCTAAGGAGCTACTCTATTGCAGACATCCCACCTCTCCCGGAAGTCTCCTGCAAATTGATGGTGCTACCTCCCTGAAATGAGTTTTTGTAGGGTGAGATGTCTGTAATGGAGACAATAATAAGTCTCAGCCTGAAACGTCGACTGTACCTCTTCCTAGAGATGCTGCCTGGCCTGCTGCGTTCACCAGCAACTTTGATGTGTGTTGCTTGAATTCCCAGCATCTGCAGAATTCCTGTTGTTTCTAATGTTCTGTCATTGTTTTAAATTCTAGTTTATAATTAAGACTAAAGGGATGTAGTAAACCAAAAGTTGCAGTCATTTGTCTGTGTCCTCTTAGCCAGTAGACTATTTAAAACTTTTATCTTGGAAAAGTCGGCCTTTTGTAACCGTCTCTCGCAAATCTAAAGCCCTCTTAGGCTTTGGCTGAACTCTGCCCTGAAAGAAGCTGGATCTCTCCCTTGCATGTAAATATTGTATGCACTACTTACAGTAATATAAGAAAAATACAATGAAAGATTTACAAAATATCCATCACTTGCCTACTGCAACATAACATAGTGCTAAGGGATTTGGACTGCATGTGCATACACAAATGTTCTTGAGAGTGTTTGATAACAGCCCCATCAAAGACACTCTTGCAATCCCTTTGGCAAAAGCTTCCCTTCCTCTAATGCCTACAGCTGGCTCCCCGTAGTTCAAAGAGCTGAACTGCATCCATCCACCATCAAGCTGACTGAACATTAAGGAATGTTTACAGACAACATACTATGGTATAATTGTTAATTAACTTCGCAAGTATTTAAACATAGTGCTAAATTCAGATCAGGCACTGCACATTTGATTACACATGCTTAAAGATGAAGCTGCAATATCATTAACTTAATAATGTGGTAACCTATTGCCTAGAAATTTCTTACCGTGGTAATGCTAAATGGGTTCTAGAGAAGTGGCATTGCAGTCTTCTGCCTCTAGAATGCAGCTTCTATTCAGAAGTTAAACTGTGGGAATAGAGAGCAACATACTACAGCTAGAATACTGAGAGTATGCATCCACAAATCAGAAGGGCATTTTTAAGTTAAGAGAACTAATTTCTGTTTGGAAGAGGCAATGGATTAGAACATAAGCAGAACTATAGCTAGAGTAATGCACGTGAGGCCCTCCATTGGCCCAGTTGAGCATGGATGCTGTATTCCAGCACCCACGTGATACACAAGCCAGGGCAGGATGATATGGAGAGCAAGCTGTTGCCCATGTAGCAGGCTCCCCGCCTCTCCATACAACTGACGAACCCAAAGAAGCAACAGAGACTGATACAGTTTGGCATCAGTGACGTCGCAGGAGTTGTCAGTCAAAGTTGAACTCAATGTAGGACTGCCTTATGGACTCTAGCTCTGGATTTTTCTACGGGGTTTACTCCCAAAGCCTTCCCCGTGAGTTGGTATAGCCACAAGGCAGCAGAGGCTTGAAATCGGAGTTGTCCTTCTCCAACCATGTTGACAAGCCCCATGTACCTGAACCTATAAATCTGTCCTGTAATTTAAAATTTCATGCTCAGTTATGCTCAGTATGTAACTGGGGTTCCAAAGGATATAGTGTATTATAAATCTTACTATGCAAGGTACAGTATTTTCAAGGTATATTTTGATTGTTTAAAAAAAATTATTGTTTACTTTAACAGACCAATGTATCAGTATTTACTTAATTTGAGTTCTTCAAAACTTCTAAAGTGAAATTTCAAATAGTGTTCTATCATTCAAGCTTCTCATCATGGAAATGGGAAATGTACTGTAGTTGCAAACTTGATGACCCCCGGCACAAAAAAGATTAGTACCTTTAGTTTAAACTGAATATGCAAAAGATAAAACAGAATTTATTATTCACTGTATCAAATTTGTTGACACAATAAGTGCTTCAAAGCCTCGAATGAATACATTCAAGATCAGTTGAAATAATGCAGGTGCTTGCAATTCACTGCCTGTGAGGTCTTTCCAATTACACAATACACAAAAGCCCAGTGAAAAACAGTTAGTACAGATATAATTAAAATCTGAAGCATAAACATAATGTAGAAGGTTACGCACTGCCTTTGAAAAGTGGCTAATTCAACAACCAACAGGACCTTGGCAGCAAATATCAAAAGTACTTTTCTGTCTAAGCCCTTTAGAGATGTTATATTCCCATATCCATTAATCTGGAGAAATAAAATTTAAATTAGAAATAAGTGACACAATGTACTGTAAACCTTGATTCAGAACTCCATTAGAATTTAGAACATGATTCATTCAAGAAATAAATAAAAGCCACTCTGACATTATATAAAGCAATTTAAATGCATTCAATGTTAGGCAGTCTGCAGTCATGAATGAAAGGAGCAACATTAAAATATATGGCATATAACTATCAGCTCAAAAAGTCCACTTGCAATAATTTTTCATTTCCAGGGCATTTTGTCTCCCTTTGGAGGGAATTGCTCCATTTGTCTCAGTTACCTACAGGAAATCATTTTAAGTGGCATCCCATTAACTGTCATTCAGGCTAATGCCTGGTGTCAATCTGAAAGCTTCTAACAAGAGTGGCACAGTATTATCTGGATACCCGTAAAAATAGCCAAAAATAGATTCCAAATAGACTCCTGATAAAGGTGTACAAGATAATGAGAGGCATTGATCGTGTGGATAGTCAGAGGCTTTTTCCCAGGGCTGAAATGGCTAGCATGACAGGGCATAGTTTTAAGGTGTTTGGAAGTAGGTACAGAGGAGATGTCAGAGGTAAGTTTTTTCATGCAGACAATGGTGAGTGTGTGGAATGGGCTGCCAGTGGTGGTGGTGGAGGCAGAAATGATAGGGTCTTCTAAGAGACTCCTGGAAAGGTACATGGAGCTTAGAAAAATAGAGGGCTATAGGTAAGTCTAGATAGATCTAAGGTAAGGACATGTTCGGCACAGCTTTGTGGGCCGAAGGGCCTGTATTGTGCTGTAGGTTTTCTATGTTCCTATGTTTAAGCCTTGTACCAGCGAAAGCTGTCAGGGAAAGATGAGTCTGTAAGGGCAAGGACAACACTTGCCCTCAGCCCATTCACTAGAGATAGTTCATTTACTTAGTGTTGTTTAGTTTCCACACCATTATGAATCCAAAATGACTCAAGGAGCAAGTAATGCACAGCTTGTTACCTTAACGTGCGAAAGGTCCTTGGTTTGACCACAGATATCTGAAAGAATATCTTAGTCCTCACTAATGCATGCAAGTGTAAAAACTAAGGCAAAAATATCTGCAGCCAAATTCAGCTTACACTGATCTTACTGAGATCTCCACCATCACAGAATATGATTTCAGCTGATTTGTTCAACTCTACAGTATCAAGGGTGAGAGCTCTGGAAACATCAAAAGCAAACAATCTACTGGTTGTACAGCTCATAGAACAGTTTAGCTGTCCCTCCAGTCAAACTGGTTCACAATCTATATACTACTAAAATTCTCACGCTCTGTTTGTGACCTCCAATTAACCCAAACGGTGCATTACAGCGGCACTTTTTTTGACTAAATCGACTTAAAATGAGCGAACTTACAGAATGCACGCAAAGTTCAGGGTTATATTTTCATACAAAATTGCTCAGTTGTTAATCAATAGGCCCCGCTTTCCACAACCTGAGCTGATTCCAGCTTTAATGGAAACCGCGACGTGACACCAAGCCGCATGCGCACGGCCAGCCTCAGCAGCGCCTCACGATGCTCACAGAGCCGATTCCAGCTTTAATGGAAACCACGACGTGACACCACGACGCATGCGCACGGCCAGCCTCAGCAGCGTCTCACGATGCTCACAGAGCCGATTCCAGCTTTAATGGAAAACGCCACGTGACACCATGACACATGCACACGCCAGCCTCAGCAGCGCCTCATGATGCTCACAGCAGCGACACCAACAGCAGCAAAAGGGCAGGGCTATCACGTCCATTTAGGAGAGTGCCAACCACATCATCAAGAAAGATCAGCATCCTGGAGGCTTTACTGTTACTGCTTTGTATCTTCTATCAAGCATTAGGGTAAAAAAAAAATGGACAGCCTAATTATGCTGCGTGGAAAGAGAAAGGGGACATTATGGTTAAGAGATGATGCCAAACGTCGTCTGGAAGCAGCAAAGAGAGGGAGAGAACAAGAATCGGATGAGGCAAGGGCCGCACGACTCCAGGATCAAAGAGTCAGGACAAAAAAGATGAGAGAAGAAGAGACAGAGGAGGAGAGGTATGCACGTCTCCAAAATGACAACAATAGGCACAGGAGGAGGAGCGAACAAGAATCGGATCAGGCCAGGGCCGCATGAATCCAGGATCAGAGAGAAAGAACAAATGGCAGAAGAGATGAAGAGACGAAGGATGAAAGGGCTGTGCATCTCCAGAATGACAAAAACAGGCAGAAAAGGAGGAGAGAGGAAGAGACAGAGGAGAAAAGGAAAAATCAACTCGAGAATATGCGGCAAAGAGTACCCTATTGAATAAGGAGCAAAGAGAAGTATATGAATATGTGTGCGACTGCTTGGAAAGGAATCTCTCTTCAACGATTTTCATTGATGCACCAGGAGGAACGGGCAAGGCACTCATCATCAACTTGATCCTCGCTAAAGTTAGGGGAGATGGAGGTGTTGCTATTGTTGTCGCATCATCAGGTATTGCGGCAACAATGATACCTGGTGGTAGGACAACGCATTCAAGATTCAAAATACCCCTCAAAGTCAATGAAGATGCCCTTTGTAACATCGATAAAAACACCAATACTGCAAATTTACTCCAAAATGCGAGGCTTATTGTCTGGGATGATTGCCCCATGATTAGGAGGGAGAGCTTCGAAGCAGTGGACCGGACTCTTTGTGATGTATGTGGCAAGAATAAGGCCTTCAGGGGTATTTTAACCATTTGCTGTGGCGATTTCCATCAGCTTCTAGCAGTTGTGAAACGCAGAAATAATGCTGATGTGGAGAATTCATGCATAAAAAATCCTACTTATGGAGAAGCTTCATCAAGTTTCAATTGAAGAGAAACATGTGATTGAGTGAGGGAGAAGGATGATATTCTGAGTTCTTATTGGATACTGGAGAAGACAAGATTGAGAAAAATGAAAACAATGAATTCGAATTACCTGAAGATATGATTCTGCCAGCAAAAACTATGGAAGAATGCATTGGTTTCATCTACCCGACATTCTACAATCCTGCAGAACTGTTCTCGAGGAATTCTATCTTGGTTCCTCTCAATGAAATGATGCGAAAAATAAACTTCACATGCATTAGACGCTTCCCTGGAATCATGAAAGAATACTGTTCCCTCAATGCTGTAAGTAAAGGAGCTAACGCCACTCATTTTCCAACAGAATTCCTTGATTCAGTCGAACTCTCTGGATTGCCACCACATTAAACTGGAATTGAAGAGGGGATTTCCCATCATTTTAATGAGGAACTTGGATCCACCAAAGCTTTGCAACGGAACACGAATGATGGTGGAAGAACTGCACGACAATCTCATCGTAGCAAAGATAAACATTGGTGCGTTCAAAAATGACATTGTCATGATTCCAAGAATTACTCTCAATTTATCAGAAGGGGAAGATGTCCCTCTTCAGCGGAGCCAGTTCCTGATACAGTTATGCTTTGCTATGACTACACATAAGGCGCAAGGCCAAACCATGAAGAATGTGTTGATTTATTTGGAGAAACTGGTATTCCAGCATGGTCAGCTGTATGTGGCTTTAAGCCGGGGAAAAAGAAATGAAAACGTTAGAGTATTCTTGAAGGGTGGCAGATCAACCAGAAATGTTGTCATCAAAAGTGTCCTTCGTTAAACGAGGAGGAGCTATATTTGTCTTGCTACGCGTCTTTCTTCTTTAATAACTTAGTGTTTCTTCTTTAATTTCCAAAGCACATCACATCAGACTGCACTACCTTTCTCTCAAAGGGTGCCCCAACGTGTCACCGGGTTGTCTAGTTAAATATAATACTAGTATTTACCTAACAATGGGGGAAATTATGTCCACAAAAGGAAGGTCACTTTAGTACTGTAGTAACAAGTGCGGGTTCGAAACAGTCACTGCAATAAATCAATAAAATGGTTAGCAGATCTGAGAAAATTTTAGGGAATTCTGTTAAGGAAATCTGGCAGTTAAATATTTTCTTAAATGTAGGTATTACCTTTGCAAAATAGCATATCTATTTAAACAAACACACATTGGGAGTAATTAGAGATGTTTAAAAACTACATGAATTATTTCATGAGTACATTCCATGTGGCAGTGAATGTAAGAGAGAAAATAAATGCATTTATGTGATATCTTTCATAATTTAAGATGTACTGAGGCAATTTACTAAATTATATTTTAAAACATACCCACTTTTGGAATGCAAGAAGTTAATTTGCACAGAGCAAGATCCCCAGGACAATGAGGACATATATAACCTGTTTCAGGAAATTGATTGCAGAATAATTATTGCTAAGAAACCAAGTTTTCCCACCTGCTTTTATTCAAATGATGTTTTTTAATGTCTACATAGAAAACCAATTCAAAGCTTCATCCTTCCAACAGCGCTACACATCAGTCCATTCATATTCTATTATGAGTATTGTACTAGAAAGTGGCATCACTCAGGCTTCTGTACCTCCTTCCTGATGGCAGCAACAAGAACAAGGCATAACCTAGATGATTTGGGTCCTTGATGATGAACACCACCTTTTTGAGGCATTGCTCCTTTAAGATGTCCTGGATCCTATGGAGGCTAATGCCCACGATGGAGCTAACTAAGTTTACAACTCTCTGCAGCTGACGTCATTATTATTTCAAGGCTTTTTATGTAATCTTGAGGCTATGTTCCTTAGTCCTAAGTCTCACCTACCAGTGGAAACAACTTTCCTACATCTATCTTATCTATCCTTTCATAATTTTATATGTTTCTATAAGATCTCCTCTCATTCTTCTGAATTCCAGCGAGTACAGTCCCAGGTGATTCAATCTCTCCTCATAGTCTCACCCCCTCATCTCTGGAATCAACCTGGTGAACCTCCTCTGCACCGCCTCCAAAGCCAGTATATCCTTCCTCAAGTCAGGAGATCAGACCTTTATGCAGTACTCCAGGTGTGGCCTCACCAGTACCCTGTACAGTTGCAGCATAACCTCCCTGCACTTAAATTCAATCCTTCTAGTAATAAAGGCCAATATTTCATTTGACTTCTATGATAGCCTGCTGCACCTGTAAACGAACCTTTTGTGATTCATGCACAAGCAGTCCCAAGTACCCCTGCAATTTTTTTACCATTTAAATGATAATCTGCTCTTCCATTAACAAGCATTTATCAATTTTATATATAAAGAAAACTATCTTCTGTGTCTGAGCATGCTGATTGTGTACCTAATATAAAATATGACCAAAGGGAGAAGTTCAATTAAATGTTACAGTGCAAAGTTTGTTCTATATTTTATTTAAATACATAATTTCTTACTCAGCTAAACAGTAGTTTGTCTTTTTTTAAATACCAGTGCAAAGGGATTTATTGAAAAATCCAGTTCTTCTTATTAAAAAGAACATACAGTGGATTCCTGTTAATTGGGTCATCAGTTAATTAGACCAACCACTTATTTAGGACAACTCATGACAAACAAAAATGAATCAAGTAAACAGCTAGGATTCTCTTAATTTATTTAGGACACTTTGCTGCTTAAATGGGGCAGGAGACTATTGCCAAACAGTTTCTAACCAGCTTCAGATAGGTGTACTTGTGTGGCCATTAGACACCACACCATGCTTAGGCCCAACAGTTTTTAAATAGTGTCATTGCACGTGCATGCATTCAAAGAGCAGGGACTGTTGTCACTGACAGTACGCTGGCGAGAAACAAGCAGGAAGACAATTCAGAACCTTTCACTGCGGTTTCAAGCATTCAGGCTTGGGAGATTTCAGAAACGGCCAGCAGTGAAAATGAAACAATTTTACTACTTCAGCAAATTAGAAACTAAAAAGAATTTGAAGTGTTACGTACCTCGTAACTGGGTTGCCAAACCAGCAGAAATGGACCACGTGTTGGAGTCTGGATTACTAGAAACTAATAAAGTTCTATTAAAGAAATAAGTAACACAGTACTCTAATCGTAAGGATATAAATGCAACAGGTTAGCAATGATAAAACACACATGTACACAGAACTAGGGTAATAGGAATCAACCAAGCTCTTTCGCAGTCTAGGGGTAAAATGATCAGTCTTAAGTGACGCAGAGTTCAGTTCAGCTTAGTGCAGTTCGCAGTAATCGCTGTTGTGCCGTTGGAGAGAGACAGAGAGAGAGGGAGAGATGCAAATTTGATTCAGGCAGACCTTCGATGTTCACAGGTGGTTTCGGGCGGACCCTTTTATGTCTTCTATCCCGCTGTGGTCGCCGACTGTGACCCCTCCATTCCGGATACGACCGTTCTTCCGCGGTGAAGCTGGCACCCAGGCAAGGGCAGACACACACACCAGGTTCCCACCGATCGTACCTTTACATCCTGTGAGCCTATGGTCGGTTCCCGCGAACCGGACCTCCAAACTCCCACCACTTGTGGGGGCACACCGCTCGTTCCAGGGGTCTCATTATCTCGTGATCTCGTGGTATGTCCCGTGCCTTAGCGAACCTGTTCTTTTTATCCCCCTGCTGGAGTATCGCCAGTCCATCAAACTTCAAACAGTTCAGGTTCAAAGCAACTGGTCTGTCCATATTCTGAATTGTGTCTCTTTTCGTTATCTCTCTCTCCTCTCTCATTAACATTTTGAATGTTTCTCCATTGTCTCCCTTATCTCTCTCTCATTAACATCAATCTTCTGATAACTTGAATTTTCGTCACACTCCTACCCTTCAAAGGGTTTTTACGGGGGTAAAAATTATGGGCATGAATACATTATTAGATACACACTAATATACAGGGTCATCAGCTATTCGGCTAATACAGAGAACTTTAAGTTTTCAACACCTTGACAGACAGTCAGCAATCACATTGTCCATTCCTTTTATATGTGTTATTTTAATACCAATTTCCTGTAAAACCAGGCTCCAACTTAGCAACCTTTTGTTTTCATCCTTCATAGTGGTCAAAAACACTAATGGTTTGTGATCAGTGTAAATTATCAGTGGTCCGTGGCGGACAAATATAACAAATGTCGTCCCACACAAACTTTGCATTCTTTGGCAAGAGCTTAGTAAGAGGGAGGGTAAGATTCGCAAAGTTTTTGCAAAACTTCCAATAGTACCCCACCATCCCCAAGAACCTTCTCAGGGCTCTCTTGTCTGTCGGGGTGGGGACTTCAGAGATAGCCTGCACCTTAGCCTGCATCGGTGCCAGCTGCCACTGTCCTACCACAAATCCCATATAAGTGACCTTCGCGTGGCCGAATTCACTTCTTGTGAGGTTCACTGTCAGGCTGGCTTCAAACAGCTGTTTAAACAGCTTCTCTACTGCCACAATGTGCCCCTCCCACGTGTCACTCCAGACCACTAAATCGTCAATATACGCTTCTGTGTTCTTTAGCCCTTTTGTCACTGAATTAATCATCCTATAGGAGTGTTGCTTACTAGGCTGACCTGATGTGATAACAACACCATGTACCATCTCTTTGCATCGCCCTGGGACTTCCGAACATACGTCTGCGTGCCAGTTAATTAGCTACCTCAGAGGCTCGCTCTGTTCGGGGGTTAAGGGAGAGACCTTATCAGCAAAGTCGGTCAACGCAATAGAGTTCTCCCATCTGGTCGGCACCATACTTATCTTTTCAAAATGGGTTTTCCCCTTATCAGGTGGCACCCTAGCCTCATTAATTTTGGTGATAACACCGACTAAGTCTGCTCGCTTATCGTGGCAAGCTGTTAACATATCAATAGACTGTAACTGTGTCAGCTCCCGTCTCCAATACTCAATAATATCCTCCCTCATGCTCGGCCAGTAAAACTCTTTCATAATTCTATCGACTGTCTTCCTCTCCCCAAAATGTCCACCGAGGGGTACCTTGTGGGCCAGGTTAAAAATCACATTCCCATAAATTTTCGGCACTACCACCTGGGGCACCACCCCCCAGTCCTCATCTGTGGGCACGGTACTTGGTCTCCATTTCCTCATCAGTACTCCCTCCTTCACATAATAGCCCACTGGTTCCCTTTTTATTTCCGCTTCGGAGAGAGCTGTCTCTGTCAAAACCATCAGCTCCTTGTCTCGTTCCTGTGCATGTATAAATTCCTTCCTCGCTAATGATAAATCTGCCTCAACTCCCTCACTTCCTTCTGCTTCACTATGCTCCTTCTTCTCACTTTCTAACCCCTCCTGGTACAAGGCTGGTAAAAACATCTCAGCTAAATCTATATTCACTTCAGCAGCCTTTCTGGACATGCGCCGAGTCACTGCACAAACAGGATAAACCTGTGAGTCCATGGGCGGGGCCTCAATGCTGGCAGGCTCGCTTGTCGGTTTTACTGCTGAGTTTCTCATTTCCGCTGCAAGGTCATTACCGAGTAAGACCTCCACGTCTTCCATCGGTAATTCGGGCTTCGCCCCTATCGTGACCATTCCAGAGACAAGTTGCTTTTTAGGTGTATCTGGTGCAAAGGTACTGCTTCAGTCCCTTTTCCAATGCCTCTTATCACCCTGACCTCCCCAGTCTGGGTCTCTGAACTAAAGTCTAACACACGCTTTCAGATCAATGACTGACAAGCTCCAGTGTCTCTCCAGATCCGTACTGGAAATGGGTTTGACCCCTCCTACACCGACACCAATCCGGCTGAAATAAACTTCTCGCGCCCTGCCTGAACTTTATCAGACCTCTTCTCCCCTAGCAGTTTGTCTGCCAGCTCAATACAGCCAGTTGGAATCGTCGTTTTTCCTTTCCCCATCTCCTTCTTTGGGGCAAAGCACCTGGACGCAAAGTGACCAGCTTTCCCACAATTATAGCATACGACCCCAGGAGACTTCCTACCAAACTGCTCCCGGTCTTTCGTATCCTTCTCACTGGTCCCCGGCTTACTTTCTGGCTTTTCTGGCGGACTCGCTCCGCCCTCTTGACTACCCTTCTGGTAGCTTTTACTCGGGGTAAACTTCACTTTGTGTGTTAACGCGTATTCATCCGCTAACTTAGCAGTTGCGGCTAAGGTTTCTGCTACTTTCTCATTTAGATAGGGCCTTGTACCTACAGGGACACAACTTCTAAACTGCTCAATCAGGATTAGCTGTAGCAGTCTGTCATAATCCCCATTGATCCCTTTCGAGGCGCACCAACGCTCACAATACATCTGCATCTCACGGGCAAACTCTAAATACGTGCAGCCCCACAGCTTCCTCACATTCCGGAACCTCTACCGGTATGCCTCCGGGACCAACTCATAAATCCTGAGTATCACCTCTTTCACCACATCATACCTCTGGGCATCTTCTGCGGACAATGCCAAGTAAGCTTGTTGAGCCTTCCCTTTAAGTACGCTCTGAGGCAAAACAGCCCATTTATCCCTCGGTCAGTCCTGACTTGCAGCAACGTTTTCAAAATGTAGAAAGTACCGATCAACATCGGCCTCCTCAAATGGGGGAACCAGCCTAACCTCCTGGGTCGCCCTGAACCCTCCACCTTGGCTCGGCATGGGGCCCTGCGCTAGCATCATCCTTAACTTCTCCAGCTCAAATTCCCTGTCCTTCTGCTTCTCTCTCTCTCTTCTCATTCTAACTGCCTGTCCTTCTCTTCTCGTTCCAGCTGTTTTACCTGGAACTCGTGCTCGAGTCTCAATTTTTCCATCTGCAGCTGTACTGCTTCTCCACCAGGTTTGCCCATATATACCACCTCCAGCTCCCCTTGGGGAAACACACCTTTAGATACATAATGCTCAATGATAGCTCTGTGCATCTCCGCTCTCCTCATTGTCGACTTCCCCTTAAAAAGATTCAACCGTTTGGCAACAGTCGCCAATTCTGATTTCCTGACATCCTCTAATACCTCCAAGGTTGGCGCCTTTAGAAATTCCTCAATCTCTATTTCTGCTGTTTGCCCTTTCTTTCTTTCAGGAATTTTAATACAATCAATTTACCCAGTCCCAAATTTGTCGTTCAAAATCCCGGACGAGCCCCCACTTATGTTACATATCCCGTAACTGGGTTGCCAAACCAGCAGAAATAGAGTCTGGATTACTAGAAACTAATAAAGTTTTATTAAAGAAATAAGTAACACAGTATTCTAATCGTACGGATATAAATGCAACAGGTTAGCAATGATAAAACATACATGTACACAGAACTAGGGTAATAGGAATCAACCAAGCTCTATCGCAGTCTAGGGGTAAAATGATCAGTCTTAAGTGACGCAGAGTTCAGTTCAGCTTAGTGCAGTTTGCAGTAATCGCTGTTGTGCCGTTGGGGAGAGGGAGAGAGAGAGAGAGAGATGCAAATTTGATTCAGGCAGACCTTTGATGTTCACAGGTGGTTTCGGGTGGACCCTTTTATGTCTTCTATCCCACTGTGATCGCCAACTGTGACCCCTCCGTTCCGGATATGACTGTTCTTCCGCAGTGAACCCAGCACTCAGGCAGGGGCAGACACACACACCAGGTTCCGACCGATCGTACCTTTACACCCTGTGAGCCTATGGTCGGTTCACCTCCAAACTCCCACCACTTGAGGGGGCACACCGCTCGTTCCAGGAGTCTCGTTATCTCGTGATCTCGTGGTGTGTCCCATGCCTTAGCGAACCTGTTCTTTTTATCCCCCTGCTGGGGTATCGCCTGTCCATCAAACTTCAAACAGTTCAGGTTCAGAGCAATCGGTCTGTCAATATTCTGAATTGTGTCTCTTTTCGTTATCTCTCTCTCCTCTCTCATTAACATTTTGAACGTTTCTCCATTGTCTCCCTTATCTCTCTCTCATTAGCATCAATCTTCTGATAACTTGGTTTTTCGTCACAGAACGTATCAACAATCATCCTGAACGTAACAATGAAAATGGTGATATGGTGGATACAATCATCGACAACTGTATGAAGGCAGTCCATGATCTACAGTAGACTAGATGTCTGTGCTGACTTTGTTCATTTACAGTCACAGCAGATGAATTCCTGCATCGATGAATATTAGGAGCAAATACACATTTTATAGTACTGTAGTAGTATTGATAGTGCTCTAATTTGTTCTGTATTTTATTTAAATACATAATTTCTTACTCAGCTAAACGGTAGTTTGTCTTTTTTTTATACCTTTTTAACTATTTCCCTGAAATTTCAGCCAAAATGTTCTGGTATTGATGTGTCCCAATACAGAAGAATCCACTGTATTTGCATGTGTTAAGTCACCATGAAGACATGACACCATATGCAATATCCCCAGATATCATCACACTCAGTACCTCTGTAATTCAAAATTAATTGGTTTCCAATTTCAAAAGTTTCCTGCACAAAGCAATAACTGAGTATACACCCAACCTAACACCCTGCTTTCATACTGATTAAATTTAATGTAATTAAATGGTCACAGTATCATTATATTTACCATGCATAACATTTGAGTCCCCTAACCCTGCACTTCTGTGTGTGTGTATGCAATCTGTCATGCCTGTTTATTTGTAAATGTAATTCTGTGCCACAATTCAAATGGCAACGTATACATAAAAAGTACTGAAATTACCCCTCAAAATAAACATCAGAATTTTTCCTCTCCTTGTTAGCAGCATCCACCCATGAGTCTGATACTCATTTAAATGACCCTGACTCAGGAAAACCTCACATTACTCTGTTTTTTTTTCCTATTCTTCCTAGCAAAATGCATAACCTCCCATCTTTCACAGTTTGTACATCTACCACCATCTTTGCTTGTAGCAAACTTTTTCCCTCTCATTTTTCCAAATAGATTCAATAATCAGCAAATATAAAAAATGATTTCCTTACAATCCCACAAAGCCCAAGGCATTAACAACAATTGTCAATCACTCAGTCTCCCTGTAGCACTCCACTAACACATCACAAAGCTACAGGCAGCAAGTTTATTCCTATTCTCTATTTTCCATCTTTTAACCACTCACCGATATCTTTAGCAGTCTTAGGTACCCACCTGCTTCAAGCAGGCTTCAATTATAACAGCATCTAATGTGGTAACCTGTCTCAATAACTATTGTCCAGTAGCACTTAAATCTACTGTGATGAAGTGCTTTGAAATATTGGTAAAGAAACAAATCAACTCCTGGCTGAGAAGTGACTTTGATCCACTCTAATCTGTCTACTATCACAACGGGTAAATAGCACACATCAGGATGCTCTTCATTGATTATATCTTGGCATTCAATACTATTATCCCCTCAAAACTAATATATAAACTTCAAGAACTTGGTCTAAATACCTCCTTGTGCAATTGGATCCTCAATTTCCTCACTTGCCGATCCCAGGCAGTTCAGATGGGCAACTACTTCTCCTCCACCATCTCCATCAGCACAGGTGCAGCACATGACTGTGTGCTTAACACCTGCCACTCGCTTTACACTTATGATTGAGTGGCTAAGCACAGCTCCAATGTGATATTATAAGTTTCCTGATGAGACTACTGTCATTGGCTGAATCAAAGTTGGTGACAAATTAGCAAACGGGAGGGAGATTGAAAATCTGGCTGAGTGGTGCCACAACAACAACCTCTTACTCAATGTCAGTTAGACCAAGGAGCTGATTATTGACTTCAGGAGGAGGAAACCAGTGGTCCATGAGCCAGTCCTCATTGTTGGATCAGAAGTGGAGAGGATCAGCAACTTTAAATTTCTCGGTGTTATTATTTCAGAGGGTTTATCCTAGGTCCAGTACATAAGTGCCTTTATGAAGAAAGCACAGCAGCGCCTCTACTTTCCTAGAAATTTGCAAAGATGTGGCATGTCATCTAAAATTACGACAAACTTCCTTATATGTGCAGAGGAGAGTATATTAACTGGTTGCATCATGGCCTGGTATGGGAACGCTGTCCTGGGGGAGTGTACCTTATTCTGATTGTCAAAAGGCACTTCCATTGTGATTGGTTAGTTCAGAAGCTGCAACTGCTTTTCCCATTGGATAGATGCCTGGTGTCCAATTTCAAATATCCTGCATATATAAAATTGCACGTGGAAGGGACTTTCTCTCCTCTTCCTTTGTTTAAGGCAAGACTATTGGGAAGGCATGCTCTGCACACACTTTTAAATAAGTATGTTTGTTGAGTATTCAGCTTTGTAGTATCTGTAACTAGGGGAACATGAATGTTTGGTCAAATTTTTATTCTTTGTAAATAAATGATTAATATACCTATGCACAGAGGGTGCTTTCTGTATCACTTGACAGATCCGTGAACCTAATTGAACATTACAAATACCAATGCCCTTGAATAGAACATCCTACAAAAAGTAGTGGATATAGCTCAGTCCATCAGAGGTAAAGTCCTCCACATCACGGAGCACATCTACACAGAGCACTGTCTCAGGAAATCAGCATCTATCATCAAGGACCCTCACCACCCAGGTCATGCTCTCTTCTCACTGCTGCCAACAGGAAGAACATACAGGAGCCTCAGGGACCACACCACCAGGTTCAGGAACAGTTATTACCCCTCAACCATCCAGCTCTTGAGCCAGAGAGGACTTCACTCAACTTCACTTACCCCATCTCTGAACTGTTTCCACAACCTCTGGACTCACTTTCTAGGACTCTACGGCTCATTTTCTTGATATTGTCTGCTTATTTATTTATTATATTATTTTGGTTTTGTATTTGCAGTTTGTTGTCTTTTGCACATTAGTTGTTGTCCGTCCTACTGGGGCATTTTCATTGATTCAATTATCTCAGGGTTGTTTATGGTGGCATATATGTACTTTGATAGTAAATTTACTTTCAACTTTGAACCAAAGAAATTTTGTAAGAAAAGGGTTGAACAGATTTACGGCATTATTCAATACTGCAATGATTCTATAATAAAGATGTGTGTTACAAAGCCATACACACTGTAAAGAATTGTTAATTAAATCATGTGTGAGTGAGTATAGAGGACAGATAAAACTGAGAACAGATGGTACATTCCTTTTAGTTGCAATGTACACACATTCAGCTCCAATTCCACTAATGTCCTTCAAGGAAGGAAAGCCACCATCCTAATACAATGTAACTAAGGTGGTGCAGTAAAATACGGCATTTCTAATTGACATCTACATCCTGAGATGGTGACAGATGAATTTCACTCTCAATGTTTGATAATAATCACAACATGTCTTCACATCAGCAATTAATTGCTCTAACATATATTTCATTATTCTTGAATTTTAATCAAATTACTTCCAAATTAGTAAATATTATTTTAGTTCATAAGGTGCAAATTCAATAGGATTTAAAAGTCAGATTAAATTTATATTAACTAATAGATTATAATATTACTATTTTCATCTGGTTATTAGGGTCTTCAACAAATTCACTTAATATTAAACAGAAAAATTAAGAACTAGGAATAAGGGCACTGGTGTGATGATAATACAAAGAATAATGGAAGAGCAAATCTCTTATATCACACAAATTAAATCAGCTTTTTACAATAAAATACTCTTATATATAATTGCTGCATTAACATAGATACACCTGAAACCCTCTCTTCCAAGCTCTGTCAGGAAAGATAATAGCCAAAGAGAGAAAAACATTTAACGATGTGGTCAAAACTTCCTTGAAAATTGCAATAACTCCCAAGATTTTTGGGAAACTGCTAACTATGACTGGTCAAAGCTGAAAAGCAGCACTCAGGATGGAACTGAAAACCTCAATGCCATGAACTAGAAGCACATTGAAGCCCTGCGTTGGTGATGGAGTGAGTGGATTACCTCACTAATTGCCCATCCACTTGCCCCAACACCTTTTGCTGCCCCATCTGGCGGATCACATTTGGAAACTGGAGCTGGAACTTGATGAACTACAGATCATTCAGGAGGCTGGGGAATTGATGCCAGAGGTATAAGGAGGCAGTCACACCTAGGCTGCAGGATGTAGGTAACTGGGTGACGTCAGGAGAGGGAACGGAAATAGGTAGACAGTACAGCGTACCCCGGTGGCCACTCAGCTCACATATACCCTTCTAGATAGCGTTGGGAGCAGGGAGAACCAACTGGAGAAAGCTATAGTGGCCTGGTCTCTGGCACTGAGTCTGCTGTGTGGCTCAGAAGAGAAGCGGGGAGAAGAGGAAAGTGACAGTGAAATGGAATTCATTGTTAGGGGAACTGATAGGAGATTCTGTGGATGTGAAAAATACTCCTGGGTGGTATGTTGCCTACCACGTGCTAAGCTCAGGGACATCTCTGATTGAGTTAACTCAAGATAGCAGCCAGAATTCATGATATACACTAGTACCAATGACACAGACAGCAAAAGGAACGAGGTCTTGAAGAGTGAATATAGGGAGTAGGTAGGAAGGTAAAAAGCAGAACCTCATGAAGTAATCTCTGGATTGCTGCCTCTGCTATGCGCCAATGAGAGTACGAATAGGAACGTGACAGACAAATATGTAGCCGAAGAGTTGGTGCAGGGGAAGGGTTATCAGATTTGTGGATCGTTGGGATTTTTTCTGGGGAAAATATGACCCGTACAAAAGGGCCTGACTACATCTGAACTTAAGAGGAACCAAAGTTGGGAGCAGGTCTACTAGAGCTGTTGGAGAGGGTTTAAACTAGGTTGGCGAGGGTTGATAACCAGAAGGAAAGGTCAGAGGATGGGGCAATTGGTGTAAAGATAGATGCAATTTGCAGTGAGACTGTGAGGAAGGATAGGTAGTGGACAAGACATAAATGCAGTTAGCTCGATGGGTTGAAATATGTTTACTTCAATGTGAAAAGTATCAGGAACAAGAGTGATGAAGTTAGAGCATGAATTATTACATCGAACTATGATGTTGGGGCCATTATAGCGATTTGGCTGTCACAAGGGGATTACTGGCAACTTGATGACTCGTGGAATAGCTGTTTCAAAATTGATAGGGAGTGAGGGTGGGTGTGGTGTGGAGTGGAATTGCTAAATAGGGAGAGTATTACAGCTGCAGAAACGGAGGACATCACGGAGAGAGCGTCTACTGAGTCAGTATGGATGGAAATCAGAAACAGGATGGGAGCAATCACTCTATTGGGAGTATTCTATACCCCCTCTCCTTCCCCCACCCCGCCCCCGCCAAAAACAACTAGGACACTGAGGAGCAGATAAGTTGGCAGATTTGGAAAAGTGCAAAAATAACAATGTTGTTGTCATGGGTGACTTCATCTTCCCTAATATTGATTGGCACCTCTTCATACCAAAGGTTTCGATGAGGTAAAATTTGTTAGGTGTGTCCAGGAAGGATCCCTGACACAGATTGTGGACAGGCCAATTAGAGGGGACACCATACTGGATTTAGTACCAGGCAATGAAGCTGGTCAGATGACAGATAACTTGGATGGTGAACATTTCAGAGATAGTGTCCACAACTCACTGACCTTTAGCATAACCATGGTCAAAGATAAAAAACAAATTTGTTTCAGTGTTCACCAGGAAGAGGGATTTTGACAAATGTGAGGTCAACACAGAACAGGCTAATGTGCTGCAGAATGTCGAGGTTAAGAACGAAGTAGTGTTGGAGCTCTGAAAACATTTAGATAGATAGATAAGTCCCCAGGACAAAATGGGATATATCCCAGATTACAACGGAAAGCAAGGGAAGAAATTGCTGGGATGTTGACGATGTCCTTTATGTCTTCCCTGGCCACAGGGATAGTATCATGGCAAATGGCAAATGTTGGTACATTGTTCAAGAAAGGGAAAAGTGCTGGGAATTACAGATTAGTGGGTCTTATGCCAGTGCTGGGCAAAGTAATGGACCCAGATGCTCAGGGTCAGGAGTTATGAGCATTTGGAGAAACATAGTCTTATTAGGATTTTATGAGGGGTAAATCGTGCCTCATAAGCCTGACTGAGATTTTCAAGGAGGTGACAAAACAAATTGATGAAGATAGTGAGGTGGATGTGGTGTATGCGGATTTTAGTAAGGCATTTGACAGGGATCTCCATGGCAGGCTCAACCAGAAAGTCATGAGGCATGGAATTCAAGGAAATTTGTCTGCATGGATTTGGAACTGGCTGGCCAACGTAAGGCAGTGGGTATAGTTGATGCAGCATATTCTGCCTGAAGATTCTTGACTTGTGGTTTTCTGCAGGGATATGATCTGGGACCCCCTGCTATTCATGATTTTGTTTAACTGACTTGGATGATGAAGTGGAGGGGTTAGTAAGTCTGCAGATGAAAGAAAGGTTGGAGATGTGTGGATAGTGTAGAAAGTTATCATAGATTAAAACAGGTGACAGAAAGGATGCAGGGTTGAGCGGAAAAGTGGCAGATGGAGTTCAACCTGGAAAAGTGTGAATTGACACGCTTTCCAAGACCAAACTTGAAAGCAGAATACAAAATTAATAGCAAGATCCTTATCAGTGTAGAGGAACAGAGGAATTTTGGGGTTCAAGTACACAGATTCCTCAAAGATACTGCACAAATTGATAGGGTGAAATAGAAATTCTATGATGCGCTGGACTTCATTAGTCAAGGGATTAAGTTTAAAAGCCACAAGTTAACTTTGTAGCTGTATAAAACTCTAGTTAGGCCACACTTGGAATATTATATTACATTCTAGTCACCTCACTATAGGAAGGATGTGGAAGCTTTAGAAAAGGCGCACAAGCAATTTACCAGGATGATGTCTGGAATAGAGAACATCTTATGAGGAAAGGTTGAGTGAGCTTGTGCTTTTCTCTTTGGAGGGACGGAGGATAAGAGGCAACTTGATAAAGGTGTATAAAACTGAGTGGCACAGATACAGTAGACAGCCAGCGCCATTTCCCCAGGGTAGCAATGGCCAGTACCAGAGGTAAGTGGAAGAAAGCTTAGTGGGGAGGGGACAGGAGGGAAGTAGGTAGGTCTTTTCCAAACGGAGAGTGGTGGGTGCCTGGATTGCACTGCCAGGGGTAGAGGTACAAGCAGTCATAACAGGGGCATTTAAAAGACCCAAAAGTACATCAGATACGAGGATGTAAGAAAAATAGAACGTCATGGGCTGTGTAGGATGGAAAGGTTAGATTGATCATGGAGTAGTTGAGTGTACTGTAGGTTGGTACAACATTTTCTTTTCTCTGTTGTTTCATCAAAAAAAATCCTTCAGTGGCAGTCTGCAGTTCTCTTGGATACAACCTACAAAACTTCCCCAGAGATCTGTGTGTCTTGATGCAACAATTTGCCCTCTCAAGAAACCAGTAAGAGGAGACCTCAACAGCAACAAGAAACAAATCTGCAGCTACACTTGTCGGAGACAGCTTACTTCTGTTACTGTTGCAAAAAGAGGAAAAAGCACCAAGGACAAGTTTCATTCTGCACGTCACAAAGTTATTTGTATGCCTATGTAATAGAGAAATATGGTTTTAGCATTCAGAATTGTTAGCTCTGAATATAAAAAGTTTAACATATACAAATATAATTCATTTCAAATATATTAAATTAGATCAATACTTCCAGAAGTTAAAAGTTATCAGCACAGCAGCAGTTGCTTTACAATTTACCAACCACTGCTACAAATGCAAATTTTGTGGTGAGTAATGTCCACAAAGGTAAAAAAATTCTCAGTGCCATAGTGCTGTGGAAAATTGGGCCCATATCCTGTATATTCAAGTTACCATAACAACCACAAGATTAAGATCAAATAAAAAAATGCCACATGCCAGAAGATGCAAATTAAGATAGTAGCATACATTTCCTTCAGATGGAGAGATGAATCACGAAAACTGGAAACATTAACTCTGTGTCTCTCATCAGATTCTACTTGCTTGGCATTTTCACCATTTTTGCCTTTTACATCAGATTTCTATATGCAGTTATTTGCTTCTTAATCCTTGTATTTTGCTATTTCAGATCTATATTTTTCTGTACTGCTTATTAAATTATGAAGCCAATATTTATCATGACCGTCTTTTATCAATTTCAATTCAATCTCCATTGTGAATTTCACTGGGAACCCCTGAAAAGACAGAAAAGATTCACAATGTGCAATTAAGTTTCTTGCTGAGTAGACTCAGGTAGATGAAGAATTTCATACTACCTGTTAGTTATAATTACTGATTGCTACCAGCAGTTCCTGTTCATTGGCTGCAAATATTAACCAAGGGACCGAAATGGTTTTAAATTGCATTTCTAATAGCTAGCAAAAAAGAGAGATGGATTGTACCCAGTTTTCTGCCTTTGTCTACCTTTGAAAGAGCATCAATATCAAACCACGAGAACATAGAACCTGCAGGTTTTTGAAGGTGCTCTGGAATGCTCATTTGGAGAGAGACAGGGCCATTCCATATCCTCAAGAAAATCACAAGTTCACAGAACCATAGAAGCCAATGTCAGTGCCACAAATCTAAGATTCAAGATTAAATAAATCTGGATCAAAAGGTGTTATTGATATGAAACAATCAGAATACCCAAAAACACACCACTCACTCTGTGCATTAAAGGAAGGAAACATACCTACTTTACTGATTCTGGTCAACAAGCAGCTCCAGACACACAGACATATAGTTGACTCAATGTTGCTTTATGAAGTCCAACAGCATTGCAAATCTACTTTCAGCACATGGATAATGGCCAGGAAATGAAGCTGGTATTTAATTGTTTATCCACCTACTGGGTTAGAAGATTTGTGCAAAGGCAATATTGGTTGTACTCCTCCAGCATTTAGAGTTACCTTTCTGCAAGTTGTCCCTGCCTCCAATGCATAAAGGAGGGCAGGGTTCACTGCTGCTTGCAGACAGGAAGTTTGGAACTGGGTTTGATATCCAACTAGAGAAATATTATATTAAACCAGCAGCCAAGACAATATTCACTTTGTTAAAAATTTTCAGAAAAAAAATAGAATCTACAATTTTATTTATTTTACTTCACTGGAAATGTTCTAAGGCCGATGTAAGGGAAGGGAGACACAGGCAATGGGAAGCAGAGTTTTATCAATGTCCAGCAGCAAAAATGGTTAATTTTATCTTCAATGTTTGTGTATTAAAGAAACCCTGGATCTTTTGCCCTTCCCTGACAATAAAAAATGCAAATTTTTTGAATGGAAAGTCATGGGACTGCAGGAAATATTTGTTCTTCTTCCAAGGTTGCCAGTAACCTATGAAGTGTAGAAGCAAACTGCTGTGAAACTAATTAGGAGAAAATGCTCAGAAACTGTAGAAATATTGATTATTCTTTCACCTTACAGATGACAATTTTCTCATGATAATGTAAATGGTTCAAGGATTCTGCGTGTTACAGCACAATGAAAAGATCAAACATATCTGAGTCAAAACAATGTTTCCCAGGTTGTATTTGCCTGGTTGCATTAGCTATTTGTGGAACACTGCACAGATTAAAGATAAATAAAGCTCTTTTTAAAGTTTTACACAAATTTTAAAATGTAATAGAAATCAAACTTACAATGAAAAAACATTATTTGTTTTTACCCAAAAAAAACTGAACCACAAACTTGCATACAAAATTTAAGACATGTTGATTAATCAGTTCAGAAGTTCTAATAAGCTCAGAATTTATAATTTTATATGGCTTTGCACAACTTAAGAAAGCTATCTGAACTGATTTCCAGATGGCGAAAGATTATGCAACTCAAGGATTTATCGCCAGTAGTAAGTCTTTTAAAGACACTGAAACAAAAACAAAAATTCATGAAGATCAGGCTCAAAGCTCCCACCAGCCACATATGTGATGTGCTGATGATTAATGACAAATTAGTCTTCTGAACATTAATCAACGAAACAGAAACCTGGTGAAAGCTTTTAATATCATCCACGGTTTTCCAAATGGAACTACATAAATCTAGAATCCTGTTCTGCAGATTAGTAAAATAGCACCAATTTTTTCTTCTGGCAATTCCAACTAAATCTCAATCTTGGTTATGCTATTCGGGCCAAGCCTTTTTCAGGTATGGGGAAACATTGGACTGTTCCCCCCCCCCACCACCCCAAACCTTCAATCTTACGATTTCCTTCGGACTGTCGATTGACTGAGGCTTGCAGAAGCAAGAATACGCTGAATGGGCTGAAGGGCATGAATTAGGAGGCAAGAAATAAAATAGGGCAACATTACAATAACTCTTAAAAGTAAACAAATTTTGGATTTGTTCATTAATATGATTCCTAAAAAAAACTGCAAGAAATTGCAAACTGCAGAGAGTGGTGTGGACAGCACAGTGCATGTGTAGATGTGAACTTCCCACTATGCAGAACATTTACAAAGACAGGTGTGTAAAAAGGACCTGAAGGATCACTGGGGACCCAAGTCACCCCAACCACAAACTGTTCAGCTGCTACCATCTGGGAAATGGTACCGCAGCATGAAGGCCAGGACCAACAGGCTCCAAGACAGCTTCTTCCACCAGGCCACCAGACTGATTAATTCACACTGATACAATTGTTATTCTATGTTATATTGACTATACTGTTGTATATATTATTTATTACAAATTACTCTAAATTGCACATTGCACACAGATGGAGATGTAACACAAAGATTTTTATTCCTCGTGTATACGAAGGGTGTAAGTAATAAAGTCAATTCAATTGAATTCTATGGTGTTAAACTAGGACACTAGGGATACTGCAGATACTGGAAATCTGGTTCAACATACAAACAGCATGTGGCAGCATGCAGCATGTGTGGAGGGAAATGAACAGTCAACATTTCAGGCCAAGTCTAGCCCTGATCAAGGGTCTCAGCCTGAACTGTAAGCTGTTCATTTAACTACATTCTGGATTACCATAAATGGATTATCATTGATAATCTATAGAGCATATCCAAAAAGTATTGTTTGAAAATCAAATTACTTCTTGGTTCTGCATTAGTGGACGTCATAAACAAATTTTCTTTCTGGTGGTACAATCCACTGATCCCTGAGGTACCTGCAATTATGAGGAAGCTGCCTGAGATCTGATCAAAGGCAATTTTCCGACTTCTTAATGTTGGCTCCAAAAGGAGAACATTGACTAGACCTGAGACAGGTTCAGCTACTTCATTCATTTGCCTGTGGTCAAATTTGAGGCAGTTTCCACATGGTTGAGGCTAGTTCCAGGCTTCCACAAGGCTTGACCCCAATATCATAACTAAGATTGACATTTCGAAGATATTGCTACTATTTTATAAATCTACAGAACAAGATTCTTATGGAAAGAAGTACTGGCAGAACAGCCTGATGGTTCCTCTGGAGATTATGATAATTTTTCTCACCATATCAAATAAAATCTGTGTAGGAAATACAAATTGAAAGCAAGACAAAAAATGCTGGAAACATTCAGCAAGTCTGGCAGCACATGTGGGGAGAGAAGTGGAGTTAATGTCTCAGGCTAAAGAAACCTCATTAATTCTGATGAAGATAAACTGTAATGTAACCTCTTGTTCTTTTTCCACAGATGCTGCTTGACCTTCTATGTGTTTCTAGTAAATTCTGGATTTACATAGGAAATATGTAAATGTCTGGGTCAGTACAGCATTGTAGTGTGGATGGAAAAGCTGTCCCCAATGAAATAGTCATTGTTATAAATTAGTTTGTATTATCCTAGGAGTGGAAAGAAGCTTTTATAACAGGATTTATGTTGTCATAGAAGAGTGAGTTTTGTAATACTATAATGTAGAAACTACTTCAACATTCCATCCTCACTTAAGTTCCTTTGTAAATTTGAGAAATAAATTATCTTTGAAAAGCATTTAAATGTAGCAGCTTAACTTTCCAAGCCTCCAAGAGGGCACATGAATAAGTGGAAGCTCCAAAATTATGATCAAATCACTGATTGTAGTGTTAGCACGATGTTTAATGCTAGCTCGAAAGATTGTGAAGATTCAAGCTTGATTGGACTCAACTTGTATTTAAAATTTCACTTTATGTTGCACAAGTTATGCCAATTGTGTGAAACAGTGGAAATGGAATGGAGAAAACAAATCAATAGGACAAATCTTCTGTCCCTATAGATCATAATTTCCAGCACTGGCAACTATATAAATCCTCTGCCCTGGGCCACCCCAAACAGCAGCTGAGGCTGGCCCCCAAACCTAGCATAATATCAGCAATCTTCTTTCAAGGGAATGCATGCAATCACCTGCCATGTAAACAGTACACAGTTAATGTTCTGTTGTTAGTTTCAATATTTTAAAATAATTGTTAGCAAACAATGTAATCAATCAGCTCACAAACACTAGGTAGCAATGACATTTTTAACCCCACTGGCTCTCATGACAACTTCTGTGAGTACACTGAGCACATCAAAGTGCTAGGAATCAGGGTGCCAGTGAAAAAAACATGCTGGGGCCAAGCTAGCACAGGCACTGTGGCCCTGAACCAACCAGCTGTTTCTAGCTCAGTGGATTAAGCTCTCCATTTTCCCAACCATGGTGGGCATCAGCTTAATAACAGTTGCATTCAAGTCTCTGCAAACAACATATAGCAAAGAGTGGGTGATGCATACTGTGTCTTGAAATTAGATCAGAACTTCATCATATACTGTGCGGCCGTTAGACACTATACCTTCCTAAGAGTAAACAGTGTCTAGTTGAGTATACTTGGGTTCAAAAACCAGTGATTTTTGTCACTGATAGTTTGTGGCAAATAATCAGTAAGACAATACAGAACTGTTTTTGCCACCGTGGTTTCAAGCATTTAGACCTGGAAATGCTAAAAACAGCCTGCAGTGAAAAGGAAACAATTTCACTATTTCAACAAGTTAGAAACTATGAAGAATTTGAAAGTATCAACAATCATCTTGAATGTCGCCTTTGGTCCCCTCCGGATACTCAGCTCTCACCTGTGACTCCAAAATAGCTGTTGGCATGTGACAGTGGCCAGACCCTGGTATACCACTTTGACAAGCGGGCTAAACCAGGTGGTTGTAGCTGGCAGGTCTCATACTCTGGTAAGATAGGGACATGCCTGTCCTAGCGTACAAAGTCAACTCCAGTGGTCTGTGCAGACAAGACCTACAGTGAGATCCACAGCCAGAAAAGTGGTTCTGCAATGTTACATGGAGAGTGAAAGGCATGATGAGGCACAGAAGAAGTCATGGTCATCCACTACAACCAGGGTAGACCCCAGATGTGACGTCTACTTGTCCCACTGGACCAGGACCTCCAAAGTCGAGAGGGTGGGACTGCCCTGGTGGTGCTGGCTCGAAGGGCTGAATGGCCTACTCCTGCACCTATTGTCTATCGCCACTGGGGAACGACTTTTCCATTTTAAAAACTCACCGGCACAGGTTTCCTGTCATTGTCCGATGTGACGGACAACCACCAGTAGCATTGGTAGTGTTCTAATTAATTCTTTATTTTATTTAAATATATAACACTCATTTAGGTGACAGCTTGTCTTTTTTATACCTTTTTAACTATTCCCATGAAACTTCACCTAATGGGGGCAGCTGCTTAATTGGGACAAACCATACTGGTCCCAATGAGTACCAATTAACCGGAGTCCACTGTACTTATAAAACAATATGCTGTTGAGTACAAATTTATCCTGGAGAAACCCTTTGTATCCATCTAAACCGGTTGCCTGCAAAAGGATTCCACTCTGGTTCCAGTTCCCATACAATCCAGTCAACATTTCTACTTTCACACCAGGAAAAACTCAAAGTTAAGTAATACATTTTCTAATTCTAACAACCTTAACAAATTATAAGCAAAGTCAGATATCTAATCCAAGATTAACTACTTGACCACTATACATACGAGTTTGCTTTGATCAGCTGTGTCAACTCCAATTCTTCACAACAGCATATAATTTATATGGATCACTCTGACAAAACACAAACTTTATTAAAGGATAGTTGGAGAACTAAGCAGCCCTTGTGAGTACATAAAGACCATCCATTCTGAATTGACAGCCTTGGTTCCGCAGACAGTCGGAATTCCATCTATCAAAACCAGAGTGCTATTCAGCATCAATATAACAAGGTTCAATACTGCTCAATCAGTTATTGGCAATATATTCATTATCCATTAAGTTGTGCAGGCAGTATCAATAAAGGCATGGCTGAACTTATTCCAAACAGTATCCATAAATAACAAGTAAAATGGTAACAGATTGTGAATCACAGCTTCAGATATTTGCAAAATCCAGAAGCTATTAAAATTAATGGAACACGAAGAGCTACAAAAGACGTGTACTTACCACAGTGCCCTCTTATATTTCAGAAAAAAGTTGGCAGGAGATCTATTAACTAAAGACTAGATAGAGTTGGCTCTTGATTATCTGGGTAACAAAGAAAAGTGCCACTATGGATATTACAAAAATACAGATTTAATAAATGCATGGAAAATAGAAAAAAGTCCAGAAGAGTCAGTAATCAAACACCCCAGGGTGGGCTGCGGTACCCATAGCCATAACTCAAAGCAAGTTTTCGCAGCGGGACTATGCTCAGATCTACCTGCAAACCACACCTGGCCAAGCAGGTACACTCCAACAAATACTGAGCCAAGCTCAGTAAGCACCTGCAGCAGGGGCCGCTGATGGTGCTCAGCATGCCCACCATGTTTTACCATTGCAACTTCTTGCCTTCAGCTCGGTACAGTGTAAGCCATGTAAAAATTCAGAGTTCCTTTCAAAGAACCAGTGGGTTGTATTTCTTCACTGTGTTGAATTTCCTCATAGGGCATAGGTCAGATCCTCCTGAGGCCTACATTGCAGAACTAATTGTATCGCAAGCCATACTGTTCCAGAACAACACTGGAATTTACTCAGTAATGCAGAAAATATAAAAGGCACCTTACATAGAGGAGCTCACTACAGTATGCTGTACTCTACTCAGGATAAGTTTAGCTCTAACCCAGTAGTTGTTCATTGGAGCCCTTGCCACAGTCTCACCTCGAGCATCAGCACACCAGCTGAAAAATCTCAAAGGCTTCTTTAACTGCAATGCCAAATCTCAAAGTCTACTACTTGGGAAAATAATGTGGGCATGAAAACAGCACCACCGGCAAGGTCCCTTCCCAGTCACAAACTCTTATGCCCTTCTTCCTTCATTATCACAAGCCCAAGTACTTGGGACCCAACATGACAAAGACTACAATACTTGAAGACAGCAGATCACTCTGTCTTTTCAACAGCTTTAGAACTTTCAATAAATATTGGACTTAATAGAAACAGCACATAGGATTTAAGCAGAGTCGGTGCCAATTGTTTGCTTAAAATGTTGTAAGAGATCGGAAAAGCATCCATCAACATTCTATTGGAATCATTTGGTGAAAATGTATGTTCATTATGAATGAAGTGCACTCTTCTAGGGTAACATTTGTACATTTAAATCTTATTGCCTTCTTAAGTTTACGATAATTTTTAGATCTACAGTAGGAAAAACCTCAGGTTGACCATTAGCAGTGCCTTGCATCAATGGAGGCACACACTTTTTTGAGACTAGTAATACTTTTATTCCACAAATAACCTTTATTAGATTTATGGAAGTGATGCATTCCTGTAAAATATTTCATTCAAGCAATATTTTATTAATCTAGAAGACTAGGTTAAATGCTTTATAGAAATTTTGGTAGCAGAGAGTGGTATTTGTATATAGAGAGGAATATATACATAAATTAAAAACACATAGCCTGAAGAATCAATGGCATTGCAGTGAAAATTCTTAAATGTAACTTTGTAGATCAAGATGTGCCTGTATTATGAGGACATAATGGTGGATCTGATTGTGAAGAGTAAATACTACATTCTTGCAGTGCACACTTTCTCAGTGAGCACAGTGATGAGCTTTCTCATCTGTAGAGGATGAACACATACAAAAATAGCAATACATTTATTACTTATTACCAGTCCTGATGGAGGGTCACAGCCCAAAACGTTGACAGTTTACTATTTTTCATAGATGCTACCTGGCCTGCTGAGTTCCTCCAGCATTTCATGTGTGATAGATTTATTATGTTTTATTTCTACTAACCAGGTGGCAAAAGCAAAATTCAACACTTTAAAATGCACATTAGTACAACAGGAAAAGGAATGGACTCCAACTAGCTCCCCAGACATTAACCGTGTAAGTGCAGATTATTTCCTGCCTTCATGTTAAAACACCTTATCAATCTGGTGTAGAGCAATGACGCATAACACATTAGTTTCTATACTTCAATTACTTGTCGAAAAATCAAGGTGAATCCAAAACAGAATAAATCCTTCATATTACCTTGAAACAGCACTTATCACAAATAGTACAATGGCAGACGCATCAACCTCATTCAATGTACATCAATTAGCAATGCCTTCTGACTTCATCAAAAAAGGCATGTAGTAAATAAAACGGACACTACAAAATTTGCTGACGAAATGCATTTTGCTTGTAGCTTTACATTCAGCTCTGATGTAAGATAATTAACCAGAAACGTGAACTGTGTTTCTCCTCTTTGCATGACCTTCAAATCATTTCCAACATTAGCTCTGTGACATAACAACTTTACCACCATACTCTCTGCCTTACCTTTTCCAAAATGTTCAATGAACCGTAACATGCAACTCAAATCCTTAAACACATGGCCATGCTTCAGTTGTCTGATTCCTCACAAAAACAGCATGTATAGTATGTGTCCCCTGTGTATTACTTCAACCAAGATCAATTTTCAGTCAGAATTGATGTACAGGAGGTATCATAAAGATGGATTTGCAGTTGTATGCAACTAATGTGCATATTAGAACAGAAAACTTCAGAAATATTCAGCAGGTGGGGCCACATCGGTGCAAAGAGAAATGGGCAACATAAACCTGGACAAAGGCTCACCCATGATCCCTGTACCTCACCCCTCACTGCCACCATCCACACACTAGCTCTATTTACTCAACAGGTGTCTGGCAAGAGGGATCAAGATGGTGAGTACTGTAGGTCTCAGAAAGCCATATCCTGGGACCCTGTTAACAGTCAACATGATTTAGCCTAATGCTGCAGGTCAATAATCTTTAATCAGAATGGCATTAATCCACAGCCAGAGACTATATCTCAAATCCAGAAACAGGAATTACAATCTCATATCTGCAACAGACAGTACTCAAGAAATTAGCCCCCACTAATTGTATGTAACCTTAGACCTGACTGAATAATTTTAAGAACATTATACATTTTAATTGCTCAATTAATTAATCTACAGTATACAGAGTTATGTCACTTAAAATCTGTAGTAGCCCTCACCTCTTGATACATGGTTATATCACACAGAAACCCCAAATCCTACCAGTTCACTGGTCTTAAAGTTCTAGAGAAAATACCTGATTGACTTCCAAAGGAAGGACCATTTTTGGGAAAAACCAAAATATAATTACACTGTTATAGAACATAGCTTCTAGAAAACTACCAATAAATTAATTCTTTGTAAGCTTCACCAAATGTGTGTTTCTGATCAAAAGAATTGGCAATAATGTATGGAAGTCTGCTTACCCAACTGTAAGATTTCTGGTGTTTGCAAAGGATATGAAGATTTTCTTTACGAAATAAAATCAAAATTCATAGTTGCTTTGAATCTACTCACAGGTTAGACAAACAAGTAGTATCCGGACTACAATGTCACAAATTCGTTTCCATCTCCGATGTACTCTTGCAGAAACAGCTGGAAGAATGATCTCTGCTGGCACGTAATACTGGATTGTGTAAGTCACCATGATCCCAAAAGAGTAAAGAAGTTTTACCAGCTGGTATAGCCTAGAGGAAGGAATTAATAACATGTCACAATGGTGCAAGTGCTGATGCTATTGGAATGCAACAAGAGCCTAGTTGTACTACAGTTTCAATTTTTATAAGAAAATAATTAACTGTAAGGAAGCAAATAATTTCTGGATAATCGAAAAATCTCTTTAGACCCCTCCTGGCCATTAACTATTCATCTGCATCATCAAACATAAGCATTCTTCTATCCAAACATGATTATTTTAGTGATTATGATAAATACCAACATTTTCTGCTGTTGTTTCAAATTTCTGGCATCTGCAAAGCTTACACTTCCATGCTGTCAGTGAGTTTGAAATGCAAAAAGAAAGACAATAATACTGTTCTTTCCTCCAACTATTTTTCCACATTCCCCTCTCCTTGGATGCTCAATTCTAAGGTGCCAAGAACCAAACATACATCACAACTCTACACCGAGGTAATAACGGGAGAACAAATTAGTCAGATAAAACTGAGCCAAGCTGTTGTGTATTTAATATTTCAGTAACATTTGAATGATCTTGTATATATATAGGTTGATTATGCATTCTTGTTAGTTTAAATAATTCATTACGGGTTATATGTATAAATACATGAATTGCATACGTTATCACACTACCACGTGATAAGTGCATGCCTCGCTTAAACTAGAAGTTAGACCCGCATTTCAGACTCCAGCAGCTTCCTTTGAATTAGTTTTAATGTGTTGAAGCCACAAAACATAACTTGGCAACATGGTATTTTTAAAATGAACCCGAGATAGCTACTGACCTGATGAAGCGCAGCGAGAGGAATGGCAAACTAAAAAAATTAGATTAGATTAGATTCAACTTTATTGTCATTGTGCCAAGTACAGATACAAAGCCAATGAAATGTAGTTAGCATCTGACCAGAAATGCAAAGAATAGTGTTATTTATGAAATAACTGCAAATAAAAAGTAAGTGCTACAGCACACAAATATAAAAGTACTGAGACAGTACAATATGGGTGCAATACTGCTTAGCGCTGTGATGTGAGGTTCAGCAGGGTCACAACCTCAGGGAAGAAGCTCTTCCTGTGCCTGCTGATGCGGGAGCGGAGGCTCCTGTAGCGCCTACCGGATGGAAGAAGAGTAAAAAGCCCATAGTTAGGGTGAGATGCGTCCTTGGTAATGCTTTTCGCCCTGCCCAGGCAGCGTTTATGGTAGATATTCTCAATGGTGGGCAATTGGGTGCCGATGATCCGCTGGGCAGTTTTCACCACACGCTGGAGTGCTTTGCGGTCCGATACGGGACAATTGCCATATCACACAGAGATGAAGTTGGTGAGTATGCTCTCAATGGTACAGCGGTAAAAGTCCATCAAAATGCAGCCCAGCACATGCAGAGATGGTCGAGTTCCTAAACAAGCAGCACAGCATGTGTTCTTCATAAGGGAAGACACAATAGAGTTTTAAAAGAAGTCAGGAAACAGAAGAATTCGCAGGTTCATAAAGAATGAGCACCAGTGATTAATAATTATAAAACAAGTCATAAATGGCTGGCTACATCAGAAAGATTATTGAGCTTGATTACACAAAGGGTAACTGGCTCATGTAACTGAGCTAATTCAACAATATTTTGAAGCAAATGAAATAGCCAGTGAGAAACAAGTACCAGTTTTGTTGAATTGATTGGGTTTAAAGGTTTGCTTCAAAGTTTTCCTGATATTAATGAGCTTTGCAGACATTGTCAGAAAAATGCAGTAACACTTACAACCAAAACTATTGCTGACTGCAGAATGCCTTAGGTTTCATAAGCAGAATCAAAAGGAAGGGGAGTCCATTTCAGTGTACTTGGCTGAATTGAAGAGATTGTCTGAACATTGTTAGTTCAGTTATACACCGAGAGATCATTTAGTTTGAGGAATCTAACAAGAAAACATTCAAAAACAGCTCTTAACTGAAGCACAACTTACATTTTAAAAAGCAGTTGAAATCACTATTTCAATGGAAACTGCAGAAAGAGGAGCAATTGAGATACTGTCAGGAATGAAAGTGAGCATAAACAAAATTTGCAACGTCCAAACAGAAATCAGCCTGGCCAAACAAATTCAGTTACTGTTGGAGCAAGGGCTCACAAACACCAAATGCATATTTAAAGTCAAAACTTGTAGAAAATACAACAAAGTAGAACATATACAAAGAGCATGCCAGGCAGACTGTCTGCAGATATTCAGCTAAGAACTTATACTGAAGAAAAAATAACTGCTATGGAAATTACATTTGTGACAGTGAAATACAACAACCAAAAAGACACATTGAGCGTCTAGAAGGTTGCAAGCATTCGGCTCTTGTGAGTAAAAGAACCAGAATCTACTCTGCGTGTATTAAGATTATTGCATGAACTTCAAGTGGAAGGCAGAAAGCTGCTTGTAAAAGTGGATGCAAAGACCAAGCTGGGTTGAATAAATAGAGGCCAGAAAGAAAGAAGTCAATGGAGATACAAAAACAGAGGATTCATCAGATGTTGTGGATGAGGGAACCAAGAGGAGGGATCATATTGTAAAGGGAACAATAGGAGGATTAATAAGAGAATACTCCAGTGAACTAAATGCACCTTCCCAAGATCAAAAATGCACAAACTAGGAAGAAGAAAAAGGAAAAGAAAGAGGATGATCGAAGTATATCCACAGTGAAAAGCCAAGAAAAGGAGAAGAAGGGTGTCCAGGGCTGTCAAAAGCACTTCCTGAAGTCTGAAAGTCAACTCCTACAACCACCACAGAACCTGAGATTGTTTCACAGTCACAAGTTTCACCTGCCAAGCACAGTGATCGCCCTTGCCAGGAACGATGTT
Source organism: Mobula hypostoma (assembly GCF_963921235.1). NCBI lineage: Eukaryota > Metazoa > Chordata > Chondrichthyes > Myliobatiformes > Myliobatidae > Mobula > Mobula hypostoma. The sequence continues at coordinate 117,561,363 of NC_086103.1, read as the reverse complement.
ACCCAACAAGAGTAAGAAAACCTCCACAGTGATTAAATCTTTAGGCCTAAATGGGACAATTTAAAAATTGCTATGTTGTGGATGTCTGTATAGTAGTTGTATTATATATCATGTGTATATAGTTGAGAGGCATTCTCCATTGAGTTGGAGTTTATAGCTCAGCAGGGAGGAATATTGTGTATCTAACATTTCAGTAATACTTGAGTAATCTGATACATATATTGTTTGATTAAGCATCCTTGTTTGTTTAAATAATTCATTATGGATATACATATAAATACATGAATTGCATGCGTCATACGCACTTAAAGTAAAGGAAGTTAGACCTGCATTCCCAGACTCCCATATCTTCCTTTGAATTACTTTAATGTTCTGAAGTTACAAAACAAAACACAAACTGCTACAGGTAACTAACAGAGAGGATGCTTATGAAATCACTGTCATTTCTTCACACTGAGAACTGAGGCTGAATATACATCGGAAAACACAAAATAAATTAGTAGGCCAATCGGCTCTTTGTACCTTCTCTACTATAGATCATAGCTGATCAATTACCTCAAGTTCATTTTCTTGTACTGACCCATAAACCTTTATTTCCTTATTATTGAAAATGTTAGCAATCTCAGTTTGAATACACCCGACTTCACTTCTCTCTGGGTGAAGACATTTGTCCTCAAGGCTGCCCTGACTTTCTGAACCTTTATTTTTGAGGATGCAACCCTCATTCTAGAGGATGCCAACTACAGGAAATTATCAAATCTACATCCATTCTAATTCTGTACATTTGAAAAATAACCCTTATTATCCTTTATATATTCTGTAGTATGAGCCCAGTTTGCACAATCACTTCTTAGACAACAACCCAATATCAAAGGAGTCAGTCTGGTGATCTTTTGTTGCACTTCCTGCATTGAAAGCATATCCCTTTTTTAGATTGGGAGACCAAAACCATGCACAATATTCAATATGCAGTCTTCCCAGGTTTGTATCAATCAAAGCAAAATATTTCTTGTACTCAAATCCTCTTGTGATAAAAGTCAGTGTGCTATTTACCTTGCTAAATCTGCATGTTAACCTACAGTGATTCATGTAGAATATTAACAGCTTTCAATCTTACATCTTACTATTTATATCATCTTTGCTTTTTCTTCAGTGTGAAAGACATCTTATTTTTCAACATTATATCCTGGCCTGTTCACCTAGTCTGATTCTACCTCCTACAAGCCATTGTGCATCCTCCTCACAGCCCACAGCTGCACCTAGCTTTGTATTACCAGTAACAATGCGGAAGCATCAGAATTCTACTTTGTGCACTGTGGCAACCCACTGTTTTGTACAACGCTTCAACTGATAATTAAGACCATAAGACATCAGAGCAGAATTAAGCTATTCTCCATTTCATATCTGATCCATTTCCCCCTCAACCCCATTCTCCTGCCTTCTCCCCATAATCTTTCACACCCTGACTAATCCAGGCTTTTTCCCAGGGCTGAAATGGCAAGCATGAGAGGGCACAGTTTTAAGGTGCTTAGAAGTAGGTACAGAGGAGATATTAGGAGTAAGCTTTTTTTTTTACGCAGTGAGTGGTGAGTGCATGGAATAGCTGCTGGCAAATGTGGTCTAGGCAGATACAACAGGAACTTTTAAGGGGCTCCTGGACACGTACATGGAGTTTAGCAAAATAGAGGGCCATGGGTAACCTTAGGTAATTTCTCAGGTAAGGACATGTTCGACAGAGCTTTGTGGGCCAAAAGGCCTGTATTGTGCTGTAGGTTTTCTATGTTTCTAATCAAGAACCTAACCTCCCACCTTAAATATACCCAATGACTTGGCCTCCACAGCCGCCTTTGGGGAATAAATTCCACAGATTCACCACCTTTTGGCTAAAAAAAAATCTTCAACTCTGCTCTAAAGTGGCGCCCCACTATTCTGAGGCTGTGGTCTCTGCTCCTAGACTCCCCCACCATGGATAATAATCTTTCCACGTCCACTCTATCTAGGCCTTTCAACATTCAGTAGGTTTCAATGAGATTCCCCCCTCATTCTTCTAAATTCCAGTGAGTAAAGGCGCAGAGCCATCAAATCAATCACTCCTCACACGATGAGACTTTCATTCCCAGTATCATTCTGATGAATGTCCTCTGAACCCTCTCCAATGGTTCCTTTCTTAAATAGGGGTCCCAAAGCTGCTCACAATACTCCAAGTGAGACATCACTAATGCCTTATAAAGCCACAGCATTATATCCTTGCTATTCTAGTTCTTTTGAAATGAATGCTAACATTGCATCTGCCTTCCTCACCACCAACTCAACCTACAAATTAACCTTTAGAGAAACCTGTCAGAAGATTCCCAAGTTCCTTTGCACCTCAGATTTTTGCATTTTCTCCCCATTTAGAAAATAGTCTATGCTTTTATTTCTTCTACCACAATGTATGACAATACACTTCCTGGCACAGTATTCCATTTGCCACTTCTTTACCAATCCTCTTAATCTGTCCAAGTCCTTCTGCAACCTCTCTGCTTCCTGAACACTAACTGCACCTCCACGTATCTTCGTATCATCTGCAAATTTAGCGACAAAGCCATCAATTTCATCATCCAAATCATTGACATACAATGTAAAATGAAGCGGTTCAACACAGACCCCTGTAGGACAGCATTAATCACAGGCAGCCAATCAGAACAGGCTCCCTGTATTCCCATACTCTATCTCCTGCCAATCAGCTAATGAGCCATCAATGCTGGTATCTTGTTAAGCAGCCTCATGTGTGGCAATTTGTCAAAGGCCTTCTAAAATTGAAGTAGACAACATCCACCAATTCCCCTTTATCTGTCCCGCTTGCTATTTCCTCAAAGAATTCCAACAGATATTTCAGGCAAGATTTTCCTTAAGAAAACCATGCTGACTTTGGCCTATTTACCATGTCCAAGTAACTCAAAACCACATCCTTAACGATCAACTCCAACATCTTCCCAACCACTGAGGTCAAACAAACTGGCCTATAATTTCAGCAACACACATCAAAGTTGCCGGTGAACGCAGCAGGCCAAGCAGCATCTGTAGGAAGAGGTGCAGTCGACGTTTCAGGCCGAGACCCTTCGTCAGGACTAAATGAAGGAAGAGTGAGTAAGGGATTTGAAAGTTGGAGGGGGAGGGGGAGATCCAAAATGATAGGAGAAGACAGGAGGGGGAGGGATAGAGCCAAGAGCTGGACAGGTGATAGGCAAAAGGGGATACGAGAGGATCATGGGACAGGAGGTCCGGGAAGAAAGACAAGTGGGGGGGGACCCAGAGGATGGGCAAGAGGTATATTCAGAGGGACAGAGGGAGAAAAAGGAGAGTGAGAGAAAGAATGTGTGCATAAAAATAAGTAACAGATGGGGTACGAGGGGGAGGTGGGGCCTTAGCGGAAGTTAGAGAAGTTGATGTTCATGCCATCAGGTTGGAAGCTACCCAGACGGAATACAAGGTGTTGTTCCTCCAACCCGAGTGTGGCTTCATCTTTACAGTAGAGGAGGCCGTGGATAGACATGTCAGAATGGGAATGGGATGTGGAATTAAAATGTGTGGCCACTGGGAGATCCTGCTTTCTCTGGCGGACAGAGCGTAGATGTTCAGCAAAGCGGTCTCCCAGTCTGCGTCAGGTCTCGCCAATATATAAAAGGCCACATCGGGAGCACCGGACGCAGTATATCACCCCAGTCGACTCACAGGTGAAGTGTTGCCTCACCTGGAAGGACTGTTTGGGGCCCTGAATGGTGGTAAGGGAGGAAGTGTAAGGGCATGTGTAACACTTGTTCCGCTTACACGGATAAGTGCCAGGAGGGAGATCAGAGGGGAGGGATGGGGGGGACGAATGGACAAGGGAGTCGCGTAGGGAGTGATCCCTGCGGAATGCAGAGAGACGGGGGGAGGGAAAGATGTGCTTAGTGGTGGGATCCCGTTGGAGGTGGCGGAAGTTACGGAGAATAATATGTTGGACCCGGAGGCTGGTGGGGTGGTAGGTGAGGACCAGGGGAACCCTATTCCTAGTGGGGTGGCGGGAGGATGGAGTGAGAGCAGATGTACGTGAAATGGGGGAGATGCGTTTAAGAGCAGAGTTGATAGTGGAGGAAGGGAAGACCCTTTCTTTAAAAAAGGAAGACATCTCCCTCGTCCTAGAATGAAGAGCCTCATCCTGAGAGCAGATGCGGCGGAGACGGAGGAATTGCGAGAAGGGGATGGCGTTTTTGCAAGAGACAGGGTGAGAAGTGGAATAGTCCAGATAGCTGTGAGAGTCAGTAGGCTTATAGTAGACATCAGTGAATAAGCTGTCTCCAGAGACAGAGACAGAAAGATCTAGAAAGGGGAGGGAGGTGTCGGAAATGGACCAGGTAAACTTGAGGGCAGGGTGAAAGTTGGAGGCAAAGTCAATAATGTCAACGAGTTCTGCATGTGTGCAGGAAGCAGCGCCAATGCAGTCGTCGATGTAGCGAAGGAAAAGTGGGGGACAGATACCAGAATAGGCACGGAACATAGATTGTTCCACAAACCCAACAAAAAGGCAGGCATAGCCAGGACCCATACGGGTGCCCATAGCTACACCTTTAGTTTGGAGCAAGTGGGAGGAGCCAAAGGAGAAATTATTAAGAGTAAGGACTAATTCCACTAGACGGAGCAGAGTGGTGGTAGAGGGGAACTGATTAGGTCTGGAATCCAAAAAGAAGCGAAGAGCTTTGAGACCTTCCTGATGGGGGATGGAGGTATATAAGGACTGGACATCCATGGTGAAAATAAAGCGGTGGGGGCCAGGGAACCTAAAATCATCGAAAAGTTTAAGAGCGTGAGAAGTGTCACGAACATAGGTCGGAAGGGATTGAACAAGGGGTGATAAGACAGTGTCGAGGTATGCGGAAATGAGTATAATATGGCCTATAATTTCCTTGTCTCTGCCTTCCTCCCTTCTTGAAGACTGAAGTGACATTTATTGTTTTCCAGTCCTCCGGAACCATTCCAGAATCAAGTGATTCTTGTAAGATCATTACTAATGTCTCCACAATCTCTTCAGCTATCTCTTTCAGATCTCAGGGGTGTAGTCCATCTGATCCAGGTGATTTATCTACATTCAGACCTTTCAGCTTCACAAGCACCTTCTCCCCAGTAATAGAAGCACCTTCTCCCCCAGTAATGCATTCACCTCCACTCCAACACACTCAAATTTCTGGCATACTGCTATGTCTTCCACAGGGAAGACCAATGCAAAATACTTATTCAGTTTGTCCATCATTTTCTTCTCCCCATTACTACGTCTCCAGCATTATTTCCCAGCAGTCTAATATCTACTCTTGTCTCTCTTTTACAATATACGAAAAACTTTTGGCATCCTTTTTGATATTGTTGGCTAGCTTACCTTCATACTTCAACTTCCCCCCCCCCACGGATTTTTTTGGTTGCCTTCTGTTGGTTCTTAACAGTTTCTCGATACTCTAACTTCCCACTAATTTTTGCTGTACTATACACTCTGCTTTGCTTTTATGTTAGCTTTCGCTGCCTTACCAGTCATGGTTGCATCATCCTCCCTTTAGAATACTTCTTCTTTCAGATGCATCTATCCTGTACCTCCTGAATTACTCCCAGAAACTCCAGCCATTCCTGTTCTGCCATCACCCCTGCTAGTGACCACTTCCAGTCAACTTTGGCCAGCACATCTCTCATGCCTCTTTACTCCAATATAATACTGATACATCTGACTTTAGCTTCTCCCTCTCAAATTGCAGGGTGAATTCGATCAAATTATGATCACTGTTTCCTAAGGATTCCTTTATCTTTAGCTCCTTAATCAAATCCAGTTCATTGCACAACACCCAATCCAGAATAGCTGATCCCCTCGTGGGCTCAAACACAAGCTGCTCTTAAAAAGCCATCCTGAAGGCATTCTATTAATTCTCGCTCATGGGATCCAGCACCAACCTGATTTTCCCAATTTCCATGCAATATTGAAATTCCCCATGACTATCGTAACATTGTCCCTTTGACAAGTCTTTTCTATTTCTCGTTGTAATTTGTGGCCCACATCCTGGCTACTGTATCTGGTAACTAAGTACTGTAATTAAGTATTTTGAATCATGTAAAAAGCGTTATATAAGCAATTACCTCAACTGATATTACTGTTGCGAGAGCCTAATTTGAGCCATTGTAGTAGGCTAATAAAATTCAACTGACATGCAGAATATTTTGTTAACAATTTTCACTGATTCTTATTTTAAAACCAGAGAATTCAGGAATTGTGCAAGTGAATTACATTATTGTCGCAAGCTATCAACGCAATGCTAAATAAATATGATCTTAACATTTATCGTTATTCACAAAACAACTTGAACCAACTTTCTTACACTCTCAGTTTCTTTGTGAGAATGAATTATTCAATTGGGAAGAAATTTGAATAAATTATCATTTTGATTAATTTTTCAAGGGAAACCAAATAATGCAAAATGCTTGCCTTGGAATAAATGTAATTTGCAAATTAAATTTACAACATTTGTTTTTTTTGTGCTATATTGTTCAGAAATAAAATGCCAAAAGCAGCTGTGGAAGTAAAAACAGAAGGAACATTCAAAGTTCTACCTTATATTAAACGATTTGTAGCTCAGTTAGTGTGAAGGATGCAAATGAAGACAAAAATCACTAGGTTTGCCTTGCATTGTAATCCAAATTCATAATAAGCTTAGATTTAGCTGTTATGGTTTGCAATATCACCCTGTATTCCTTAGAATGCTACACCTACAGATGAAACAGATGGATTTTCAATACACGTCATTCAATTTGATTTTGTTGGCTTTTTTTAAAAACAAAACTGAGACTACAATGACACGATTATGCAGACCATTAGAATACAACATTTTACTTTTAAAGAAGCATTAAAATAGCTATGCTGTTGTTTCCTTCAATAATTCCCCTTCCTTTGCTGAATCCAAAACTTTGAAGGCCACATTTTGGTTCAGCAGTAGAAATCAGGCACCAAGAGGTGAAGGTCAAACTACTTGCCTATATCATTAAAACTTTGAAGGCCACATTTTGGTTCAGCAGTAGAAATCAGGCACCAAGAGTGAAGGTCAAACTACTTGCCTATATCATTAAAGTCAGTGTGCAAATAAACTTTTGGGAATGATGACAGAAAAGTAGAACTCATTATTGACTTCTAAGATCTAAATACTTTTTTTAAAAGTAGAAACATTTTGAAGTATTTATATAAATACAGAGGAGAAACATGCAGTTGGTACAAAAGAATAAAGAAACAAAAAAAATCAAAGGATTGAATTACATGTAATCCAGACCATCATATTTTGTTGTTTGGGACAAATGTTTTTCAGATTCCAAAACGTTTGGAAACATAGAAAACCTGCAGCACAATACAAGCCCTTCGGCCCAAAAAGCTGTGCCAAACATGTCCTTACCATAGAAATTACCTAGGGTTACCCACACGCCTCTATTTTTCTAAGCTCCATGTACCTATCCAAGAGTCTCTTAAAAGACCCTATCATATCCACCTCCACCATCGTCGCCAGCAGCTCATTCCACGCACTCACCACTCTCTGCGTAAAACTAACCCCTGACATCTCCTCTGTACCTACTTCCAAGCACCTTAAAACTGTGCCTTAATGTACTAGCCACTTCAGCCCTGGGGAAAAGCCTGTGACTATCCACACAATCAATGCCTCTCTTCATCTTACACACGTCTATCAGGTCACCTCTCATCCTCTGTCGCTCCAATGAGAAACGACCGAGTTCGCTCAACCTATTCTCATAAGGCATGCACCCCAATCCAGACAACATCCTTGTAAATATCCTCTGCACTCTTTCTATAGTTTCCACATAACCTTCCTGTAGTGAGGCGACCAGAAATGAGCACAGTGCTCAGTGGGGTCTGACAAGGGTCCTACATAGCTGCAACATTACCTCTCGGCTCCTAAACTCCATACCACAGTTGATGAAGGCCAATGCACCGTATGCCTTCTTAACCACGGAGTTAACCTGCGCAGCTGCTTTGAGCGTCCTATGGACTCGGACCCCAAGATCCCTCTGATCCTCCACGCTGCCAAGAGCCTTACCATTAATACTATATTCTGCCATCATATTTGACCTACCAAAATGAACCACCTCACACTTACCTGGGTTGAACTCCATCTGCCACTTCTCAGCACAGTTTTGCATCCTATCAATGTCCCGCTGTAACCTCTGACAGCCCTCCACACTATCCACAACACCTCCAAACTTTGTGTCATCAGCAAACTTACTAACCCATCCCTCCATTTCCTCATCTAGGTCATTTATAAAAATCATGAAGAGTAGGGGTCCCAGAACAGATCCCTGAGGCACACGACTGGTCACCGACCTCCATGCAGAATATGACCCGTCTCCAACCACTCTTTGCCTTCTGTGGGCAAGCCGGTTCTGGGTCCACAAAGCAATGTCCCCTTAGATCCCATGCCTCCTTACTTTCTCAATAAGCCTTGCATGGGGTACCTTATCAAATGCCTTGCTGTAATCCATATTCACTACATCTACTATTCTTCTTTCATCAATGTGTTTAGTCACATCCTCAAAAAATTCAATCAGGCTCATAAGGCATGACCTGCCTTTCGCAAAGCTATGCTGACTATTCCGAATCATATTATGCCTCTCCAAATGTTCATAAATCCTGCCTCTCAGGATCTTCTCCATCAACTTACCAGCCACTGAAGTAAGACTCATTGGCCTATAATTTCCTGGGCTATGTCTACTCCCTTGCTTGAATGAGGGAACAACATCCGCAAACCTCCAATCCTCTGGAACCTCTCCCATCCTCATTGATGATGCAAAGATCATTGCCAGAGGCTCAGCAATCTTCTCCCTTGCTTCCCACAGTAGCCTGGGGTACATACCGTCCAATCCCGATGACTTATCCAACTTGATGCTTTCCAAAAGCTCCAGCACATCCTCTTCCTTAATATCTACATTCTCAAGCTTTTCAGACCGCTGCAAGCCATCCTTACAATCGCCAAGATCCTTTTCTGTAGTGAATACTAAAGCAAAGTATTCATTAAGTACCTCTGCTATCTCCTCCGGTTCCATACACATTTTTCCACTGTCACACTTGATTGGTCCTATTCTCTCACATCTTATCCTCTTGCTCTTCACATACTTGTAGGATGCCTAGGGGTTTTCCTTAATCCTGTCTGCCAATCTGGCTCTCTTAATTTCATTCTTAAACTCCTTCCTGCTGGCCTTATAATTTTCCAGATCTCTATCATTACCTAGTTTTTTGAACCTTTCATAAGCTGTTCTTTTTTTCTCAACTAGACTTACAACAGCCTTTGTACACCACGGTTCCTGTACCCTACAATCCTTTCCCTGTCTCATTGGAACGTACCTATGCAGAACTCCACACAAATATCCCCTGAACGTTTGCCACAGTTCTTCTGTACATGTCTCTGAAAACACCTGTTCCCAATTTATGCTTCCAAGTTCCTGCCTGATAGCCTCATATTTCCCCTTACTGCAACTAAACGCTTTCCTAACTTGTCTGTTCCTATCCCTCTCCAATGCTATGGTAAAGGAGATAGAATTGTGATCACTATCTCCAAAATGCTCTCCCACTGAGAGATCTGACACCTGACCAGGTTCATTTCCCAATACCAGATCACGTACACGTCTCCACTTTAGGCTTATCTACATATTGTGTCAAGAAACCTTCCTGAACACACCTAACAAACTCCACCCCATCTAACCCCTCACTCTTGGGAGATGCCAATTGATATTTGGGAAATTAAAATCTTCCACCACAACCTTGTTATTATTACACCTTTGCAGAATCTGCCTCGCTATCTGCTCCTCGATGTCCCTGTTACTATTGGGTGTTCTATAAAAAACATCCAGTAGTTATTGACCCCTTCCTGTTACTAACTTCCACCCACACTCAGTAGACAATCGCTCTATGTCTTCCTCCTTTTCTGCAGCCATGACACTATCTCTGATCAATAGTGCCACGCCCCCACCTCTTTTGCCTCCTTCCCTGTCCTTTCTGAAACATCTAAAGCCTGGCACTCAAAATAACCATTCCTGCCCCTGAGCCATCCAAGTCTCTGTATTGGCCTCAATATCTTAACATCATAGTTTGAGAACTGAAAACTTTTAATATTCCAGCTTACTTGGAGATAATTTGCCATTTTTGTTTTCTAATGTCAGACGTCCTATCTGAACCAATATACTTAACTGCATTTAGGTACAACATATAGTACAAACAGGCAAGACATTTTAGAAACTTTTTCAAGAATTACTTTATTTATTAAATAATATTTTAAACACGTGAAAACAGGTACAAATAATTGTGTATTTTACACTTTACATGCTCTTAGTATTTCAACATTCTGACAAATATTACTGCTCTCTGTGGAAGGATCAGTAAAAATGGTCATTTTTCATTCCTTAATCCTGAAATTTGAGGTTCTCATTACCCTGGAACTTTACATATTGCTCTCTAGTGGTTTCACATCAAAGGACAGACTCATAAGCATTTCACAACTCACAAAATGCAGTTGTATATAATTAGCCCTTTTATCTGCAAAGTAAATGCCAACCTTCAGTTCAAACTGAAAGGACAAAATGTGAAGTATTCAAATTGCTTAGGAAAAGTTGAATAAGTAATAAAACATTTTATCATAAACTTTTAATTTCAGCTAACATATTTGAATCATAATTCATGTTTTTGCATAATCAATCAACCAACCAGACTCAGAAATTCATAAACACAGGAACACAGCAGAGCAGTGCTTTTTTGCCTGTCATTTCCCCTCCTTCTCATGTCTTTAGTCAAGTCTTCACCTGTGTCAAGATGAAGAGCCTCGAACTGAAACAGTGACTTTTCATTTTCCTGCACTGATGCCACATGACCTGCTGAATTCCTCCAACATCGTTTTTTTCCCTCTCCAAAATCACAGATTTGGCATGCAAGCTCAATTCCAGCTTGCATGCCATGCCAAGCTTACACTGGAATCACATGCAGCATCTGAATGGTATCACCCACAAACACAAGGGCACCTAGGTTAGCAGAGAGGTATGAACTTACGATGCCATGCTCCACTCAATACCATTTTTTAACAATCTTCCCACTTATTGCATTATCATTCACTTATTCAATAGTTATAAAGAAGTGGCCATTTTCTTCAGTTAAGCAATTAAGATTCAAACATGGCTCAATAAACTTGCAAATCCATTACCTTGACCTTTGCCCACCTCAGGTTGGACGTGACTTCATAACTGAGATTCCAAGTTTAATCATCTCCAACCCTCCAGGTCCTATATTTAAAAAGTATTTCCACCCCCTCCAGTCTTGCCATTGTTCATCTCTCCTACTCCATTGTCTGTTGCTTCATTAGTAGCCAAGCTCTCACTCATGCTTGAACATATATTTTTCTCTAAACCACCACCTCTCTTCCACCTTCTCCCAACTTTAAAACCTAATAATATTGTTTGGTCATCTTCTCTGTTTCATTGAATTGCCTCCACACAATTTCACACTCTCCACTTTGATTTATGCCCTTTACTTGTCTGATTTTCCAAAAACAAAATGGAGGATAATGCTAAGTCTCGATTTTGCCATCAACGCTGAAAGACACTAAGTATCGCTGACCTCAAGATTAAAGCTGTCCACGAAAATCTTACAAGTCATAGCTCCAGTTCCCCAGTACCAGTCTGGTAATATCTACAGAGATTGTATAGCATCAAGCTGGTAGAAGATCCAATGAGACTCCTTTCCCATTCAACGAAAATTCTGGATTATAATTAACCTCTGAGTTATTTTGCAGAAAGCAAAAGTCAGGACCTTTACATAGAATTAAGGGAGAAGGCAAAATGACTAAATTTTTTTAGAAAAGGTGCTTTTAAAAGAGGCACTCACAACACGCTGGAGGAACTCAGCAGGTTGGGCAGCATCCGTGGAAACAATCAGTCAACGTTTCGGGCCGGAACCCTCCGTCAGGACAGTAGAGGGAAGGGGCAGAGGCCCTATAAAGGAGGTGGGGGGAGGGTGGAAAGGAGAAGGCAGTAAGGGGAAAGATAAAGGGGTGGGGGAGGGGAAGCAGGGAGGTAATAGGCAAGAAAGGTGAAGAAGGAATAGGGGAAAACACAATGGGTAGTAGAAGGAGGCGGAACCAAGAGGCAGGTGATAGGCAGCTGGGGGAGGGGGCAGAGTGACATAGGGATAAAGGAAGGAATGGGGAGGGAATTACCAGAAGTTGGAGAATTCTATGTTCATACCAAGGGGCTGGAGACTACCTAGACTGTATATGAGGTGTTGCTCCTCCAACCTGAGTTTAGCCTCATCATGGCAGTGGAGGAGGCCATGTATGGACATATCTGAATGGGAGTGGGAAGCAGAGTTGAAGTGGGTAGCTACTGGGAGAACCTGTCTGTTGTGGCGGACGGAGCAGTCCCCCAATCTGCGTCGGGTTTCATCGATGTAGAGGAGGCCGCACTGGGAGTACCGGATGCAATAGATGACCCCAACAGACTCACAAGTGAAGTGTTACCTCACTTGGAAGGACTGCTTGGGGCCCTGAATGGTGGCAAGAGAGGAGGTGTAGGGACAGGTGTAGCACTTGCGCTTACAAGGATAAGTGCCGGGTGGGAGATCTGTGGGGAGGGACGTTTGGATCAGGGAGTCGCGGAGGGACCCATCCCTGCGGAAAACGGAGCGGGGTGGAGAGGGAAAGATGTGCTTAGTGGTGGGGTCCTGTTGAAGGTGGCAGAAGTTGCGGAAGGTAATGTGCTGGATCCGGAGGCTGGTGGGGTGGTAGGTGAGGACAAGGGGAACTCTGTCCCTGTTGTGGTGACGGGAGGATGGGATGAGGGCCGAAATGTGGGAGATGGAGGAGATGCGGGTGAAGGCATCATTGATGACAGCATAAGGGAAACCACGATCCTTAAAGAAAGAAGACATTTGAGATGTCCTGGAACGGGAAACCTCATCCTCGGAGCAGATGCGGCGGAGACGGAGGAACTGGGAATAGGGAATGGCATTTTTCCATGTGGCGGGGTGGGAAGAGGTATAGTCGAGGTAGCTATGAGAGTCAGTGGGCTTGTAGAAGATGTCAGTGGACAGTCTGTCTCCAGTGATGGAGACCGAGAGATCGAGAAAGAGGAGAGGAGTGTCAGAGATAGACCAAGTGAACTTGCGGGCTGGATGGAAGTTTTAAGTAAAGTCGATGAAATTGACGAGCTCAGCATGGGTGCAGGAAGCAGCACCAATGTAGTCGTCATTGTACCGAAGGAAAAGTTGGGGAGCAGTACCAGAATAGGTTTGGAGCACGGACAGTTACACATAACCAGCGAAGAGGCAGGCATAGCTAGGGCCCATGCGAGTTCCCATAGCTACACCCTTGGTCTGAAGAAAGTGGGAAGAGCCAAAAGAGAAGTTATTGAGTGTGAGAACCAGTTCCGCCAACCGGAGGAGGGTAGTGGTGGTGGGGAACTGGTGAGGTCTCTTATCCAGAAAGTAATGGAGGGCCTTCTTGATGGGGAATGGAGGTGTATAGGGATTGGACATCCATAGTGAAAATGGAGCGGTTGGGACCGGGGAACTGGAAGTTATTGAAGAGGTGGAGGGTATGGGATGTATCCCGGATGTAGGTGGGGAGGGACTGAACTATGGGTGACAAAATGGAGTCCAGGTAGACAGATACAAATTCGGTGAGACAGGAGCAGGCAGAAACTATGTGTCTATCGGGACAGTCAGGCTTGTGGATCTTGGGGAGGAGGTAAAACCGAGCGGTATGGGGTGTGGGAATTCTGAGTTTAGTGGCTGAGGATGGAAGGTCTCCGGAGTTGATAAGGGCGGTGATGGTACGGGAGACAATGGATTTATGTTTTTTGGTGGGGTCCTGTTCCAGGGGTAAGAAAGAGGTGGTGTCAGAGAGCTGCCGTTTGGCCTTAGTGAGGTAGAGGTCCATCCGCCAGACTACTGTGGCACCACCTTTGTCAGCGAGTTTGATGGTGAGGTTGGGATTAGTGCGGAGAGAGTGGAGGGCAGTGCGTTCAGAGGGAGTGAGGTTGGAACAGGAGAGAGGAGTGGTGAAGTTGAGACGGTTGATGTCTCTGCGACAGTTCGAGATAAAAAGATCGAGTGCAGGTAGAAGGCCCGGGCGGGGTGTCCAGGTGGAGGATGAGGGTTGAAGACAGGAGAAGGGGTCATCAGTAGGGGGAGGGGAATCCTTGCCAAAGAAGTAGGCTCAGAGATGTAGGCGACAAAAGGAGAGTTCAGCGTCATGGCGGGCACGGAACTCACTGAGGTGTGGACGGAGGGGGACAAAAGTGAGGCCCTTGCTAAGAACAGAACGTTCTGCCTCAGAGAGGGGAAGGTCAGAGGGGATGGTGAAGACATGGCAAGGGTTGGGGCTGGGGTCGGAGGAGGATGAAGGGTGGGAGGTCTCAGGAGGGAGAAGGGGGCTGAGATATTCAGGGAGAGTGGGGTTAGGGGAGGACAAGGGATCAGAGGAATGGAGGGGCGATGAGGGATAGAGGGAAGGTTGGGAGTTGCGGGGAGGAAAGAGGGTAGTGGGGGAATAAGTCGGGCGGTAGGACCCAGTGGCGGATGCTGCCCGACCTGCTGAGTTCCTCCAGCGTGTTGTGAGTGTTGCTTTGACCCCAGCATCAGCACATTATTTTGTGTTTACTTTTAAAAGAAGCATGGGATATTCACAAATTATAAGGAAATATGCATTTTTAGGGACACAGCAATGAATGTAATTGGACATGTCAGTTACATCTCCTTTAAAAGGCTCCATCGTTTCAATGGTTCTTACATCAAGAATTATGCCCAAAATCATTAATTCACAGTCAATTGCATCTGGAAAGATGCATACTCTGCAGCCCATGGAGAAGCATTCATAATAGCACTACCTGGATTTCTATATTTAACTGCACGTCCATGGATCCCAGAAGTTAATTGCTGTTGTTGCACTGTGATGGAATAGCCACTGACATTTTCTACTCTGAATTCTGAGCCAGTTATGTATGTTCCTGTTCACTCAAGCAATTCTCAATCCATCAAATACATGTATATTAAAATGACAGCTTAATTTAGTTACAGCAAAAGACTTATGATACTCAGCAATTTATGCTGCACCTTCCCAACCTTGCAAAAATAAAGCATTTAATCCAGAGCACAATTTTAAAAATGAACTATTATAAACTCCTTCCAGTTCTGATATTAGAGAAACGACACAACTTCCTAATGTTCCAATAAGAAGCAATTTATTGTTAAAGTTCTAATATAAATCAATAAAGTAACTGTTTCATGCTTGCACAGTGATGGCATGTTCTAACATAGCTGTAAGCACCTACAAATCTAATTATTCAAAAGTAATCTTTAACGCACTAATCATTGCAAAAATATAAGTGCATGTGGCAGTGATGCAGCATATTAAGATGCTCTCTATTGCACATCTGTGGAAGGTCATGAGTATTGATGTGCATAGTCCAGCTCTCTTCAGCCTCCTGAAAAAGTAGAGGAGTTGATCAGATTTCTTGATTGTGCATGATGTGTTCTAAGACCGTGAAAGGTTGTGCGAGATGTCCAGACGTTTGAAATAGTTTGTAGTTTCCACTGCTGTCTCGCCAATGTAAAGGAGGGTGTGAAAAGCCACATATCAGGCTAATTTGTACACAAAACTAGGTCTATGAGTAACACCAGTACTCTGGATCTCAGGTTCTCAAACACGTACAGCAGAACCCAACAAAATGAAAAACCTATAGAAAAATACAACTACTCGGTGTACAAAACCCAGCATGACACCTATGGCAGTAACTTAAAATTAATTAAACATTTACAGTATATGCAATCAAACTGGTTCAAAAGGTCCTGTTAAATACAAAAAACTCAAAATGCCTATCTGCATGGGTACCTCTGAAAACTACTCATCACTCTTCTCTTCTCTAGAGCAAAGGCGATATTACTCCTTTATCTTATGAAGAGGAATTATAGCCTGTGTTGTTTCAGAAGCTTGACTTCAATTTTTACTTGTATCTTTTATCCTGAATTAACTGCCCTGGGAGTTTCCTCTTTCATTCCAGTTCTTCTGCAAGTACAGCTTTTTCCACTCTCGCTCCTTGCAATTTGGATACTTTTCCACCTCTGTCATTGTATCTTTAAGTGCCACTTTTCCACAGGGAATATACAGTTGAACTCTTGGCAGCTTTCATTTTTACTGATATTCATTCTTAGGTTTCTTATGTAGGTGTAAATGGAGCAGGAGTGGAGATTATTTTGCCCCTCAAGCGTACTCCTCTGTTTAATAGAACCACGGCTGAGCATCAACCTCAAGACTGTTTTCCTGCTTTGACCACATATCCCTTGATTCCCCGAATATCCAAAAACATATCAGCCAGAGTTACCAATAAAATCAGCAAGCAATCCACCACAGCAACCCAGAGTAGAGAGCTCCAAAGACTCACAAGTGAAGTAATTCTTACTTAGTACTAAATTACCCTCTTCTCATTTTAAAACTGTAACTCCTGCTTGCAGTTTTCTTAGACTAGGAAACATTCCCCTACATCAACCTTGTTGAGGCCACCGAGAGATAAGTTCATTTCTTATTCCAAACTATAGAAGCTTATCCTACATTCACAGATATAACACAACTGCCATCTTAGAAACCAATCTGGTGAAATGTTACTGCATTCCATTTGTAGTAAGCATTGTTTTGTTTAAGGAAGGATATCAAATTTGCACACAGTATTCCAAATGTTGTGTCACGAGGACCCTATATAATAGTAGCAAGTGCCACTAAAAGGAAAAGTACAGGTCAATAAATGCAGGCTGTTCTCACATGATTCCAGAACTGTGTCAAATCATTTAAGATTAAAGATTTAGAGGGAGACAGCTTTCATTTCTTTTCTGCTGCACCCCAAAAGCATTAGATCTTGTAGGTTTACTAATCTACACTCAACTGCAACTTAAAGGTCACTAACAAGAGGTCAATAGTTTGGATTAAAAAGGAGCAGATGAAAAATGTTTCCAAAGATTGGATGTTCATCTGAAATTCTCACCCTGAAAGAATAAGGCAGAAATACACATCACTAACATGTCATACCGTAATCAGTAATTGAAAAGTCCTATCTTACAAGGTATACATGATAGGAATTTGGAAGAACCCGCAGATATCTGATTTTGGATAGCGTGGACATAGTGGTCTAACTGGCAAACCCCTATGCTATAAATTCTATGTTTCTGAAACTTAGATGACAACTGAGTATCTCAAGATTAATTATAAATTTTAATGACAAAAGCAGGCTCTTACTCCAGAATGCAGTATTTTTATGTACATATCAAATTGAGAAGGAGTATGTATACATTCTACGGCAGATGCAAATACCTTCTCCATGTAATTGAATATTTTTCAGTCAAGTGTATGTGAACAATGTTTAATTATTATTCCATTTTGAAATGTTAAGAGCTATCAAAATCGGTATTAGTGGGAGCAACATACTCAGAAGTCACTTAAACAAGATCTATGGAGAAAAATACCAATCTAAAATCTAGACATCTATCATATCCTGTATAGTAAGCAATATATGATTTGCATCTCATTAAAATGTGCAAGCAAGCTCTTGCGTCAATTTATACTGCTGAATACCATTATGCAAATTTCTTTGTAAACAAGGTGGAATTATTTTCTTTTGATAACAGACAACCTATCTAACATCAAAGAGGTATAATATTATGTAAATAATTAAAATTTAACTTAAATTTTAATGTCACAATACAACTTTGGTTATTCCTCACTACCCGGTATTTCTTTCCTGATATCTTATCATCAGGCTCCATGCACAGCTTGGATTATGTTATTAAGAAGATGCATTAAATAAACTAGTTAAAACCTGAAAACATTGCCTAAAATTGTATCATATAGCAAAGGAAACTACTGAGTCTGGGAAAAGATAATAAAGCAGTGATAATAATCTACAAAATTATTTATTCAGTGAGACAGTGGGCAATAGGCCCCTCGAGCCACACCACCCCGACAAACTTGATTAACCCTAACCTACCTAATTATATAGCAATTTACAATGACCAATTAACCTACCCAACACATCTTTGGAAAGTGGGAGGAAACTGGAAGATCCGAAGAAAACCCACACATTCCACAGGGAGGATGTACAGAGACATAACGGCACTGGAATTGAACTCCAGAACACCCTGAGCTGCAATAATGCTGCGCTAACTGGTATGCTACTGGGTACAATAATTGCACCTGCCATGAATTATTTTAACATTACAGATTGGCTACAATGAAATTGGCTCAACAGCCTACAATGAAAATTTTGCCTTTCCTTCAACTTCAGCCTGACGTTTATCCTAATGATGGCTGAGCGCCTAGCTTCTCTGTGATTTCTGCATCTGCATTTCAGTGCCTAGAGTTGTCATGCATTACCTCCCAGCTTTGCTACTGGTAGCAGTACAATCTTACTTGCTGCATTTACAACAAAGTCAATGCCAGTGATAGTAAAACTATTGGAAAAGACATCCAAATCAACAAGATATAAAAAGTACTTTAAATATCCTTCGCAAGATCTGGGATGATGAGCTTAACACTTATCCAAAGTAAAAAAAAATGTACAATGTCATATATTAGCAAGTACATGATGCAGCGCAATGTTTCTCACATTTTTGTTGACAGAGAGGGAGAGACAGCAATCTCAATCTCTATACAGTAATATCTTTTTCATTTTCTGCTCACATTTATACAGTGGCCAAGCAGGCAACATTGTAGTGAATTAGTGCTGCAGCCTCTACACTATCTCAAAATGCTTCACTTATCCCAGTACCATAACTGATGATTTAATTTTTCGTTCCAATTTCCAATATTGGAATCTCAAAAATGGAATCTCCCGCACCATAATGTAATGAAGCAGCACTTACCTACAGTGCAGTATTTGAAATATAGTGCAGTTCTCTGGTATACCTTTAAAAGCTTCAATACGTTAGAAGGATCCTGAAAATGAATCCTCAGAACACTCTCATACCTTAACAGTAACCCAGTAGTAAGATTAATGAAATGATTTTCTGAATAACGTGACCTCCACAAGAGCAATGACAAAACTCCAAGACTGAGCACTTTAAGGAAGGAATTCAAAACAAATTTTGATAGTGTTGAAAAAGCTTACACAAAAATAGGGGTTATGCACAGAAAATCACTGGTTTTCCTTTTAAAGAATCATTTTTAATTACAAAGCAAAAAAAAAGCACCAACTCGTGAAGAGTTGATCAAACCAGTTTTGCAACATCCACAGAATCTGTGGATGTCAAATGGCAAAATGTTTAAAAAAATAATTACTGGAGGAACTCATCAACCATAGAGGGAGATGGACAGTCAACCTTTCAGGCTAAAATCCTTCATCAATCGACTTGTCCCCTCCTCAGATGCTGCCTGACCCACTGCCATCCTCCAGCAATTTGTTTATTGCTCCATATTCCAGTATTTGTGATCCCTTATGCCTACAGGTTTAAAGTTATACTAATTTCTAAACTTCAAGGGAGGAAAGTATAAAGAAAATTTGGCAAAACAGTGTGAAGAACCTGACCAGAAAGACCTGAGTTCTTTTTCCTATTCAGCTATACAAACACATTGATGAAGCACCAACGCATCTGCCAATTTAATGCAAATGAAGAAAAAAAAATTAAAACAAGATATCTAAATATCTGCAAACCGTGCAACAACTAGAGGCAAACCTATGGACTCAAGTTTCAAGGATTCTTCATCTCCTGGTCTCAGTATTTATTACTTATTTACTTACTTTTATTATTTGCAGTTTGTTGTCTTTTGCACACTGGTTGAACACCCAAATTGGTGCAGTCTTTCGCTGATTCTGTTACGGTTATTATTCTATTATGGATTTATTGAGTATGCCCACAAGAAAATGAATCTCAAGGTTGTATGGTGACATATATGTACTTTGATAGAAATTTATTTTGAGGTTGTATTTAATAGTACCGCATATAATCTGCCATGCAAAAACCGTGTATGACAAGCTGCATACACTCAGTGGATACTTTATTACCATATTGATATCCTCATCCCTTCACTGTTATAACTCTGTGTAATGAAAGATGCTCTGGTGCATATGACTAAGTATATGGATGTACACTCAGTGACCACTTTATTAGGTCCATTTGCTCATTAATGCAAATACCTAATCAGCCAATTATGTGGCAGCAACCCAATGCATAAAAACATGCAGACATGGTCAAGATGTTCAGATGTTGCTAAGACCAAACATCAAAATAGGGAAGTAAGGTGATCTAAGTGACTTTGACCATGGAATAATTGTTGGTGCCAGATGGGGTGGTTTGAATATCTCAGAAATTGCTGAACTCCTGGGATCTTCACACACAATAGTCTGTAGAGTTTACAGAGAATGGTGCAAAAAACTACAACATCCATCGAGCCGCAGTTCTGTGGATGAAAATGCCTTGTTGATGAGAAAGGTCAGAGAAGAATGGCCGACTGATTCAAGCTGACAGGGAGGCAACAGTAACATAAGTAATCACACATTACAACAGCAGTGTACAGAAGACCATCTCTGAACACACAACCTAACGAACCTTTAAGTGGATGGGCTACATCAGCAGAAGACCACACCAGATTCCACTCCTGTTCCTAATAAAGTGGTCAGTGAGTGTATATATTGCCATATTAAATAAAGCAAGGCAGAATCTAAGATTAGCAGTAAAAAAAAAGTTCTTGAAACAAAAAGCATCTGACCATGTAACATTTCATTATATGGTTCGTTGACAAGCCGTGGGGGTTTAAAAAAACACCTGAAAAATCTCAATGCCACCTATGACCGTTGATAAAATAGCAAATTATGTAACTAGATCAACTACAAGCTGAAATTTGTGAAACTGAAAGTAACTGAATTACTGTATACTAAGGTTAAGCAGCTTTTATGGAGCAAACTGTTCATCAATTTTGTTGAGTTCTCTGAAAATAACAGTTCTTACCAAAACACAACATAACTTTGCCAGATCAACTAATACAGGAGTTTCTAATTAAAACCGCTGATCTGACAGACAATTTAAATTTCTTCGATTGTAAAAGATCAAACACTACTAATGGTGCAAGGAGATAATTCGTGTTTTTATTTGGAAACTTATACTCCAACCACTAACCTTGAGCAAGTAGACCTCGATTTATTTGCTTTCAAAACAGTGAAAACAAGCCTCTTTCCAATTATCTTTTCTCAGAGCTTATTAGCCTCATGGAAACTCTGACCAGGCTCAAAACAAGATTTCCAGAGTCAACATTTTCCTCCAGAAATACATGATTATTAGACCTCTGCCTTCCAAAATAAAATTATGTTGAAAGCTTGATCTTCCAACCCACCAAAGTTCAGTGTGAGCAGCACTTTACAGAAGATAAATGGCCAAAAATTGCGATGAATGAATAGATGTTCCTAAATTAACTTTGCATGCAATCACCAGAAAGATGCCTACCATTCTATGCCCAGACCATATAACCACATAACAATTACAGCACGGAAACAGGCCAACTCGGCCCTTCTGGTCCATGCCGAACTCATACTCTCACCTAGTCCCACCGACCTGCCCTCCGTATTTCAGTGAATTTGATCATTTGGCTGTCATTCTCCTACATGCAGGCAGAGACTAAAAAGTAAAGCTCCAGAAATTAGGGCAATAAAGAGGTGATTGTGGGAGGCAGAGGCGCAGCAACAAGATCGCTTTGAGTGGGTGGACTGCACTATGTTCAAGAACGTATCTGTGGATCTAAGTCAATAAACCAAGGTTGTAATGGACTTTATTAAAACCGTTGTAGACAAGTGTGTCCCTACAAGATCACTCAGTCTCCCCAACCAGAAGCCCTGGATGAACCATGAGATCCTTGCTGAGAGCCAGGTCAGAGGCATTCAAGTCCAGTGACCAAGAAAGTTATACAAGAGGTCCAGGTACGATCTCCGGAAAGCCATCTCACAAACGAAATGACAATTCCAAACTGAACTTCAATCAACAAAGGATGCTCGACAACTGGAGAAGGACTTGAATGCTATCACCTCTTATAAAGTTAAATCAAGCAACACAGGCAACAACAGCGCTTCATATTCAGATGAGGTCAACATCTTTTATCCTCATTTTGACCATCAAAACATGGAGGAACCATCACAAACTCCCACAACCCCGATGATTCTGTGATGTCAGTCTCTGAGGCTGGTATGTGAGCAGCCTTCAGGAGGGTGAACCCACAAAGAGCACCTGGCCCAGACAAGGTACCTGACCAAGTACTAAAGACCTGTGCTGATCCAGAGGTTGGTGTGCTCACTGAGATCTTTAACCTCTGGCTTAGGCAGTTTGAGGTATTCACCTTCTTCAAGCAGCCCTCACTTATACCGATGCCCAAGAAGAACTTAGTAACCTGCCTCAATGACCATCATCCAGTTGCACTTACATCTGCAGTGATAAGGTGTTTTGAGAGGTTGTTGGTGATGAAATACATCAACTCCTGCCCGAGTAGCGACTTGGATCTGCTCTAATTTGGCTACTGGAGCAACAGGTCCACAGCAGATGCCATCTCATTGGCTCTTCACTCAACCCTGGAACATCTGAACAGCAAAGATGCAAACATCAGGATGCTCTTTATTGACTACAGCTTGGTATTCAATATTATTACCCCCTCAAAACTAATCAATAAACTTCAAGACCGTGGCTTCAATACATCCTTGTGCAATTGGATCCTTCATTTCCTCACTTGCAGATCTCAGGCAGTTTGGATTGGCAACATCTACTCCACAATCTCCATCAGCATAGCTGCACCACAAAACTGCGTGCTTAGCTCCTTGCTCTACTGGCTTTATGCTTATGTCTGTGACGCTAAGCACAGCTCCAATTCCATATTGAAGATTGTTGACGACACCACCGTCATAGGCCGAATCTAAGTTGGTGACAATCAGCATATTGGAGGAAGACTGAAAATCTGCCTGAGTGGTGCCATAACAACAACCTCTTACTCAATGCCAGCAAGACCAAGGGGCTGATTATTGACTTCAGGAGGAGGAAGAAACAGAGGTCTATGAGCTAATCCTCATCGGAGGATCAGAGGTGGAAAGGGTCAGCAACTTTAAATTCCTCAGTGGTATTATTTCAGAGGACCTGTCCTGGGCTCAGCATGTAAGTGCAATTACAAAAAGAAATACAGCCGTGCTCTACTTCCTGGAGTTTGCAAAGATTCATCATGACATCTAAAACTTTGCCAAGCTTCTATAGATGTGTAAAGGAGAGTATATTGACTGCCTGCATCACAGTCTGGTATGGAAACACTTATGCCCTGGAATGGAAAATTCTACAAAAAGAAGTAGATATGGAGCACATCTACACGAAGCGTTGTCGCAGGGAAGCAGCATCCAACATCAGGGACCCCCACCACCCAATTCACGCTCTCTTCTCGTGGATGCAATTAAGGAGAAGGTACATGAGCCTCAGGACTCAACACCACCAGGTTCAGGCACATTGCCACCCCTCAATCATCAGGCCCTTGAACCAAAGGGGATAACTTCACTTGACTTCATTTGCTCCATCACCGAACTGTTCCCAGAACCTATGGACTCAAGTTTCAAGGATTCTTCATCTCATGTTCTCAATATTTATTACTTATTTTTATTATTTGCAGTTTGTTGGCTTTTGCACACTGGTTGAACACCCAGATTAGTGCAGTCTTTTGCTGATTCTGTTATGCTTATTATTCTATTATGGATTTATTGAGTATGCCCGCAAGAAAAAGAATCTCAAGGTTGTATGGTGACATATATGTACTTTGATATAAATTTATTTAGAACTTTGAACGTTTTACCCTTTCCAACCATTTCTATCAGAAACTGCATGCCATGCTGTTGTGACAACCAAAACCTCAAGAAATTGGAATTGCATAAGTATTTGACACTTGCTGTTACCAATACATGGCTAAATATCCCACACTTGTAAAGGCCTTGTATGTCCAGGGCTCTCAATAAGATGGCGCATTTTACATGGGACTAGTAATGATAACTTTGATGCATATTTCAAATCTATATGTATCAATGCTTATGAACCTATTAATATTTACGACATGTTAACTGAAGGAGGGAAGCAAATATTTACAGAATGCGATAAATGGTATTTTCATTTTAAAACATTGGGAAGCATTCTGTTTAAAAAAGTGTCTGTAATTTTTAATGGCATACATAAAGAGGAAAATACACTCACAATTCCCTCAGATTTTCCATTGTCACTTTAATAAGGATTATATACAGTACAGTAAAAAGAGCATGTATAATATAAACTCCAATTATTTGGATATCCATAATACTGTAACAAAGGCAAATATATAATACTTGCTTCTGCTTTTATCTATATTCATAGAAAATGAACAGCGGATACCGACGCAAAATCTTTCTCATGTGCTGGCAATCCAAAAAGTGCATCAACAACCCAATCCATCGCTGATACCTCAGAAAAAGGTGGTACTATCTTGTCTGAGGAAACAGCAGCAGAGGCAGAGGAGGGGCTGAATACCATTACCACCAACATCCAAGCAGCAAAACACAGCCAGGAAGACGTCATCTCAAATGCAGGATCCTCCAAAGGCCACTTCACAAAAAGATGACGTCATACCTCACTACACCTGGAAAACATGAATGGACACATCAGGCATATGGGTCAGGAGCCATTCTCTTAACCCTTCTTAACCCAACATCTAACCTATGCTGCACCTGCACTGGAAGCATATGGCGAGACAGCACTATGTCGGCTTACAGATACTACTGGACCTACTCTGCGTATTGCTGGCATGGGTACGTTAAGTTAACACACCGTTTTGTCAACTCAGAATTTCAAACAAAATATGCATAGAAGTGTGATGTGTGGTGAGAGGGCTTTATCTGTTCAAAATATAGGGCAGCTGGGTGCAATGTCCTGACTATGTGAAGTCACATATGGCATATTTCGCTACCAGTTTGTGTAGTGATATCCAATCACTTTTGGCACTCCTCTGAACCACACACAAAATGAAGTGGGGAGGGTGGTGGGAGGCACAGAGTTAACCTACACATAGTCGTGTATTAGCCAACTGCTAATGTACGGTAATTCCTCCATAATTAAGGAGGTGAGCTGTCAGGTCAGTTATTTTGATCTAATTAATGCCTGGTCACTTCTACTGGATATTGGGTGTTAATTAAGGACAACTTTGGAACTCTGCCATGAACAGCAGGCAGCTTAGGCTCACATCTGCATCACCACCTGCAGAATAGATGATAGAACAAAAATTGGGATTAATTAATTGCCTTCTGCCAGCTTGAGCGCATGTACACTTCTACCAAAATGAGTAATAATTGGCTATTTCATCATTGAATATACATATTCATTGCCCCTGTGTATTCCTGGAATTCCAACTTCCTCCATTTACCCATGCCCAATCTCTGTATCTTCCCCCCTCCTCTAACACATCAGCTGCTTAAGCACACATCTCATGTATCCTGGCATTCTCATCTGCACGATACATGTGTGGCATCCCTTGTTTGGTTGCTAGCACTCCAGATCTCTGGTCTCAAGTGAAGTTCAAGGACCACAACAGACAGATCCACAGGCACATCCTAACATAACACCACAGTCCAGCACAGTGGCAGCTGCACTAAGGCACCAACTTTAAAATCAGCTGCCAAAACAGGCCTTATTGGATATGTTAAGCAAAAATTTAAAATTCAGCAGTATTGCCTCGTGACAAAATACACCTGCAACCACACAAAATCTAAAATTCTATGATAATCATTGCAAATTTTCACGGTGTATAGGCCAACAATGTTTCTCAATCAACATTAGTGGAACAAATTTGTTTCATCTTGTATCTCACTGTAGTGTGCTCTGTTTCCATCTCTGCAGTACTTGTAATTAGAACGTTTAAAAGAAACCCTAAAGTGCAAATTCTGTCTTCACAAGGAAGCTTCATCCATTTGTTCGTTTCAGCATTAACAGAGTGCATCTGTTTCTGAGCCAACACCCAACTTCAAAACACCACAGAAACACAAATTAAAGTGCTAGTCTTTCGGATGTGCACAAATTGGTTTTATCCTGATTACCTTTAAAATCCATTACTAACTTGACACAAGGTCTTCGGAACAATCTGAAGATGTGACCAGGCAAGTTATTCATGTTTACATGAATTCTACTTTAACTCAGCAGCAACAAAGAAAACAAAAAATGTTAGAAAATCTAACTCTGGTCTGTCTACCTGACCCAATGGAAAAACGTAGGTAAGTAGAAATAATTCCTGCAAAAAATCGCATTCTGCACTATGGACTTACAGACAAGAGCTCACAAGAGCTCACATACATAACAAGAATTTTCAAATTAGAGAGCCAGCTTGTTTACAGAACCACAGTTCTCTGTAATATGGTGGATTCCAGTTACTGTAATTGGGACACATGGGGACCAGTACATTTCAGCCCAATTAAGCAGCTGCCTCAATTAGCCAAAGTTTCATGGAAACACTTAAAAAAAGCATATAAAAAAAGACAAACTACTGTTTAACTGAGTAACAAAGTATGTATTTACATGAATGCAGAATCCCACTGTGCTACATGATGGGGTTTAAAGTAGAATTGTTGGAGGATGGGAACCAGAGTGCCAGAACAGTTAGTGGAGAGGTTGTGAAGACAGATATTGTGAAGTCCTCAGGCAAAGTCAGGAACCAAAAGGTTGAGCATGGTGCAACTAATGTCCTGAGCTGCGTACACTTCCATCTGAGTAGTATCTATCCTATGAAAGGCAGATAAGCTCAGGGCATGGATCAACACCTGGAACTATGATAGTGTAGCATTGCGACTTGGTTGCAAGGAGCGGCAGGACTGGCAGCTGAATAGTCTGGGGTTCCGTTGTTTTAGATGCCACAGAGCAGGAGGGATTAAAGGAGGAATGGTGGCATTACTGGTCAGGGGAAATGTCACATAGTGCTCAGTCAGAACAGACTGGAGAACTCATCTTGTGAGGCATTATGGGTGGAACTGAGAAATAAGAAAGGTGGGATCACACTAATCAGGCTGTATTACAGACCACTCAGAAGTCTGAGGAATTTAGAGGAACAAATTTGCAGAGAGATTGCAGACTGTTGCAAGAAACATAAGGCTGCCATAGTAGGTGATTTTAACTTTCCACATATTGACTGGGACGCCCACACTGTAAAAGGACTAGATGGGATAGAATTTGTCAAATGAGTTCAGGGAAGTTTCCTTGATCAGTACATAGCAGTGTGTGACATTTGATCTGATATTAGGGAATGAGACAGGGTAGGCGACAGAAATTTGTGTAGGGTTTCATTTCGCATCCAGTGATCACAACGCCATTAGTTTCAAACTAAATATTCAAAAAGATAGGTCTGGCCATGGTTTGTGAATTGAAGAAGGGTCTATTTTGATGGTATCAGAAAGGATCCAGCAAGTGTGGATTGGGACAGGCTGTTGTCTAGCAAAAGTGCACTTGGTAAGTGGGAGGCCTTCAAAAGTGAACTTCTGAGCGTACAAAGCTTGTATGCGCCTGTCAGAATAAAAGATAAAGATAACAGGTGTGGGGAATCAAGAGATATTGAGGCCTTTGTTCTGAAAAAAGTAGGTACATAGCAAGTATAGGCAGGTAGGAATAAATGAGGTACATATGGAGTATAAGAAATGCTAGAGAACACTTAAAAAAGAAACACAAACACGAGGAGATCTGCAGATGCTGGAAATTTAAGCAACACACACAAAATGCTGGCGAACACAGCAGGCCAGACAGCATCCATAGGAAGAAACACAGTCGACGTTTCGGGCCGAGACCCTTTGTCAGGACTAACTGAAAGAAGAGATAGTAAGAGATTTGAAAGTGGGACGGGGAGGGGAGATCCGAAATGATAGAAGAAGACAAGAGGGGGAGGGACAGAGCTAAGAGCTGGAAAGTTGATTGGCAAAAGGTATACAAGGATGGAGAAGGGAGAAGATCATGGTACGGGAGGCTTAGGGAGAAAGAAAGGGGGAGGGGAGCGCCAGAGGAAGATGGAGAGCAGGCAAGGAGTAATTGTGAGAGGGACAGACAGAGAAAAAGAGGGAGAGTAAAAAAGGGAAAAAATAAAAATAAAAATAAAAATAAATAAATAAATAGATAGATAGATAGATAGATAGATAGATAGATAGATAGATAGATAGATAGATAGATAGATAAATAAATAAATAAGGGATGGGGTAAGAACTGGAGGAGGGGCATTAACGTAAGTTAGAGAAGTCAATGTTCATGCCATCAGGTTGGAGGCTACCCAAACGGAATATAAGGTGTTACTCCTCCAACCTGAGTGTGGTTTCATCTTGACAGGAGGCCATGGATAGACATATCAGAATGGGAATGGGACGTGGAATTAAAATGTGTGGCCACTGGGAGATCCTGCTTTCTCTGGCGGACAGAGCATAAATGTTCAGCGAAATGGTCTCCCAATCTGCGTCGGGTCTCACCAATATACAGAAGGCCACACTGGGCGCACCAGACGCAGTACATCACACCAGCCAACTCACAGGTGATGTGTTGCCTCACCTGGAAGGACCAGCACTTAAAAAAGAAATCAGGAGGGCTAAAAGAAGGTACGAGGTTGCCCTAGCAGACAAGATAAAGGAGAATCCCAAGGATTCTACAGAATCTTCTGAGGGCCAGATCTATGGCATTCAGGTCTGTAGAAGAAAAACATGTATGAATTGTGGATAGCCATTTCAAGAGCTGAAGAACAATTCTGAGCAAGGTTGGTGGGAAAATCAGATTCGCGTCAACCCTGGCAGGGTTTGTAGGCCATTACTTCCTATAAAGCAAAACCTAACGATCCTGAATGGCAGTGATGCTTCACTCCCAGACGAGTTCAATGCCTTTTATGCTTGCTTTGAAAGGGGGAAAAGAAAACTACAGCTATGACTATCCCTGCAACACCCGATGACCATGTGATTTCCATCTCATAGGCCAACATCAAGGTGAACCCTCTCAAGGCAACAGACCCCAATGGAGTAGCTGGTAAGGCTCTGAAAACCTGTGCCAACCAACTGGCAAGGGTGTTCAAAGACATTTTCAATCTCTCAAGTTTCCACCTGCCTCAATAGGGCAACAACTATACCAGTATCCAAGAAGAGCAGGATGAGTACTTTAACAACTATCATCCAGTAGCACTCACACCTGTGGCGATTAAGCACTTTGAGAGGGGTGGTTAGGACTCCTGAATCAGCAAAGCCAGAGACCCACTGCAATTTACTTATCGCCACATTAGGTCTAAAGTGGCCGCAATCTCACTGGCTCTTCACGCAGCCCTGGATCACCTGGACAATACAAATCCCATGTCAGGATACTGCTTATTGACTACAACTCCATGTTTAATACAATCATTCCTACAACCCTGATTGAGAAGCACCAGAACGTGGGCCTCTGTACCTCGCTCTACAACCGGATCCTCAACTTCCTAACAGAAGACCACTATCTGTGCAGATCAGAAATAACATCTCCACCTCACTGACAATCAACACTGGCACACCTCAAGGAAATATGCTTAGCCCACTGCGCTACTCTCTCTACACCCATGACAGTGTAGCTAGACACAGATCAAATGTCATCTAAATATTTGCTGGTAATACAGCCATTGTTGACAGAATTCCAAATGGTGACAAGCGTGCATACAGGAGCAAGATATATAAGCTAGTTGAGTGATGTCACAACAACAACCTTGCACTCCATGTCATAAAACTAAAAGAACTGATTGTTAACTTCAGAAAGGGCAAGATGAGAGAACACACACCAGGGACCAGAAATGGAAAAGTGAGGATCTAGACTGGACCCAATATATCAATGCAACTACAAAGGTTCATGACAGCGGCTATATTTCATTAGGTATTTGAGGAGATATGGTATTTCACCTAAAATGCTCTTAAATTTCTGCACATTTGTACTGTGGAGAACATTCTAACTGGCTATATCACCATCTGGTATGGAGGGGTCACTGTACAGGATCAAAGTAAGTTGCAGACAGTTGTAAACTTAGTCAGCTCCATCATGGGCACTGGCCTCTGTAGTAGCTAGGACATCTTCAAGCAGCAATGCCTCAAAGAGGTATCATCCATCATTAAGGATCGTCATCACCCACGTCATGCCTTGTTCTCATTGTTACCATCAGGAAGGAGATACAGAAGTATGACGGCAAATACTCAAAAATTCAGGAACACCTTCTTCCCCTCTCCCCCTGCCATCCAATTTCTGAATGGACACTAAACCCATTAACACAACCTTATTTTTTATATATACATACATACATATATAAATAAAATCAGAATGGTAATCCTTTTGTGGAGCCAAAAGAGTTGGGCAGATCTTTTTTTTTTGCATGTGTATTTAGTCAGAATATGGACAGAGAGGCTATAGAAGTGAGGCAAAGCAGCATCAATATCCTTGCACAGATTACAGTGGAGGAAATGTTTACTGTGCTGGAGTTAATTAGAGAGGACAAATCTCCAGGGCCGAGCAGGGTGTTTCAGGAGGCGAGTGCAGAAATTGCTGGGGCCGCAGCAGAGATATTAAAATCATCCTTAGCAACAAGTGAGGTACCAGAGGATTAGAGGACAGCCAATGTTGTTCCGCTGCTCAAGAAAGGCTCCAAAAATAAACCAGGACACTATAGGTCAGTGAGCCTGACATCAGTAGTGGGAAAGTTATTGGAAAGTATTCTGAGGGACCAGATATGTAAGTATTTGGATAGGCATGGATTAATTAAGGATAGTCAGCATGGCTTTGTGCATGGTAGTTATGTCTAACCAATCTTAAGAGTTGTTCAAGGAAGTTGTCAGGAAAGTTGATGAAGACAATGCAGTGGATGGTGTCTACATGGACTTCAGTAAGGCACTTGACAAAGTCCCTCATGGGAGGTTAGTCAAAAAGGTTCATTTGCTTGGCTTCCAAGATGAGGTAGTAAACTGGATTAGACATTGGCTTTGTGGGAGAAGCCAGAGTGGTAATAGATGTTTGTCCCTCTAACTGGAGGCCTGTGACTAGTGAAGTGCCGCAGGGATCAATGCTGGGTCCGTAGTTTGTCATCTATATCAACAATCTGGATGATAATGTGGATTGGGGGTGTAGTAGACAGCAAGGAAGGCCATCATGGCTTGGATCATGGATCTGGACTGGCTGGAAAAATGAGCTGAAAAAAGGCAGATGGAATTTAATGCAAACAAGTGCAAGGGGTTGCACTTCAGTAGGACCGACCAGGGTAGATGTTACACAGTGATCAGTAGAGCACTGAGGAGTGCGGTAGGAAAAAGGGATTTGGGAATTCAGGTACATAATTTGTCCAAAGTCAGCTTTTAGGCTTCATAAGTCAAAAGTACTGAGTACAGGAGACAGGATGCTATGTTGAAGTTGTTAAGACTGGTGAGGCCTAATTTGGAGCATTGTGTGCAGTTTTGATCATCTACCTACAGGAAAGATGTAAACAAGGTTGAAAGAGTAGAGAGAAAATTTACAACGATGTTGTCAGATCGGGAGGACCCGAGTTATAAGGGAAGATTGAAAAGGTTAGGACTTTATTCCTTGGAACATAGAAGATTGAGAGAAATTTGATGGAGCTACACAGAATTATGTGAGGTATAGATAGGGTAAATGCAAACAGGCTTTTTCTACCGAGGTTGGGTGGACTACAACCAGAGATCATCGGTTAAGGTAAAAGGTGAAAAGTTTAAAGGAACATGAGGGGAACTTCATGCAAGTGGTGCATGCAAGCTTGATTTTAATGTTTAAGAGAAGTTTGAATAGGTACATGGATGATAGGGGTACAGAGGGCTATGGTCCCAGTGCAGGTCAATGGAAGTAGGCAGTTTAAATGGTTTAATATAGACTAGATGGGATGAAAGGCTTGTTTCTGTACAGTACTTTTCTATGACTGACAAATTAGAACATTATCAACACTAGTGTATAATAAAACTGTGTTTTAGCTCATACTTATTGATGAATTCATCCAGTGTGTGTGTGTTCTTTTAATTGACTGTAAATAAATAAAATCACCACAGACACCTGCTGTAGAAAAAGGACTGCCTTCATACAATAGTATAGACGACTGTATACTCCAAATCTTCATTTTCAGTGTAACATTCAAGATGATTGTCAATACCTTCAAATTATTCGTAATACCTAACTTGATGAAGTAGTAGAATCTTCTTATTTTCATTTCTGGCATCTCCAAGCCTGAATTTTAGAGACTCAAGTCTACACGTTGAATAGACACAAGTCTTCCTACTTGTAAATCTCTGAAAATAACAACAGCCTTACCCATGAATATGGTGAGCATCATTTATACACAAGATATGTTTATGGTTTTTATTTGATTGTGTTGCAGACTTGACAGTAACTTACTCGCTACCCAAATTGACCCTTTAAACAGAAGTGCATGCCAGACCATTTCAAAGAGCACAGAGTAAGGTATGTTGGTGGGAGTGGAGTCATGTGCAACCAGGGTATCAGGCTCCCAGCGAAGGATATCAGTAAACTAGAAGGCTTCTTGCTAAAATTTGGTGGTCTCATTAACACCAAGCAGCTCCAGATATATTTTTATTTCTCAATTTCCTTGGTTGCATTCAAACTTATTACTAAACCAGAGGACCAGGCCTCTTAACAAAGCACAATGCTATCTTAACCAGTACTGCACTGAAATAGTGCATATAATCCACAACAAGTTCTTGCAATAAAATTACATCAACATTGAAAAGAATCTTTGACTATGTTAAAAACTTGCCAGTATCTCATGACTCTAAATGCCCTGAGATCAATGTTCCAAGAAATAACTCAAGAATTCACAAAAGTGGGAGCAATAGACAATAGGTGCAGGAGTAGGCCATTCGGCTCTTTGAACCAGCACCGCCATTCACTGTGATCATGGCTGATCATCCACTATCAGTATCCAGTTCCTGCCTTATCCCCATAACCTTTGATTCCACTATCTTTAAGAGCTCTATCCATCTCTTTCTTTAAAGCATCCAGAGACTTGGCCTCCACAGCCTTCTGGGGCAGAGCATTCCATATATCCACCACCCTCTGGGTGAAAAAGTTTTTCCTCAACTCCATTCTAAATGGCCTACCCCTTATTCTTAAACTGTGGGCTCTGGTTCTGGACTCACCCATCAGCGGGAACATGCTTCCTGTCTCCAGCGTGTCCGATCCCTTAATAATCTTATATGTTTCAATAAGATCCCCTCTCAGCCTTCTAAATTCCAGAATATACAAGCCCAGTCACTCCAATCTTTCGACATATGACATTCCCGCCATCCCGGGAATTAACCTTGTGAACCTACGCTGCACTCCCTCAATAGCAAGAATGTCTTTCCTCAAATTTGAAGACCAAAACTGCACACAGTACTCCAGGTGTGGTCTCATCAGGGCCCTGTACAGCTGCAGAAGAACCTCTTTGCTCTTATACTCAATTCCCCTTGTTATGAAGGCCAGCATGCCATTAGCTTTCTTCACTGCCTGGTGTACTTGCATGCTTGCTTTCAGTGACTGATGTACAAGAACACCTAGATCTCGTTGTGCTTCCCCTTTTCCTAACTTGACTCCAATTAGATAATAATCTGCCTTCCCGTTCTTACCACCAAAGTGGATAACCTCACATTTATCCACATTAAACTGCATCTGCCCACTCACCCAGCCCGTCCAAGTCACCCTGCATACTCATAACATCCTCCTCACATTTCACACTGCCACCCAGCTTTGTGTCATCGGCAAATTTGCTAATGTTACTTTTAATTCCCTCATCTAAGTCATTAATATATATTGTAAACAGCTGCGGTCCCAGCACTGAACCCTGCAGTACCCCACTGGCCACCGCCTGCCATTCCGAATGGGACCTGTTAATCGCTACTCTTTTTTTTCCTGTCAGCCAGCCAATTTTCAATCCATGTCAGTACTCTGCCCCCAATACCATGTGCAAGCATCAACATTGGGCGGGGGGGCGGGGCATTTCTCCTGTAGTTAACCATCAGTCCAAAGACAAAGAACAGTACCTGTTACAGCCCTGCATTACTGAGTTCACAGGAGGTGATATTTCTTTCAACTGTGGAGGTCACCAATTTCACTGTAACATAATCTAATTACATTCCTGCAATGCTACCAAAGACTTTAAAATCTGCTTAACCCAATCACTCCTTCAGGACAATTATGAATTCACTTATTTTGAAACAAAGTACCTATAAAGCTTATGAAAATACAATTCAATCAAGGAACATTTTTGAAACCAAGAAACAAAGTGAAGTCTCTTGTTCGTGCCGTGGGCATGGTCTGAATTCACTATGCAATTCAAAGCATCTTCTAGCACACAGAACTGAAGGTTTACCAAACATCCAGGCTAAAGATGATAACATGCCCAATTCCTCCCCCACCCCAAACCTGCTAATAAATCAACTTGACAACTATTTAACTGCACTTCAACTACCTCAAAATATTCCTCTGATAATCTCACTTCTCAATGTCATCAACATTTCTAAATAACCTTTACGAATGGCAATGAAAACAGAAAATTATGGAAAATCAGCTGGTCTTGCAGCATTTTGAGGAAAATTGAAATTAAGATTTCAGGACAAGCACCTTCCACCGATACTAGAAAATAGAAACATAGAAAACCTACAGCACAATACAGGTCCTTCGGCTGAAAAAGCTGTGCCGAACATGTCCTTATCTGAGAAATTACCTAGGGTTACCCATTGCCCTCTATTTTTCTAAGCTCCATGTACGTAGCCAGGAGTCTCTTAAAAGACCATGTCGTATCTGCCTCTACCACTACCGCAAGCAGCCCATTCCATGTGCTCACCACTCCCTGTGTAAAAAAAACTTACCCGACATCTCCTCTGTACCTCCTTCCAAGCACCTTAAAACTATGCCCTCTTGTGCTAGCCATTTCAGCCCTGGGAAAAAGCCTCTGACTATCCACATGATCAACGCCTCTCATCATCTTATACACCTCTATCAGGACATCTCTCATCCTCCGTCGCTCCAAGGAGAAAAGGCCGAGTTCACTCAACCTATTCTCATAAGGCATGCTGGCCGATCCAGGCAACATCCTTGTAAATCTCCTCTGCAAATGTAACAAATCAAACATTTAACTTCTGAAACGAAATGTCATCCAAAATATGCTTCGTTTCTCTTTCCTTTGATGCTGCCTGACCTGAGTATTCCTGGCATATTGTTTTTTCTTCAGATATGCAGTAGCTGCCAATTTCCATGATAGATAAGAATAACATGAAGGTCACAATCCTTTCCTTTAATTAAGAAATGTCAGACTTTATCCCACAGATGAGACGAGTTTGACTTTATCACTACCAAGTGTGAATTTCCAACTCTAATTTTTTTGAGTTTAGCCATAGCATTAAACAAAAATGGAGGAAACAATACTTCTACCTTAATCAAGAGATAAAGCAATGTATGCCTTGCTACATGAAATAAGGTGACTAGACAAATCAATCCTTCGTAATTATTGTACAGCAAATTCTCAAAAGGTATTAAACAATTCTTGAAAGTCCAACAACTACAGATGTTGAAAATCAGAAAATATTGCAAAGGGTTAGCAGGTCACTGAGTATCTATGGAAGAGAAACAAACCAAATTTAGTAATGAGCCCTGAAAACTGCAACATGCACACAGAGGTGAGGTGCTGCAGCAGACAAATTCATCAGAATAGCAGCGAGATGAGAATTGAAGCAGCTAGAATCAGGAAGCCCAGGGTCATCTCTGCAAGCTAAATATGCAACTGCTTCACACAGATCACCCAATCTGCATTTGCTTTCCCTATTTCAGAGAAGACTTTTTTTTGTTCCAAATGCAATGCACTAGACTAGACTGAAAGAAGCACAAGGAGGAGGAGAAGATGGTAATAAATGATATCTGTAATCTGTGACCATGCACAATCCTGATTTGATGGAGACAGATGTGACAGTACAGAGGAACATCTAGAGAAACTTCTGAAATGCCCGCTTCGCTGCCGCTGCTGTGTGGTAACAGGAATCTCCAGAGCAGAAGGCCCCGAATCCTCGGCTTTGCTTGTTTCGGCAGCCGGGGCTAGGTCAAAGGTGCTCGGAAGAGGATGGCGCTCTGGAGGTTGTATCGGAGGGGCTGGTCGGAGGATCAAAGTTTTCGGATGGACGGACTCGGTGTTGGCTGTGGTCAGCTGCTTCCAATGGATCAGCAGTTGTCAGGGCCTGGAGTTTATGGCAGGGAGTTTCTCCCTTTTGCCGCTTGCTATTGGGGACTCCGGAGTCGATCGGGACTGGAGACTTTTTTTTAACTGTGGTATTGCTTTGCACAGCTGTAATTATATGTTATAATTCAAACAACAGGAATTCTGCAGATGCTGGAAATTCAAGCAACATACATCAAAGTTGCTGGTGAACGCAGCAGGCCAAGCAGCATCTGTAGGAAGAGGTGCAGTCGACGTTTCAGGCCGAGACCCTTCGTCAGGACTAACTGAAGGAAAAGTGAGTAAGGGATTTGAAAGTTGGAGGGGAAGGGGGAAATCCAAAATGATAGGAGAAGATAGGAGGGGGAGGGATAGAGCCGAGAGCTGGACAGGTGATAGGCAAAAGGGGATACGAGAGAATCATGGGACAGGAGGTCCGGGAAGAAAGACAAGGGGGGGCAGGGGAACCCAGAGGATGGGCAAGGGGTATATTCAGAGGGACAGAGGGAGAAAAAGGAGAGTGAGAGAAAGAATGTGTGCATAAAAATGAGTAACAGATGGGGTACGAGGGGGAGTTGGGGCCTTAGCGGAAGTTAGAGAAGTCGATGTTCATGCCATCAGGTTGGAGGCTACCCAGACGGAATATAAGGTGTTGTTCCTCCAACCCGAGTGTGGCTTCATCTTTACAGTAGAGGAGGCCGTGGATGGACATGTCAGAATGGGAATGGGATGTGGAATTAAAATGTGTGGCCACTGGGAGATCCTGCTTTCTCTGGCGGACAGAGCGTAGATGTTCAGCAAAACGATCTCCCAGTCTGCGTCGGGTCTCGCCAATACATAAAAGGCCACATCGGGAGCACCGGACGCAGTATATCACCCCAGTCGACTCACAGGTGAAGTGTTGCCTCACGTGGAAGGACTGTTTGGGGCTCTGAATGGTGGTAAGGGAGGAAGTGTAAGGGCATGGGTAGCACTTGTTCCGCTTACACGGATAAGTGCCAGGAGGGAGATCAGTGGGGAGGCATGGGGGGGACGAATGGACAAGGGAGTTGTGTAGGGAGCGATCCCTGCGGAATGCAGAGAGAGGGGGGGGAGGGAAAGATGTGCTTAGTGGTGGGATCCCGTTGGAGGTGGCGGAAGTAACGGAGAATAATATGTTGGAAATATGTTGGATATGTTATAATTATGTGGTTCTGTCAGTGTTAGTCTTTGGTTTGTCCTGTTTTCTGTGATACCACTCTGGAGGAACATTGTATCATTTCTTAATGCATGCATGCATGCATTACCAGAGTGCCAGAGCTGACAGTGTGGCTGGGGTGAAAATAAATGATGTTGAAAGTTTAAGCAAATCCACTGATAGAAAGGTTGTGAGTGGTGGTAAAAATCTTCTGAGGTGTATATATTTCAACGCTAGGAGTATTGTGGGGAAGGCGGCTAATTTGAGGGCGTGGATTGACACGTGGAATTATGATGTTGTAGCAATTAGTGAAACTTGGCTACAGGAGGGGCAGGACTGACAGCTTAATATTCCAGGGTTCCGATGTTTCAGATGTGATCGAGGCAGAGGAATGAAAGGTGGGGGAGTAGCATTGCTTGTTAGGGAAAATATTACAGCAGTGCTCAGGCAGGACAGATTAGAGGGCTTGTCTACTGAGTTCTTATGGGTGGAGCTGAGAAACAGGAAAGTACGGCCACGTTAGTGGGATTGTATTACAGACCACCCAATAGTCAACGAGACTTGGAAGAGCAAATCTGCAGGGAGATAGCAGGCAACTGCAGGAAACATAAAGTTGTGGTGGTAGGGGATTTTAATTTTCCATACATTGATTGGGACTCCCATACTGTTAGGGGTCTAGATGGTTTAGAGTTTGTAAAATGTGTTCAGGAAAGTTTTCTAAATCAATATATAGAGGGACCAACTAGAGGGGATGCAATATTGGATCTCCTGTTAGGAAACGAATTAGGGCAAGTGACAGAAGTCTGTGTAGGGGAGCACTTTGGTTCCAGTGATCATAACACCATTAGTTTCAATTTGATCATGGACAAGGATAGATCTGGTCCTAGGGTTCAGGTTCTGAACTGGAAGAAGGCCAAATTTGAAGAAATGAGAAAGGATCTAAAAAGCGTGGATTGGGACAGGTTGTTCTCTGGCAAAGATGTGATTGGTAGGTGGGAAGCCTTCAAAGGGGAAATTTTGAGAGTGCAGAGTTTGTATGTTCCTGTCAGGATTAAAGGCAAACTGAATAGGAATAAGGAACCTTGGTTCTCAAGGGATATTGCAACTCTGATAAAGAAGAGGGAGTTGTATGAAATGTATAGGAAACAGGGGGTAGATCAGGTGCTTGAGGAGTATAAGAATTGCAAGAAAATACTTAAGAAAGAAATCAGGAGGGCTAAAAGAAGACATGAGGTTGCCTTGGCAGTCAAAGTGAAGGATAATCCAAAGAGCTTTTACAAGTATATTAAGAGCAAAAGGATTGTAAGGGATAAAATTGGTCCTCTTGAAGATCAGAGTGGTCGGCTTTGTGCGGAACCAAAGGAAATGGGGGAGATCTTAAATAGGTTTTTTGCGTCTGTATTTACTAAGGAAGCTGGCATGAGATCTATGGAATTGAGGGAATCAAGTAGTGAGACCATGGAAATTGTACAGATTGAAAAGGAGGAGGTGCTTGCTGTCTTGAGGAAAATTAAAGTGGATAAATCCCCGGGACCTGACAGAGTGTTCCCTCGGACCTTGAAGGAGACTAGTGTTGAAATTGCAGGGGCCCTGGCAGAAATATTTAAAATGTCGCTGTCTACGGGTGAAGTGCCGGAGGATTGGAGAGTGGCTCATGTTGTTCCGTTGTTTAAAAAAGGATCGAAAAGTAATCCGGGAAATTATAGGCCGGTGAGTTTAACGTCAGTAGTAGGTAAGTTATTGGAGGGAGTACTAAGAGACAGAATCTACAAGCATTTGGATAGACAGGGGCTTATTAGGGAGAGTCAACATGGCTTTGTGCGTGGTAGGTCATGTTTGACCAATCTGTTGGGAGTTTTTCGAGGAGGTTACCAGGAAAGTGGATGAAGGGAAGGCAGTGGATATTGTCTACATGGACTTCAGTAAGGCCTTTGACAAGGTCCCGCATGGGAGGTTAGTTAGGAAAATTCAGTCGCTGGGTATACATGGAGAGGTGGTAAATTGGATTAGACATTGGCTCAATGGAAGAAGCCAGAGAGTGGTGGTAGAGAATTGCTTCTCTGAGTGGAGGCCTGTGACTAGTGGTGTGCCACAGGAATCAGTGCTGGGTCCATTGTTATTTGTCATCTATATCAATGATCTGGATGATAATGTGGTAAATTGGATCAGCAAATTTGCTGATGATACAAAGATTGGAGGTGTAGTAGACAGTGAGGAAGGTTTTCAGAATCTGCAGAGGGACTTGGACCAGCTGGAAAAGTGGGCTGAAAAATGGCAGATGGAGTTTAATACTGACAAGTGTGAGGTATTGCACGTTGGAAGGACAAACCAAGGTAGAACATACAGGGTTAATGGTAAGGCACTGAGGAGTGCAGTGGAACAGAGGGATCTGGGAATACAGATACAAAATTCCCTTAAAGTGGCGTCACAGGTAGATAGGGTCGTAAAGAGAGCTTTTGGTACATTGGCCTTTATTAATCGAAGTATTGAGTATAAGAGCTGGAATGTTATGATGAGGTTGTATAAGGCATTGGTGAAGCCGAATCTGGAGTATTGTGTTCAGTTTTGGTCATCAAATTACAGGAAGGATATAAATAAGGTTGAAAGAGTGCAGAGAAGGTTTACAAGGATGTTGCCGGGACTTGAGAAACTCAGTTACAGAGAAAGGTTTAATAGGTTAGGACTTCATTCCCTGGAGCGTAAAAGAATGAGGGGAGATTTGATAGAGGTATATAAAATTATGATGGGTATAGATAGAGTGAATGCAAGCAGGCTTTTTCCACTGAGGCAAGGGGAGAAAAAAACCAGAGGACATGGGTTAAGGGTGAGGGGGGGAAAAGTTTAAAGGGAACATTAGGGGGGGCTTCTTCACACAGAGAGTGGTGGGAGTATGGAATGAGCTGCCAGACGAGGTGGTAAATGCGGGTTCTTTTTTAACATTTAAGAATAAATTGGATAGATACATGGATGGGAGGTGTATGGAGGGATATGGTCCGTGTGCAGGTCAGTGGGACTAGGCAGAAAATGGTTCGGCACAGCCAAGAAGGGCCAAAGGGCCTGTTTCTGTGCTGTAGTTTCTATGGTTCTATGGTTCTATGATATGCATTTCTAAATGACAATAAAAGAGGACTGTGTGGTCTCATAATCTAAAAAAATGAGTCACTACTTCAGTGATAAGTGCTGTTTGACCTCTGGATGGTGGGAAGTGATGAAGTAAAATACTAAGTGTTACATGTCAACAGTTAAGCACAAAAGTGCCATGAGGAAGGGCCTAGTTCAGTTGAAACTGAAGGGCAGGCTAGGAAGTCAAAGGGAATGGCTCATTCAGAGTTCAGTTTGTTTCTGTTTTCACAGATACTCTCCAATCTGCTGGATACTTCCCAAAATTAAATAACTCTTGCCAGACTGCTAGACTACATTAATTAGTGTGGATCTGATGGGCGAGTAATGGTTACAATAGTATATCTGATTGCCTTCGTGTATAGTATGAGGTCATCATCCTGAAAGCAATGCATCTGGACTTTAGCAGAGCGTAGGTTCCCTCTTTTATCCAATGTTTTTGGTTAGGATGGAACCCGATTGTCTTTGTTGGAACGCCATTGTCAGTGCATTTCTTTATGAAGCTAGTGAACAATACATCTCTAGTGGATGAGTTTAATGTCTATTACACCTGCTTTGAGAAGACAAACAAAATTCGACAAAGGCATATCTCCCCATCTCCTATTTGTTTTGTCCCTCGCATCTCAGTGGCATAAATCAGATCTGCTTTTTCAAAGGTAAACTCTCGAAAAGAAGCCAGCCCAATGAAGTCCCTGGTCAGGTTCTGAAATCATGCGCCAATCAACAGGCCATCATCTCTTCTGACATCTTCAATCTCTCACTGCCACAGTCTACTATCCTCATCTACTTCAAGGAAACCTCCATCATTTTTGTCACCAAGTAAATGTAGTGTCTCTAGGACTATCCATCAGTAGCTCCAACTTTTTGGGGTGGGGGGGGGGTGGATGGAAGCAATCACCCATCAGGGCACCATAGCAGCAACCAGGACAGTGGAACTGTAGCCAGCTCCGAGACTCAGCAGGGTCTCAGAACAGTAAAGTCATGGAAAATAATAGGGATAAGAGATGCTATACTTGGAAAAAAACAAGCAGAAGGATCTGTGGCCACGAAAGAAGGTACAGGATGGTGTATTGCCTCCCAGGGATGTCTCAGAGCAGCTGCAGAACATTTTCCACGGGGAGGATGGGCAGCCAGAGACTGTGATGCACATTAGCACCAATGATATATGTAGAAAAGGAGAAAGGTACTTCAGAACGAGTACAGGTAGTTAGAGAAGAGGCTGAAAAGGAGGACATCAAAAAGGTAGTAATCTCTGGGTTACCCCTCGTGCCACACTCTAGTCAGTGCAAGAATAGAAAGATAGAACAGGTGAATGTGTGGCTGATGAACTGCTTCAGGGAGCATGGCTTAGGCTCGTGTTTCATTGGAACCTCTTCAGGGACAGGGACAACTTCTATATATGAAGTTTATATTAACTGAAGAGGAACCATTCCCGGCCAGGATGTTTGCAAGTGTCTTGGGAGCGTTTAAACTGGTTTGACAGGGGGATGGGAACCAGAGCACTAGGTCAGAAGTGGAGGGATTGAATGGAAGGTAGCTGTCATGAGTGGTAAAAGCAGGCTGAAGCAAGGAATTATACATAATGGTCAGATCAAAGTGTGTGTATTTTAATGCTCAGAATATTATGAGTAAGGTAGTAAATTTAGAGCATGGATCAGTACATGGAACAATGATGTTTTGGCCATAACAGAGACCTGGTTGAGAAAGGGAGAGGAATGGATATGTCGAGCACCTTTTTGCTATGTTTTGCAACAAACAACAATTAATTCAGTGGATCAATCATGAGCGCATTTATTCTACTTGCTGCAAGGGAAGAACATCACCATACAAGAGCCAGTGATTACTTCAAAAAAAACCAAACACACAGAACTACCATCGTGGAGGAAGTACAGGAGATTGGAGACCATACTCAACATTTTAAAGTACTGTTTCTTTCTCTCAGCCCTCAGATTTCTGAACAGTTGTGAGCTGTACCTTGTTATTCATCTTTTGCTCAATATTTATTTTTCTAACATAATAATGTGTCTTGCATTGTACTCTGCCACAAAACAACATTTTACATGTCAGTGATAATAAACCCAATTCTGACTTAGCTGATCTTATTTAGTTTTTCCTAAGATGGAGGATGTGTAATTCATTACAGATGGCACTTCTGTTACACAGCGTAAAACAGGATCAGCATGATGATTTTGAAAAGAGGACAGAAATATGGGGTCATGTTTAGTTATGTGTTCATTCACTGAGGTTTTTTCCTCCAAAAATGGTGAAAAAATTGAGCAAAGGATAGTTTTATGGAACTCTAATTGCCAGAGGTCATGTCGACAATAAGAGACATTACGCCATAATGAACCGTACACAGATAGGAGGCGGGAGAAGATGGCAGTGTGACACAGCTCGCAGCGGCCACTCCAGTGATGATGTCTGTTATTTGTCAAGTAGGGTGCCATGCACAATCCTGATCTGATGGAGATGGACGTGAGAGCACGGAGCGACATCTGGTGAAACTCTTGAAATGCCTGCTTCGCTACTGCTGCTACTGTGTGGTCCAGAATCTCCGGAGAAGGCCCCGAGTCCTCGGCTTTGCTTGTTGCTTGGCGGCCGGGGCAGGGTCAAAGCGCTCGGCAGAGAATGGTGCTCAGAGAGGCTGGTCTGGAGCTCAAGGTTTTCGGACGGACTCAGAGTCCGCTGCAGTCGGATACTTCCAATGGTGCTGCATTGCAAATTTGCGGCGCTTGGAGGTTCATGGCAGGGAGAGTTTCTCCCTTCTACCGTCTGCGTGAGATGATGAGGCTATCGGGACTTTGAGGCTTTTTTTTACCGTGCCATGATCTGCTCTTTATCAAATTACAGTATTGCTTTGCACTGTTGTAACTGTATGTTCTAATTATGTGGTTTTGTCAGTTTTAGTCTTGGTTTGTCCTGTTTTCTCTTGTGATATCATTCTGAAGGAACATTGTATCATTTTTTAATGCATGCATTTCTAAATGACAATAAACGAGGACTAAGTGTCCTCACAATCTAATCTAATAAAGATCAAGTTTTCTGAACAACATGCATTGAAAGCCAGGTTCGGAAAGACTAACAAATACAATGCCACTACCTGCAATGAAAATGTTATGAATATTTCTCAGCAAATCTATTACGAGTGCATTAAAAACTAGTAAAATAACATGAAACAGGTGCAGATCAGATTCGAATTATCAACACAGATTAACATTTTGCAACCGATAGCACTTCTTCTCAGAATCCTGAGATGTATTTTAAAATAATTTCCATGTCCACTATTGGCCTTTTCAACATTAATAAACTGCAGAATAACAACCAGTAGTGTGATTCTAATGTTGCATAATTATGCACCAGTCACAGGTCAGTGCTTGCAGTGTACATGTAAATTACAATTTAAAGACGCCAGTATTACATGAAATACACTTGTGCTGCCCAGCACATCATCTTCACCAGATGAGATCAAACAAAAGGAATTCAAATACAGTATCTCCCAGGAACACCAATCTTTTTATTCAGTTTATTGAATAAATCCAAAGCTCTCTACTCAACATTTCTATTGAAAGTAGCCTCACAAGTTATATTTAAATGTGTCTTAAAGATTCATGTCATTCATAACCTTAAACAATTCAATACACTTGAACAATTAAAATATTTGCTACATTAGTTTGAATATTGTGCCCTAACGTTGTAGAAGAATTGATCACAATTCTTTCACGTCAAGCCTATAAATGTTGAGCCTAAAAATGTTGAGGTAATAAAAATTAGTAATAGGAAAGTCAGATTATTAGATGTCCTTAGCATGTTTTCA
Source organism: Mobula hypostoma (assembly GCF_963921235.1). NCBI lineage: Eukaryota > Metazoa > Chordata > Chondrichthyes > Myliobatiformes > Myliobatidae > Mobula > Mobula hypostoma. The sequence continues at coordinate 117,516,995 of NC_086103.1, read as the reverse complement.
AGTAGTACATATTTTTCCACATTCGATTTTGTGCTCGACTGATAGTACCTTGTATATGACATTCATGCCAAGATATTATTTTACAAAGCCCTTTGTATTCAAAAAATTTGCAACTAAATATAATCTAGGATTCATTTGCGAACTAACATTCACCACTGTAGATGATATCAATAAATGACTTGAAGACAAAATCGTACAACTTATTGGCCACAGTATTTACTTTTGTACACAAGAGTGACTTTGAGAGCTGCAAATCCTAGATTTATTGGAAAATTACTCTTCATATTATAATACATAACTTGCGTATACTTTTGAAATGGCCATCTTCCTATTCAGAAAAGTCACAATTCTGTTGTGCTCTTACCATGTACTACTAGTGGTTATCCAGCTGTGTATTTCCTTATTGAGAAAGAATCTCAGGTCTTTTGTCCAGAAAGCAAAAGATACAACTAATGGACATATCAAAAAATGTGATCAATTCAAACAAGAGTTTGAAGAGTCAAGTTCAGCAAAGATGAGTTTCAACCCATCACTCTCAAGCAACTCACAGTCCAAAGTGTCAAATTATCTTTAACTTACATTTAATCTTCCAACCCAAGCCCAGAGAAGAAAATGCGGTACGATTCAAAATGTATATGAACACTACTAAAATCACAGATAGACAATCTAATGGTGCAAAATTAAAAACAATACATTAAATATGATTTTAAAACACAACTCTTTGCTATGCCATTCAGTACTGGATTCATAATGAACCTTTAATTGCCAAACAAAACACAGCTAATCCTGCAATATGACATGTAGAATTACTGTTCTATCTAGGATAATTTAGAATATTTATCCTATACGAGTATCTTTGTGATAGTGGTAGCTGCACAATATATGCCAATATATCACAAAATCAAAAGATTTAGGGCACCAAAGCTCACTTCACAACTGACTGCATTCTTGCAGGTAACCACACATGTTGTCACCTAGGCACCCATTTGGGAACAAAAATGAGATGGAAATTTTGAGTTCTACCACACCTTCAGTCACAGGGATCCAAACACCTATAAGACTTTGAGGGAATGCATTTTCATCTACATCTTCCACCCATTTCCTTAAAATGATGTCCACCCTAGTTTCTGATCCCTCTACTGAGGGATACAAAGTTCTTACCCTACCCAGAGGTTTCTATTTTATGAACCTCTACTAATTCTCCCCCCACCTCATGTGTTACAAAAAGCTTCATCTTAGTCCATCATTAATTACAATTAAAACTCTTGTTAAGACCCTCTTGTCCACTGAAGTACCTTCGATAGCATTAATCATCAATGTCAAGTTAAGTAAACCACATTTGACTGAAATGCCTTGAATTCCTGTCTCTGTATCTTGAACTGATTTACATTGGAAAACCTTGTAAGAACACTTTAAACCTTGGGCATCAACTAACATACAGTATGTAAATATGTCTTCTTCATCCATACACCTGTCTTCCTTTTCTGTGAGGTATACTGGTGCAGGCTTCCCAAAAGTAAAAAAAAACCTCAGACACCTCTAAAGCCCTCTTTGTACTTAATACACCCTTCAAATAAGCAAATACTTTGTATATTATATTGTTTCAGATGCATTAGCACACAAACTAGTTAAAATATCTGAATACCTCAAAAGGAAATGATAATAGCTAACAAGTTGCTTCCATTAAAACACATGTCATAATTAGCTTTGAGATCAACGAGGCCCACCATCTATTAGAGATGGGAGTTACTTGGCACAAGTGGTACAAAAACTGAGTATTTTTATGAAGTGATCAATTTTTCAATGTGTACAGATAAATTTGTTAGAAGCAATACATATGAGACCAACCTCCCAAGTACATGGATACACAGAGAGCAAATCAGCAGTTAATGAAGGCTCATTGTACTTGCATCTATCACTACCTTAGCCATTAAACAGGAAAAACTGTTGACCTGAAGAAATTAAAAATCTATGGAACAGGTACAGTGGACAAGTAGACCATGTGATGGAAGAAGTGGTGGCTGTCGCTTCTTGAAATAACTCTTTCTGCATTAGAAGTAGACAAAATGAAGGCCCTACTATAATTTGCTAATCAGAGATCATATCCAAATTTGCAGTAATTTGTGGTTTGTTCTTTGATAAAGTAGAAGAAAATGGGCTTACAAGAGTAGTAGTCAGTGCTATGAACTGGAGTGAACTAAACCCAGTGTCTGATTTGAACTGGCTATTAGTGTGAAATGGTTGATGCTTCACAAAATAATGAAGAAATTACACAGAAAGGATGTGGTGAGGGGGTGTCACCTGTAGCCTTAGGCCAGAGCCAATGAGGGGTGGGCACAGGATGGCCCGATAAATCAGAGCAAACAGAATCAAAGTAGGACAGTGCAGAACTGATAAGGAAAAAGTATAGTAACGGTTTTCAGAGGTAGTGGGAAGACTTAGGAGTCTAATGAGCAGGAACTCCAGGGAAACCAACTATCAAAGGAAGGACCAATGTGCCTGGGGCAAGGAGAAAGACAAGGACAAGGATGAGGAGGAAGAGAAGTCAGCTGGCCAACAGGAGATCCCCTATTTCAGTGTGGGTTTGGGTGAACATTGGTCTAAAAGGAACACTAGAAATCAGAAATTAGGTGGATATTTGAATTTGATGTGACAATTTAATACATTAAGATTGTGAGTACAGGTTTCCCCCGCTATCTGAAGGTAGAGCGTTCCTATGAAACCATTCGTAAGCCGAAATGGCGTAAAGCAAAGAAGCAATTACCATTAATTTATATGGGAAAAATTTTTGAACGTTCCCAGACCCAAAAAAAACCTACCAAATCATACCTAAAATAACACTAACATATAGTAAAAGCAGGAATGATATGATAAACACACAGCCTATATGAAGTAGAAATAATGTATGTACAGTGTAGTTTCACTTAACAGAATCGAGAAGATTTAGCCAAAACCGATTTGTAGAAAAAAAAATTGGCACATACACGCATGCGTACACACCTGCCCATGCAAGGCTTCACGGTCACAGTAGTCTTTCTCGGGGTAAACACAAGTTTAAAGCAAGCGTCTTTTTTCATAAAAGCGAAAATCCTCTTTCAGTTAGCGAAAACAGGTCTTTCGTAAAAGCGAAGTGGCGTAAAGGGAACGTTCGTAAAGCGGAGGACACCTGTAGTTTGAATTAATTAGACTATGTGATTATTCACCCAACTTAAATTAACCAAGATAAGGGTCAAAGTATTTGGTGCCCCTGAGTGGGCTCGAAAGGACAGGGTCCAGGATCCTATTTTAAGCTGAATCATCACAAAGCTTAGGAGGTTAGAATATTAAAATGGGAAATTACTTGTACAGTTATATATAAAACAAAGGTGCTTGCAGGAAAGAATTAGAGAGGGGAAAGAAAATGAAGTGCTTTGGGGAGCAGGGGCAGGTTTAATACACGAGTCAGTTTCAGGCTTAGCATGAATGTGTAACAACAGAAAAGAAAAAAAGTGAAGAGGAGTGTAGAAAGGAAACACAGAAGCAGAAAAATGGAATAGTCAGTGTCATAGTTTACAGACTGCTTATGAATGTGGTGCAGGGGTCAGCACTAGATACAAGGAGAAGCAGGGCTGAGTGTATTCTACTTTAAAAACCAACAGAGAAGCTGCAAGGTCAAGTCTCAGCTCAACAAGGAGTGATATGTGCATTTGGGGAGAGAACTCATGACGATGATATAAATTAGGGTGATTTGGCAAACAAGATGACACACTACTATAGTGGGAATGACTGGGGTTATAGTTGGGCTCCTTCTGAGGAAGTGCTCTCCCCCACCCACTCGGCCCCAATGGAACCTGGGTTAACAGAGTCCCGAAGACACAAGAGCCAGGGAGACCGATTAAGACACAGCATTCTATTCCTTTTGATGTAGCCTAATGCAGTGTTATAGCCTCAAATATACTGAAGTGTGGACTCAGGGACGACCCTAGAGAACCTTTTCAGGGTAGTCGGCAGCAAAAAAGAACTTGTTTGCACAGGGAGCTCTGCCAAAAAAATAGCACTTACGAATAATTCTCCAAATGGCCCATTCTGGAAAACCAATGGAAGATGTAAACTTACCATAGACTATTGGGAACTGAATAAAGTTACTTCTTCAACTGCCTATACTGTAGCTTGAGTCCAGAAACCAAGATTAAACAAAATACTGTAACAAAGTGGCTCACTGTACTGGAACTAAGTAATGGATTTGGTCTTTTCTCCTGAAAATGGAGTGTCAACACAAATCTGCTTCCACTTGAAAGGACAGCAGTATACATGAATGGTTTTGCCACATGAGCTTCATAACTTACTCTCCATTTTTATCAATGGTTGGTAAATGGGTTGAAAGCTTTTTCAGCTCCCCAGTGCTTAATTCAATGTGTAGATGACTTGCTGCTACAGAGACTCAGAAGTAGCACTATGAATTGTTGAAAGAGCTACTGGACTATTACAGAGGCTGAGTTCAAAGTTAACCTTAAAAACATTCAAATTGTAGGGATAGTCATAACCCCGGGGAGATGAGAAATTGATAATCAACATGTGGATGCAATGGTAAATCTACACCCTTCCCACCAACCTGAGAGGGCTGAGATAGTTTCTGGCTTTGGTGGGGTATTGTAGAGACCACATAAGATGAATTTCCCATTAAGATGACCTCACTTATGGAATTTTTGAAGAAAAATGTTCCATTGGAATGAAAAGCAGAACATAACAAAACAGTTTCAGATTTTAAAACAAGTGTGCTGGAACTACCTGATCTTAATTCCCCAAAACATTCCAAGCATTTGCTTTGAAGGTCACTGGCACCAGTAAACATAATTTCAGGTGTGTTACTCTGGGAGATGCATGGCCAACTATAGCCAGTGGCCTGTGCATCTTGAAAGCTGACACAGGTAGAACAGGGATATACAACATATGAATGAGACCTGTGGCAGATTTTTAAGTAGATAGCATTTTACATATATTATAGGACAATCCACTAACCATTTTAACAGAGCATACCCTAATTCAGCACATTAAAGATGGAACACTCAGTCAAAATCTAGTTACTTAGTGGACATTCCTTTACAGGGTTGTAATGTCATGGTTAAAACAGTGAATAATACAACCATGCTTGCTGACAATCTAATCTATCAAGGACAGCTCCATGAGTGAAGGTAACAAAAGCACAGGAATGGAAAGGGCCATTAATTCCCATCTTAAAATTATAAGAGAAATAATGTCATGCAACTTAAGATTGTAAAAATACTTGCTGATAGATCAGTTAAGTATGGAGAGAAGCTTACATGATGTGGCATTTATGTCAAAGATGAGGAAGAAATAGAGATAGACAATGTTGCAAATCAAGTTGCATACAATAAGTGAATAAGCAGCGGAGTTTGCTGCTATAGCTTTTGTTGTTAGTCAGCCAGATAGATATCCGTAAGGAGTATAATACAAACATGCAAAGTATCCAAATGTAATCGTTTGACAGAATATCTAGCATTATAGAGAGATAGAGGTTACGTTTCAGCAGACAGTAAATCATTAGCACTCTTAATGAAATATATTTGAAAAGGCAAGAGGAAACACTTATCGGGTAAAAAAAAAAGATTAAAACTCACCTAGAAACATCCCCAGAAGGGCAGCAAACACAAAATGCTGGAGGAATTCAGCCAGAAGGGAACAGGAGGGTGGATGAGTTAGCCAAACTCGGAGAATGATGTGGGCAGAATACAGTCAGGATAGCAAGGAGATGATGAGACTAAAACCAACAAAGAGCACACCTATAGACTTAGTTCAGGTACAGAAACAAAATCAGGAATTAGAAAAAGCATAGTGGAGAGAAATCTGAAGAATATGTGAAATGTCCAGGAGTACAGGCATGGAATAGGATTGTACATTATAATGACAGATTTGTGGTGCCAGAAGACGAGAGGAATCAGATGACATATTGGTACAACACTTATGGCATTAGGGTATTGGTATGACTGCACTCATGGTATTATGCAGTTTTTACAGCAGATAGTGCAGACAAGGAAATGCTAAATTTTAGAGTTTGGAGTTACGAAGACAGGTTGGAAGTTAGCAAAATTTCCCGGAGTTTTTCTCCTCCAAATTAGCCATTTTGCCTTTCCAAGGAAATATAAAGTGAAGAGTGCACATGGTCATCATACTGCCTCTACTCTGACACAACAAAGTGAAGAATGTCCAGGATTGCCCCGTTGGTTAGGTAAATAAGACTTATTCTAAGTTATAATTTCAAAAAGTGAAATTTCTCCATTCTCCCTGCACTGGATGTTCCAGACTAAATCAAAAGACCCATTCTGTCCCAGGATCTACATACCCATGGGGTTCTCAATATCAGCATCTGGATAAGTCAACAAGTCCTAAAAGGGTTTGAGAAGCTGGAAGAAAGGCTTTCAAGGGCATAGCACGGAACCTGCTAGAATAGAAAGGCAATCAAAAGACTGGAGATACAGGCTTTTACGAGACGTAGCAGTCTTGTCACACCCTTGTTCCCCTGATCTGGAACTTCTGACTTGAAGCCTCCATTGGTCTGGATCGGCATTAGATGTTGCTTCCTAGCTGTCTGATACGCAAACCTGGGCAGTACGATATGGAGAGCAAATTGTTGCCCATGTAGCAAGCTCCCCCTCTCCACACATCTGATGAACCCAAAGGAACGCCAGAGACCGATACTGTCTGGCATCAAAAGCTTCGCAGGGGTTGCCAGCCTGCATTAAGCTCAATGCAGGACCACCTTAGGGACTTCAGCTCCAGAATTTTCCTGCTGGGTTTAAACCCAAAGCCTTCCCCACAAGTGGGTATAGCCACAAGGCAGCGGAGGCTTGAGATCAGAGTTTTCCTTCTCCTAAATAAGCCACCAACCACAGCCGACAAGCCCCACCCACCCAAAGCGACTGGTTTTAAGGTGCCAGTAACCCACCTTTGCCCCTTCTCCTGTCATTGTTAATGGTTCTGCTGGACTTAGTAGCTAAGCCACACGTGAAGGCCAGGAGCTGGACTTAGTTGTCAGAGGCTATTTGAGGCGCACGCCATTGGAAGCAGTTAACAGATAGTGGGAGCTTGTCCCCACTACCTCTCCTGGCTATAACAACCCTAAGGATCTGGAACACCTAATGATTAAGCGCTGCCCATTTTACTTAACAGGAGAGTTCTTCTCTTGGATCCTAACCGCAGTTCACATACCACCAAAGGCCAATGTCAAGCAAGCACTTTAGGCATTGAGTGCAGCAATCAAACACAGAAAGAGTCTATCCCAACACCTTTCAAATCATTGCTGGGGACTTGAATCAGGCTTCTTTGAAGAAAATTCTGTCCAGTTATCATCAACATGTACCTGCAGTTCAAGGGGTCCCAACACACTTGACTAGGTACAATCAGCAGTGCCTATCATGCTACCCCCAGATCACATTCAGGAAACCTGACCACCTGGCTGTCCTCCTCCTACCTGCATACAGGCAGAGGCTAAAGAGCAAGTCACCAGAGATAAGGACAACAAAGAGCTAGCTGCAGGAGGCAGAAGAGCAACTACGAGATTGCTTCGAGTCAGTGGACCGGGCCGTGTTCAAGGACTCAGACGATCAGAACAAATACGCCACAGTTGGCAGAGACTTTATAAAAAAAAAGTTGTGGGCGAGTGTACTCCCGCAAAATCGAAGTGGAATGCTGTCGCAAGAAAGCAGCATCAAGGAACCCCATGTCACGTGAGTGGCTGGCTTACTTGCTGGTCGAAAGCTGCTTCTATTGTGGCAGTCACTGATTAACCTATTTGATGGATACAGCAGATCTTTTCCATTGGTTGCCTTGCACATCACAGCACCTGTTTCTGGTTCCAGACACCTCAGGGGTGTAAGAATAGCACATGCAAGAAACTTGTTCTCTTTCCTTTGTCTCCAGGGGCTGCTTCAGATTGAAGTCACTACCAGCACTGGAGGACCACTGGGAAAGAGCACTGCAGACGTAGACAGTTTACTTTGTTAAGTACTCATTTGTAGCATGCTTAGCTTTGTAGTTTTATAACTTGGGGAGATTTAATGGAGTACCCATTGAATTAAAAGGGTTACTGAGTGCTTAGTATTGTAGTTTTGTGTAGCTTAGGGTAGATTAGATGTGCACTTGTTTAGCTAGATGCACAGTTTAGTGCTTCACAGTTCGATTATAAATAAATATCTAACGTGCTCACTCGCAATCCACATCTTCTGTTCCAGTCACTGGATCCGCAAATCTCTTTCCACATTACACCACACCATCCGTGCCATGCTCTCTTCTTACTACTGCCATCAGGAAGGAGCAATAGGAGTCCCAGGACCCAGGACCCAGAATACCAGGTTCAGGAACAATTCTTACATTAGGCTCTTGAATAACTTCACTCACCCCATCATTAAACTGTTCTCACAACCTACTGACTCACTTTCAAGGATTCATCTCATGTTCTCTATATTTATTGCTTACTTATTATAATTTATTTTTTCTCAGCTCAAGCTGGTAAAACCTGAGGTATTGGCATAGCCAAGCACACTCATTTGTTAATTGCTAGGAACCTTCAGGCAGTTCTAGTGGTGTTTAGTATTGTGGATTTCTGAAGATTTACATAGATATTACTGTGTAGCCCTAATTGTTTAATGTGATTGTGCAGTGCCTTGTGGATGATACCAGTTGTAGATATTACTATCAGGACAAAATAAACCCTGTTCATATTCCAAAGCCTTTCAATTTCCTCTTAATTCAGCACATTTCTGGTGTCTTCACTTATTGAATCTGTAAGTTGTGTGCGCTTGGAATGGCTATATCTATCAAGTAAATTGTTCTTGCTTGCTTATCCTGTAATATTATATCCAGATAGTTATTTTGGATTGGGCTATCTGTAATAACGGTCATAATAAAATTTATGGTATTCTGAATAAAACTGGATGAAGCTTGAAGCTTACATAGTAAGGTATGCTTCCTTTTATGAGTTTGTATTTTAATAGACAATAGGTGCAGGAGTAGGCCATTCGGCCCTTCGAGCCAGCACCACCATTCACTGTGATCATGGCTGATCATCCACAATCAGTATCCAGTTCCTGCCTTATCCCCATAACCTTTGATTCCACTATCTTTAAGAGCTCTATCCATCTCTTTCTTGAAAGCATCCAGAGACTTGGCCTCCACAGCCTTCTCGGGGCAGAGCATTCCATATATCCACCATTCTCTGGGTGAAAAAGTTTTTCCTCAACTCTGTTCTAAATGGCCTACCCCTTATTCTTAAACCGTGGCCTCTGGTTCTGGACTCACCCATCAGCGGGAACATGCTTCCTGCCTCCAACGTGTCCAATCCCTTAATAATCTTATATGTTTCAATAAGATCCCCTCTCAGCCTTCTAAATTCCAGAGTATACAAGCCCAGTCGCTCCCATCTTTCCACATATGACAGTCCCGCAATCCCAGGAATTAACTTTGTGAACCTACGCTGCACTCCTTCAATAGCAAGAATGTCCTTCCTCAAATTTGGAGACCAAAACTGCACACAGTACTCCGGGTGTGGCCTCACCAGGGCCCTGTTCAGCTGCAGAAGGACCTCTTTGCTCTTATACTCAATTCCCCTTGTTATCTGCCCACTCACCCAACCTGTCCAAGCCACCCTGCATTCTCATAACATCCTCCTCACATCCTCCTCACATTTCACACTGCCACCCAGCTTTGTGTTCTTGACAAATTTTTAATGTTACTTTTAATTCCCTCATCTAAATCATTAATATATATTGTAAACAGCTGTGGTCCCAGCACTGAACCCTGCGGTACCCCACTGGTCACCGCCTGCCATTCCAAAAGGGACCCGTTAATCACTACTCTTTGTTTTCTATCAGCCAGCCAATTTTCAATCCATGTCAGTACTCTGCCCCCAATACCACGTACCCTAATTTTGCCCACTAATCTCCTATGTGGGACTTTATCAAAGGCTTTCTGAAAGTCCAGGTACACTATATCCACTAGCTCTCCCTTGTCCATTTTTATAGTTACATCCTCAAAAAATTCCAGAAGATTAGTCAAGCATGATTTCCCCTTCGTAAATCCAAGCTGACTCGGACCAATCCTGTTACTACTATCCAGATGTGCCAAAATTTCATCTTTTATAATTGACTCCAGCATCTTTCCCACCACCGACGTCAGGCTACCCGGTCTATAATTCCCTGTTTTCTCTCTTCCACCCTTCTTGAAGAGAGGGACAACATTAGCCACCCTCCAATCCACAGGAACTGATCCTGAATCTATAGAACATTGGAAAATGATTACCAATGTGTCCACGATTTCTAAATCCACCTCCTTAAGTACCCTGGGATGCAGACCATCAGATCCCAGGGACTTAGCAGCCTTCAGACCCAACAGCCTATCCAACACCATTTCCTGCCTAATATAAATTTCCTTCAATTCGTCCATTACCCCAGGTCCTTTGGCCACTATTACATCTGGGAGATTTTAAAGCAAGGCTTTGATGAATGATGTTTGCCACTTGATTGTGCCTATGTAAGCAAGCAGATAAAGTTAAACTGCTGCAGGATCCTGTAATGTGTTGGATTGTTTCTGGTTTTTCCATGGCATTTTCTGCATTTATCATTTTGAATTTGTTGGTCTTTTATGATGTATTTTTGAGAATTTTTTGTGTTAACCATCTAGTCCTGTATTGCCACAAGGAACCCTTCTGTTTCTGTGAAGAGGTCTCCTACTCTGAGCCATGCGTTCGACGCTTCCTTATCGACATCTGGACTGCTCAGATCATGGGGATGACTTCCATGGGGGCTCATGCTCTTCCATCAATTAACTTTTTCTTCAATAGTGATAATGTCTTCATTTTACTGCATCGTGCTCTCATTTAATTTTAGTGGTGTATCCTTCTCATCAGAATTGCATATGCTTGCGTGGAGTGCTGATGCCCGTTTTCATTGATTGATGAAAGTATATCCTTAAAAGTTTTATCTGATTGTTATGCAGATTTTTAATCTCTGTTATTCCTCTTCCCCCTTCTGTCCTAGGTAGTGTTAATCTAAGCGCATTCGAATGTACATAATGTATTCTGAAATTTGTCATTTCAGTTCTTATTTTTCTTTGTAAATTTTCAAGATCGCTTTCGGGCCAAGATATTTTACCAAAGAATATGTTAATATAGGTGCAGCAAAAGTGTTTATTGCATTTGTTATATCTTTACTGTTCAGCTCTGTCTAGCACGTGTTCTTAAGCTTTGAACTAAATTCTGTCAATATATTTTTTATTCTCTTTTTCATTTCTTTTTATTTACTGTGAATGCCTACAAGAAAAACTCAGGGTTATATATGACGACATACGTACTTTGAAAATAAATTTACTTTGAACTTTTTGAAACTATATGTACAGATAGTGAAACTTGTGCTCCAGAAATAACTTCTGTTAAGAGTACAGCAACACTGGCATCTACTGGCAATATGGAAAATTACCTACATAACTTCTATTCATATAACAGGACAAATCCAATCTTACAAAAAACTACCAAATTACTTCAGACACAACTACAAAGTTCCTGAAAGTTGTCATCCATAGAGCTATCAAGTGGCATATAGACCCCAGTAAGTTACATTTTTGCCAGGATCACTGCTCATTTCAAACTTTGGTCACCCATTAATATGGCAGTGCACTTAGTCACAGCTGCCTTTCCGAGTCCAACAAATGGTGCGAGTATTTGTCTTACACATTTTTCTTATGATCACAAGGTCTCTGTTAGACATTAATAATACAAAATACTGCAAGTCCAGTTCATTAACATTCATTAGCAAAACTGACAACAGAACAGCTGCACAGCATCAAGTTATTCATAGACCAGGCTCCCATACCGTAGAGGCGTCTGTTACAGCCACCCGGGGAGGATATACCGGAATCAATGTGGGAGAAAGCAGAAGCACGGTAAGTGCACTGGAATCCATGCCAGGTTACAGATCAACCCCTGAAGGTTGCCTCTCCAATAACTACTGCTCTCTAATGTTCACTCCCTGAAAAACAAACTGATTTGCCTTCGTCTGCAACTGAGAGTGCGAACAGTAGTGCTAAGTTCTTATTCTTATAGAAACATTGCTCCAGGACAACATTCCATGCTGTATGTACTATTTTTTTGCACCTTGGCCTCAGAGGAACGATGTTTGGTTTAACTGTGTGGTTGAATGATAACAACCTTGAACTTGGTCCAAACAGGGAGCAAAGAAATGAACCTCAGACACAACTTGACTGTCTTTGTAATCAACATACAATGTGAAAGAATTTGGTACTAAGAAGCAGAAAGAATAATGAAGTTAATAGACAGAGGAAACCTCTCGAGATAGGAGTCATGGCTTGTAGATGAGAGGTTTTGGTTTTTGGGATCAGTCAACTTAGCACTAGGAATTTACTGAATGAGTTCTTGAATACAGTGCCCAAGATGAAAATGCTTTGCTACTTTAATTACTGCCTTTTGCCATGGTAAATGAGGATACTTTCTGGTGATTGTGTTTGATTCCATTTGCAAATCTCAAAAGAAAAAATGTATCCGATGTACCTTGCAAACTTGATCTGGGGTAACATCCAGGTTATGGATTGACAGGTAGCAAACAACTCTGACCTCACACAAGTACTAGGGATGCTGATCCTCAAGAAAGAACATCTAATAATTTACATTAGATATTCAACAGTATCATCACTATCCGTAATCAGTATTCTGGAATTTGCCACCATTGACCAGAAACACAACAGGCACAGTTATTGGGGTTTCAAGAGATCAGATTCTTGGTACATTATAGTGCATTACTCATTATCCAAAGCCTATTTACCATCTATAATGCATATCTGAGGAGTGTGAGGACACAATCTACACTTGCCTGAATGAGTCTAGATCAGAGGTTCCCAACCTTTTTTTATGCCATGGAGCCTTACCACAGGGTCGATTGGGAACCCATGGTCTAAATCAAACAACTCTCACTAAATCCAGCAGCTAGAACAAAGCAGCCCACTCAACTGGCAGCCAGTCTTATTCCCCAGACATTCCATTCCTCTACCACCATACAGCTGTGCATATTTCACCGATAAAATGCACTGTGCTCACACTCACAAGCTAAGGAGAATAAGGGCAGGGAGCACAAAGTAACATTTAAAGATTTCCCCTACACTTGGCTCAGAAATGTTTTGTGTCACCACACCAAGGATCAACTCATCTCCACCTTCAAAAGCACTCATGCCTGCCACATCCACAAAGAATAACTACAATGGAAAGTTTTTCAAATGAAAATGTTTCAGCTAGTCCAACTACATTCCCAAAAGGGAGAAGGTTAGGGAAATTAGAGCCAAAGCTCTATTGATGACCAAAAAGATAGAAATTAAAATGAACAGCAAAAAAATGTATATTAACATATTCCAGTTGTGAAGATAAGCAAGATCCCAGCTGATTACAAAAAGTTCAGAAGAAAAATGACAGTATTAGCATAAAGAAAAGAGATCCAAAAATATTCTCTTGGCAGAACGGGGGCTGACGAGAGATCAAAAGAAAATCTAATCATGAAGGCAGAGCACATGACAGTGGTAACAGATCAGTGTTGCTGAGGAAAAACTCTCTGCTGGAATTTCAAAAGAAACTGTAGTTGTGATTCTAGATGAGCCACAAATGATAAAAAGGAGGTACTAGGAAAGGTTAGTAGGCACTGAAAGTAGATAAATGTTCGATCCAGATAGGATGCTATGGGCATGTACATAATTTGGTTTAAGATGATGAGAGTGAGATTTAAGACCACAAGACACTGGAACAGAATTAAGCCATTCGGCCCATCGAGTCCGCTCTGCCATTCCATCACAGCTGATTTATTTTTCTCTCAACTCCATTCTCCTGCCTTCTCCCTGTAACCTTTAATGCCCTGACAAACTAAGAACGTATCAACCTGCACTTTAAATATTCCCAAAGGCCTGGCCTTTATGATTGGCTGTGCTTTGACTTCAAATGTGGTAAATGACCAGATATCATTTTAGTGATGGGGACTGAATCCAAATAATCTTTGCTAATTGCCACTCGTGTTCAAATGCTGGCAGAGCTATACTGCTACATTTATGAGGTGCTTCCAGTTCAGAAGTTATAGCTGTGCAATTGTCATTACCGGGAATTCATTCGCTCACTCATGCTGTTTCAATGACAATTTATTATTGAGGTTCACAAGGGCTTGCAGCAGTTCTTAACCAATCTTCTCAACAGCTTGAACATGTCATTCTGGTATTTTTGAATTTGATTCATATGCAGGTGATAAGACAGGGAACATCTGCAACATCCCAACACGCCTGACTTTGGGAATAACTGCTTCTCATTCGTTCTTTCTTCTTCCAAAAGCCTTAGTTATTGCCAGCAGAGACAGTGAATCCAAAGGAACAGAGGGAGAAGAACTTTTCCTGAAATTAATCAGGCGATAGTGATAAAGAAAGTTTTTCAAAGTTGCTTATTGGATCCTTTGCCAAGTCTGTTGGTTACTCGGAACAGATTTCTGTGAATTAACAAGGATCCTGTCCTGTTATTGCAGGACCTACCAAGTATCATAAGTCCTGGAACAGATGGACATGGAGAGCATGTTTTCAATAGCAAGAAAGTCCAGGAATTTCTTCAGCCAGACGGTGGTGAATCTGTAGAATTTGTTGCCACGGACAGCTGTGGCAGCCAAGTCATTAGGTGCATTTAAGGAAGATAACTGACAGGTTCTTGATTGGTAAGTGGTTTAAGGGTTACAGGGAGAAGGCAGGAGAATGGGGATGAGAAAAAAAAAAATCAGTCAAGATTGAATGGCAAATAAGAATCTTCGGGCCAAATGGCCTAATTCTGTTCTTACGGAAAAGAAGAAGCTGCAAAGGCACGGGCTGAAGTGCTCCACATATCTAAGAGTCAATGTGTGGCGCCTGAAGACTGAATCATTTCGTGAACTTCCCTCCACTGGGGACATCAACAGCAGCAGATGCGTAAAGAAGGCCTGGAAGATCACTGGGGGCACCAGTCATCCCAACCATAAAGTGTTTCAGCTGCTTCCATCTGGCAAACGGTAACGCAGTATTAAAACCAGGACCAACAGGCTACAGCACAGCTTCTTTCTACAAGCCATTAGACTTATCCATAAGTCAAAACAAAAATGGGAAACGGATCTGAATATTAATATTGATGAAACAAATTGGTCAAGACTGTCTTGACAGTATGACAAATAAATATTCGACTTAGATTAGTACAATATAATTTTTTACACCAATTATATATTACACCACAAAAAATAAATAGATTAATTTCAAATTTATCTGATAAACGTTTTCGGTGTAATCAAGAAATTGGTACTTTCTTACATTCTACTTGGTCTTGTTCTAAAATTCAACCTTTTTGGATAAATTTAAGAGTCTTATTGGAACAAATTACTGGAACTCAATTTCCACATAACCCTGTATTATTTCTATTAGGTGATATTGAAGAGATAAAACCAAAACTTAAATTGAATAAATATCAGAAAGAATTCATAAAAATTGCACTGGCAGTAGCTAAGAAAGCTATAGCAGTTACTTGGAAATCTGATTCGTATTTAAGTATGAATCGTTGGAACAATGAAATGGCTAGTTCTATTCCACTCGAAAAAATTACTTATAATTTAAGAGATAAATACGGAACATTTTTGAATATTTGGCGCTCTTATTTACAAAAGATAGGATGGCATATTTAGTTGCTCCGATGGTAAAGATCTTGGTCCCTTGGGGAAAGTAACAAATAAATATACTAAATTTATTTTGAATCCCATGGAGCTTGTGGAAACCTTCCAATATCCGCGGTTCTTCTTTTTTTTCTTCTTTCTTTCTTTTCTTTTTAGGTAGGGGTATATATCGGGGGGAAGGGTTAAGGGGAAGGGGGAGGGTAGCTATTATCTTCTCATGTATTCACTTTGAAAATAAAAATTATATTAAAAAAGCCATTAGACTTATAAATTCAAGTCTGTACATTGCAGAGTCATAACACAAAGATTTTTACTCGCTCACATTGTAGGATGGATGTAAGATTTTAAATAAATTCAAATTCTTTGTTCAAAATATGGGTGCAATTATACAACAGCCAGTTTAACTTCAATGGGAGAAAGTATTCCAGAAACCAGAAACAGGAAAAACCAAATCACTTCCTGCTAACATGAAGGCATTGATGAAATATCAGAGGATCAATGAGGAAAATACAGTTGAAATGATCTTCCATAAACGCCAGATGATAAGCTTGCTGTCAAGATTGAATCCCATCAAATAAATGGGATTTTAATGAAAAGAACAGCAAACTGATTATGTAGCAGGAAGCATTAACAGTGAAAAATTGTTGTCAGATTGAAAGGAAATGCATCATGAATGTCCTTATGGGTCAGTATTAGTTTAATCACGATTCCTTCTAATAAAGTTTAACAGTCAATTTTTTTTTCAGCATTGAATTTCATCTGCATTTATCTGTCCTATCCTCCTCCATCTCCAGGAGGTCTATTATTTTCCTCCTTGTAGGACACTTTGCTTAATCATCTGCAAATTTACCAAGTCAATGATTAATATTCTCTTATGAAGACACAAGAAGCCATTCAGTCCATAGTATACTCGTTGGTGCTGCCTCCCCACAGTCCCAGAAACCAGGCTTGAAACTGACTTGGAATGCTGGCAATACTGGGTTAATTGGCAGCTGTAAATTTCGACTTAGTGTGGAATTTTTTTTATTGTATTTATTCAGATACAGCACGGTAACAGACCTTCTAGCCCAACAAGCCCATGCTCCTCAATTACACATATAATCAATTAAACTACTGACTCATACAACTTTGTAATGGAGGAAACCGCAGCACCTGAAGGAAACCCACACAGTCATAGGGAGAATGTACGAACTCCTTACTGACAATGGTGGAATTGGCACTGTACCGGCTTTATGCTAACTGTTCTGCTGCAGTGTCACCCTAATGGAGAAAAATTGCAGACGACTTGATATGTGAGAAAGAACAAGCTTCTGGAATAATGGGACAAAAGGAGGAACAGATTCAAACTTGCACTGTAGGAGGCAACAATTACTAATAGAATGAATGTCATTGAAGTGCAAGGATTTGAAAGTATATTAATTATTCAGATTTACCAGTGGGGAGGGTCTGGAACGGGTAGATAGAAGGTAAAAAATATAATAGAGAAATGTAAGTGTTGCATTTTGGTCAAAATGAGAAGTGACAATATTAAGTAGAAGGCACAACTTATAAACAATATTAGCACAATAGCAAAGGTCTAGGCATATCAGTACCTTGTCCAGTGAAAATGTCAAGGTAGATTACAAAAGTTAAGAAAAAAAAAAGATAATTGAGGTCCTGTGCTTTACTAAGTCAGGGCAGGTGAGCAAATAAAGCATGATAAGCTTTATAAAACACCAGTCCAACCACAACTGGAATATTGTGTTAGTGTCCACTTCTGGACATCACACTTTAAAATGTGAAACTTTAGCTAGAGTACCAAAACACATTTATCAGAACAATTCCACAAATGAGGGATTTTAAGTATTCTCTACGTAATTTATTTAGATACAGCACAGTAACAGAGGACAGCCTGGAGAATCTTGGCTTCTTTTCCTTTGAACTGAGGTAGTTGCAAGAGGATCTGAAAGGCATTTTAAATCATGCAGGCAAAGACAGAATAAACAGAGAAACTGTACCCATTTGCAGAAATGTTAGCAAGACCAGTATGAAGATGGTTTTAAGAACCAAAAGAAAAATGTGGGAAACACACATTGAGTGCCAGGAGTAATCAGAGTCAGGTTCCATTGTAGCATTCAAAAGAGAACTGTAATAGCCTTCTAAAATTAATGTATTTGGAGAGCTACATGCAACAGGATGAACTGCTCTCAAAACAAATCCAACACAGATTTGATAAATCAAGAGACTCCTACTATACTGTAAGCATTCTGTAATCTTATGAGGAGAGACTGGTTCCCCTCATAGGGAAATCTAGAACTATAAGGCCCTGCTTCAGAAATGGGGTTCTCAGATTTAAAACAAACAAGGAGGAATTTCTGAGGGGCATAGATCCTGGGAATCAGAGTTATTGACCGACTGCATTGCATTTTATTTCTTTTCTGAAAAGCATCTTTTAGACCACAAGACCATAAGATATAGGAGCACAAGTAACCATTTGGCCCATCAAGTCTACTCTGGCATTTCACCATGACTGAGTCAATTTTCCCCTCAGCCCCAATTTCCTGCCTTCTCCCCATATCATTTCATGCCCTGATCAATCAGGAATCTATCAACCTCTGCCTTAAATATACATAAAGACTTGGCCTCCACAGCTGCCTGTGGCAAAGAATTCCAGATTTACCACTCTCTGGCTAAAGAAATTCTTCTTCATCTCCATTCTAAATGTCTCTCTATTCTGAGGTTGTTTCCTCTGGTCTTAGACTCTCCCACCAGAGGAAACATCCTTTCCACATCCACTCTATCGAGGCCTTTCACCATTTGATGGGTTTCAATGTGGTCACTCCTCATTATTCTGAATTCTAGTGAATACAGGTCCAGAGCCATCAAAAGCTCTTCATATGATAAGCCATTCAATTCTGGAATCATTTTCGTGAACCTCCTTTGAACCCTCTCCAGTTTCAGCACATACTTACCAAGATTAGATAGAGATAGATAGATATTTCATTGATCCCAAAAGATATTTGTGTCACAGTAGCATCACAAGTGTACAGATATACAAATACAAGAGCAGAAAGAATGAATTTAAAAAAAAACAAGAAAATCTGCAAATGCTGGAAATCCAAACAACACACACACACACACACACACACACAAAATGCCCAAGGAACTCAGTAATCCAGGCAGCATCTATGGAAAAAAAGTACAGTCAACATTTCGGGCTGAAAACCTTTGACAGGATTGAATAAAAAATAAGTTGCCTCAAATAATCTAACAGGAGGTGGTCATTACTTCCCCAGCTATAGGTTGACTCATTATGGAGCCTAACTGCCAAAGACAAAAATGACCTCATATAGTGCTCTTTGGAGTAGCGCAGTTGTTTCAGTCCAAGACTAAAAGTGCTCCTCTGTTCAGCCAAGGTGGTATGTAGAGGGTGAGAAACATTGTCCAGACATGCCAGGATTTTCCGTAGGGTCCTTTGTTCTACCACAGCCTCCAGTGTATCCAGTTTGACTTCTATAACAGAGCCAGCCTTTCTAATCAGTTTACTGAGCCTGCTGGTGTTGCTCGTGCTGATGCCATTGCCCCAGCACACCACCACATAGAAGACTGTACTGGCGACAACAGACTGGTAAAACATGTGAGCAAGAGCCCTGCGTACTCCACACCTCAGTCTCCTCAGGAAGCAGAGGCGACTCTGGCCCTTCTTGTACACAGCCTCTGCGTTTGTGCTCCACTCAAGTCTGTCATTCAGATGCACCCCCAGGTATTTGTAGGTCCTCACCACAAATAGTAACAGGGAGTACTGCAGGCTTAGTCTTCCTAAAGTCCATCACCATCTCCTTTGTCTTACTGCTGTTGAGCTGCAGATGACTCAGCATACATCATTTGACCAAGTCCTCCACCAGGGTCCTGCATTCATTCTCTAGTCCTCCCTTTATACACCCAACTATTGTTGGGTCATCAGAGAATTTCTGCAGAAGACATGACTCAGTGTTGTATCTAAAGTCCGAGGTATACAGGGTAAACAAGATGGAGCCAATACAGTCCCCTGTGGAGTCCCAGTGCCACTCTGCCAGTCAGGTAGTCCATTATCCAGGACCCAATGGAAGTGACAACCTTCATTGAATGGAGATTTTCCCCCAACACTGAGTGCTGTAAGGTATTGAAGGCACTTGAGAAATCAAAAAATATGATCCTCACAGTGCTGCCCTGCTTATCCAAATGGGAGTAGTCTCTGTTCAGCAGGTAGATGACAGCATCATCAACTCCAATGTGCTCCTAATAGGCAAACTGTTGGAAACTGAGGGCTGATTTGACGAGGGGCTAGAGGAGACAGGACCAGCCTCTCTAGGGTCTTCATGATGTGTAAGGTCAGGGCCTCTGGACTACAGTCATTCAAGCATTTTTGGTTTGGCCCTTCTTGGATACTAGGAGCACACATGATGTTTTCCACACAGTCAGGACCCTTTCCAGGCTGAGTCTCAGATTGAAAATGCACTGGAGAACTCCACACAGTTGCACAAGGGGAGGCATTGGTGCTTTGGAAACATTGGGTACCTCGGCACCTGGACTGGTTTGTTGAAGGGGGTGTGAAAAGCAGGGCAATCGTCAACCCTATTGAAGAACTGATTTAACTCATTAGCCCATTCACAGCTGCATTCAGAGGCTCTATAGCAAGGCTGACTGAAGCCAGTGATGTTCTTCATGCTTCTCCACACCTCCCCTGTGCTACTCTGCCTAAGTTGGTTCTCCAGCTCTCTCCTGTATTCCTCTTTAGCCAGCTTGATCTTCTCTTTCAGCTCCACCTGCACGTTTCAATTCCTGTCTCCTGATCTGAAGGCTCTCTTTTTGTGGACAAGAAGAGTGTTTAGATCACTGGTGACCCATGGTTTGCTGTTAGGGAAGCAGCGAACAGTCCTTGATGGTACCACAGAAGTGATGCAAGCAGCAAATCTATTAATGCCCTCCCCATATGGTTCACAAAGCACATTCTAGGCAGTAACTTCAAAAGCAGCCCTTCAAAGCCTTGATGGCCTCTGGAGACCATTTCTTTACTATCTTGATGGCAGCTAGCTCCTAGCTGTTGTACTTTGGGCTTGTACAAGGGCATGAGGTAAACTAGGTTGTGATCTGATCTTCCAAGTGGGGGAGGGTGGGGGGGTGGGGAGAAGAGCTGTGGAGCTGTGTGCATCTTTAACATTTACACACAAGAGATCCAATGTTGTATTTTCTCTGTATGACACGTGACAAACTGATCAAGTGTAGGTAAAACTGTCAAGAGAGAAACATTATTGAAGACTCCCGATACTGCAATGAATGCATTGGAGAGTTGAGTCCGGAGTCTCACGAAGGTAGTGTGTATGATGTCACATGCAGCATCGGGGCAGCAGAATGTAGATAATGAGCAATGTGGTGTGGCTGAACTCATATAGCAGGTAAAACAGGTGCAAACTTACAGCAATAGTTTGATGTTCTTTCACAGAATGGTCACCGGGATTACACCAAATGTTCACAAGACAGCATGCCACCTCCCTTCCTCTAACCATACTGTAGATTAATAAGGGGCCCAAAACTGCTCACAATACTCCATGAGGCCTCACCAGTGCTTTATAAAGTCTCAACATCACATTCTTACTTTTATACTCTCGTCCTCTTGAAATGAATGCAAACAAATACCATTTGCCTTCCTCACCACAGACACAACCTGCAAATGAACCTTTAGGGAATCCTGCACAAGGACTCCCAGTTTAAGTACCTCAGTTTTTCATATTTTCTCTCCATTTAGAAAATAGTCAACCCTTTCAATTCTTCTACCGACGTGCATGACCATACCCTTCCCGACAATGTATTCCATCTGCCATTTCTTTGCCCATTCTCCTCGTCTGTCTAAGTCCTTCCACAGCCTTCCTACTTCCTCAAAACTACCTGACCCTCTACCCATCTTCATATTATCTGCAAACTTTGCAACAAAGCCATCAATTCCATCATCCAAATCAGTGACATATAACATATAAAGCAGTCCCAACACAGATCCCTGTGGAATGTCACTAGTCACTGGCAGCCAACCAGAAAAGGCTCCCTTTATTCCCACTCTTTGCCTCATACCTATTAGTCAATGTTTTATACATACTAGAATCTTTCCTATAATACCATGGACTCTTAGATTGTTAAGCAGCCTCATATGTAGCACCTTGTCAAAGGGCTTCTGAAATCCAAGTACACAACATCAACCAATTTCCCTGTGTCTAGCCTGCTTGTTATTTCTTCAAAGAATTACAACAGATTTAGACCACAAGACCATAAAACATAGGAGCAGAATTAGGCCATCTGGCCCATTGAATCTGCTCCACCATTCAATCATGGCTGATCCTTCTTTTCCCATCTCCTCCGCAACCCCAGTTCCCAGCCTTCTCCCTGTAACCTTTGATGCCATATCCAATCAAGAACCTATCAATTTCTGCCTTAAATACCCCCAACAACCTGGCCTCCACAGCTGCATGTGGCAACAAATTCCACAAATTCATCACCCGTTAGCTAAAGAAATTTCTGCACATCTGTTTTGAAAGGGTGCCGTCTATCCTGAGGCTGTGCCTTCTTGTCCTAGACTCTCCCACCATGGGAAACACCTTTTCCACATCTACTCTGAAACCTTTTGAATGTTGAAAGGCCTAGACAATGAGATCCCCCCCTCATCCTACTGAATTCTAATGAGTACAGGCCCAGAGCCATCAAATGCTCCTCATATGATAACTCTTTCATTCCTGGAATCATCCGGGTTAACCTCCTCTGGACCCTCTCCAATGCCAGCACATCTTTTCTAAGATAAGGGATCCAAAATTGCTCACAATACTCAAGGCGAGGCCTCACCAGTGCCTTATAAAGCCTCAGCCGTTTGTTAGGAAAGATTTTCCCTTGAGGAAACCATGTTGACTATGGCATATTTATCATGTGCCTCCAAGAACCCTGAGACAGCCTCACCCTTAACAATTGACTCCAACATCTTCCCAATCACTGAGGTCAGACTAACTGGCCTATAGTTTCCTTTCTTCTGCCTCTCTCCCTTCTTGAAGAGTGAAGTGACATTTGCAATTTTCCAGTCTTCCAGAACTATTCCAGAACATAGTGATTCTTGAAAGATCATTTTCTAATGCCTCCATAATCTCTTCAGCCTCCTTCTTCAGAACCCTGGGCTGTACATCATCGGGTCCAGGTGACTTATCTACCTTCAGACCTTTCGGTTTCCCAAGAACCTTCACCCTAGTTATGGTAACCACACACTTCATGACCCCCGACACCTGGAACTTCCACCATCCTGCTGGTGTCTTCCAGAGTGAAGTATTTTAAGTGAGCGTTGTGGGCAAAACGTCTTAACTGACCCTGCAAAATTTGCATAGATAGCTGCCTATTGAAGAGGAACTAATTGTTTTCTCACTTAGTTGAAATGTTCCAATTTATACAGTTTCCTACTTTTCACTGTGACATTTCAAAGAAACTCAGGCCACCACTGTGCAGCTATCGAACATTATCTGTATTTGAGAAACCAAAACTGAATATCAAAACACAATTTGAGATGAGAAAAGTGAACTGTATCATCCAAGCCATTGTTTTGTGGCTGTTGTGTGGAAATCCAGGAATTTTACCCTTTCTCTGGGATCTTTGGCATGGGAATTCATTTGACTTTCCATAAAACAGCCTTGATTAAGTACAGAGAAAAGTATGGCATTAAGAGATAGCAAGCAGCAAAGCACCTCCCTTTGTGTCACTGTGTTTCTATACAATGTCCGAAAGCCCATTTGATATAAAATGGGAAAGAAACTAACCAATTATGAATGGGAGACAGAAAAAACTGCAGAGTCAAAAGAAAACATTTAAAGAGGTTTTAAAGCCATAGAATAGGAAAACAGGGATACTTGGCCAAGGCAAAACTGATTAAATATGACAAGAACATGCAACCTCTTAGTGGATGGCAAAGTGACGACAGAGCTGGCCAAGGAGAGTGAAGGCACAAGTTTGTGTTTAGAACTGGGCAGTTTTATTCTGTAACAGATTATGGTTATACACAATCTCATTTGTAAACTGTGCTCCAAAAATGCCATCCAACATTAATATCACTGCAGATCGAGAGCACAGAAATGTGACAAGTATCATCGTTATTGCAGATAGGATTAATTATGGCAATTTTAATATGATAGTTGTGATTTTGCTACTTTATTTAAAACTATCATGCAAAATAAACAGGAATCTTTAAATTATTCTAAAAATGTGTACATACAAACCAGTTCAAAGATAATTATTTTGAATATTGATTGTTAAAATACACTTACCATATGTCTTGTGGAAGGTTTAATGTAATACTGCCCTGGATACTATCACCAAAGTGCAGGTATCCAAGGGTTGCGAGTGAAACGTACAAAGCTGTGACGATGCCCATACCAATGTTTAATGCTTGTGGAAATTGTTTTCTTTGCTTCATTTTATTTTCTAAAGGAAGAACCTATTCATAAAAATGAATAGTAAAAGCTATTTAAGAATAATTTTTGTCAACAAAAATGAATTCATAACAAAATGAGTAAAATTTAGCAAGCATATTGTGAATACAGAAGCAATTTATGAAAAGAACAGGTTATTTTCAGCATTTTTCCAGTACTGTTTCCAGTAGTATGCCAACTACTTCTGCACAGTAGGCATGACTGAGCTCTCTAAGACTTGCCACAAGAATTCCCCATTCCACTCAGGATCGATTTCTCTTTGAATCTTTACTTCGGACAACCTACTACACATGCTCAAACCACATGACATTCCCTTTCTATAATGTGTTTTGTAGCATACATTTTGAATTCAAGAAACTTCAAAGCTTCATGATTTTTCAGAAGATTCCATCTGGAAAGAATCGTTAATGACGCAGCACTGAGCATTCCCAGTCTTGCGTTGAGTGATTGGGGGGGGGAGTGCAGGAGGGGAGTGGGGGTGGGGGGGTGAAGAAAGAATAGCTGTGTGTAAATGATCTCCCTCACATCTATTCCAACAGAGAGTTAAATGTCTCCATTCTATGAAGTTAAAAGTTTGCAAAAAATGAAAAATATGGTATAATGTCAAGTTTTTCAAACTTTTAAAAATAACCTTTTTTTTTGCTGTTAGAATACAAGAGCCCTATTAGAAAAGCAAAGTTTCATTGGTCCAACTGTTCTGATTTTTGCACAGAATCTCAACAGACTGAACTTTTTTTCAACTGGTTTTGGTACTTCTGGATACAGCCTTCAGAAGAGTAAAAGGGAAGAAAAAATGTCTGGTCAGAGAAGGAAGTTAAAGCAAGATTTTTTTAATACAGAAATTGGCACAGATGATGTAATAAACTAGACCCATTTTCTTTTAAAAAAAATTTAGTACATGGAATGCTTATTGAAATGGGGAATGTGTGAATATTTGGGAAGCAAGCCTATGATAACGGAAAAGAGGGAAAAAGGCAAACTAAATTTAAGACTGCATCCACTGAAGGAAACCCAGATCAAGTAAATCAAATTTGCAAGCATTCTGCAATTGGTAGCTGGCGTGAAATTACTGAAATTTGTCCAATAATTTTTTTGAGAAAGAACCAATACAGGTTTCCCCCGCCATCCAAAGGTACAGCATTTCTATGAAACGGTTCGCAAACCGGAACGCAATCAGCAATCGACTCTGATCTGGGCCGACATTTACGTGCTGGGCAGCACCTAATCAATTAGCTTGTTTATTTCAGCTTTTTTTCTTAAAGATGTGTTGGGTGCATCCTGGCTACCGCTGCATTCTTCGCGGATCAGTATCTGTCCACGGCCCGGGGGTTGGGGTGGTGGGACACTGGGGTGTCAGCTCATTGTCTGTTTCCATCAGGGCAGGCAGGTCATCTTCTTCTCTGTCTGCCTGCCTCAATGTCGAAGATCGAGGTTCATCGTCTGCTGTGGCTGATGTGGAAGGTTTGAAAAACAACAGTATGCTTGACTGCTTAGCCTCGCGCATTTTTCTATCATACAGTTCTTTGTACGCACTCAAACCATCCTGCAAATATGCCGTAAACCGACGTACCCTTTCAAAATTAAATACATACTTTTCTGCAATCATTGTTGCCAATTGCAGTGAAAATCTCACGCAGTTGCTTCACGTTCAGTTCCTGGACGACTTCACTTTCGGTCCGTTCGCTACTGTATTCAGTTTTGATCGTTATCCTTTCCTCTTCCAATTGCATCAGCTCTTCATCTATCAGTTCTTGGTCATGGGATGTCAAAACCTCTTCAACATGATCTTCGTCAACTTCCACAAGCCAAACTCATTTGTCCTTACTTCGTTCACCACGATCGAAACCATAAGACCATAAGACAAAGGAGCAGAAGTAGGCCATTCGGCCCATTGAGTCTGCTCTGCCATTTTATCATGAGCTGATCCATTTTATCCTATTTAGTCCCACTACCCCGCCTTCTCACCATAACCTTTGATGCCCTGGCTACTCAGATACCTATCAATCTCTGCCTTAAATACACCCAATGACTTGGCCTCCACTGCTGCCCGTGGCAACAAATTCCATAGATTCACCACCCTCTGACTAAAAAAATTTCTTCGCATTTCTGTTCTGAAAGGGCGCCCTTCAATCCTGAAGTCATGCCCTCTCATACTAGACTCCCCCATCATGGGAAACAACTTTGCCACATCCACTCTGTCCATGCCTTTTAACATTCAAAATGTTTCTATGAGGTCTCCCCTTATTCTTCTAAACTCCAAGGAATACAGTCCAAGAGCGGACAAACGTTCCTCATATGTTAACACTCTCATTCCCGGAATCATTCTAGTGAATCTTCTCTGTACCCTCTCCAACGTCAGCAGATCCTTTCTTAAATAAGGAGACCAAAACTGCCCACAGTACTCCAAGTGAGGTCTCACGAGCGCCTTATAAAGCCTCAACATCACATCCCTGCTCCTCTACTCTATTCCTCTAGAAATGAATGCCAACATTGCATTCGCCTTCTTCACTACTGACTCAACCTGGAGGTTAACTTTAAGGGTATCCTGTACGAGGACTCCCAAGTCCCGTTGCATCTCAGAACTTTGAATTCTTTCCCCATTTAAATAATAGTCTGCCCGTTTATTTTTTCTGCCAAAGTGCATAACCATACACTTTCCAACATTGTACTTCATTTGCCACTTCTCTGCCCATTCTTCCAATCTATCCAAGTCTCTCTGCAGACTCTCCATTTCCTCAGCACTACCAGCCCCTCCACCTATCTTCGTATCATCAGCAAACTTAGCCACAAAGCCATCTATTCCATAATTCAAATCGTTGATGTACAATGTAAAAAGAAGCGGCCCCAACACTGATCCCTGTGGAACACCACTGGTAACCGGCAGCCAACCAGAACAGGATCCCTTTATTCCCACTCTCTGTTTCCTGCCAATCAGCCAACGCTCTATCCGTGTATGTAACTTCCCTGTAATTCCATGGGCTCTTATCTTGTTAAGTAGCCTCATGTGTGGCATCTTGTCAAAGGTCTTCTGAAAATCCAAATATACAACATCCACTGCATCTCCCTTGTCTAGCCTAATGGTAATTTCCTCAAAACATTGTAATAGGTTTGTCGGGCAGGATTTTCCTTTAAGGAATCCATGCTGAGTTCTGCCTATCTTGTCATATGCCTCCAGGTACTCTGTAACCTCATCCTTGACAATCGACTCCAACAACTTCCCAATCACCGACGTCAAGCTAACAGGTCTATAATTTCCTTTTTGCTTCCTTGCCCCCTTCTTAAATAGCAGAGTGACATTTGCAATCTTCCAGTCTTCCGGAACCATGCCAGAATCTATCGACTTTTGAAAGATCATCGCTAATGCCTCCGCAATCTCCACAGCTACTTCCTTCAGAACACGAGGGTGCATTCCATCTGGTCCAGGAGAATTATCGACCTTTAGCCTATTCAGCTTCCTGAGTACTTTCTCTGTCATAATTGTGACTGCGCACACTTCTCTTCCCTGCCACCCTTGAGTGTCCGGTATCCTGCTGTCTTCCTCAGTGAAGACTGATGCAAAATACTTGTTCAGTTCCTCTGCCATCTCCTCATCTCCCATTACAATTTCTCCAGTATCATTTTCTATCGGTCCTATATCTACTCTCACCTGTCTTCTACTCTTTATATACTTGAAAAAGCTTTTAGTATCCTCTTTGATATTATTTGCTAGTTTCCTTTCATAGTTAATCTTTTCTCTCTTAATGACCTTCTTGGTTTCCTTTTGTAAGGTTTTAAAAACTTCCCAATCCTCTGTCTTCCCACTAATTTTTGCTTCCTTGTATACCCTCTCCTTTGCTTTAACTTTGGCTTTGACTTCTCTTGTCAACCATGGTTGCATCCTTTTTCCACTCGAAAATTTCTTCTTTTTTGGAATATACCTGTCTTGCACATTCCTCATTTCTCGCATAAACTCCAGCCACTGCTGCTCTGCCGTCTTTCCCGCCAGTGCCTCTTTCCAGTCAACTTTGGCCAGTTCCTCTCTCATGCCACTGTAATTTCCTTTACTCCACTGAAACACCAACACATCAGATTTCAGCTTCTCTTTTTCTACTTTCACAGTGAACTCAATCATGTTATGATCACTGTCTCCTAAGGGTTCCTTCACCTCAATCTCTCCAATCACCTCCGGTTCATCACACAATACCCAATCCAGTACAGCCGATCCCCTAGTGGGCTCAACAACAAGCAGCTCTAAAAAGCCATCTCGCAGACATTCTACAAATTCTCTCTCTTGAGATCCAGTGCTGACCTGATTTTTCCAATCTACTCGCATGTTAAAATCCCCCACAATTATCATAACACTGCCCTTCTGACAAGCCTTTTCTATTTCCAGTTGTACATCCCTGCAACTGTTTGGAGGCTTATAAATAACTGCCATCAGGGTCCTTTTACCCCTGCTATTCCTTAGCTCAACCCATAAAGATTCTGCACCTTCCGATCCTATATCACCTCTTTCTAATGATTTAATATCATTTCTTACCAATAAAGCCATGCCTCCCCCTCTGTCTACCTTCCTATCCTTCCAATACACCGTGTATCCTTGGACGTTCAGCTCCCAGAGACATGCATCCTTTAGCCAGGCCTCAGTGATGGCCACAATATCATACCTGCCAATCTGTAGCTGTACGACAAGATCATCCACCTTATTCCTTATGCTGTGTGCATTTAAGTACAACACCTTAAGACCAGTATTTGATACTTTTTGCTTTGATTTCACTGCAACTTTATTGCACTGCAACTCATCCCAATGGCTACACATTTGCCCCATCACCTGCCTGTCTTTCCTGACATCTTTACTGCTCACTATCTTAGATTTATTTCTGTTTTCCCCTTCCTCTGCTCTATCATTCCGGTTCCCATCCCCCTGCCAAATTAGTTTAAACCCTCCCTAACAGCTCTATTAAACTTTCCCACCAGGATATTGGTCCCCTTCGGGTTCAGGTGTAACCTGTCCTTTTTGAACAGGTCATACTTTCCCCAGAAGAGATCTCAATTATCCAAGAATCTGAAGCCCTGCCCCCTACACCAGTCTCTCAGCCAGGCATTCATCTGCCTGATCCGACTACTCTTGCCTTGCTAGCATGTGGCACAGGTAGCAATCCCAAGATTACTACCTTGGAGGTCCTGCTTCTCAGCTTCCTTCCTAACTCCTGGAAATCTCTCTTCAGGACCTCCTCCTTTGTCCTATCTATGTCATTGGTACCCACATGTACCAAGACAACTGGCTGCTCACCTTCCCCCTTTAGAATATTCAGGACCCGATCCGAGACATCCTGTACCCTGGCACCTGGGAGGCAACACACCATGCGGGTATCTCTGTCAGGCTCACAGAATCTCCTGTCTGTTCCCCTGACTATGGAATCCCCCACGACTACCGCATTTCTCTTCTCCCTCCCTCTCTCCTGCGCAACAGCGCCAGGCTCAGTGCCAGAGACCCGGTCACCGTGGGCATCCCCTGTCAGGTCATCCCCCTCAACAGCATCCAGAACAAGATATTTGTTGCTGAGGGGGACAGCCACAGGGGTGCTCTCCACTATCCGGGCATTTCCCTTCCCTCTATTGACAGTGACCCAGTGTTCTGACTTCTGTAGCCTAGGGATGACTACTAACTCCTGTAGCCTAGGGATGACTACCTCCCTGTAGCTCCTGTCTATCACCTCTTCACTTTCCCTGATAAGCACTAGGTCATCAAGCTGCAGATCCCTAACACGGTCCCTGAGGAGCTGCAACTCGGTGCACCTGGCACAGATGTGGCCATCAGGGAGGCTGGAAGTCTCCCAGGATTCCCACATCTGACACCCTGAATAAAGCACTAATCCTGCAGGCATGCTATCTAATTCTACACGAATGAAACAGGAAAACTAAGTCTACTCACCCACTTACCTCGCTAAACAGACAAACTTTTTAAACCGTTAGCTGTGAGAGCCCTGCTGTTCCTCTTTGTCCGGGCCGATTTACGAAAGGGGGGGGGGGGAGGAAAAAAAGAGTTGGCGCTTCGCTCTCGCCTCTTCCCATTTATTGCCAAAGCCCTACACTCTGCTACCACTCCGACAGCTGCCCGCTGTATAGGGTGGTTGCCTTTTTAAACTCTCCCCGCGGTCCTGCTGACGTCTCACCCTTCTTGCACTCGAAGAAGTTTTTTAAAAAAAACTGCCTTCCTTCACAATTCAGCTCCCACGACGCTCTGTAGTCCCGATCCAAAGGAGAGCTGTTGGTAGCAACCTGCCTTTTTAAACTCTTAATTATGTCTAGTTTTGCACCAAGTGTAACACCCTTACGAGCTCATTCAGGCTTTTCTGATACCTTAGAACTCATCTTGCAAACGGCTGCTCACAGGCACGTGTTTAAGCAATGCCGGCTAGAATACCGTTCCAAATCCCGGGGAGAGCAGCTGCTCAGGGTGCGCGCTGCTTTTTTTTCCCCACACATTGCTTTTTTCGTAACAGTGAAAACACCTTCTGTTAGCGAAAACAGGGAACTGTTTCGTAAGTGAGGTTTTGTAAAGCCAACGTTCGAAAAGCAGGAGACACCTGTATTGTTATAATTAGTAAATCTACCACATGAAATAATGCAAAGCACATCAAGCTCAAGTTTAATTATCATTCAACCACACATGACTACCTATGAATACAGCCAAACAAAACAGTGTTCATCTGGAGCCAAGGTGCAAAACACAGTACCAACAGTCATTACACAGCACAAGGCACAAATAGCGCATATAAGATACCAAGTAAACATACAGTCACACAAAAAATATACAGTACAGCCCAAGTCCCCTAGTGGCATGTCCTGTAAATTGATGGTGCACGGGTACTATCAGCAAGAACAAGCTGTTCTTAGCAGTCCGAGGACACACAATACACCTTGCAAGTGGTTACATACATACATACACACACACACAAAATACACCTTGCAAGCAAACACGGGGTGGCAGCCCCGACAGGAGGGGCTAGACCCCAACCTAATGCAGACGCCTCACTACACCAACTCTGGCGTCTGCTCTCCTGGATTGCTGCAACAGTCAAGCCTATGGCTTGACTCCTAGTTCTCACTACAATCAAGGCTGCGCAGCTCCCCCACTGTCTCACCGATAAATGAGGGAAACAGACTTGCAGCATTTTACATTACCAATGTTCAACAGGGTCTCATGACTGCAAGAGAAACGACCAAGACAAACTGCGATAGACTGCCCACAGCTTTCGCGCACTGACTCCAACACCTCTCTGTAACAGCCAGTAACAGTCCATAACAAGTCCAGCTCCTACACTAACAAGTAGCTCACTGATGGGCTAGACGTGCAATACCTCAAGTTCTCAATGTCAATGTCAAGCATTGTCTTGCAATCATGAAAAAGACGTTTAAAGCAAAAGCACCCTTGGATGGCCCCCCAAGAGGCTGCTGCATCCGAACATGCCACCATCTTACCGGAAGGAGTAAGCGCATTTACACTAACTAGATCATAGTGAAGTTATCCACTTTGGTGGCAAAAATAGGAAAACAGATTATTATCTGAATGGTGGCCGATTAGGAAAAGGGGAGGTGCAACGAGACCTGGGTGTCATTATACACCAGTCATTGAAAGTGGGCATGCAGGTACAGCAGGCGGTGAAAAAGGCGAACGGTATGCTGGCATTTATAGCGAGAGGATTCGAGTACAGGAGCAGGGAGGTACTACTGCAGTTGTACAAGGCCTTGGTGAGACCACACCTGGAGTATTGTGTGCAGTTTTGGTCCCCTAATCTGAGGAAAGACATCTTTGCCATAGAGGGAGTACAAAGAAGGTTCACCAGATTGATTCCTGGGATGGCAGGTCTTTCATATGAAGAAAGACTGGATGAACTGGGCTTGTACTCGTTGGAATTTAGAAGATTGAGGGGGGATCTGATTGAAACGTATAAGATCCTAAAGGGATTGGACAGGCTAGATGCAGGAAGATTGTTCCCGATGTTGGGGAGGTCTAGAACGAGGGGTCACAGTTTGAGGATAGAGGGGAAGCCTTTTAGGACCGAGGTTAGGAAAAACTTCTTCACACAGAGAGTGGTGAATCTGTGGAATTCTCTGCCACAGCAAACTGTTGAGGCCAGTTCATTAGCTATGTTTAAAAGGAAGTTAGATATGGCCCTTGTGGCTACAGGGGTCAGGGGGTATGGAGGGAAGGCTGGGTTCTGAGTTGGATGATCAGCCATGATCATAATAAATGGCGGTGCAGGCTCGAAGGGCCGAATGGCCTACTCCTGCACCTATTTTCTATGTTTCTATGTTTCTATAATCACTACACATATGGGTCAGTTCGGCTTCCTACAGAGACTGAAGTGGAAACTCAAGTTCCACCTCACAAGGCTATGCATAAATTGCATCACTTGTGGCAAAATCTGAAACATAATTTTACCAATTTCCCTCAGATTTTTCCCCATGTCTTGTTTGTAAAATCTGTGGGAAGATGAAAGAAAATCTAAGGGAAATGTCGGGTCACACTATTTTATCTCATCTTAGGTTTTAGAGAGGAGCATATGGATTACAGTTAATTGGGCCATCGATTAATCAGGACAGTTGCTATTTGGGGCTATTAAAGAACAAAAACTGAGAAAATAGCCAGGATTCCCTTTGTTTATTTGGGACACTGCTGTTTAATTGGGACAAGAGACTGTTGCCAAACTGCTTCTAACTAGCGTCAGTCACGCACACGTTGTATGGCCATTAATCACTATAATGTACATAGAGTGAACAGTTTTTAAAATAGCAAACACACATCAAAGTTGCTGGAGAACGCAGCAGGCCAAGCAGCATCTCTAGGAAGAGGTGCAGTCGACGTTTCAGGCCGAGACCCTTCGTCAGTCCTAGAGATGCTGCTTGGCCTGCTGCGTTCACCAGCAACTTTGATGTGTGTTTGCTTGAATTTCCAGCATCTGCAGAATTCCTGTTGTTTGAGTTTTTAAAATAGTGTCATTTGCAGGTATTCACATTCAAAAAGTAGTGATTTTTCTCGCTGATAATTGGTGAGTAATAAGCAAGACAATTCAGAACCATTTTGCTCAATGCTGTTTCAGGCATTCAGGCTTGATGCCAGAAATGGCCAGAACTGAAAGTGAAACGATTTCAATACTTCAACAATTTAGGAACTATGAAGAATTTGAAGGTACCGAAACTCATCTTGAATGTTACAATGAAAATTAAGACTTGAAGGATACAACAGTCAAAAGCATTCTATGATGGCAGTCTATTACCTGCACCTGGCACCCGTGCTGATTTTGTTCATTAACAGTCAAAAGAACACAGCAGTGTACACTGGCTTAATTCCTCTGTCAATAACTATTAGGAACCAATACCGTTTTAAAGAACTGTAGTAGTATTGATAGTGTTCTAAACTTCTTCTGCATTTCATTTAAATACATAATTTATTTTTCAATTAAAGACCATTTTGTCTTTTTGATAGCTTTTTAACTATTTCCATGAAACCCTGCCTAATTGGGGCAGCTGCTTAATTAGACCAAAATGTACTGGTCTTGATGTATCCCAACTAATTGGCCTCCACTATACTTACCTTGCCAGCAATTTCCACATCCCAAATTAGAGTACTGGATTGTATATACTGCAGAACTGATACATACAGTGCACTGTAACAAACTACTGAACATTTACAACATTGAAGCCAGCGCAAAATTATTCTACTGTTAAACTCATCAGGAAAGTACTAAACTGGAGGATGGCAAATTATGAAAGGATAAGACAGGAGCCAAGGGGCAGTGATTAGCTAGTTTATATCTGACATGAGAAAATTGATTTAAGAACAGTTAAGAGTTCAAGAGCTGCATATTCAAGTAAGGAGGACAAGGATGGTAAGATATAGGAACCTTAGATACTCAAGAGGGCCTAAATTTAATCAGGAAGTAAATGGAAGCATATGCAAGGTTTGAAAAGCTAAAATCAGACTGGGTCCTTATGGAATATAAAGATACTCACTCTCCCCCACTTTTCCAAGTAATCACCATTTACTAAACCACAACTTCTTTCTTTTTAAATATTTTTATTGAATAAGTATACAAAAAGCTAAGCCATATAGGCACTAATACACTGTTAGAATATAATAAAATTACAGGAGATATTAATACAAAAAAATACAAACAATGTAATTTAAACATAATGTACCAAGGTAACATAATAGTATACTAATTTTTATATATCAATAGAGAAAAGGAAAAAAAAAACCCCCAAAAAAAACCCACCGTGCAACTAACTAAAAGCAAAGCAAAGCAATGGGCTAACTTGAAACCAAACAGAGTTAAAAAACTTAAAATCACGTCCTCAATCCCGACCTCCATTAAAAACAGTAAAAAAAAACAAGAAGGGTATATATTACATTAAATGAAAATATTGAATAAAAGATCTCCAGGTCTGTTCAAATTTAAATGAGGAATCATAAAGATTGCTTCTAATTTTCTCCAAATTCAAGCATAATATCGTCTGAGAAAACCAAAAAAAGGTAGTTGGAGCATTAGGCTCTTTCCAATGTTGTAAGATACATCTTTTCGCCATTAAAGTAAGAAATGCAATCATTCTACGGGCTGAAGGAGAAAGATTACTGGAAATTTTAGGTAGTCCAAAGATAGCAGTAATAGGATGAGGAGAGATATCTATATTCAATACCTTGGAGATAATATTAAAAATGTCTCTCCAAAAAGTTTCCAGAGTAGGACAAGACCAAAACATATGAGTTAAAGAGGCTATCTGCCCCGGACATCTATCACAAAAAGGATTAATATGAGAATAAAAGCGAGCTAATTTATCTTTGGACATATGTGCTCTATGAACAACTTTAAATTGAATTAGGGAATGTTTAGCGCAGATAGTGGAAGTATTGACTAATTGTAAAATCTGCCCCCAGTCATCCACGGAAATGATAGACCCCAATTCCTGTTCCCAATCTACCCTAATCTTATCAAATGGAGCTTTCCTAAGTTTCATAATAACATTATAAATCGTAGCCGATACACCTTTCTGACATGGATTAAGGTTAATTATGGTATCTAAAATGTATGTAGGAGGAAGCAATGGAAAAGAAAAAAGTATAGTACTTAGGAAATTTCTAACTTGTAGATATCTAAAAAAATGTATTCTTGATAAATTATATTTATTAGATAATTGTTCAAAAGACATAAGGGAACCATCTAAAAATAAATCCAAAAACCGTGAAATACCCTTAGTCTTCCAAATTTGAAAAGCACGATCCGTAAAAGAGGGAGGAAAAAATGTTACCTAAAATAGGAATCGCTAGCCCAAATTGGTTAAGATCAAAAAATTTTCTGAATTGAAACCAAATACGCAAGGTATATTTAACTATCGGGTTAGAGACCAGTTTGAGGCGTTTCAAATCAAAAGGAAGAGAGGAACCTAAAATAGAGCCAAGTGTATAACCCTGAACAGATTGTAATTCCAATGCTACCCATTTAGGAATGGATAGTATATCCTGGTCAAGTAACCAAAATTTCATATGTCGAATATTAATTGCCCAATAATAAAATCTAAAGTTAGGTAATGCTAAACCTCCATCTCTCTTAGCTTTCTGTAAATGTATTTTACCCAGTCTCGGGTTTTTATTTTGCCAAATAAATGAAGAAATTTTGGAGTCAACTTTATCAAAAAAAGATTTTGGAACAAAAATTGGTAATGCCTGAAATATATATAAAAATTTTGGCAAAAAAAACATCTTAACTGCATTAATACGATCAATCAAAGTTAAATATAAAGGAAACCATTTAGATGAAAGTTGAATAATATGGTCAATTAAGGGTAAAAAGTTGATCTTAAATAAATCTTGGTATTTACAAGTAATTTTAATCCCAAGATATGAAAAATAATTATTAATCAATTTAAATGGAAAGTTATAATATAAGGGAAGTTGTTTATTAATCAGGAAAAGTTCACTCTTACTAAGATTTAATTTATAACCTGAAAAAAGACCAAATTGTGCTAATAGCTCTGAAACAGCAGGGATGGATTTTTGGGGATTAGAAATATATAAAAGTAAGTCATCAGCATAGAGTGATATTTTATGGGACTTTAAGCCCCGAGTTATCCCAGTAATATTTGGAGATTCTCGAATGGCAATTGCAAGAGGTTCTAATGCAATATCAAATAATAAAGGACTAAGAGGACAACCTTGTCAAGTACCTCAAAAAAGAGGG
This sequence comes from Mobula hypostoma, assembly GCF_963921235.1. NCBI lineage: Eukaryota > Metazoa > Chordata > Chondrichthyes > Myliobatiformes > Myliobatidae > Mobula > Mobula hypostoma. The sequence continues at coordinate 117,480,596 of NC_086103.1, read as the reverse complement.
AAAAAAGGTGAGCTTAGAGAGTTAGTATGAACCGAGGCCACAGGAGAATGATATAACAGTTTAATCCAGGATATAAATTTCGAGCTAAAATTAAACATTTCAAGCACCTTAAATAAGTAAGGCCATTCTACTCTATCAAAAGCTTTCTCAGCATCTAAAGAGATAACACACTCAGGAACATTTTGTGAGGGAGTATAAACAATATTTAACAGTGTACAAATATTATAAGAGTAACGACCTTTAATAAAACCCGTTTGGTCTTCCGAAATAATAAAAGGAAGTACTTTTTCTAATCTATTTGCTAATAACTTAGAAAAAATTTTAGAATCAACATTTAATAAAGATATTGGTCTATAAGATGCACATTGAGCAGGATCTTTATCCTTCTTTAATATTAGAGAGATTGACGCTCTATTGAAAGATTCGGGAAGTTTACCAAGTTTTAATGAAGCCTCAAAAACCCTACAGAACCAAGGGATTAATGAAGGTGCGAAACATTTATAAAATTCTACGGTAAACCCATCAGGGCCAGGAGCTTTCCCCAAGTTCATAGAGGAAATAACATTCTTAATCTCATCCGTGGTAATGGGAGTATCTAACATAGAAGACATATCCTGTGAAATCTCAGGGAAGTCTAGGTTATCTAAAAAATCATTCATATATTTAGAATCTCGAGGAGACTCTGATTGATATAAGGAAGAATAAAAATCACAGAAGGTTTGATTAATCCCTGCATGATCAAGTATCAGTTGGTCATTTTGGTTATAAATTTGATTAATCTGAGATTTAGCATAATTAGACTTCAGTTGATTAGCCAACAGTTTGCTAATTTTGTCACTGTGTACATAAAATTCACTTCTTGTTTTCTTTAATTGGTTTACAATCAAGGACGAAAGTAATAAACTGTGTTCCATTTGAAGTTTAGTTCTTTGTTTATATAACTCCTCAGAGCGAGCTATAACATATTTCTTATCAATTTCCTTAATCTTGTCCACAATTACCAACTCCTCCTGCTTCAGCTTCTTCCTCAAAGCAGCAGAATACGAGATAATCTGACCATGAATATAAGCTTTAAAAGTATCCCAAAGAATGTTCACAGAAATATCCTCTGTATAGTTAATTGTAAAAAAAAGATCAATCTGTTCATTCATAAAGTTAACAAAGTCCGAGTCCTGAAGCAACAGCGAATTAAAACGCCATTGTCTATTATTTTGTGTATTGGCCTGAATTTTAATAGAAAGCTTAAGTGGAGCATGATCCGAAATGGTTATAGGGTCATAATCACATTTAATCACTGAAGAAATAAGACAAGAGTCAATAAAGAAATAATCAATTCTTGAATAGGAATGGTGAACATGTGAAAAAAAAGAAAAATCTTTTTCCTGAGGATGCAAAAAACGCCAAATGTCCGTCGACCCAGAATCAGAGAGGAATGAATTAATCAAAGTTGCAGATTTATTAGGTAAGGTCCGTAGAGGAGCCGTACGGTCCAAAGCTGGAGATAAACAGGTATTAAGATCTCCGCCCCAGATCAATGAAAACTCATTCAAATTCGGGAACTGATTGAATAATGATTTATAAAATTCTGGACAGTCCATATTAGGAGCATAAACATTAACCAAAACTACCTTTTTATTAAATAGTAGACCACTAACCAATAGATATCTACCATTCGGATCAGAAATACTATCATGTTGTATAAAGGTAACTGAGGAGTCTATAAAAATAGAGACGCCTCGAATCTTAGCATTGGAGTTCGAATGAAACTGTTGCTCCTTCCAGAATTTAAAAAAACGTAGTCTGTCCCCCCTCCGCACATGGGTCTCTTGTAAAAATAAAATTTGTGCTTTAAGTCTCCGGAACACTTTAAAAACTTTTTTCCTTTTAATAGGATGATTAAGACCATTAGTATTCCAGGAGACAAAATTAATAACAGACTCCATAAACCCTAAAGTCAACCCGCAACAAGGAGGATTGACGATAGGCTCGACCCATGAACCCGGAAAGGGAACAGAACAAATAAGAGATACCGGGAAGAAGAACGCAACCAATACTTCAATAATGTACATAGCCCAAGAAGAAAGAAACTAAAACGTGAAGCCCCTCCCACCACCCCCCTCCCCATGACCCCAAGGTTAAATCTAACACAGACCAGCCAGAAAGAAGCAAGCACTAAAACTACCCCCATGACTTCCGGTATACGCTCCCTAAAAAAAGTGTAAATATAAAAAAGATCAGCTAATTATAAAACAGTAAAAGAATAAAAAGGTAACTCAATTAAAACAAACACTTAATATAACAGAGTAAAAACCAGAAAATATAAAAAAAACGCAACAAACCCCAGACCCTATGACTAAACAAAACAAAAAAAATGAGATTATTAACATAAACTAGTTATGAAAACCTACAAAACAAAGTAGATTTAAAATCTACAAAATTTAAGGCCAGAAAGGAAATACGTAAAATGACGGTGAGGAAATAACCACCCAGAATCCCCTGGGAAAAAGAAAGGAATGACGCAGATAGAAAGTTTAGCAACCATAGTAAATAATCAAAACTAAACTTTTCTGCCCATATAAGGCAAAAAAAAATTAAGACTGACAAATTCACAACCTCCGATCAACGGAGATAGTTAAAAATTACAATTAAGATGTCGAAGGTGAAAATTGATCCAGATAACTCTGGGCATCCGATGGAGATTCAAAAAAACGGAGGGCTCCATCCGACGTACGAATCCTTCGACGTGCAGGGTAAAGCAGCGCTGGTTTTAAATCCATCTTGTAGAGTTTCGACATCACAGATCTGTAACGAACCCGTTGATCCCGAATTGGTTTACTGAAATCCTCCACGAATCGGAACTTAAGATCCAAAAAATCAATGTAACCTTTAGATCGAACGAAACGAAACAGTTTCTCCTTGTCTTGAAAGTAATGAAAACATAAAATGACATGTCGAGGTTTATCTGACCTAAGCGAGTACGGTGGAACTCTGTGAACACGATCCAATAACGGTGGTTGGTCAGGAAATACAGTAGGAAATGCATCTTTTAAAAGTTGAGAAAAATACTTCATAGGGTTATCAGATTCAACAGCTTCTCGCACCCCAATCATTCGAAGACTCTGCCGTCGCATTCTGGATTCTAAGTCAGAGTTTTTAAAGGTTAGAAAGTCAAGTTTCTTCTTCATTACATTAATTGTTTCTTCGATTTTCTCCATCTTGAGCTCACTTTGTTGCGTGGATTTTTGAAGATCAGATATAGCCGACTGATGTTCCATAGTAGATATTTGTATCTTCTCGATTGAATCGGCAATGTTCTGGAAATTAATTGAAATTTCCTCACGAATCAGCTCCGTAATAGAGGTTGAAATTTCCCTTTGAATTAGCTCCGATATAGCTTTCAAAGTCAGCGGTGGTTCAGTCGGAGGGAAATCGGTACCTTTCGGTCTGCCCGGAGGTTTGCCGTCCTTCCCGTTTTTTCCATTCTTAGACATAGCAGACCTTAAATGCATCCGATTATCAAAGAGCCCAATTTATTTCAAAATATTGTAAAAGTCAATACCTTAATGGTTAATTAAAATATAGCTGATCATAAGAAGAAAAACTCAGAGGTAATGGAGCGAGTCAAGAACGCGACTTCACTCCATGAGCGCTACCGGAAGTCCCCACTAAACCACAACTTGAGGTAAAATTAACAGCTATAGAGGTAACATGCATGCATATTTGCAGTACTCGGGCAAGGCCATTAGGCCAACAAAGGAGCTCAAAGGATCAAGGCTGCAAATTAAGCATGAATCAAGGCAACGCTGCAATCTGAAAAACAATCATGGGTGTGATCAAACTTGAGGATTAGAAAGTTAAGAGATGGGGGAAAGGAAAAGTGGGGAAAAGCAGCAATGTAAAGTGTGGAGAAGTTGAGAACTTGAGTTGAACGCAAAAGCATCATCACCAAAGCAAGTGAAAAAGAATAAAAAGAAAAGAAGCTTTTTTAAAAAAACAAAAAGGCCCACTGCCAAGAAGGCCCACCAGTGCCTTTACTTCCTGAGAAAACTAAAGAAATTTGGCCTGTCCCCTAAAACCCTCACTAATTTTTATAGATGCACCGTAGAAAGCATTCTTCTAGGGTGCATCACAACCTGGTATGGAAGTTGTCCTGTCCAAGACCAGAAGAAGCTGCAGAAGATCGTGAACACAGCACAGCACATCACACAAACCAATCTTCCGTCCTTGGACTCACTTTACACCGCACGCTGTTCGAGCAGTGCTGCCAGGATAATCAAGGACACGACCCACCCAGCGAACACACTTTTCGTCCCTCTTCCCTCCGGGAGAAGGCTCAGGAGCTTGAAGACTCGTACAGCCAGATTTGGGAACAGCTTCTTTCCAACTGTGATAAGACTGCTGAACAGATCCTGACCCGGACCTGGGCCATACCCTCCAAATATCCGGACCTGCCTCTCTGTTTTTTTGCACTACCTTACTTTCCATTTTTCTATTTTCTATTTATGATTTATAATTTAAATTTGTAATATTTACTAATTTTTACTATTTTTAATATTTAATATTTGTAATCCAGGGAGCAGGAAGCGCAGAATCAAATATCGCTGTGATGATTGTACGTTCTAGTATCAATTGTTTGGCGACAATAAAGTATAAAGTATAAGTATAAAGTCAAGGGGTAGTGGTCTAAATAACCTATGTCAGAAAGCCAAAAGTGGTAATACTATTAAGATAGACCTCAACAGGATCAGCATCCAGGTGCATATATTGCAACCCCTGTCAACAGAATTCTAAATCCAGAGATTCAGTGAGAGTAGAGGCCACTTGATTGGGAGATTGTATAATTTTGAAACTGCCCATTTTACAGGAAAAAATAAAAATGTCTATTATGTAAAGAGTGAGGCAATTGCAGAGCTGACATATATCGAAATCAGCCTGTCCAAATGCATTACAGGCAGTCCCCGAGTTACGAACATCCAACGCACGAATAGCCTGCCATAAAGTAAAATAAACCATAAAATATTAAAAATTCGCCGGCTCGAGAAAGGTGAATGTCGTCCGCCATTTTAAATCAGATCACGTTGCCGTTAACACCGCGTTGAGTGGGTAACTTTGTATTCAGCTTAAATTTTTCTTAGCAAGATTCATGCTGACCACCCCCCCCCCACCTTCTCCAGTCAGCACCACCCCCACTTGTCCCATTTAAGTGGGTGGACTTTAGGACCCGAGGGAGCTCAGGACCCGCTGCCCACGGCTGCTGCTGAATCCGCAGTGTTTCTGTTCCATTGACGGAAAACGATCACGATTGAAAATAAAAAGGAAATAAAGCAATTGGAAAGAGGTGAAACGCCAGTCATTGGAAAAGCGTTAGGCTACAGTCGGTCAACAATCAGAACAATTTTAAAGGATGAAGTGAGAATAATGGAGCATGTGAAAGGCCCTGCTCTGACGAAAGCTACAATTATTACTAAACAATACAGTGGTTTAATTATTGAAATACATATGTTTAAGTGTTTTATAGGCATAGAAAGGTTAAATATATACTATATACAGTAAGACAGACGTTTGACAGACGCTAAATAGGATCGGATGTACCTGTTCCGACTTACGTACAAATCCAACCTAAAGACAGATCTAGGAACAGATCTCGTTCGTAACCTGGGAGCTGCCTGTATTTACAAAAGGTTAGTATACAAACACAGCAAAGAATTAAGTAAAAATCTTATTTATTGCAAGAGAAATTAAATACAAATGTAGGTAAGTTATGTTTCAGCTACACACACAAAATGCTGGAGGAAATCAGCAGGCCAGGCAGTATCTATGGAAAAAAGGAGTCAATATTTCAGGCCAAAACCCTTCGTCAGGACTGGAGAAAAAATGCTGAGGAGTAGGTTTGAAAGGTGAGGAGAGGGGAGAGAGAAATGCCAGGTGATAGGTGAAACTTGGAGGGGGAGGGATGAAGCAAAGAGCTAGGAAGTTGACTGGTGAAAGAGACAGAAGGCCATGGAAGGAAGATGATGGGGAGGAGCACCAGGGGGAGGCGATGGTGGGCAAGGAGATAACATGAGAGAGGGACAAGGGGATGGGAAATTGTTGAGGGGGGGTTGATGGAGGCATTACTGGAAGTTTAGGAAATCTATGTTCAGGCCACCAGGTTGGAGGCTACCCAAACGGAATATAAGGTGGGTAGCCTCCAACCTAAGTGTGGCCTCATCCTGACAGTGCAGGATGACATCTGTGGACATATTGGAATAGGAACGGGAAGCCGAATTAAAATGGATGGCCACTACAAGATCCCGCTTGTCTGGCAGATGGAGTGTAGATGCGCGGCAAAGCGGTCTCCCAACCTATGTCAGGTCTCACCGATTTACAGGAGGCCACACCAGGAGCACTGAACACAGTACATGACCCCAGCAGACTCACAGGTGAAGTGCCGCCTCGTCTGGAAGGACTGTTTAGGGCTGAATAGTAGTGAGGGAGAAGGTGTAGAGGCAGAAGCACTTGTTCTGCTTGCAAGGATAAGTGCCAGGACGGAGATCAGTGGGGAGGGATGAATGGACAAGGGAGTCACGTAGGGAGCGATCCCTATGGAAAGCAGAAAGTGGGGGGAGAAGAGGGAAAGATTTGATGGGTGGTGGGATCCAGTTGGAGGTGGCGGAAGTTTCCGAGAATTATGTGCTGGACGCAGAGGCTGGTGGGGTGGTAGGTGAGGTCAAGATGAACCCTATCCCTGGTAGCGTGGCGAGAGGATGGGGGTAAAAGCAGACGTGCGTGAAATGGAAGAAACATGGTTTAGGGCAGCATTAGTGGTAGAGGAACACCCGTTTCTTTGAAAAAGGAGGACATCTCCTTCATTATAAAATGAAAAGCCTCATCCTGAGAGCAGATGTGTTGCACACAGAGGAATTGAGAGAAGGGGATGGCATTTTACAAGTAGCAGGGTAGGTTAAGGTATAGTCCAGATAGCTGTGAGAGTCCGTGGGTTTATAACAGACATCCGTGGATAAGCTGTCTCCGGAGAGACAGCGAGATCGAGACAGGGAAGGGAAGTGTCGGAAATGGACCAAGTGAATTTGAGGGCCAAGTGGAAGCTGGAGGCAAAGTGGATGAAATCAACAAATTCAGCACAGGTGCAGGAAGCAGCACCAACGCAGTCAGCGATGTAGCATAGGAAAAGTGTGGGATGGTCACCAGTCTAGGCTTGGAACATAGGCTGTTCCATGTAGCCAACAAAAAGGCAGGCATAGCTGGGAACCATGCGAGTGCCCATGGCTACCCCTTTCGCTTGAAGGAAGTGTGAGGACCCAAAGGATAAATTATTTAGAGTGAGGACAAGTTCTACTAGGCAGAGGAGAATGGTGGTGGAGGGGAACTGGTTGGGTCTGGTGTCCGGAAAGAAACAGAGAGCTTTGAGGCCTTCCTAGTGGGGGATAGAGGTGCATAGTGACTGGACATTCATAGTAAAAATATGATGGGGGCCAGGGAACCTGAAATCCTTGAAAAGATCAAGAGTGTGTGAGGTGTCACAGATGTAGGTGGGAAGGGACTGAACCGGGGGGATAAAACAGAGTCAAGGTATGCAGATTACGAGGTCAGTAGGGCAGGAACAAGCTGAAACAATGGGTCTACCTGGACAAGCAGGTTTGTAGATTTTGGGTAGGAGGTAGAAACAGGAGGTGCAGAAACTACGAGGTTGCTGGCAGTAGACAGGAGATCCCCAGTCAATAAAGTTGGTGATGGTGTGGGAAACAACGGCCTGGTGTTTAAATTGACTTGGGAACACAGAAGTTCTTCCAATGAAATCCTTCTGCATCCAGCAATGAAACCACGGATTACGTGATGCAAATACTTAAAACAACACTGAAGCTCGATGGCAGATGCATTCAGAAGTGCTGAACCCATAAAATTAAAGAATGGTTTGGATCTCACCACAGCAGAGCAGAACAGAACAGTCCAGCAAACTGGACTCGCAAAAGTACCTCATGATAATTGGCAACGTACCCACCATGGCACATTGCAGTGGCTTTACAGAGCAACTTACAAAGCAAATTAGAAAGACCAATGCAAAACCAGTAGATGCAGTGAACATGCCTATCCCTGGGTGTGTTGAGAAGTCAATCAGCAAGCTGGGAATTTGACGTTTCGGACCAACACCCTTCAGCAGGACTGGAGGAAAAGAGCTGAGGGGCAGATTTGAAAGGTGGGGGTGGAGAGGGAGAGAGGAACACTAGGTGATAGGTGAAACTTGGAGGGGAAGGGATGAAACAAAGAGCTAGGAAGTTGATTGGTGAAAGAGACAGAAATCCATGGAAGACAGTCGAAAGGGGGGAGTGGGAGGAGCACCAGAGGGAGGCGATCGGAGGGAAAGGAGATAACACGAGAGAGGGACAAGGGGATGGGAAATGGTGAAGCGGAAGGAATAGTGAAGCGGAAGGAAGTTCATGCCATCAGATTAGAGACTACCTAAATAGAATAAAAGATGTTGGTCCTCCAACCTAAGTGTGGCCTTATCCTGACAGTGGAGCAGGTCATGGATGGGCATATTGGAATGGGAATGAGAAGTGGAATTAAAATGGGTGGCCACTGGGAGATCCCACTTGTTCTGGCAGTCAGAGGGTAGATGCTTGGCGAAGCGGTCTCCCAATCTATGTCGGGTCTCACTGATATACAAGAGGCACACCGGGAGCACAAGCCAGACAACTTAACTTTTTAATTAAATAACAGAAGGATTGAGAAAGTGTTTACATTAAGGTTATTTCAACTAGAAGGGTCAAAGAAGATTAGAGGCTGGTAATCACTCAAAGAAGCAGATTTAATTTGCCTTTTTAAGTCATTCTTCACTTCACAGGGAAGAGTGGATTTGTGGAACAGGTTTACCTTGCCTTCGACAGACAACGGGTACAACATAAATCTGCCTATATATCTCCAATAGCCTATAGGTGTCTGACAGTAACTTTGCAGGTACTTGAGCCATATTTTTCTAACACTCTTCCATGTTTCCAGGCACACGAGACGATCGTATAACCATTCTGCTGTTCACATCACAACTTGCATCAAATCCTGATCACCTATCAACTTTTTGGCATGGTATTGCCACTACTGAAACCACCTCATTATGATTTTTAAACCCCTTCATAGCCTGACTGCTCCCATCCATTTCAACACAGGACTAGCCATCTTAGTCGCACATTCAGCATATCTGATTTTTTTTTTTATATATACAAAGACATGCAAAGCCAATACTCATGAACAAAGCAACCACCTGGAAAATGGCTACTGAAACTCAAATTAAACTTCAAAAAATTTATAACTTAAAATTGTCTTTTATTTCTGTGTGTAATAAGCCTCTGCAAGATCCAAATAATTCCACATCAAGATTTGATGTGCATAGATTTTTTTTGCTTATTTCCCAGCTGAATACGAGAACTTATGCAATATGGAATCCAATAAACTTAGATAAAATTAATTGTCTCAAGGTCAGTTACTAAAATCTTGGTGACTGACTTTGCATCCTCCCTTGAGGGTTCATTCCAATTATCAGTAATTTGTCACAAGTTGGAGTAAAGCATCTTTACTTGTCATTTAACCTTGTCCCTGTAGAAGACAGCCATCCTCCTCAAGTGAGTTTATATTTTTAAAAGTTTGCAGATCAATCCATGATATTGATGTTGCTGTGCAGAATGTTATGAAAAATGTACATGGGAATGCATAATAATTATCCAATTTATCAAAGCTCATTCCAATCAGCCAGAATTGAAAAGGTCCATAATAACTACTCAAGTATGTAATGGTGAAACTCACAAAGAAAATGAGAACACGACATAAACATGGTAGTAATCAAAATTGTAATACTGATAGAAAATTGGCCAAGGGAAAAGTTTAGTTTTATATGATTTAGAGATTAGATGTGAACAAAGATATTTGAGTCTGCTGAGTCTGTGCTGAGTTCCCAACAGTGAGTCAACAGGATGTAGAGTCAGTTCAGCACTGGGGGGTGTAAAGCCAGCCAAGGAACCAAATGGCTGCGAGGCAACAAATGCTCTTGAACCTGGTGGTGTGGGACCAGAGACTCCTGAACCTCCTACCCAAAGGTAATAGTAAGAGAGGGAGACAGATCAAACGCAAACAGACAGGATGGGGCTCAGGAGGGGGATCTTGGCTGGCATGAAGAAGCGGTGCTGAATGCTAGTTTGTTTTCAGCTCTCATACCTCGACACTTTAATTAAACTTGGAGTCCACCTCAGAGCTGGCCGACCTTCGTCCACCTCTCTAGGTGCCCATACTTGCATTCCGTGAGTCAAGTTCGCTGAATCCTTCAGATCGGGGGGGGGGGGGGGGAATCGCTAGTCATTTTTTAGATGGTAGAAAAGTAAATTTCATAAAGGGAAATTACAGGCTGCGGATTGCAGCGATCATAACTCAGAACAAGTAGATCTAGTAGTTTTGTGAGCTGTCTGCAAAACATCACCAGTGCCAATCTTGGCACTGAATCAGATGCATCAGCATTATATTGAAGCTTACACAACACCCAAACCAGAATGTCCATTCCCCTGGTAGACTCAACCACAAGCTGCTCTAAAAACCCATCTCGTAAGCATTCTACAAATTCCCTCTCTTAGGATCCAGCACCAACCTGATTTTCCCCAATATACCTACATATTGAAATCCCCCAACACTATTTTAACATTGCCCTTTGGACATGCATTTTTTAATGTCCAGTTGTAATTTGTATCCCACATCCTGGTTACTGTTTGGAGGCCTGTATGGAACTCCCATCAGGGTCTTTTTATCCTTGTAGTTGCTTAACTCTACCCGCAAGGATCCTACATCTTCCAATCCTATGTCACCTCTTTCTAAAGATGTGATTTCATTTTTTTTAAACCAACCACCCCACCCCCTCCACCTACCTCCCTGTCCTATTGATACAATATGTATTTTGCATGTTAAACACCGAACTGTAATTTTCTTTCAGCCATGACTCAGTGATACATCATACCTACTAATCTTTAACTGTGCTACAACATCATTTACCTTACTCTGTATACTGTGTGCATTCAAATATAACACCTTCAGTCCTGGATTTAATGCCCTTTTCAATTTTGCCCCCTATGTTACAGTGCAATTCACCCCTCTGCCCTATCATCTGCTTATCCTTTCACAATGCATCTCTTCATATACCAGCTACCCCATCCTCTGCCCAGTCACTCTGGTTTCCATTCCCTCTCCCCAACAGCAAACCTACCCCAAGGATATGGGTCCTCTTCGGGTTTAGGTGCAACTCATTCCTTTCATACAAGTCATACCTTGCGCTGAAGGTATCCCGATGATCCAGAAATCTGAAACCCTTACCCCCTGCACCAATTCCTTAGCCACGCATTCACCTGCCAAATCATCCTATTCTTACCCTCACTGACACGTGGTACAGGCAGTAATCCAGAGGTTACTACCCTTGCAGTCTTTCTTCTCAGCTTTCTTCTTAACTCCCTATATTCTCTCTTCAGAACATCACTCCCATATCAGTGGTACCAATAAGTACCATGACTTCTAGCTGCTCACCCTCCACCTTTAGAATGCTATGGACCTGATCCAAAACATCCCTGATCCTGGCACCTAGGAGGCAGCATAGCATCCACATGTCTCTTTCATGTCCACAGAATTTCCTGTCTGGTTTATCATTACTGCAATCCTTTTCTTCTCCCTTTCCCTCCTGAGCCACAGAGCCAGACTGTGCCAGAGACCTGCTCGCTGCAGCTTTCCCCAGTAGTATTTAAAGGAGTGTACTTGTTACTGAGGGGAATGACAACTGAGGTACTCTGCACTTTCCCTCTCAGGAGAGTCACCCAGCTACCTGCCTCAAACAATTTAGAGATGACTGCCTCCCTGTGTCTCCTATCACCTCCTCATTCTGCCTTTGAGCCCAAGGTCATCCAGCTGCAGCTCCAGTCCCTAACATGGTTTGATAGGAGCTGCAGCTGTATGCACCTTGTACAGATGCAGTTATCAAGGAGACTGGAGGTCGCTGACCCTGGACCCATTCTCACTGCACAAGCTATGCAGAAGGAAGCTCATCAGAAACACCTACAGCATTTACCTCTTCCTGCCCAAGCCTTTTAAGCCAATGCCTGAAACTAACCATTAACACTGGCCCATCCACACAATAACCGCTCCAATTAAATCTAACTTTTTAAACTGGACTTTGCCACATGCCTAATAGATCGTTATGACCGAGTATGCCAAAAAGTCCCAAAAGGCTCCGAGCTCTTTTTTAATCTCCCCCCTCCTCACCATCACATGACTGTTCATGATGACTGCAATCCATTGTAAAACTGTTGCCCACTTTACATCCACTCAAGGTTGAACCTTGGCTTAACGTTGATTCAAATAAGTCAACGTTTCCATTAATGCATTCACGCCGATGCAGATTTTGGTCAAGGTCTACGGATGTGGCACTTCACGTCAATCAATGTACTTCTGCCTCAGAGCCAGGAACTCCACACTTGGCTACAGCTGATAATTATGTCCAGACTGCAATTCTCCCCCTTTGATGGACTATCTTGTAGCAGTTATTGTGAACAGTGAATTTGTGCATTCAAATTATGAAATTGAGCATATTTAAAAATAATATACAAATACAGTATTGCACATGTATATTGTCAGGGTGCCCAAGACTTTGCAAAGTACTGTCTATTTTGCTACCTTTCCAGTTAGCAAAAATACACTTAATACTAAGCTAATACAAAGCTAAGTACTCTTATTTGTTTGCCCAACCACCTTCCTATTTTAACAAATATCCACTCAGTACTGTGCAAAGGTCATTATATATAATATATAAAAATAAAGACTTTTACACAGTACTGTATAAGATGTTGTCCTTATTCAAAATCTATGCATGTACACTTTTCAACAACAATCCTCAAACAATCAACAGGAAACATGAACCAAACTTGGTTTCTTCATACCCATGTATCAGCGAGGTCAATTCTAACTCCTGTCCCATTTGAAATCAACAAATTCAGCTTGAACAGAGAACTAAACTTGGACATTTTAAAATCTGTGTTCCCCTATTACTTGGTAAAGTTACCAAGAGAATCAGTATGGAAGACTCTGCCTTAGTTCATACAATTGCTGTCATCACTAGGAATGTTGTCAGATACATTTTGTCAGGGATATCAATTTTCAAAGCCAACAAGAAAATCCTGCAACACTAAGTGCTTATTATAGGTCAAAGGTCTTGAAAAGTCTCACACTGCAAATACTACAATTCAAAATAAACCATATAATTTCTTTACCATACCATAACTGAAAATGATCCTTATATAGGTCAAAATAATCACCTGAAACATGTTTTTGCACAATGTTCACATACACCAATTAAATAGAACTGCTCACTGTTATATCAATGATTCCACTTCTATTGATTTTGGATGCGTACTTTAATGCAGTTTGTTTTGAAGTGAAAGCATTGAGAGCGATACAAAATTATATGACTAACAATGCAACCCATACTATTTTCACAGGGTGTACTAAAATTACAGTTAGGCTCACAGCACATCATTCCAAATTGAGGATGACACTACCCATACCAAAGATCGCTGGATAAGGGTGAAGTCAACTTTCATAATATATATCCACAAAGAATTGATTTAAACATGAATCAAAAGGTGAGAGTATTACTGGTGAAGCTTTACTTGTATTACTTGTTACTCATTTTTAATTATGCCTGAAGTAAGTTGCTTGAAAATCTGAAGTCTCAGGGAGATTTATACTTTGTCAGGAAATTATGACAAACCAAGTAGGAGATTATTATAAGGCTGTAAGACACAGGAGCAAAGTAGGCCATTTGGTCCATCAAGCATGCTCTGCCATTTGATTATAAGACCATAAGATATAGGAGAAGTAGGCTATTCGGCCCATCCAGTCTGCTCCACCATTCAATCATGGGCTGATCCAATTCTTCCAGTCATCCCCACTCTGCTGCCTTCACCCCATACCATTTGATGCCCTGGTCAATCAAGAACCTAGCTTTGCCTTAAATTAAAAACTTTTTCACCCAGAGAGTGGTGGATATATAGAATGCTCTGCCCCAGAAGGCTGTGGAGGCCAAGTCTCTGGATGCTTTCAAAAAAGAGATGGATAGAGCTCTTAAAGATAGTAGAATCAAAGGTTATGGGGATAAGGCAGGAACTGGATACTGATTGTGGATGATCAGCCATGATCACAGTGAATGGCAGTGCTGGCTCGAAGGGCCGAATGGCCTACTCCTGCACCTATTATCTATTAAATACACCCAATGACTTGGCCTCCACAGCCACTCGTGGCAACAAATTCCACAGATGGCTAATTTATATTCCTTTCAACCCCTTCCACTTGCCTACACCCCACAAACGTTGACAACCTTACTAATCAAGAACTGAACAACTTCTTCTTTAAATATATCCATGTTGATCATGTCCCCCCGACTAAACTCATTCCTGTTTTAACACAATTAAATTTAAATTTTCCATACATCATGGCAGGGTTTGAAATAGTCTAGCTGATTAATCCAGGGTTTCAGATTTCAATTCCAGTGATAACTAGAATGCACTGTTTCTGCACAGCAATATCAATGCAACATGGAGAAATAAGAATATAGTAGCACCTACCAACCCAATTCCTTCAAAAGCAAATATTGCAGACCCAAAGAAAAGTGGATATTTTTTCCAGCTGGCAATCAGAGGAAGCTTCTTTGGATGAGTTATGTCCTATGTGAAAGATAAAAACAGATTATTGGTTTAATGAAATATGAGACAAAAACTATGGAGTATGTGACACAAGCGAAGGAGCAAGCAGTAGTTTGCCAAAGGAATGTGGAAACTCTTAACCCAGCAAGTTCAAGACAAATGCAGAGCAAATGAATTTTTTTAAAAAAGAAGCAAAGTGCAGATGACAGGCTATGCTCTTCAAGTTCCAGGCTAACATATAATATTTACTGATAAATTCTTATCAATATTAATTAAAGACATCCATTAGTCTTGAGAGACCATGGATCTGCGCCTGGAAAGTCTTCACTCTCCAGGGTGCAGGCCTGGGCAAGGTTGTATGGAAGACCAGCAGTTGCCCATGCTTCAAGTCTTCCCTCTCCACGACACCAATGTTGTCCAAGGGAAGGGCATTATGACCCATACAGCTTGGCACCAGCGTCGTCACAGAGCAATGAGTGATTAAGTGCCTTGCTCAAGGACACAACACGTTCCCTCAGCTGGGGCTCGAACTCACGACCTTCAGGTAGCTAGTGCAATGCCTTAACCACCTGGCCACGTGCCCACACTTATCAATATATAAACAAATAATTTAATGACATTTTAGTATGGCATTTGATAAAGTTCCCCACAGAAAGCTCATTCAGAAAATTAGAAAGCATGGATCCAGAATTAGCTTGCCCACAGAAGGAGGTTGCAGATGGGAGACCCTGCTCTCTGTGACTTTTATAAATAACTTGGGCGAGGAAGTGGTGGTAAGTCTGCAGATGATACAAGGGTTGGTGCTGTTGTGGATAGCATAAAAGAGTATCATAGTTGTCAATGAAACATCGACAAAATGCGGAGCCAGGCAGAAAGGTGGCAGGTTCAATCTGAAAAAGTGTTAAGTGATCTACTTTGAAAGAACGAAACTGAAGGCAAAATTCAGGGTTAATGGCAGGATTCTTAACTGTGGAGGAACCAAGGGATCTTGGGCTCCATGTCCATAGATTCCTCAGAGTTGCCGTGCTAGTTGATGAGGTTAAGGCATATGGTGTGTCGACTTCCATTTGTCAGGCGATCGAGTTCAAGAGCAAGGAGGTAACGTTGCAGTTCTACAAAACCCCGGTTAGACCACACTTGGAGTAGTGTTCATTTTTTGTGTTCTTCATTATACTGTACCAAGGATGTAGAAACTTTGGACTTACCAGGATTATGCCTGGATTAGAGAGCATGAAGATGAATTGAGTGAGCTAGAACTTCTCCTAAGTCTTATGAAGATAGGTTGGGTAAACTAGGACTTCTCCCTTTGGCACGAAGGAGAATGAGAAATGACTTGATAAAGGTGCACAAGGTGATAAGAAGCATTGATTGAGTGGATAGCCAGACCTCTCCCCCCCGCAACCCCTGGGGCAGGAATGTCTACACAGGGGGCATAATTTTAAGATTAGAGGAAACTATAGGGGATGTTGCTGAAGAGATAACAGATAAAGGTCATGATCTTTCAATAACCAATTAATTTTGGCATAGTCCCAGAGGACTGGAAGATTAAGTGTCACTCCACTCTAAGAAGAGAGAAAGACAAAAGAGAGGAAATTATGGGCTAGCTGGCTAAACTGAGTGGTTGGGAATGTGTTGGAGTGCATTATTAAGGAAGAGGTTTCGGGGTATTTTGAGCCTAATGAGAAAATAAGTCAAGGTCAGCATGATTCCTGTAAAAAGAAATCTTGCCCGACAGATCTGTTAGAATTATTCGAGGAAGTAACAAGCAGGGTGGACAAAGGAGAGGCAGTGGATGTCATTTTCTTAGATTTTCAGAAGGCATTTGATAAGGTGCCTCATATTGATGGCTTAGTGGCAGAGTTTGGGGTTGAGACAAAGCTGGGTGGAGGGGGTAGGTAGTACTGAAGAAGCAACGCAATTGCAGCGGGACTTAGACAAACTAGAAGAACGGGCAAAAACGTGGCAGACTGAATACATTGTTGGGAAACGTATGACAATGCATTTTGGTAAAACAAAAGATAGCACAGACTATTATCTAAATGGGTAGAAGGTTCAAACAACAGAGATGCAAAGGGACCTAGGAGCCCTCGTGCAAGATTCCCAGAAGGTTAATTCACAGGTAAAGGCGGCAAATGCAATGCTGGCATTTATTTCAAGGGGAATAGAATATAAAAAACAAGGAGATAACACCAAAGCTTTATAAGACACTAGTCAGGCCACACTTGGAGTATTGTCAACAGCTTTAGGCCCCATATCTCAGAAAGGATATGTTGTCACTGGAGAGTGTCTAGAGGAGGTTACAAGGATGATTCAAGAAATGAAGGGGTTAATATGAGGAGCATTTGGCAGCTTTGAGCCTGTACTCACTGCAATTTAGAAGAATGCTTGGAGATCTCACTGAAACCTACCAATTGTTGAAAGGTCTAGACAAGGTGGATGTAGAGAGGATGTTTCTTATGGTGGGGGTATCCAGAACTAGAGGACACAGCCTCAAAATTGAGTGGGTGAGCTTTTAGAACAAAAGCAAGGAGGAATTTTTTTTAGCCAAAGAGTGGTGAATCTGTGGAATGCTCTGCCACAGACTACGGGAGGCCAAATCCATGGGTACATACAAAGCGGAAGTTGGTAAGATTCCTGATTGGTTAGGGCATCAGGGATATAGAAACATAGAAACATAGAAAATAGGTGCAGGAGTAGGCCATTCGGCCCTTCGAGCCTGCACCGCCATTTATTATGATCATGGCTGATCATCCAACTCAGAACCCCGCCCCAGCCTTCCCTCCATACCCCCTGACCCCCGTAGCCACAAGGGCCATATCTAACTCCCTCTTAAATATAGCCAATGAACTGGCCTCAACTGTTTCCTGTGGCAGAGGATTCCACAGATTCACCACTCTCTGTGTGAAGAAGTTTTTCCTAATCTCAGTCCTAAAAGGCTTCCCCTCTATCCTCAAACTGTGGCCCCTCGTTCTGGACTTCCCCAACATCGGGAACAATCTTCCTGCATCTAGCCTATCCAATCCCTTTAGGATTTTATACGTTTCAATCAGGTCCCCCCTCAATCTTCTAAATTCCAACGAGTACAAGCCCAGTTCATCCAGTCTTTCTTCATATGAAAGTCCTGCCATCCCAGGAATCAATCTGGTGAACCTTCTTTGTACTCCCTCTATGGCAAGGATGTCTTTCCTCAGATTAGGGGACCAAAACTGCACACAATACTCCAGGTGTGGTCTCACCAAGGCCTTGTACAACTGCAGTAGTACCTCCCTGCTCCTGGACTCGAATCCTCTCGCTATAAATGCCAGCATACCATTCGCCTTTTTCACCGCCTGCTGTACCTACATGCCCACTTTCAATGACTGGTGTATAATGACACCCAGGTCTCGTTCCACCTCCTCTTTTCCTAATCGGCCACCATTCAGATAATAATCTGTTTTCCTATTTTTGCCACCAAAGTGGATAACTTCACATTTATCCACATTAAATTGCATCTGCCATGAATTTTCCCACTCACCCAACCTATCCAAGTCACCCTGCATCCTCCTAGCATCCTCCTCACTGCTAACACTGCCACCCAGCTTCGTGTCATCCGCAAACTTGGAGATGCTGCATTTAATTCCCTCATCCAAGTCATTAATATATATTGTAAACAACTGGGGTCCCAGCACTGAGCCTTGCGGTACCCCACTAGTCACCGCCTGCCATTCTGAAAAGGTCCCGTTTATTCCCACTCTTTGCTTCCTGTCTGCTAACCAATTCTCCACCCACACCAATACCTTACCCCCAATACCGTGTGCTTTAAGTTTGCACACTAATCTCCTGTGTGGGACATTGTCAAAAGCCTTTTGAAAATCCAAATATACCACATCCACTGGTTCTCCCCTATCCACTCTACTAGTTACATCCTCAAAAAATTCTATGAGATTCGTCAGACATGATTTTCCTTTCACAAATCCATGCTGCCTTTGTCCGATCATTTCACCGCTTTCCAAATGTGCTGTTATCACATCCTTGATAACTGACTCCAGCAGTTTCCCCACCACCGACGTTAGGCTAACCGGTCTATAATTCCCCAGTTTCTCTCTCCCTCCTTTTTTAAAAAGTGGAGTTACATTAGCCACCCTCCAATCCTCAGGAACTAGTCCAGAATCTAACGAGTTTTGAAAAATTATCACTAATGCATCCACTATTTCTTGGGCTACTTCCTTAAGCACTCTAGGATGCAGACCATCTGGCCCTGGGGATTTATCTGCCTTCAATCCCTTCAATTTACCTAACACCACTTCCCTACTAACATGCATTTCGCCCAGTTCCTCCATCACACTGGACCCTCTGTCCCCTACTATTTCTGGAAGATTATTCATGTCCTCCTTAGTGAAGACAGAACCAAAGTAATTATTCAATTGGTCTGCCATGTCCTTGCTCCCCATAATCAATTCGCCTGTTTCTGTCTGCAGGGGACCTACATTTGTCTTTACCAGTCTTTTCCTTTTTACATATCTATAAAAGCTTTTACAGTCCGTTTTTATGTTCCCTGCCAGTTTTCTCTCATAATCTTTTTTCCCCTTCCTAATTAAGCCCTTTGTCCTCCTCTGCTGAACTCTGAATTTCTCCCAGTCCTCAGGTGAGCCACTTTCTCTGGCTAATTTGTATGCTTCTTCTTTGGAATTGATACTATCCCTAATTTCTCTTGTCAGCCACAGGTGCACTACCTTCCTTGATTTATTCTTTTGCCAAACTGGGATGAACAATTGTTGGAGTTCATCCATGCAACCTTTAAATGTTTTCCATTGCATATCCACCGTCAATCCTTTAAGTGTCATTTGCCAGTCTGTCTTAGCTAATTCACATCTCATACCTTCAAAGTTACCCCTCTTTAAGTTCAGAACCTTTGTTTCTGAATTAACTATGTCACTCTCCATCTTAATGAAGAATTCCACCATATTATGGTCACTCTTACCCAAGGGGCCTCTCACGACAAGATCGCTAATTAACCCTTCCTCATTGCTCAAAACCCAGTCCAGAATAGCCTGCTCTCCAGTTGGTTCCTCAACATGTTGGTTCAAAAAACCATCCCGCATACATTCCAAGAAATCCTCTTCCTCAGCACCTTTACCAATTTGGTTCACCCAATCTACATGTAGATTGAAGTCACCCATTATAACTGCTGTTCCTTTATTGCACACATTTCTAATTTCCTGTTTAGTACCATCCCCGACCTCACTGCTACTGTTAGATGGCCTGTACACAACTCCCACCAGCGTTTTCTGCCCCTTAGTGTTATGCAGCTCTACTCATATCGATTCCACATCTTCCCGGCTTATGTCCTTCCTTTCTATTGCGTTAATCTCTTCTTTAACCAGCAACGCCACCCCACCTCCCCTTCCATCATGTCTATCCCTCCTGAATATTGAATATCCCTGAACGTTGAGCTCCCATCCCTGGTCACCCTGGAGCCATGTCTCTGTGATCCCAACTATATCATAATCATTAATAACAATCTGCACTTTCAATTCATCCACCTTATTACGAATGCTCCTTGCATTGACATACAAAGCCTTCAGGCGCTCTTTTACAACTCTCTTAGCCCTTATACAATTATGTTGAAAAGTGGCCCTTTTTAATGCTTGCCCTGGATTTGTCGGCCTGCCACTTTTACTTTTCTCCTGAGTACTTTTTGCTTCTACCCTCACTTTACACCCCTCTGTGGTGAAAGGGCAGCTGGGTTGAATAGGATCCAGGATCAGCCATGATGAAATGGACTCAACGGGCTGAATGGCCTAATTCTGCTCCTATGTCTTATGGTCTTAAGATGTCAGAGGGCGATGAGTGTTGGAAGCTGTACCAGGGGTGTTGACAGAGGTACTGCAGGTACATTAAGGACATGTAAGAAACACTTAGATAGGCACATAGATGATACAAAATGGAGGGCTATGTAGGAGGGAAGGGTTAGATTAATCTCAGTAGGTTAAAAGTTTGACACAACATTGTACGCTGAAGGGCCTGTACAGTGTTATATTGTTCTATGTTTAATATCCATTCATCATATGCACAATATTTTCCATTAAACAGAGTTACAACAGTGAAAGACTGAGGATATCAAGATGAAAGAAGAATTGAACAACTATATTGACTAAATGAGTCCCAACATGGGTAAGAAACAAATTATTGGGATGACAAGGCAAAGAAACTAGTACAGTTACACATTTTTTAAAAATATGATAGCAGAATATGTAAATTCATACCTGAACACCACATGGAGAAATTTGCCTGAACATGTCAAACAGAAGAGAAATTGATTTATGCTATTAGTTAGAAATTAGCTTAAAAATTAGCATGTTTTAATAACATGCTTATATTTTTTTTATTAAATGGGGGGGGCGCCAAGGATCATTTAATTTGCTATCATAATCACTGGGCCAGTTGAACAGTACTATCATACAATTATTAAGTGCAATCGTGAACAATAGCCAGATCAGAAATGCTGAATGAGCAGTGCAAGAGCCTTGAACACAGTATTCAATCTGTTCAACAAAAGTTTATAAAGGTAATCAAGAGGACACTCATTTAGTGCAGTAGAAATCAAGATGCTAAGATTATTCCAGCTAACTATTGTAAACAATTCCAGCATTTCAATGAAAACAGCAGCCTGGAGGTATAATGGTTCTTATAAATTAAGAGGGAAAGAAATAGCAAACAAAATAAAACAGAAAAATTACAACCCAAAATTATATTTATTAACATTCTGGTATTGCAATATTTAAAATTTACTGACTGAAGGAAGAAGAGCGCTGGAACTATTTGCAGCAACACACACACAAAATACTGGAGGAAATTCAGCAAGTCAGGCAGCATCAATGGAGAAGAATAAACAGTTGACACTTCTGGCCAAGGCTCTTCGTCAGGACTAGAAAGAAAGGGGAAAGAAACCAAAATAAGGTGGGGGGGGGTAAGAGGAGGAAGGAAATATAAGCTGGCAGGTGATAGGTGGCACCAGGTGAGAGGGAAGGTGGGTGGCTGTGATGGTGAAAATCTGGAAGAGGATAGGAGGAAGAGGTAAATGGGCTCAAGGAGGAAGAATCTAATAGGGCGAAAACAGTGGACTAGTTCCACTGAGGAGAGGACCAATGAAAGAATTTCACTGGAATGTTTAAAATTGTCTTTTGCATGATAATGAGTGACAAACTGATCCAGTTCTACTGCTTTCTGTATCTGTTTTGATTCCTATACACCTGCATGAATTCTTGCATCAAATATAAATTGAGTCGTTGACTCAAATTGTGGATCATTAGTTAACTGATTATGCTCTTGGCTGGCGTTACATTCATTTCCGACAGAAGATTGTTAAATATTGATGAGGACCCAATCAGTACAATGTACATTCTTAATCTCAAAAAACCTAATGACCAACTTCAATTATTATGAAATCTTCTTGGACCAGATAATTGGTGTAAAATTGATTCCCTTATCTTGCAATATAGTATTACCATTCAGTACAGAAGTATAGAGGAATATGAATGGCCATGCAATTCCTTTGGCTTCATTTCTACTTTTAACCTACCCATTTCAGGATCAGGGCTCTAATTAACTGATCTAATTACATTAATCTCGTTTGTTATGGATGAATAAAGCAATCTTAATGAAGACAAAGTTGCTTCTGTCTAACAACAAGCTACCACATTGCTGGATTTCAATGAAGGAGCTACACTCTCTTAAAAAAATTATTTGCCAACTATTAAAAGTTGCATAAAACGTCCACTACTGATTTCAGTCAAATGCGATGCAGTTTTAAAAATCTATCCATCTTTAGAGAATCAACAATTATTCTGAAAACGACCTTGGAATAAGACTAGGGGTTAAATCATTTATATAGTCAACTCAATCTCAATACTTTATCTGTACTTCAGTTTGCCATATGAACAATCACAAATGGCTTTAAAAATACTCTGTATGCACTTTGATGTTTTCCAGTTCCAGTTGCTTCATTACAGGAAAGATGTGGAAGCTTTAGAGAGAGTGCAGAGGAAATCCAACAGAACATGACTTAAAAGGAAAGGTTGAACAAGCTAGGGCTCTTCTCTTTGGAGCAAAGGATGATGAGAGAAGACTTGATAGAGGTGTATAAGATGATAAGAGGCAGAGAAACTGTGGACAGGTAACATCATTTTTAAGATGATCGGAGAAAAGTATCGGTGATGTCACAGACAGTTTTTTTCCCCACAACTAGGGATGGCAATGGAGATACATTAGTGACACTGAAAAGAATCTTAGATAGGTACAGTATGTTATTGAAATTTTAAAAAAAGCGGGCTATGTGGGAGGGAAGACTAGATTGATCTTGAAGTAGGTTAAAAGGTCAGTACATCATGGGCTGGAGGGTTTGTACGGTGCTGTTCTATGTTCCATCTTGACTGTAGAGGGAATGAACAACATTCAATTCATGCATTATGACAAACACACATATCAACAGCTTCGAATAAAGCAAGCTACATTTAAAAAGGCCAAACAACCCATTTTCAGGGAGTTGAGTTCTACATATCTCAATCACACTAAACTTACAAGTACAACACATTCACCTGAATAACGTAAGGGTTAGTGTGCCAGGTTATAAGGACTATTAACATTATGTAGTCAATTCATTAGAATGAATTAAGGTTATTGGATATGTTTAAAAACCTGACTTACTAAACTGATAGGAAGTAAAAACACTTTTTAAATGTGAAAGATGCCAGTACTGGTGGGAATCTTTAAAATTAGACAAGTTGTTCAGGAATAATCTTAAAATGCATTGCTTCAGAGAGAGGGCTGTGGAAATCTGGAACACAACTACAGAAAATGAAAAACTCAATTTGAAGATTTTGTTACCCAAGGAATAAAGAACAAGGAACGTTAATGACATGCAGATTTGTCAGGATCTAAAGTATGTGAAGTACATGGCAACTGATAGATCCTGTCCTACTTCCAGTTCCTCAGAAAACAAAAGCCTCTTCATACATGCCCAAAAAACTGGAGGGAGCAGATTTGCTTTATCTGTTTGAGAACTACAAACCACAAAGTAACATTCAGAATTGTAAAAGCAAAAGGCAACACAATGGAAATGAATGAATTATTAAACAACCAGCACATGAAACTTACCCTAATTATATACTGATAGATGATAAATAGACTGACAGCCATTGAAAGATTCGCCATGAATGAAAATACTGCAAGGTATTTTAGATCACGAATAAACACAATGCAGACCAAAATAGGAATTAAGCTCAGCATGTAAATCCTTGCATCAATGTTCCAATCTTCACTATGGAACTGCAAAGTTCTTGTGATGTTTAGGTCACTGTAACTTGTGTGATTCCTCAGGAAACCTTCCACTAGCTGCAGAAATAAAGCAATAACCTCATTAATTTCAAACATCAGGTCTGGAGTGGGCACTAACATAATCAGAAACAACAGATAATCCAAGTCTATGGAAATATCTAAACCAAAGCCTATGGAAATGTTTAAGCAGTTGATGTTTCAGCCAATCCCTTCATCAGAACTGGAAAGGAAGGGGGAAGGTGCCAGAAGAAGAAAGTGGAAGCTGTAATAAAATGTTGAGCTCATTCAAGCAGGAGGAACTAATGAAACAATATTGTATAAATAGAACATTAAATGATATACTGAATATAGAGGGTCTATCCTTTTTGATACATACTTTGTTAGTTATTGTTCAATGGTTAGATTAAAAGAACTCAGGGAGAAAAGTTGGGGAAGTTAATGGTAACGAAGATCTTCTGCAATAGAAGTTGCATAACAGGTAATTAGACGTTACATGATTATTATTGCTGAGGATGAACATGTTCCTGAATTTGCAGAGGCTACTGTAATTTGCAAAGGCTACAATGGGATTTAGAATGGAAACAGTTGAGATAAATATGGCAAATAGTTTATTTTAAATAGCATTGCATGTAGAATATAGTGTGTAAATATAGAAAGATGGACATCAAAAGAAGAATAGGGATGGCAAAAGACACCTTTACGAGAATGAAGAGTATACTAACCAATACCAAACTAGGCATGACAACCGCCTCAGAGTACTGAAATGTTACATTTATCTAGTTATATTATATGGCGCAGAACGTTGGACAATATCTAGTAACATAAGGAAACAAGTCGTAGCAGCAGAGATGTGGTTTTTGAGGATGCAAAGACTATCATAGACAAAACGACTATCTAACGAGGATGTCATGAACAGAGCAAACACAAAAAGAGAAATAATGTATGAGATCATGAAAAGGCAATATAATTTCATTGGACGTGTGATTAGGAAAGAGGAGTTAGAATGCACGGTAATTATGGAAAAGATTGAAGGGAAGAAAGCAAGAGGAAGACAAAGACAAATGATGGTGGAGACAGCAGCTAGAGAACTGGAAATGAATACCAATGAATTGATCCACTTGACCCGAAACAGGAAGTGTGTGGGCCATGGCAGTCAAAGCTCAAACTAGATTTTGAGCAAGGGATTTGGGGATAAAGTGTAAGAACACTGAAATCTAGTTTGGCTCAGAGAATTGCTAAAGCTAATTAGCATTAGACTTAAAAGATACAATCTCAATAATTCACACAAATACTTATACAGAACTTATGTACCTGTAATAGCCTTTTCCTTAAGCATTGACAAGCTACTAAATATCTAGTTAAAACTTAAGCTTTCATCAACCATTATACTTGACACACTAAAAACATTTGATTATCTTACGCGAATTGTTACCATTTCTTCTTTCCAGTTCCGCTTTAATGTAACATCCAAATCCGTCTAAAACTGACATATTGAGAAAATTCAGTGTAGGAGTCAGCCCATAGCTGCTCTTCTCCCATGGATCTCAAATAGCCATGTCAAACAGACCCTTAATGTCTGCTTCGAACGCAATTAGACAATACCTCATTACCACTCTCTTTCACCAGTCATGTCTCTCAATTGTCCAAAACAATTAAAAGCAGAATCTCACAGGTAGCAATCTCTGGATTGCTGCTTGTGACATGCACTAGTGAGGGTAAGAATAGAAAGATATAGCAGACAGATATGTGACTGAACGGTTAGTGCAGGGGACAGGGCTTCAGATTTGTCACTCATTGAGATCTCCTCCAGGGAAGGCATGTTATTCCTCTCCGCACCTTGTGGCACATCGGGCAGCAACCTTGCTATTTCTTTGGCATTCTGTTTTTTATGAGGCTGAGTTGTTAGCTTGACACTCAACCCAGTACCGATCGAAAGCATGTAAGGAGCTGGCCAGTTTCAAACCCGGGACCGCTGGCCTCGCAGTCTGGTGCTGATGCCACTACACCACTGGCCACTAAAGGAAGGTTTGATCTCTACAAAAAGGACAGGTGACATCAAACTCTAGAGGAGCTAATGCCCTTGTGGATAAGTATGCTAGAAATGGTTTAAATAACATTGGCAGGTTGATTGGAATCATGGTGTTAGGCCAAATGGCAGATCAGTTAGTGAAAAGGTGCAATCAATGTGCAGAAAGACTGAGGAAGGATAGCAAGTGAATATGGGGATAACTGCAGTCAGTTGGATGGGTTAAAGTTTCACGAGAAGTACAAGGAATAAAGGTGATGAACTGAGAGCATGGATCAGTACATGGAATTATGATGTTGTGTCCATTAGTTGTCATGAGGGCAGAATTAGCTGCTTGATGTTCCAGGGTACAGACGCTTCAAAAGGGATAGAGAGGGAGGTAAAAGAGGTGGAAGAGTAGCACTGCTAATCAGGAATTGCATCAGAGCAGCGGAAAGGGAGGATGTCATGTAGGAATTGTCCATTGAGTCAGAAATAGGAAGGAAGCAATCAGCCTACTGGGCCTTCCAATAGCAACCGGGACAGAGGAGTAAATACGAAAGCAGATTTTGGAAAGGTGTAGAAAAGCAGGGCTGTTGTCACGGATAACTTCAACTTCCCTTATATTGACTGGCACCTCCTCAGTGAAAAAGGTTTAGATGGGGCAGAGTTTGGTCGGGGTGTCTAGGGGGGGATTCCTGACATAGCATGTGCAGTCTGACTAGAAAGGCCATACTAAATCTAGTACTGTCAATGAACCTGTTCTGGAAGCAGACCTCTTGGTGGGTAAGCATTTCAGAGATAGTGACAACTCCCTGACTTTAAGCACACCCATGAACAGGACAGGAGCAAACATGGGCAAGTATTTAATTAGGGGAGGGCTAATTACAATAGTATTGAGCAGGAACTTGGGGGCATAAATTGGGAGCAGATGCTCTCAGAGAAATGCATAGTAGGAATGTGGAGGTTGTTTAGGAAGCACTGCATGGAGTTCTGCAGAGGTTTGCCCCACTGAGACAGCGAAAAGACAGTAGGGTGAAGGAACCATTGTAGACAGGAGAGGTGGAACATTTAATCAAGAGGTAGAACGAAAAGTCCCAAGACATTTTACATGTATATGAACAGGAGGATGACGAGAGTGAGGACTGGATCAATCATAGAGGAAGTGGGGATGTGTTCCTGGAGGTTGGGGGTGGGGGGGTGGAGGTGGTCTTTAATGAATACTTTACTGCAGTGTTCACCAACAAATGGGATTTTGACAAATGTGAAGTCAGCACAGAACAGACCAAAGTGCTGGAGCCTGTCATGCTTGAGAAAAATGCAGTGTTGGAACTTCTGAAAAACATTAGACAGACAAGTCCCCAAGGTCAGACAGGATATATCCCAGGTGACAATGGGAAGCCAAGAGACTACGCGAAGGCAGAGGATTGGAGGATGGCAAATGTTGTTCCTTTGTTTAAAAAGATAATATGAACAAGCCTAGGAATTATAGACCAGTGAGTCTCACTTCAATGGTGGGCAAAGAAATGGACAAGATTCTTAGGGTCATGAATTGAGTATTTGGAGAAACATTGCCTCATTAGGGATAGTCAACATGGATTTGAGAGGGCAAGTCCTCCCTCACAAGCTTAACATTGTCTCATTAGGGATAGATGGCATAAATGTGTGAGGGGCAGGTCACCCTCACAAGCCTAAGTTTAAGGAAACGAGACAAATTGATGAAAGTAAGTAGTGGATGCAGTGCGTACATATTTTACTAAAGCACTTGACAAGTTTCCCCATGGTCAGCTCATTTAGAAAGGAACGAGGCATGGGATCCGTGCAATCTTGGCTGCGTGGAATTAGAATTAGCTTGCCCACAGAAAGCAGAGGGTGGTAGCAGATGGAGCTTATTCTGAAAGGTGGTCAGTGTCTAATGATCTTCTGCAGGGATTTGTTCTGCGACCTCTTCTCTGAGTTTTAGAAATGGCTTTGATGAGAGTGGAAGGGTGGATTAGGAAGTGTGCAGATGGCACAAAGGTTGAAGGTGTGGTTTACGTAGAAGGATGTCAAGGATTACAACAGGATACAAACAAGATGCAGAGCTGGGTAGAGAATGGTCAGATGGAGTTCAGGCTGGAAAAGTGTGAGGTGATACACTTTAGAAGACCCTACTTGAAGGCAGAGTCAAGGTTAATGGCAGGATTCTGAGTAGTGTGAAAGGACAGAGGATCTGAAGGTTCATGTCCATAGCTACCTCAAAAATGCTGTGCAAACTGATAGGGTGGTAAAGGAGACACATGGCCTTTATTAGTCAGGAGACCAAGTTGAATGAAGCAAAACAGCACCAGCAACAAATACGATGAAATCTGCAGATGCTGGAAATTCAAGCAACACACATCAAAGTTGCTGGTGACCGCAGCAGGCCAGGCAGCATCTCTAGGAAGAGGTACAGTTGACGTTTCGGGCCGAGACCCTTTGTCAGGACTAACTGAAGGAAGAGCTAGTAAGAGATTTGAAAGTGGGAGGGGGAGATCCATAAGGATAGGAGAAGACAGGAGGGGGAGAGATGGAGCCAACAGCTGGACAGGTGATTGGCAAAAGGGATATGAGAGGATCATGGGACAGGAGGCCTAGGGAGAAAGAAAAAGGGGGAGGGGGGTAGTCCAGAGGATGGGCAAGGGTTTATAGTGAGAGGGACAGAGGGAGAAAAAGGAAAGAGAGAGAGAAGAATAATGTGTGTATATAAATAAATAGCAGATGGGGTACACTCAGGTTGGAGGAACAACACCTTATATTCTGTCTGGGTAGCCTCTAACCTGATGGCGTGAATGTTGACTTCTCAAACTTCCGCTAATGCCCCACCTCCCCCTCGTACCCCATCTGTTATTTATTTATATACACACATTCTTTTCATCCCTCTCCTTTTTCTCCCTCTGTCCCTCTGACTATACCCCTTGCCCATCCTCTGGGCTTCCCCCTCCCCCTTTCTTTCTCCCTAGGCCTCCTGGCCCATGATCCTCTCATATCCCTTTTGCCAATCAACTGTCCAGCTCTTGGTTCCATCCCTCCCCCTCCTGTCTTCTCCTATCATTTCAGATCTCCCCCCACCCTTTTCAAATCTCTTACCATCTCTTCTTTCAGCTAGTCCTGACGAAGGGTCTCGGCCCAAAACATCGACTGTACCTCTTCCTAGAGATGCTGCCTGGCCTGCTGCAACTTTGATGTGTGTTACCAGCAACAAATGGTACATTTTGCAGACAGTTCATAAAAATATAAGATACTCCAGTAGGTATATTGCTGCAGTCCACATCCTGTAATTTCTCTTTTAAGAATGCAGTTTTGAACCAACTAAACAATCTGGCGCTTTTGCAATCTTCTGGGGATTTGGCAAAATCAAGACTCGAGAGTACAGGTACAGCAAGGCAACCATCACTGGGAGTGGATGCTGCGTCGAGGCCTAATGGTGGAAGATGAACCTGTGGTCAGCTCCATTACTCACACTGATTAAAACATCAAGCACTATTAAAATTGTTGAGGACAAGAGCGGAAAACAGAGGCATTCAGCGATATCTGCCTGTGTTTGACTGGACTTCCTCACTTCTCACTACAACTGTCGGGCGGAGATGCAGGAGTCTTGGGTCCCAGGCTGCCAGGTTAAGGAGCAGTTGTTGTCCTACAGCCATCAGGCTCATGGACTGGCTTCAACTGCCTCAACGCCGCCAGGCTCCGCAGCTGTGGACTCACTTTTAGCCACTCTGCAGTTTATGTTCCATGTGCTTTAAATTACTTTTTAAAAATATACCATTTACTTGATTAGTCCTCTTTTGCAAGCTGATTATGTGGCAGTCTTGTTTGTGTTTTTTTGTGAATTCTATTGTGTTCTTTGTTTTTGTGAGTGACTGCAAGAAATTGTATATGATATACACATTTTGATAATGATTTAGAAGAGCCATCAGGTAATCTTGCAGCACTATCTGGTTAAACCACGTTTGGAGTATGTGTTCATTTCTGGTCACGTCATTATAGGAAGGGTGTGGAAACCTCAGAGATTTACATGATGCTGCCTGGATTAGAGAACATGTCTTATGAGGAAAATTGAACAAACTAGGGCTTTTCTTTTTGGAGCAAAGGAAAATAAGAAGCAACTGGTAGAGGTGCACAAGATGATTAGTGGCATAAGCAGGACAGCCAGCATATTTTTCCCCATAGTATTAATGGACAATACCAGAGGGCATCAGTTTAAGATGAGCAGAGGAAATTTTAGGGGAGATGTCAGAGCTAGGTTTTTATATACACAGAACTGTGGGTGCCTGGAACACACTGCCTGGGGTGGTGGTACAGGGTGATACAGAGACACTTAAGATGCTCTTCAGTAGACACATGTACTGTACGCAAAAAATGGAAGGCTATGGACTATGTAGATGGGAAAGGTTGGACCGATCAAGGTTTGCATTGCTCAGCACAATATTTGGCCTAAATGCTCCACTGTACTGTACTGATCTGCCTTCTAAAACAATTCCTACCAACTATTAGTCACTCACCTGCTTCATATTAACACCAACGAATACAAAATAAACTGAGCAAAATCCCAGCTGTGTAATGATGAGGAAAAACTCTACGGTCATCCTGGAAAGAAAGTTACACATAGGTTAAGCTAATAAATCCAGAAAATAGATTTGTTAGTCCAGTTAAAAGAAAAATGACTACAATTTCTATAGCATGAGTCACCTGTATAATATTGGGAAAATGCTAAATTGTATACAGTGGTTTCAGAAATATCAGTTAAATGATTAATGTAATGTTGGACAAGCTGTAATATTAGAAAGTCATTGAAGGACTTTCCCTGCTTTTCAATAATGCTATAGGATCACCCTCCAGGGCAATTAGAGACGAGTTAGGCCAGCACACTAAACACCATGATCCTACCTACCTGTAATTCCACTTTCAAAGGACTACGTGCTTGTACTTCCACATCCTTTGTTCCATTACACTCCCTAATGCCCTACCATTCATAGTGCAAGTCCTATGCTGGTTTGACTTTCTCAAATGCATCACCTCACAGTTATCAGTATTGAAATCTATTTGCCACTTATTATCCCAAGATACCCCTGCAATCTACAATAACTCTCCCTGCAACTTGGGCCCTTTAGTTCGAACAAAATCCTTGTAAATCTTTTCTACAATAATTTTCTTCACTATGAACAACCCCTACTAATTCCGGGCAATTGCTCAAGACTTACGCACTTAAATCCAAATAATTTACATAAATAATGAATAACAAGTCATTGGCGAGGTAACACTTGGAGCACTGCATCCTGCTGTAGGAAAGACATAGTTAAACTGGGAGAAGTGCAGAAAAGATTTATAAGGATGTTGCCACAACTAAAGGGCCCGAGATATAGAGAGAGGTTGGCTAGGCAAGATCTTTATTTTTTGGAATGTAGGAGATTGAAGAGTGACCTTATAGAAATGCTTAAAATTATGAGGCATAGATAAAGACACAAAAACTTTTTCCCTAGGGCAGGGGAGATCAAAACTAGGGAGCATAGATTTAGGGTGAGAGGGAAATGGCTTAGAGATTTCAGGGACAAATTTTCCCATGCAGAGAATGTTGAGTACGTGAAATGCACTGCCAGATGTGGTTCAGGCAGGTCCGACAGTATCATTTATAAAGGGCTCAAAATAGGTACGTGGAGTGGCAGGGCTTAGATGGGCCAAATGCGCAGGAGGCTGAAGCACTCTGGTCGGCAGGGAGGCAGCAGGCTGAACAGCCTGTGTTGGTGCTGTATTACTCTGTAACAGGGGTTCCCAGCCTGGGGTCCATGGACCCCTATGTCAGTGGCGAGGCTTCATGGCATTAAAAAAAAGTTGGGAACCCCTGCTCTATAACTATCCACTTCTCTACTTATTCGCCCTAAAATATGACACATGTCCGTCTCCTGGTTCACATGACACCCAACAATGTTAAGGGTAATTTACTCTACCAAAATACCTACCAACCATGCAGTAACAGGGAAAATACACCGACTCCATACAGGCAACATCCAATATCAGAATCAAACCCAGGACTCTGGAGCTATGAGGCAACTGATTTAACAGCTGTTCTTTCATTTAAAAACTCATAGCTCAAATAATACAAGTTCAGACTAACACAGAGTCATAAAAAAGTATAGCACAAAAACAGGCCCTTCAGCGCATCTACTCCAAGCTGAGTCATTTAAGCTGCCTACTCCCATCGACCTGCACCAGGACCATAGCCCTCCATTCCCCTACTATACACGTACCTATTCAAACTTCTCTTAAACATTGAAATGTACCACTTGCACTGGCAGTTCGTCCCACGTTCTCATGACCCTCTGAGTGAAGTTTCTCCTCGTGTTCCCCTTGAACTTTTTACCTTTCACCCTTAACCCATGACCTCTACTTGCCAAATCTGCCAAAAGCCTTCTTTATGACTCTATCTACCTATGATGCAACTATCAATAAATTATTGACCTGTATTCACGGATCCCTCGGTTCTACCACAATCATCAGTACCCTTCTATTTACTATGTATGACCTACCCTGGTGGTCCTACCAAAATGCAACACCTCACACTTATCTGCCACTTTCAGCCCATTTTAACAACTGGTGCAGATCCCGCTGCAAGCTATGATAGTCTTCCCCACTGTCCAGTACACCCTAATCTTGGAGTCATCCTCTAATCTGATGATCCAGTTAGCCACATCATCGTCCAGATCATTGATTTAAATAACAAACAACAATGGACCGAGCAACAATCCCTGTGGCACTCCACTAGTCACTAGCCCCCAGTCAGAGGCGCAACCATCTGCTACTACTCTCTGGCTTCTCCCACAAGACCAATACCTGATCCAATTTAATTACTCATCTTGAATGCTAAGTGACTGAACCTACTTGAACAACCTCCCATGCAGGACATGGTCAAAGTCCATGTAGACAACATCCACTGCCTTGCCTTCATCAATTTCCTTGGTAATTTCCTCAAAAAAATTTTAAGATCAGTTAGAAACAATCTACCACACACAAAGCCATGCTGATTATCCCTAATCTGTCCATGTCTATCCAAATACTCATATCCAGTCCTTCTGTATATCTTCCAATAACCGTCCCATGACAGATGTCAGGCTCACCGGCCTATAATTGCCTGTTTTATTTTTAGAGCCTTTCTTAAACAGCTAAACAACATTAGCTATCCTCTAATTCTCTGGGACCTCACCTGTCACCAAGGAAGATTTAAGCATCTCTGCTAGGGCCTTGGCTATTTCTGCACTTGCCTCCCACAGAATCCAAGGAAACACCTTGTCAGGCCCTGAGGATTTATCCACCCTAATTTGCCTCAAGACAGCGAACACCTCATCTGTAAAGGTTTCATAAAGATGATGCTGCTTCGCATCACTTCTATCTACACTATTTCAGTCTCCTGACTAAATACAAATGCAAAAAAATCCACTTACAATCTCCCCCACCTCTTTTGGCTCCACACATGGATTACCATTCTGATCTTCTAGAGATCCAATTTTGTCCCTTGCAATCCCTTTGCTCTTAACATTTCTGTAGAATCCCTTAGGATTCTCATTAATCTTCTCTGGTAGGGAAACCTCATGCCTTCTTTTGGCCCTCCTACTTTCTGAAATGTTGTCTTACATTTCTTATATTCCATAAGCACCTCATTTGTCCCTACCTGCCTATACCAGCTATGCATTTCTTTATGTTCTTAACCAGGACCTCAATATCTCTTGAAAACCAAGGTTCTCTAAATCTGTTATCTTCACCTTTTATTCTGACAGGCACATACCAGCTTTATGCTCTCAAAATTTCACTTCTGAAGTCCTCCCACTTTCCAAATGCACCTTTGCCAATACAAACTATACAAACTTCTGACACCTACCCTGTCTCATTCCCTAACAGCAAATCAAATATCACACACCATCTCATTGGGACGTCTACGTACTGACTAAAGAAATTTCCTAACACTTTTGACAAACTCTAACCCATCTAATCCTTTTACAGTATGGGAGTCCCAGTCAATGTGGAAAGTTAAAATCATTTACTTAACAAACTAATGTTTCTTGCAACAATCTGAAATCTCTCCACAAATGTTTCCTCTAAATCCAAATCCCTTGGTTTATTGGTTAGTCTGTAATACAGTCCCATCAACATACCTTTCTTATACCTCAGTTCCACCCATTACGCCTCACTGGACAAGTTCGCCAGACTGTCCTGACTAAGCACTGCCATAATGTTAGTAACTTCAAAACAAAAGCATTTTACTAACTAAAATATCCCTTATTGTGGAAAATAAAAGTCATATTTCCCAATGATATCTCCAGTTTTACCTTCCCAGTGGAGCTTTCCTTCGAAGACAAGGGAACGGTCCATGTTCCATCGCAAATGTAACTGTATCACCATAACTCAGGCTCTGCCTTTTAAATCTATTCACGTAAAAGTAAATTACAAAAGAAAGGTTAACATTAAAAAATAAACATAAACCACTGTATTTCAATATGGCAATATCACTGCACTCAAACATTTAGTAGTTTTGCTTCACAGTCAACTGAACTAATTTCAATAGAAATTGAGCTTCAAGCACAACAGATCACAATCAGTCTAGAATAGGCAGGAACACCTCTGCCACAACTACTGTCAACACCAGCAACCAACAAGGCTGTATTCTCAGCCACCTACTTTACTCCCTGTACACTCTCAACTGCATGGCCAGATTCTTCTCCAACTCCATATACAAGTTTACAGATATCACCGGATTGTGCCAGATCTCAAATAATGATGAGTCAGGAGTACAGGAAAAAAAGAGTTGAGCTCAA
Source organism: Mobula hypostoma (assembly GCF_963921235.1). Taxonomy (NCBI): domain Eukaryota; kingdom Metazoa; phylum Chordata; class Chondrichthyes; order Myliobatiformes; family Myliobatidae; genus Mobula; species Mobula hypostoma. The sequence continues at coordinate 117,445,734 of NC_086103.1, read as the reverse complement.
GTTTTATTGACAACCATAAACTGGTCCTCTGGGGTTAAGGTGCAGTATAGTACCAACAGTCACACTCAGAGCATATACAATTATGATAACAGAAAGGAACACAGTTCAAATTCAAGCTTAATTAATTAAACAACCATAAACGGTAGTCCTCTGGGGCTAAGCTGTGATGCAGTACCAACAATCACACACAGCACATAGAGCATATATAATTATGACAGCAGAAAAAGTTACAAAAAAGATTAAAACTAGTAATAATTTGGTCAAGTTCCTGAGTGACATGGCCTATAGATTGGTGGCGCATCGATGCAAGAATAGGCTACAGCAGTTCCTCACTTCGCGGAAGTGCAGCCGCAGATCAACTCAATCCAGCTTGTCTTCCCAAGAGTGAACACTAGAGGGCAGCCCCCAACCCAGTACAGAGTCCCACAGCACACAGCCAGCTCCGGTGTCTCCTATGCCAGCGACCGCAACAGGTAATACTGAGGCACTAAGACCTTGTCCACACAGCAACCAAGGCAATGCAGCTCCACCACCAGTGGTCTCTGCAATGAATCAGTAAATCGGACTCGTGCAATTCTATATTACCGAAGTCCAACAGGTCTTGCAATCACAAGAAAGACATCCAAGCAACTATTTCCATCCTTTGTTGGATCACGCACTGCATGGGTGGCTGAAGTGGACTGCAATCCGGAGCGCAACAAGTCCAGCCCCATCCCTATCCAACAACTCACTAGTGGGGCAGACCTACCGTACGTGATGTTCTTAATATCCAGCAGTGTCTTGTCAGTGTCGTTGTAAACAAAAAGATAGTACGAACAATTGCATCTTTGCTTGGACCCAGAGGCCACTGCATCAAGAGAGCACCGCCACCTTACCAGAAGTCTAGTAACATGACTCGATGAGAAAAACCTTTCCCTCAAAGTTAGCAAAAATAAAAAAAGCTGGTCATTGAGATGTGATGAGAAAACTTTTCCCTCAAAGTTAGCAAAAATAAAAAAAAGCTGGTCATTGACTTGAAGTGGGTTAGTGCATATGCCCATTTTAGAGCAATGGTGCTGAGGTTGAAATCTTCAAGTTTCTAGGAGTGAACATCACCAATAACCTGTCCTGTATCACGTGTCCTATATAACTTTGCTCTAAACAACCATGTTGACACCACAGCCAAGAAAGATCATTGGTGCTTCGACTTTCTCCGGAGGCTGAAGTCTTTTTTTTAAGTCAATGCAACATAGAAAGCATCCCAACTGGATGCGCAACAGCTCTGCATGTGACCACAAGAAACTGCAAATAATTAAATAGTTGTGTCACAGCTCAACACAACATGAAAACCAGCTACTCCATGAACTCCATTTACTCTTACTCCTGACTCAGTAAAGCAGACATCAAGACCCCAACCACCTCAGACATTGTTCTTCTCCCTGCCATCAGGCAGAAGATACAAAAGCCTGAAAGCATATACCACCAGGCTCAAGGACAGCTTCTATCCTGCCATATTAAGGCTATTGCATGTTTTCTTAGTACATTAGGATGGACTCTAACTCAAAATCTCCAATACCTTGTTGTGACCTTGCATCTTACTTTCTACCTGCACACAGTTTCACTGTATTCTGCATTGATATTTTCCCTTCTACTACCTTATTGCTCTGTTAAAATGAATTGATCCATATGGGTTGGTATACGAGACAATTCTTTTTCTATTATACATGTGACAATAATTAATCTATTTACCAATTTCCATTCGAACATAGCAAACCATGTGAAGAAGAAAAAAAATCAGTGTGGGATTTTATCACCTGTTCCCACTTGGCTCAGTAATCCTTTTTGTCATTTCATCTCCCAACAACATCACGTACATTTTTGTGACATTTAAAAACTTGTTTTGCTCCAACGTTTCTGATGAGACATCATTTACCAGAAACATTAAACCTCTTATTTTCTCCATAGAAGCTCTGACGTGCAAGGTATTTCAGTATTTGCTGTAACAAGGTAAAGACTTAGAGAAATTGCCTGACGGCACTTAATAGCAGTTGAACAGCGGTATGAGCGAACAGCTTATTGACAAGGAAATTTCAAAAGATAAATGAGACATGGTATCCAAAAATAAAGTGATAATATCTTAAAAGAAACAAAGGGTTTTACCTTTGACAGAAGTGGTGGCTACAGCGCACTACAATATGCATACAATGAATTGCCACTATTCCCATAAGAACAAGGCTGATTGGTCCCAACTGAAAGAAATTGTTCATAAATGTACCAGTTAATCTACTTACATGCTCATGCATACAGAAAATCATAATTCAACACTGCTCATTTTGTAACAATGCAAATTGTAATCAGACTCAAAATTAAGAACACATCAACCCAACTAGTCCCTGGCAAATCAAACCATCTTCCTAGGACTAGGAAGATGTGGATGGCATGGACCAGTTGCCCATTCACAGCACATAACCCTCCAGGCCAAGTGCCTCTTGAACTTTGCAATTATACCCACCTTGACCACTTCCTGGGGCCAGTCATCCCGGCTACTCACCATGCTGTATAAAAAAAATACCTCAAGTCTCTTAAATCTCTCTCCTGTTATCTGAATCGGTGCTCTCTAGTTTTGGACTCCCAAACCCTGGGGAAGAGACGATGACTATGCATCATATCCATGCCCCTTATGATTTTATAACCTTCTATACGGTCACCCTCATTTCATGCACTCTAGGGAGTAAAGATCTAGCATGGCCAACCTCTCCCTACAATTCATGTCTTTTAGCCCAGGCAGTATCCTTATAAATCTCTTTTGTATTTCACACCTTCTCTCTAACTGATCAAGATCTCTGTAATTCATGTAACCTTCTCCACTATCAACAAGACCCCCGACTTAGTATCACCAACAAACACGAATCAAGTTAAATCCATTCTTACCCAAATCAGTTATATAATGAACAAGAGGTCCCAACACCGACCCAGAGCACCCCACTAATCACAGGCCTCCAGTCAGAGAATCGATTTTCAACCATCACACTCGGCTTCTTATCCAGCTAATTCTGAATCGACTCCACTAGCTCCCTAAATGCAATGGCCTTTCAGAGCAGCTTGCCATGTGGGATCTCGTCAAAGGCATAAGTAAAGTCCATACAGACAATATTCACTCTATCTTCATTTATCTCCTCAGTTACCTCTTCAATAAACTCAAAAAGACTTGTCATATGACATCCAATGTACAAAGCCATGCTGTCAATTCCTGATCAGGCCCACAAATGTGTCCCACAAAATAGTATACTCCCAGTATACTCCCTACAACTGCACTCAATCTCCCCAGCCTGTAGTTACTTGACCTATCCTTGAACAATGGAACAATAGTAGCCACCGACCAATCTTCTGGGACACCACCACCCAGCTATTAACAAAGCAAATTCTCGAACAGCACCTCCATGATTTATTCCCTGGCTGCCCTGAAGTCTGGGGTTGCACTTGGTCAAGCCTTGGGGATTTGCCCACCGTAATGCACTTCAAGGCTACAGATATCTCCTTCCTTGCAACTTGCATATGATCCAACACTACTACTACCCTAATTTCTCTAGCATCCATGATATTCTCCTGAGTAAACACTGAAGCGAATTAAATATTACCATAAATATCTCAGCCATCTCCTATGGCTCTGCATATAAGCGGCCACGATGGTCTTTAAGAAGACCTAGTTTCACCCACATCATCCTTCCTTTTACTGTTAGCAGAACTGAGAAACTTCTTGGGGTTACCTTTAACCTTGCCTGCCAAAACCATCTCACACCCTCTTTTTGCCCTCCTGATTTTCCTCTTAAGCCTGTTCTTAAACTTCTTCATACTCGTTGAGGGACTCATTCATACCCAGCTGCCTAAAAAAAATGTACACTTCCTTCTTTTTCTTGATCAGTCTCAATATCTCCTGAACTTGGTATGTCTATCCTTCACCCTAACAGGAACATACTGTCCTTGGACTCTACATATGAATTTGCTTAATACCTACCACTTGCCAACTGTTTCTTTGCCTTTAAGTAGAGTCACCCGGTCAATCCCAGCTAGATCCTAACTAATACCCTCAAAGTTGGCCCTATTCCAGTTCAGGACATCATCTTGTGGTCATGTTCTATTTTTTTCCATCACTATTTGACAAACTCTATCCCTTCCAACCTCTTTAAAAAAAAAGCTTGAAATGGCAGAGAAAATTTACAAACATGTCGCCAGTACTTGAGGACCGGAATTATAGGGCAAGGTTAAACAGATTAGGGCTTTACCCCGGAGAAGAGGAGAATGAGGGGGAAATCTTAGAGGTATACAATATTGAGCGTATACAATATTATGAAGCATATTATTATAGTGAATGTATATAGGTTTCTCCCCCCTCAGATTGGATGAGAATAGGCCTACAGGCCATAGGTTTGGGGTGAAACGCAAAATATTTAAATGGAATCTGAAAGGAACCTTATTCACTCAGAGGGTAGTGAGTGTAGAATGAGCTACTGGAAGAGGTAAATATGGGTTCCATTTTCAAATTTAAGAATATTTTGGATAGGTGCACAGATTGGAGGGATTTGGAGTAATATAGTCCAGACGCAGGTAGATGGGACTAGGCAAAGGAGCCATTTATTTAGTGGTGTAGGGCAGAGTAGACCCTTCCAGCCAAGCTGCCAGCAACCCCTGACAAACACAATTAACCTTAACCTAATCAAGGGACAATTTACAATGATCAATTAACCTACTAACCGATACATCTTCAGACAGTGAGAGGAAACCCAAGGACCCAGGGAAAGCACACACAGTCCACAGGGTGAAGGTACAGAACTCCTTAGAGAATAGCACCAGAAACGAACTCCAAACTCGGGAACACTCTGAGCTGTAATACCACCATGCTCACAGCTACACTATCGTGGCATCCCAAAGGATCAGTGGTCCTATCTGCTCTTTTACTATCAATATGGCCATTTTGATTGCTAGGCTTACACTCTTCGGTTGTTGCATGGACCTGTCTTCTCACCAACTTCGCTTCTGAAGTCCTACCCTACTCCTGCTGACCCAGTCTGAATTTTCCCTAGTGGCAAAAGCAAATTTCCTCACTTGGACACACGTTCCCAAACAATTCAACTGCAAGCCATCCCTCTTGTAAAGGTCACCTCTACCAAGCTGTCCAGTTGTCAAATTGAACGGTAACAAATGTTTTTTGACTTTCTGAAACTATAATACACCCCAAGCAATTTTTAAACCAAGGTAGAATACCCTTTCTTAATAACATCACAATCTTGAATACGAAATAATAAATTAATTTAATTTACTTGAACTTCAAACACAAATTCCTTTTGCATTATTTTTTGGTCAAAGTTTTCTGATTCATAGCAACCTTTTTAGTTTACGTGTTTGAATTTCAAACCTATTTTAGACAGGATTCAATGCTTTCTACAAAGTGTCAAATCATAAAACATCTCGGATGAAAATGCTAATGGTATCATACAAAGTTCAGAAAGTTAAGAGCTCAAACATTATTTAACTTGGCTGAAGCATGCAAATATTATTGAAATAAAATGAAAAGTAATTCTTCTTGATCTATTCAGCAAAAATACAAATTTTCAAAACAAAATCTCTTTAAATACTACACAGTAGGTCTTACCATAAGCCCTGCATTTTTTATTGCAAGTGGTAAACCTAACAGTCCAGTTCCAATATTTCCCTTCAACAAATGAATTAATGTTTGTGTGAACCTGTAACAAAAACAAAATAACTGATCATCATTTGCTTTAATGTACCAATACTTCACTTGATAAAATAACATTTTTATTAAATTTAGACTTTGTTGATTTCCTTAGAGGGGCACCTGACAAAGACCCGTATTAGTTGAATTTGTGCAGGTTAGAGAAGGCAGAAAATCAGCAATGAGCATGTCAATGAACATCAGATAACAATATCCATTTACAAAATGCCTCTAAATTACTAAAAACAATTACTTTTGCTTTTGAAGTGACATCTGGACAAGGCCAACCAAGGTTCAAAGCAGTACAATTCAGAGCATTGTTTCAACATTTACTGAAACTGATACCTACCAATGCATAATGAAATATTATAAGCAATATCACCAAAAATTTCAAAAATTCTTCAAAGTATAATTCAGAATATTTCAAACCTGTTTGTCATTTACTTTCAAAGTCTACCCAGGTTTGTTTGTTTACTTATACACACACACACCTCCTTTTAATAAATAATACAAACAGGCCTGAAATGATTGATACTAACATCTTTCTTTGTGAAAATTCCTTCTGTGACCAGTTTTTCTCTTGTTAAAGCCCAAATATTCCTGACCCAAATATTCCAATTAGCTCTACGTCATCAAGTTTCACTGAGGAGCTGTTATGGGGAAGTAATCCAAAATTATTGTACAGAGATAAGAACGCCAAATCAGTTTCCCTGAAAGTAGCATCACAAATAGGGTGTGAAAAGCAGTGTCTGGCACATTACCCTTACTGAGACAGAGCACTGATTATAGGAGTTGAGAAGTTACAGTTGTACAAGATGTTGATGAGGCCAAATGAGAGTATTGTGTACAGTTTTGGTTAACCTGTTAGGGTAAATATGTAATTTAACTGGAAAGAGTTTCAAAAAAAGACTTACAATAATGTTGCCAGAACTCAAGGACCCGATTATAGGAAGAGGTTGAGCAGGTTTGGATTTTATTCACTGCAGCATTCGAGACAGATGTCTGCAGAGGTGTATATAATCATGAGGGGCATTGACAAGACAAATCCAAAGCTGTTTTCCCCAGAGAAAGGGAATCAGAAATTAGGTCTTAGGTGTAAATTGAGAGGAAAGATTTAAAAAGGAACCTCATCAAGCGGTGGGCATTGTGTAAAATTATATTGTGTAATAAATCAGGACCAATTTAGGTGGTCAGCTTAGTCAGAACCAGTGAGTTTCCATGCTGCATTACTAAATGACTATCAGGAAGTTGCCTGAATAAGGCTTATGTCAACAGAAACAACTCTTCCATCATAGCCTTTTCAGTCTACTACCAGATTTGTAAACTAAAGCTACACAAAACGCCTGTAGTCTCTTACTGCTGATAGCATGTGTCCATTTTTGGTCCATTGTGATTTACACATACATCTTGAGGATGCTGACTACAGACTACCACAATCACAGGGAATATAACCATCTTCTGGAATTAAACATTTGCTATACAGAAATGATCTTTCACCAGTTATAATCGTGCTAGTCACATCAAGTAGCAGCTTATAGACAGACAAATTTACTGGAGCGCCTGAAGGGCCAAAAATATAACCTAGTGGCTTATAATTGTTGAAGGCATTATTTAAATTTTATAAAGAACAAAATGACTTCATGTAATGAGATAAAAAATTAGCCATTTCATGCAATTTTGGAGAAACAATGATGACATCCAGGTAGAAAATATCAAATCTGCCCCCCCTACCCCTCCGCACAAAAATCAGCATGCAAATCATTATCTGATCTGACAGTACCACTGACCAGGCCAACTTTTACTGTCCACAGATGATTGCCCTTGCTTCAGTCTACAGAGTGAAGTTCTCCAAATAAAGCTACTTGGCAACAAGCTCTATAATCTATCTTTACCCAAAGCAAAAGTGAATGCACCATCCTTCTTCACATCAAATCATTTTAAGAACTCCCAGTACTACTTCGTCAACTGGCAAAAACATGCACTTGCAACATTGTGCTTGAACACCTGTTTTTGCTGGAACTGATTTTAAAAATCTCTGCTTCAGTGCTTTTTAATCTCTTTTGTTCATAGCTAGAAACAAGCAAAAACTTCTTAACACAGAGAAGTAGGGTATTTATTCCAACTGGAGGAGGAAGTGTTGGGGGGTGGGGGGAAGACACCATTTTGAAAGATTAATCTGCTCGACTATCCATTGTATCAAAAGCTAAGACTTCTTCACACACACAATAGAAAATTAGTATCCAAGTGACCAGCTCTTACCTTGAAATGGTTTTCCCCTAAATTAAATAGAAACAACTTAATATACGATCCACTAGATACCCCGTCTATACACTTCAAAACCATTTGAACCGGCCTTCTGTTTGAATGATGTCTCCATTCAATGGGGCTCATGCAGAAATCTGAAGAACATGATTATACCCTGCACAATTTGATATAATAAAGGGGACTAAATGCAATCTCTGGCATTACTTTTGACTTTGACCACATTCTGCTTTAAAGCCAAGTTTCCATCAATGATACACTTAATTTTTGAATATGACTTTTGGGACAAAAGTTGTCAAAAAATTTCTTGACATCCAGGTAGGAAGTATCAACTCTACCCCGCACTCCACCCTGCACAAATCAGCAATTTTCATATCTGTTAGATTAAACATCTAATACACACACTGCATTTAATACTTGACATGGAGAACATTAACTCAGCAATGATCTATTGTAGTCTGAAATTTAAATACTATACTTCAATATTTTTAGATATTTAAATCAGTCAACAACTTGAACTATATATTATTTCACCTTTACCCAAACATCACTCTAGTATCCAAAAAAAAACAACTGACATTTTTTTTTGAGATCATAGGAAAACCAAAACATTTATACAGCATAGAGAACAATCTTACTTAAACTACAGGGGATTTTTTTAAAACAATTTTAGCATATCGTCCAACAATTCTTTCTTGGCTTTCTACATCTTCACTGATGCTCTCAAATCTATCCAAAACCAACTTTGGTCTCTGAGCAAATATATTTTAAAACACCTACAAAAAAAACTTTGAAGAAAGAAAGAGACCATCTCTTAACAGGTCAGTCTAAAGCTTCGCCAGCTGATGCGGTATGGTATTCAGGATGTGAAGTGCTGGGAAACAATAATATAAAATCAATCCTTCCTTCAGTATAAAGGAGCGTTTTAAAGAACCGTATTACAACTGAAAACTAAATTAAGGTAACAAGTACTTACGATATGCCCTGTTCATCCCCAGTTTGCCGCAAATGCAAACCTGTTAACTCAGATTCCTGCTCTTCCTCAGACACTTCCTCAGAAGTGTGGGTTACTTCTATTAGAGGATTCATAACTTCCATGTCTGCAACACCAAAAGCATATTACACAATTTTTAATTATTCAGTACTTTCGTAATTTGGATTTATGCATTCCACAATTACAAGACAAACACAGTATTGTTCTGGTCAAAATTTGGGTTGAAGTGGTGTATGGAAGTAGATAATTATGTATTAGAATTATCTGGAATGCAGAAAATTACATTTATGTAAGATGTAAATCCACTAAATGCAGTAAAATGACAAACTTAGCAGCAACCAAAAAACAAAAAAAATCAGCAACTGAAATGATGTCACATGATGCTCCAGGAAAGCAGAATTAAAGTAGTTGGATATCCTAACCACCAACAGCATGTTTTGCCTACAATGTCATTTTTTGAAACTCTTAATTTCTCTCAATAATTATTTCCACTGTTACGTACCCCGTATCTGGGTTGCCAAACCAGCAGAAATGGAACACTCGTTTGGAGTCTGGATTACTAGGAACTAATAAAGTTTTATTAAAGAAACAAATAATAGTGCTCTAATTGTAAGGATATAAATGTAACAGGTTAGCAATGATAATACACACCTATACACAGAATTAGGGTAATAGGAATCAACCAAGCTCTATCGCAGCCTAGGGGTAAAATGATCAGTCTTAAGTGACGCACAGTTCATTTCAGCTTAGTGCAGTTCGCAGTAATCGCTGTTGTACCACTGGAGGGGGGGGGGTGCAATTTGGTTCAGGTAGACCATTGATGTCTTCTATCCTGCTGTGGTCACCAACTGTGACCCCTCCGTTCCGGATGCGATCGTTCTTCCGCGGTGAACCCAGCACCCAGGCAAGGGCGGACACACACACCAGGTTCCCACTGATTATACCTTTACACCCTGTGAGCCTATGGTCGGTTCCCGCAAACCGGACCTCCAAACTCCCACCACTTGTGGGGGCACAACGCACTTTCCAGGGTCTCGTTGTCTCGTGGTGTGTCGTGCCTTAGCGAACCTGCTTTTTTTATCCCCCTGCTGGGGTATCGCCTGTCCATCAAATTTCAAACAGTTCAGGTTCAAAGCAACCGGTCTGTCAATATTCTGAAGTGTGTTTCTTTTCCGTTAATCCCTCTCTCCTCTCATTAGCATTTTGAATGTTTCTCCATTGTCTCTCTTATCTCTCTCATTAGCATCAATAGCTTGGTTTGGCGTCACATCACCTTATGCATTCCATCAGGTTTCTAGTATTCAAGTCCAAGTTCACGTTCAACTTCAACTATCATTCAACCATGCATGAATATAACCAAACAAAACAGAGTTCCTTTGGGGACAAGGTGCAAAACACATTACCAACAGCATACAGCAAGTAGCACAAATGGTTACAGTATCAGAAACACAAAGTCACAAAGAAAATTTAATATAGCCCAAGCCCCTGAGTGGCATGACTGTCCAGCTTGTTCTTCCACCAATCAAACAGCAGAGGGCAGCCCCCAAACCAGCACGATTCCAGCATGCCCTACAGAGGCTCCTGCTCTCTCCGATGGGCGGCTGCAACAGACCACTACATCCAGGACAACTCCACAGCCAAGGCCAAGTCCTCACCACAACTAAGGCAACTCAAACTCACCAGCTGTCAGAGTCGCCAATGAACGGACTTGCAGTATTGTACGGTATCAATGTCCAACAAGACCTTGCAATCTCAATAAAAACATCCAAAATAACCACTCGCACACCATCTCGACACAACGGTACACAAGGCCACCCAACAGCACAACGACGATACGCAGTAAGTCCAGCTCCATTGCTATCAAGAAACTCTCTGATGAGATTGTCCTGCAGTACCTGATGCTCTGAATATCCAGCAGTGAATTGCAATTCCAAAAAACCTACAAGAAAAAACACACCTTTGATTAGACCCCAAGTTCTTTCTATATTCTATTTATAAAAACTTTTTAAGCCATAACAATGCTATAAACCCAGCCTTTGGGCTAAATTTCAGTTGGTGACAAACTAATGGCTCATACTATTCATCACATGTACATCTTTCCCCGACGTTCCAGCCATGAGTCCAAAAGATGCCTCACCTTCTACGCTCCCTTATCCCTTAGCTATTAGACAACACTAACTTCATAACACTATAATGGTCCTTCTCAATGTTAAAGATATTGCTATGGGCTCCAAGTGCTTGGATTCAAACTGTATCTGTAGTCCACCATGTTGTGATCACTACTACTCTCGGGATTCTTAGTCCCAACAATTTTTATTAATCCACCTCATTACACATGAGCATATGTACAATCATCTGCTCCAGGGTAAATCCTGCAACACATAGGATGCTATGAAAGCAGTTAGCCGACTATTACAGTTCAGGGCGTCGGAGTTCAATTCTGACACCATCTGTAAGAAGTCTGTACATCCTTCCCATGAGCACATGGGATTCCTCTGGCTTCCTCCCACAGCCCAAAGTCATACGAGTTAGTAGGTTAATTAGTCACTATAATTAGAGTTAAACCGATGGGTTGCTGGGTGGTGTGACTCGTTGGGCTGGATAGGCTTGTATCTCTACCTAAATAAATAGTGCACGAAGAAACAATCCCTGACACGCTCCACAAATTCCTCTTCTATGATGCCCTTGCCAGTTTGATAGTCCAATTAAAATGCAGATTAAAATAAGATAATTGCAGTAAAATACAGACAAGAGACTGCAGATGCTAGATGCAAATAAAAAATTGTTGGGAGATTTAGGTCAGGCACCATCTGTAGATGCAAAAAGAATGGTCATGTTTCAGGTCAAGGACATGCATCGGGACGGAGAAATATAGATGGAAGATAGCAAGTATAAATAGGTGAGAGGAAAGAGCGAGGCAGCAGCTGGCAGCAAATGAGGACTCAATGGCAAAACAAAACTATAAAAAAATTATTGGCAAGTAAAATCAAAGAGAATTTATTTAGCTCAGATCAGTTTTAGAAGTACATAAAGTTCAGAGTATAACCAAGGAAAGGCTGTTCAGGCTACTCAATGATGATGAGGGAGATAGCATAGACAATTTCTACAATTGCAGAGAAAGTGTCAGGGAATAATGAGCAAACCAGGGAGTCCTAGAAAATAGAAAAGGGTGGGCAGGGGAAAATGTGACTGGTGATGACACCTTGTTGCATTTGTACTTATTCAAAATAAAATAAATTAAGTCCAGGAGATAACCAAGGAAAAACTGGAGCCCTTCGGATTTCATAAAAGTAACCAGTTGGACAAAGGACAGCTCTGCTAGTGATTCATTCACTTTAAGTTACTAAATCCGTTAAAACTTCCTTTTAAAAAAAAGTGTATTCCATCCATTTCACCATTCTTCCCTAACTGCAACATCTGCATTATCCATCTTTTCAAAGAAGTCAGCTATGAAGTACTTGTTCTCTGCCCAACTGGTTATATTTATGGACACCACTTTTTCCTTTCTCATCCTCTGGATTTTGTATTTAATTGAAGTAAATGTTTTGATATTTTAGTTGCCAATAGCTTACCATACTAAATGACAATGAGCACTTTTCAGGACCTGATGGAAATTTTGTTTAGACCTATAATCCCTAGACTCCACCCAAATTAAGAGCCATTGTAGAATCTACAACTAATCCCAAGGAAGACATAACAAAGTTTCTGATATTTAACAAAAGTGCCACAATCCCACCAAAGAGAATATTAAGGTGATGATGGGGGCTATGAAATGGAGGTGGGTAAACTGGTCAGAGCCATGTGTCAGATGTCAAACTAAATACCACATAGCAGGGGTTCCCAACCTGGGGTCCATTGACCTCTCGGTTAATGGTAAGAGTTCATGGCATCAAAAAGGTTGGGAACCCCTGCCAATGCAGTGAAGGACTGTTCTCCATCTATTATGCACTGGCATAAAATTAATAGCATGTTGCTGAAATCAGACAAGTTTGTTGATTATGTTAAGCGTGTATGAAAAGTATATGATAATCATTTAGGCCTTGGCCTTAATCAGCATGAGCCTGCATTGTTTAATACTATTATAAATAGGTAGCAAACCACTCTGTACTGCTCATACTGGCTGGTAGGTAGAGCCTTTGGCAGAGGTTGTGACTGCACTACAGCACTACCAATGCCAAATCCACCATCAGCAACAGAGCAGAGGAGACCCATGCGGGCCCAACAGGATAATTCAGGGATCAAGCCAAGAGGAGAGGTAGAGGGTGAAGAAAACTACAAGGAAGAAATGCCTGTTTCAATGTCTCTGCTTAACAACAAGGAACCCAAGCCCCTTTTACAGTAAAGAATCCATTTGGCCCATCCCCACAAAAGGAGACACTCTCACACATTTTCCCAGTAACTCATCCAACATTGGAACCTTTAGTTTCCCTGACCATAAACATCCAAATTAAAGAACTCCTTATCGGTACTGGGGAAGCCTACTCCACTGTTAAGGAATGTGATTATCCGACGATAGGGAAATCCTTAAACCCAGTCAAGGTGGTGGGCATTACTGACCAGTGCCATGTCCAATATAGCACCTTATACCATTCAAGGATGCACAAGAGAGCACCAATTCCTAATAGCTGCCAAGTTAGCAGTTAATTTACTGGGGTGGGATCATTGCTGCAAATTGGACTGCACACTGATGTGTCCAATTTCAAGCCGTAGAAAGCAATTACCTACAGGCATGCTTCCTGGTGGAACCATAGCTACTCGATGCTCCCATGGCATGGTGGGCGAAGATTGTTGACACCAATATCACACACAAATTCTTAATTTGATTCAGCAACTCAATTCAGCAAGAGCCTTGGATCAGGCAACGTTTTCCAGATTACATAATAGTTCCATGGCACTGGTATCATCATCTAAACAGCACAACCTATTATGACTTTGATGGCCGATACCAATTATGCAAGTAAACCAACCCCACCACTTTAAACTCACTCTATTTTATAAGCATCTACTCTGTACCTCGGTCAACAAGGCATCAGCAATGAAACATTCAGAAGACATGAAAACAGTGTTCAATGGGAAGGCTTCATGGTGGCACAATGCAGAGTTTATGTTTTGCTGGGATATGAGGCAAAAGGCCTGGGGTCAATGTTCAAATGACTCCTTTCATGGATAACCCAAAAAGCTTACTCAGCAAGGCATGGGACAATCCATGATTTGCAAAATTCCAAGATATGACTGCTAATGGATCCCAATGGATCCCACTAAGCTCCCTTCAATGTGTGATTGTTAGTGCATGGAAGAATAACTTGCAATTCCAGGCAGTAGCCTCCCAAACCAATAATACTTTATGTTGGATGTGTGCCCATTCCGTCATCACTGATGCCTCAGAGATGTGCTCCTTTACACTTCCCTTGAATGAAACCTGGTATAAAGGCAGCTTTGATATAAAAAAAAATTCCTCTGCAGAAGCATGTGCCCTCCAAAGTGGAAATAAATGAGGAAATGAACTTGTACGTCTGAAGAAACATTAATCGAGGAAGCATAGGGGTGCTGGACTTAGGAATGGACCAATGTCAATATGTCGTCATCAGCAAGGACTGCAGCAAATTCCTTAGTTTAGTTAGTAAGTTCCTTAGTTTAGAACTTACCGGCAAGATGTACCAGTTGGTCAGCTGACTAATCTTTTGTATACTGCCCCGTGATTAGGTTCAGATTAAATTGGGGCATTGTTGGGCAGCAAGGCTCAAGAGGCCAAAAGGGCCTATTCTGGACAGGTGTTTGCAAATCAAAATAAAATCCTTATCCAAAGTGGTGATAAAGTACCACATGGACTTCGGCTTCCTTCTGGTTGCTTGCAGAGGGGTCTGAGCCATGAGCCCTGCTGCCATTTTGTTGATCCAAGTAGCTATATCAACAGAAGATGTGAATGTGGTAAAAAGGCAACTTAATATTTTCAATAAGGTGGTAGAAGAAAAGCCCTTTAACCATATATAACCATATAACAATTACAACACGGAAACAGGCCATCTCAGCCCTTCTAGTCCGTGCCAAACTCTTACTCTCACCTAGTCCCACCGACCTGCCCTCAGCCCATAACCCTCCTTCCTTTCCTGTCCATATAGCTGTCCAGTTTAACTTTAAACGACAACATCGAACCTGCCTCAACCACTTCTGCTGGAAGCTTGTTCCACACAGCTACCACTCTCTGAGTAAAGAAGTTCCCCCTCATGTTACCCCTAAACTTTTGCCCTTTAACTCTCAACTCATGTCCTGTTTGAATCTCCTCCACTCTCAATAGAAAAAGCCTATCCACGTCAACTCTATCTATCCCCCTCATAATTTTAAATACCTCTATCAAGTCTCCCCTCAACCTTCTACATTCCAAAGAATAAAGACCCAACTTGTTCAAATTTCTCTGTAACTTATGTGATGAAACCCAGGTAACATTCTAGTAAATCTTCTCTGTACTGTCTCTATTTTGTTGACATCTTTCCTATAATTCGGTGACCAAAACTGTACACAATACTCCAAATTTGGCCTCACCAATGCCTTGTACAATTTCAACATTACATCCCTATACTCAATGCTCTGATTTATAAAGGCCGCATACCAAAAGCATTCTTCACCACCCTATCCACATGAGATTCCACCTTCAGGGAACTATGCACCATTATTCCTAGATCCCTCTGTTCTACCGCATTCTTCAATGCCCCACCATTTACCATGCATATCCTATTTTGATTAGTCCAACCAAAATGTAGCACCTCACATTTATCAGCATTAAACTCCATCTGCCATCTTTCAGCCCACTCTTCTAACTGGCCTAAATCTCTCTGCAAGCTTTAAAAATCTATACTGGTGCAGATGGATACATATGTTGAGAGGTGGTTGGGAGAGATTGTTAAGCATCTGATAAAGTATATCAGCATCATGCTGGCTATAATAGTGGTGAGCTACAGATAGCACTATGCCAAGGCCACAGATTATACAGGGCTATAAGAGAGCTGTTTTTCTGTTCCCCATTTCTAAACTTCTAATAGAAACTCAGCCAGAAGCACACAGCATGATGATAATTAAAGGCCATCTTAGTTGCTCTTAGAGAAAATATTGGGGAGAGGGTGGGGAGGAACTGTGGAAAAATATGAATAATACAGTTACAAAAGGGTTATTAAATCTGCCTCCACGTGATCGAGTTTATAAGGAAATGTAAAGAAAAAGCAGAAGAGTCCGTTGGTGGAGAGCATGGTGCCTTCCCCCAACTGCTACCTTGCTAGAAAGATAATAAAGATTTCACTGTTAACTCAAGTTATTTACAACACCACCACTGGACACACAGGCTTTTTCCTGTGTAATAATTCTGCAAATACCTGAAGACACTAGCAGAATGCCAGAAATGCATGAGTGTCAAGGGGCAGAAGTGAGTGTCATTGCTATTACTAAGGAGAAGGTGCTTGGGGAGCTGATGCCTGAAGGTAGATAAGCCACCTAGACCAGATGGAGTACACCCCGGTGTTCTGGAAGAGATAGCTAAAGAGATTATGGAAGCATTAATGATCTTTCAAGAATTGTTAGACTCTGAAATGCTCCCAAGGACTGGAAAATTGCACGTCACTCCACTCTTTAAGAAGGGAATGAGGCAGAAAAAATGAATTTACAAGGTCAGTTGTTCTGTCTTCAATGGTTGGAAAGATGAACATAATAAGCACCTACAGTGTTACAGGAAAGCATGGACAGAAGATTGGCTGACTGTCAGGGGGTAAAGAACAGGAATAAATGGGGCCTTCTGTGGTTGGCTGCCGGTGACTAGTAGTGAACTGCAGTGGTCAGTGTTCCGACTGCTTCTTTTTAAATTGTATGTAAATGATTTGGATGAAGGAATTGATAGCTTGGTGACCAGGTTTGTAGATGACAGAAAGACAAGCAGAGGAGCAGGGAGTGTTGAGGAAGCAGGGAGTCTGCAGAAGGACTTGGACAGATTGAGGGAATGGGCAAAGAAGTGGCAGATGGACATAATGTAGGGATGTACATGATCATGCCCTTTGGCAGATGGAATAAAAGATACGGACTATTTTCTAAATGCGGAAAAATTCAAAAATCAGAGGTGCAGAAGGACTTGGAGTCCTTGTGCAGGATTCCCAAAATGTTAACTTATAGGCTGAGTCAGTGTTAAGAAAGGTAAATGCAATGTTAGCTTTCATTTTGAGAGGACTAGAATACAAAAGCAAAGATGTAATGCTGTGGATTTTAAGACATTGGTCAGACTGCATTTGAACTACTGATAGCAGTTTTAAGTTCCTTAGCTATGGAAGGATATACTGGCATTGGACAGGTTCCAGAGGAGGTTCATGATAATGATTCTGGGAATGAAAGGGTTAACACATGAAGAGCATTCGATAGCTTTGCGTCTGTACTCACTGGAGTCTATAAGGATGAAGGATCTCATTGAAACTTATTGAACATTGAAAGGTCTAGATAGAGTGGATGTGTTAAGGCCTTGTAGTTTTTGAAGAGGTCTCACGAATAACACTGGTTTACTTTGTTCAAAAAAATTATTTGACAATACTACAGATGCATTGATTTAACAACACTGAATGCAGAAATGTCACTGTGAATGTAAAGAAAATTATGTACATTTGTATTTTCTGTACATTTAAAAAAAATTATCCAAGTCCTCAACCAGTCCAACAAGGCAGTCTCAACAGACAGTAGTAAAGTCTCAAGTTGAGCTCAATTTCAAGGAAGCAGTTTTTCTTTTGGGAGCACTTGCTTGCCCTGCCCATGTATTCAAGTTCAACAAACTCCATTTAAAGAAAAGTGCAGATCAGTAAATACTTGAAGTCCTTTTGACAACATGACTAAAGTTTAAAAAAAGGTCTTTTTCGCATAATCAAAGATCCCTAACAATACAAATGCTGGGCTATCTTCAGCTTGATATATAAAAACTAAGATACTCTAAACATTGGAAATCTGAAATAAAACCAAAAGGTTCGAAATACACGGCAGGTGAATTAGGAACAAACACAATTGCTGGTTATCTGAAATTGCTGAGCACAAATGTTAATTCTGGAAACTATAATCTGCCAAGAAAAAAGACAAGATCCTGTTCCTTCAACTAACAGTGGTCCAAACACTGATGAGGAGAGCAAGTACAACAAAAAATTAAATTGACAGGCAAATGGAAACTTAGACAATGGAAGGATTCTACAATGCAATCATCCAATCTACACATATTTTTCAATACACTGAAACCCACTGCACAGAATGCAGCCCTCTCAATTAGGCTACGTCCAGACTACGCCAGATAATTTTGAAAACGCCCCTCTGTCCACATTGAACCGGCGTTTTTAGCCCCTGAAAACGGAGATTTTAAGAAACGGTCTCCAGAGTGAATAAATCTGAAAACGCCTAATATCCATTGCAGTGTGTACGGGGTAACCGGAGTTTTTTAAAACCGCTGTCATGACGTGCCGGAACAGATGGCAGCAGCACGGCATTTCATTGTTTTCTCCTTCTTCTTACTACTTTATTGTCGCCAAACAATTGATACTAGAGCGTACAATCATCACAGTGATATATGATTCTGCACTTCGCAGAACCTAACAATTTCAGAACAGATGGCAACGAGACTGAAGCCAGAAGAGTTAGAAATGTACTCACCAAATACTTCGACCCATAGCTTACCGAATAAATAAGTATACTCACTTTGCCCTGTTTTCTGTCCTTGTTTGTATGAAGGTGGTTTACCTATTTATGCAAGTACTTCTCTGACAATAGATGTGTAACAGCCTAATGTAACATTGTATGCAAATACAAGATAACACTGACACAGTCATGTTTTACACACTTAACAAGGTGCTTTATCAATGCAACAGAGTTAGTCAGTTTTTCAATGTTCGTCGTCAGCCGGGTCATACTGTCCGTGAACTCCCTGTCGGTTGCCTCCATACGCTCCAGTATTTGTTTTTTCAGTTTTAAGTCCTCCTGCGCGAGAGCCAAGAGCAATTCCTTTTAAGTTTTAATACTCTGTAACTGGACAAACGCACACCAAGTATACCGTTTCCTCTTCGCTTGTTTTCTGCGTGTCCTGCGCATGCCCAGTGGAGGAGATTTGCCCAAATATCCGTCTAATGTGGACAGAGATATTTTGAAAAATGCTTAGTGTAGATGCCTGTCGTTTTTACTCAAAACCGGCGTTTCAAAATTATCCGGCGTAGTGTAGATGTAGCCTTAGTGTTTTACTGAGTGTTTGTGTCCTTGCCTTTGGGGAGAGTAACAAGTAAAATGGCAGGTGTTGCATTTCCTCCATCACGTGGTAAGATGGTGCAAGAGAAAGATAATAAAGTCTGGAAGCAGCAAAATGAACATGGGGTCACAAAGGAACAGTCCATTGTAAATGCTGAAAGAACAAGATGTGCCTCTTCTTTAAATTAAAAAGGCAAAAAAAATCAGAGGATGATATACCCAGGATCCAAATACTTCAGACAAATATTTCACTCCCACTTAGAATTATCAGTGTATGCTGACACAATGGTTTCCCGAACATCAGCAAAACCAGACATACAATACTTGACTAATTTGTGGAATCCTTTCAGCCAGGGAGGGTGACCCAGCTTTATCTCATTTAACACTCCATCCTCTCCTACTTCAACATCTGCCTTTGGCTTCTTACTGTTATAATAAGAAAGCTCAACAGTTCTCAACATCAAATTCAATAACTTCAGATAACAAGCTATTCTACAAGACACAAGAGCAGAAAAAGGCCATTCCCTCATGTCTGATTTATTATCTATCTCAAACCCATTCTCATGCCCTCTCTGTGCCCTGACTGATCAAGAACTCATCAACCTCCACTTCAAATATGCCCAATTACTTGGCCTCCACAGCCAATGAATTCCACATATTCACCACCCTCTGGTAAAAGAAAATTTTCTCATCCCTGTTCTAAAAGGACATCCTTTTGTTCTTAGGCTGTGCCCACTGGCGCTAGACTCTCCCACTACAGGAAACATTCTTTCCACATGCACTCTGTCCAGGCCTTTCAATATTCAATAGGTTTCAATGATGTCCCCCACCCCCTTCGTCCTTCGAAACTCCAGCGAGTACAGGCCCAGAGTCAACAAACAATAACGCTTTCATTCCTGGAATCATTCTTGTGAACCTACTCTGGACCCTCTCCGACATTAGCATATCCTTTCTTAGATAAGGGATCCAAAACTCTTCACAGCACTCCAAGTGCAATCTGACCAATGCTTTATAAAGTCTCAGCATTACATCCTTGCTTTTACATTCTAGTCCTCTTGAAATGAATGCTAACATTGCAGGTGCCTAACCACTGACTCATCCAACATGTTAACCATTCGAGAATCCTGCACAAGGACTCCCAAGTCCCTTTGTACCTCTGATTTTTTTTGTAAATTTCCTCTCCATTTAGAAAATAGTCTACGCCTTTATTCCTTCTGCCAAAGTGCATGGCCGTGAACATCCCTGCACTAACGTGAAAAGAACAGGGCCCAACACATATGGACCCTTATGGAACACCACTATTCCAATTTGCAGGCCTGGACAAATCTAATGAACATTTAACCACTTGGAAATTTAATCCAATTCCTTTTTCCACTACCTAACCTGCAGAGTTTTATCAATCACACTGTTGCTGTTTGAGATTGCCAGGAGCATCTGTAGTGATCTCCATAGGTTCCAGTTTGATTTTTTCCCCTCTCATCTTTTCATTTATCTCCTCTTTAAATCCATCTAGTAAGACTTCACCACACTACCTCAGCCAGCACCACCACCAGTTACATCATTTGGTCTTGGTGATGACAGATGCACCCTTTTAATCTCTCCACCTCTTCTCTACAAATTAAAAATGTTTCTTTAACTTCAGTGCAGATAATAGATCAACCTGAAACATCAACTCTTTCCAGATGATGCCTGATCCCATTAAGTATTTCCAGCATTCCATCCGGCTTGATATCCAATTACAAAAAGCAAATCACAAGCGGAAAAGATCTCACAAATGTACAGCAAAATTACAGAAATAGCTAATTTCTAAGAGATTCAGTGCCACATTTTAGAAAACATACAATACCCATCACTTCACTATAAGTAACAGCCACTCATCTAAAACATTTTAAGCTGCATTTTTGAAGACGAATTTATCACTTAAGAGATATATTTCAAAACCAAACCAGTTCTAAAAATAAAACCGTCAGAGGATGACCAGTTTACTCCATGAGGAACTAAGAAACACCAGCCTAGTTATTCAAATTATTTCCTATCACTCTTATAATGAAATAGTTTATAAGGACGTGCAAAGTCTCAGAAATGCTTTCATTTTGCGTCTGACACCGATTTTATTGGTTCTTTCACTCAACGTTAGTGTTGCTCCATATCGCAGTTTTCATATGTTGTTTATCATTCATTTCTTCACATTAAGACACGGTCTGGCCACACCTTTTAAAAATGATTGATAACCAGGACATTTTTAATTGGCTTAGGCCCTAAATGCAACGCAACACACGGATCAAAGGTTTTATTTAAGATTAATCCTCATTTAGGCAATTATTTCCCAATATTTACATGGGTAACATTACGAGTTCATTTAGAACATACTGAGGCAAGATAATTTAAATGCCCTAATACTGCCGGTTTCATTGACAATAGATTACAAAATGCTAAAGTTTCTTCAGAAGCAAGGAATTGACGATTCGATACTACAGCCGCCTTCTTGGCCAAATCCCCGTTTTCCTGGAAGCTGCTTCATTTCATTTCAGGAACACATTCGCCCCAGACTCGGACTGAGCCGTCACAACCCCTTGGCGCCATTACTTGGTTCCTGAAGGCTGGCCCGGGAAAAGCGCTGCCTGCCCGCCCGCTCACTCACTCACCCATCTCGTCTCCGGCGTCCATAGAGGCGACACGCCACGACTCGGCACGACAAGCCGTCCTCCCGCAGCCCGGCTCGCCTCAAAAAAGAGTCCTAGGCGAGTGAACGGAGAAACGGGCGCCGCAAGAGGACCACGGGGGCACAGGAGACTGCAAATGCTGGAATGTGGAACGAACGTCATTCATCTAAAGGCGAGGAAATTCCCCTACCGACAGTGGCGAGCAGTAAATGGAACCGAACCCTATCCCGTTCCCTCCCACAGACACGACACGACACGACACTGGAGGAGGCAAATTCAAAGCAATGACGGCTGAGGCGGCGGCGCCTTTCGTTAACACGGCCGCCTTCGCTCGATATACTTCGAAATATCATCTACTTGCAGTGTCAATCACAAAGCTAGCCCCACGAACACTGGCGTTACTAAAACTGCTAACTAACGGGCCACTGTGCCGACCGCAAACAGCAACTCAAACCGAATCCGGGAGAAAACATGCGCAAATTCACCCCAGTTATGAACATGCGCATTTGCAGTCCCTGCTCAGTCTCTGAACTTCACTAGACGTGGAAGTTATTTTCTGCTTTTTGTACTTTCAGAACATATCCAAAAGATTACTTTGAACGAGATGTTTAGTTTATTTCCTATACATATTTTCTACTTGTTTGGTATAAATTGCTAATGGAAGCCGCGCCTAATCATCTGGTTAATTTCAGTTTCTTTAGCTAGATCTTGGTTACAACTTTTGCACAGTGACTTAATTGCTTGCTCAATTTCCCAGACTTTTGCCTACTGTGCCACCTAAAGTTATGGAATTGTTACTTTGTTACTTCGTTACCTTGGCACAAGGGGCAAAAAGCTTGTCATTATTGAACTTCGCAAGCTACGTGTCGTCGCTGTTCAAAGGTGCAATTGTAAAGGAGCACATCGCTAAAGCATTCCACAACGAAGTCCAGGAGGGAATAACCTAGCAAAAAGCACGGATGCAAATACAGACTGCAGACTGGTTTTAACTATCTGTCTCAATTAATCCATGTTTCCCTTACTTCCCATCTTTTTAAATGTCTCCCATGTCAAAAGTTCTTTTATCTTATTCTTAGCTCCATATCTGACATTTGTAGTTTCTATCAAACGGATATAAAGGTGCAAGATTTTCTCCATTTCATCTCCTGTCCTTTCCCCTCCTTCCAATCCTTACACCCTCCCCCCACCTTTTCTTGCAGCATCAAAACCAATTCCTTTTCATTCTCCTCTTCTTGCTCTTTATTTCTTCCTTCCTTCCTTCCTTCCTGTTTACCCCACCTCACCAGCTGTACTCCACTGTACTCCTCACTCTCCAACCATAAGAAAATTTTCAGGACAAAATTTGCCAGCTTCTACCAGCCATCAGGAAAATTTTCAGTCAGCCATCCAATGCTGCATTGGCTGATTGAAATCTTTGTCACGTCTATCCTGGTATATGGATAAATCCAGCCTCTTGGCTTGGTAAAAGACATAATGGGACTCAATAATTATCAGTAGTGCATCAGGAGACAGGTGGCAGCTGCATGCTCTCTGGAGCTTTCTGAGGAGGCCTAAACCAAGGGCTTTGGACAGCTCAGCCCCTGACAATTGTTCAGTCAACATCAGGCAAAGAGTAGGTAGAAACTAGAATCTATGGTCTGTAAGGGTAATGGAAACACAATCAAACAAAGCTTTCAGAAGAAATTTGAAGTGACACTGAAATGAGAAAAAAATACTGTAGAACGAAGGAGAAAGATTGGAATGATGGGATTGCTCTCATTGGAGACAGCATAAGTTCACTGATCAGAGTAGCCTCCTTCTTTGCTGTAACTGTACTATGATATTATTTAGAACCATACCCTATAGAAACAGGTCATTTAGCTCACACCTATTCTAATCCCATTTACCAGCACCTTGTCCATAGCTATACAATAATGCCTTTCTGATTCAAGTACTCATATAACATAGCTGTTGAAGTACCTGCATCCACCTTCCACATAGGCAGTGTGTCCCAGATTCCAACCAAACTTGGAATGAAAAAAACTTTTACCTCTGAATACCACTAAACCCCTTTACCCTAAACCTATGCACTCCAATCTTAGACCTCTGCTCGGGGAAAAAGTGTTCTACTACCTACCCCATCTGTGCCTTTCAGAATGTTGTATTCCTCATTGGATCCCCTCTCAGCCTCCACTACTCCAAGGAAATTTAATCCAACCTATTCAGTCTCTCCGCATAACCGAAATGCTCCATCTGAATCTCTTCTGTGCCTTCAGGGCAATTATATCCAATATTCCTCTCTGTTTGTTTTACAGCTGTGTGGACCAGCCATTGCTCTAAGGAAATTTTTTACGTGGCCTAATAACCGCATGGCACTTTTTTCTATATTGCATACTATGAATATTTAGAATGAAAATTCGAAAATCACATACCTTTGATTTTATTTATTGATTGACAAGTATTATGAAATACAGTACAACAAAGAAAATATTTAATATTTCATAAACTTTTTCTTGTCTGTCTTTATTATAGACCAGATTAATTTTGCATCCAGATGAAAGATACGCCTTAATCCTCATAAGAACATCTAAAATGTTTGACTTCTAATCAGAATATAGAATTTTTCACATCAGACAAACACAAACAGCAGCTCACAACACAAGTAAGCAATGTCATGCAGTCAAAACAACTGACTGGCACAAAGGAAAAAGTAAAATGTTTTGACTAGATGGCATTGCCATTCAGCGGACTGGTGGTTCATTAGCAACAAGCGTGAAGGATTTTGGCCAACTGTGTTGGGTAAATAACTTTGCGACACTGTAGAATTGTGTGTCTGTATTGCTCAATGCCTGGATAAGCAGAACATCCTGGTGTTGCCCTTTAGCCTACTGCTGTAGACATAAGACCAGTTGGTGCTGACCTCTAGCTTGCAGCTGTACACCACGAGGCAATGTGACTTTGGTGTTTTTCCCTCTGGCTTGCTGAGAACAATACCAAATATGGAAATGTTAAACAAACCATGCCCATTAGGGTCAACCATAAAGAGGGTGTGTGTACTGATTGTAAGTGGAGTCATTGCTTTTCCATGGTTATTAATCCCCTTGTATAAAATCTTGTAATTGTGATCTCCAAGAAACAGACCATCTCTGCATTTGTGCTGCTGCTGATAGTGGAGTACTCTTCTGTGGATTGAAAAAGGACACGTGGTTGATGATCAATAATGAGGGTAAGCTCTCTCCCATTCAAGTACTAGCTAAAATGTTTTACACCCAAAACCAGACTCAAAGGCTTTCTGTCAATTTGTGCATAATTTTTTTCTGCTGCAAAAAGGGTATGTGATGCAAAGGCTATGTTACATTCACTTCCATCATTCATAAAGTGGCATGACTGCATCTAGACCATAAGGCAAGGCATCACAGGCAAGCTTCACCAGACAATGTGGTCATAATGTGTGAGTACAGTGTCTGACATCATCATTTCCCTTCTCTTTTGAAAGCCTCTTCATACTGCTTTGTCCATTGCCATTTCTTCCCAATCTGTAGTAGAGTTAACAGGTGGAGCACATTAGCCAGGTTTGGCAGGAACCTGTAGTAGTTCACATATCCTAAAAAGTACTGCAACTGTAACATGTCCTTTTTTCTTGGGTCATCCACAACTGCTTGAATTTTCTCAGTACATCTGTGTAACTGTTGTTTGTCAGTGGTGTGACCACAGTAAGTGATGCTCAGTTTAAAGAATTCACATCCATGGCATTGTACTCTGAGCCCATAATCTTTCAATCTTGAGATTTTGGGGATGCTCCTTGTCCTCCTTGTTAGTAATAATGATGTCAACCAGGTAAGACTGAGTGTCTGGGAAGTCTTGCAGCACCTGGTCCATGGCTTTCTGCTAGGCTGCAGGTGCAGGTGCTACTCCAAAAATAAGCCTATTATAGCAAGAAAGCCGCTTGTGAGTTTTGATGGTGAAAAACATTTTGGACTCTACTTCCATCTATATCTGTAGATAGGCCTCAGCTAAGTGCAGTTTGTTGAAGTGTTTCCCTCCAGAAAGGTTTGCAAAGATATCCTCTATCCTGGGCAGTGGGTATTGATCTACTTTCAATATTGACTTAACGGTGACCTTAAAATCACCACAGGTCCTGATAGACCCATTTGTCTTGACGACTGTGACCACTGGCATTTCCCATAGGCTCCACTAAACCTTGGAAAGAATTCCTTCAGTCCCCATGGGATCATGCTCACTGACTATTTTATCATGGAAGGTATAAAGAACCAGATATGCTTTGTAAAACTTGGATGTGGCATTTTCATTTAACACTATTTTACCCTTGATATGTTTGAGTTGAACACTGTTGAGGTATCATTCAGTACCTTTCTTAATTTGCTTTCAGATGTCTCTACTGCAGGGATGTGGCATGCAAATAGTGGATGGATCTCCAATCAAGTTGAAGTTATCTCAACCACTCATGTCCCCACGATGCTGGCACTTCTGTCTTTACTGCATACAAGCCCAATGTGCCTTGATGGTTCTTTTATTTCACTGTTACATATGTCTGTCCCACAGGAGTTATCTTTTCTCCAGTATAAGTTCTGAACTGGATATCAGCGGGCTTCAGTTCAATAACTTTGAAATGCCATTAAAACTCATTTTGTGGAATGATTGAAACAGACGAGCCAGTGTCCATTTTAATTAATTTTCTGTTCTCTTCTGGTGTAAAGCCATCTTGCTTGTCTCATGTTAGTTTCCACAGTTAAATCTCAATGCTACCCAGTATGGAGTCACTCTCTACATTATCAGATTTTTCATCAACAGCATGCAGGTTAGTGTTCTTTTGAAACTGCAACTTGACTTTTTATCTTTTTCTCTTCCCTGTGCAGTCCATTTATGTTTGAATGCCCAGCACTGTCTTTGTAGATGTCCTACTTTGTTGCATTTTCTGCAAGGTTTGTCTTTAAGCCTTCATTGGTCTGGTGATTGTGAGCTCCTGCCACAATGGTAACACAATTTATTCATTTAGGCTGGTTTCTGTTTAGATGTTGTAATTTTGTTCAGGCTCAATTTCATTCCTTACAGATACTCAATTTCATCTCTGTGCTGTTTTCATTGAAACAGCAATTTCAACTGCTCTTTTAAATGTAAGATGTGCTTCAGTTAGGAGCCATTTCTGAATGATTTCTTGAAAGATTCCACACACTAAACAATCTCTCTGTGCGTCATTAAGCCCATCACTGAACTGACAATGCCAATCAAGGTTGCCACTATAAAGTTTTGTAACTCTAAAACATAAAACTAATTGAAGGAAAAATGCAGGGACACTAATAATGTGGACTTTCCACTTCCTTACTTTAGTGAGGCACACAAGTATGACATAGTGGCGTGATGTTGTATGTCATTCACATACTTTTGCATATGACCATAATGATTATGTAAACAACAAAGAATGCTTAATTGAACAAAATATTTACAATATTACTCAAACATTACTAAAATATTAAAGAAACAACATTCCCCCTGGGTGTAATTTCCAACTCCACTATCTTTCTCTTGAACGAACACAGGTAAGAAATGTTCAGTTAAGACCTCTCTCCTATGTCCCCTCACCCTCACACTAATTTCCCCTGTGATCCCTACTCGCCTTACTCTTTCCCTGCTCTCCCTCTGCCCTATTCATTTTCCTTCTGGATGTATCCCCACACTGCCCTCCTTTTCTAAGTTCTCCTACACTTCTATGCTCTTGAAGGACACCTCCTAATTTCAGTTCTCTAGATCTCCATATGCTTCTTTTCTTTTTTTTTATCCAACCATCAACAGTCTTTACTCTTAACCCTTACAGGAACAAGGTTACACTGACCTCTTACTATTTCACATCTAAATGACTCACTTGCTGGATCTAGGCTTACCTGTAAGCAGCTGCACCTAGTCTAATTTGTCAAGTTTGTCAAATCGTTTTCCCATAATTCGGTTTATTGGGACAGGGAAATATTGGGACTATATAAGTAATTATAAGCAATTAGCTCACCAGCGATGTCCATATTCTCTGAATATGTTGGGAAAAATCTAGACTGCTGTCACAGTTTCTTCCATAATCCCTGAAACGAATCTTGCAGCTTCTCAACTCCACGTACACAAGCTTCTCCTGCACTCTATACTGATCTGTATTCTATGTCAATCTGAGTGAGCTGGAATGTAACAAGCTAGCTGTGTACACAGCCCAATAATTCACAGGACCATCCTTCCCCAGTACTAAGTGGAACCTTGAGGAGGCACTGCCTTAAGAAGGCAATATCTATCATGAGAGATTCCCATGCCTCCTTCTCATATTGGGTAGGAAGCACAAAAGCGTGAAGTTCCACACTACCAGGTTCAAGAACAGCTACTTCCCTTCAGCCATTTGGTTCTTGAACTAACTGGCACAACCCTAGTCCAAATCAGGATCAGAAAAAGGTTTAATATCACTGGCATATGTCATGAAATTTGTTGTTATGCTGCACCAGTACATTGTAATACATAATAATAGAATACGTAATTACAGTGAGACGTAAATATATATTTAAAAAGTTAAATTAAGTAAGTAGTGCAAAAAAGGAAAAAATATAGTGTAATAGTGTTCATGCGTTCAATGTTCATCCAGAGATCGGCTGGCAGAGGAGAAGAAACTATTCCTGAGTCTTTGAATGCATGACTCAGGCTCCTCCACCTCCTTCTTGAGGGCAGCAATGAGAAGAGGGCATGTCACAGGCAACTGGAGTCCTTAATGATGAATGCCTTCTTTTTTGAGGCATTGCTCCTTGGTGATTTCCTGAATGCTGGGGAGGCCAGTGCCCATGATGGAGCAGATTAAGTTTTTCACAACTTTCTGCAGCTTATTTTGATCCTGTGCATTGCAAACTACGGCCCGCACCCCCCCCCCACACACACACACACACACACACACACACACACACACACACACACACAGTTAGAATGCTCTCAATGGTACATCTGTAGAAATTTGCCAGTGTCTTTGGTGACATACCAAATCTCCTCAAACTCCTAATGAAATATAGCCACTGCCATGCCATTTTTGTAACTGCATCGATATGTTGGGCCCAGGATAGATACTCAGAGATGTTGACACCCAGAAACTTGAAATCGCCGATCTCTCGATGAGGGCTGATGTGTGTTCCCTCGTCTTACCCTTCCTGAAGTCCATAATCATTTCCTTGCTCTTACTGGCGTTGAGTGCAAGGTTGTTGCTATGACAGCACTCAGCCAGCTGATCTATCTCACTCCTCTGCCACCCAGGTATGGCAATGCTAAGATCACTTTCATCACTTTGCACTACAATGAAGGTTCTTGATTTGTTCTAATCATGTTCTTCTATAATTTTGTAAAATAAATGTTCAATTTAAGTTTTTCTGTGAATATTCTGTCTGTAATGCTATGTACCTGTGAAGCTGCTACAAGTAAATTTTTCATTGTACCTGTGCATTTATGAAGTCATGCATATGACAATAAACTTGATTTTGGCTTTGACCTCTTTGTCTTTTAAACCCTCTCAATTTATTTGAGGTCCCTTGTTCAAGAAAACTTCCTGCTTTTATCAATTCTGATCCAGTACCAAACTCTTCTGTCATGTTATGAAATGATTTGCTTTATTTAAACCAAACCATCACCTAAGTATGTTTCTTCTGCATTGTATCATCATTGTGACTGAAAGGATTTAAGTAAGAATGTGAGACTTAGAATTAAACGGAGTGGTGAAGGGATACTCTATTATCGAAAGATATTTAATAAAACGAAGTGCCTCAAACTGCTGGGGCAGACAGTTAGTTTGGTCAAATAGATAACAGAATAATAAAATATTGAGGGGCTGCCATTAATTTCAACAAGATTTATATTATACAGTTTGCTGAATTATTTCCTTGTTCTTAGCCTCACCACATCCTACCCTATCTTGCCATAAATATTGAGGCCAAAGTCTCCTGACATAGTTAGAAATGTGACTCGTTAATCTGCATTTTTTCAGTGTTAGTGTAAAGATATCTCAGTCAGAAATGGGATGAAGCCCCACCTCTTCAAAATGTCATAAAGATACACAGCATGGAGACAGAGCCTTTGGCCTCTGAATTCGCCTGAATCATCAACCACACATTGGCATTAATTCTACATTTATCCCGTTTATTTTTCTCTTCCAATTCTCATCACTTCTCCTCAGATTCTACCACTCAGCTGAATATTAGGGTAAATTCGCCTACCAGCCTGTGCCCCTGAGAAATGGAAGGAAGCAGAGGCACCTGGAGTAAACACATGTGTCCACAGGAAGAATGTGCAAACTCTACACAGTTAGCACCCACAGATTAGTGAGATTCGATTTTCAATTTAGGAACTGTCACCAAATGCCCTGCAACCATCTCATGAATGTTTGAACTTCAGCCACTGACTGCTCAATTCCTTTGCCCCTTGCAGAAGGCAGAGCTAAGTCTGGGGGAAGGGGTAGGATTCAGGGTAGAATGCCATAATCTATACAGCTGAGTGCTGGAGAAGAGAAGACATAAAGAAAAGTAGATTATCTGCATTGTTCTCTATTAAGTATAGAGTAGCAGGAGCTTAAAGATAATTGGTGTCAAATATCTGCAAGTGTTCATTTTGTTTTGTTGAAGATTGGGAGCAATAAGCATTTTGATTGTCCAAATTGTTATTTGTCATGGCCAATTCACATTGCAACCAGTGATCAGGGACTGAATCTCAAAAATGTGAACATCACAAATAGACTGTCCTGAGGTCATGTCCAAGAAAGTCCATCAATGCCTCTACTTCTTCAGGGAGCTGAAAAAAATTTGGCAAGTCCCCGCCAATTCTTGGCAATTTTTATTGATGTACCAAATGAAGCATTCTGTCTGTATGCATTTCAGCTTGGTATGTATGGTAACTTACCTGTATGAGACTAGGAAACTGCAGAGAGTTGTAGAAGGACTTGGACAGATTGGGAGAACGGGTAAAGGAGTTGGAGATGGAATATAGTGTAGAGAATCTGATGGTCATGCACTTTGGTAGAAGGGATAAGGGGGTAGACTGTTTTCTAAATGAGGAGAAAGTTCAAAAATCAGAGGTGCAAAGGGACTTGGGAGTCCTTGTGCAGGATTCCCTAAGGTTAAGCTGCAAGTTGAGTCAGTGGTGAGGAAGGCAAATGCACTGCCTTTCAGTTCGAGAGGACTAGAATATAATAGCAAGGCTGAAGCTTTATAAGGCATTGGTCAGACCGCACTTGAAGTATTGTGAGTAGGCCTGAGCCCCTTATCTAAGAAAAGGTGTGCTAACATTAGAGAAGGTCCAGAGGTTGTTCACGTGAATGATTCTGGGAATGAAAGGGTTAATGTATGAGGAATGTTTCATGGCTCTGGGCCAGTAGTTGCTGGAGGTTCGAAGAATGAGGGTGGGATCCCATTGTAAACTACCGAATATCATCAAAAATCAAATCAAATTTTTTTGTCATTCAAACCATACTTGAATACAGCTGAATGAGACAGCGTTCCTCTGGGGCCAGGGTGCAAAAAAAAATGCCCGCATTCAAAGTAACAAAAAAAGAAAAAGAGAACATAGTCACGTGAGAAAACAAAATTTTTAGACCAAGCTCCTGAGCGACAAGTCCAGCAAATTGATGGTTCCCGGCAGTCCTGCTTGTAATTCCACTGATCCACCACTGGAGAGCAGCACCAACAGGAGAGGCTACCCCCAACCAAGCCCAGACCCCACACTGCAACGCAAGCCCAAGGACTGAGGCCTAGACTTAGCTACAAACAAGGTAACACTGCTGCCCTGCCGCCTGTCTCTGCACCAAACAGGGGAAGCAGTCCTATGGCAATCAGTATCCAACAGGTTCTTGCGATTGCAAAAAAAAACAAGACAGTCACTCACAGTTTCTTTGCATGCTGCTTTCTTGCCAACTCAAAGGCACCAACTCTGAGGCATCCAAATAGCAGGCAGCAGCATGGTTTCCACCCAGGTCAGCTCTTCCAAACCCAATCCAGCTTATCCTGCGACCCAACGGCCTGGCTTGAATCCCCAGGCCCGACGACCCGGCTTAAATCCCTGGCTCGACTTGACATCTCCAGCCCGACAGCCCAATTTGACATCCCTAACCCGATGGCCAGAATATTGAAAGGCCTAAGAGTTAATGTGGACAGTGGGCAAGTATAGGACCAGAGTGTACAGCCTCAGAATAGAGGAACGCTATTTTAGAACAGAGATGAGAAGAAAGTTCTTTAGCCAGAGGGGATTAAATCTGTGGAATTCATTACCACAGATGGTTGTGGAGGCTAAGTCATTGATTATATTTAAAGCAGGGGTTGATAGGTTCTTGGTTAGTTATGACGTTAAAGGTTACGGGGAGAAGGCAGGAGAATGTGGATCAGAGGTATAATAAATCAGCATGATGGAATGGCGGAACAGATTCAAGGGGTTGAGTGGCCTAATTCTGCTCCTATGTCTTATGGTCTAATGGTCTTTATGCTGCAGTGTTATTACTGAATGCACTGTGTAATAATTTGATGTCACAAACAGTATACAAGACAAGCTTTTCACTGCATCTTAATACCTATGACAATAATAAACCAATACCAGGAATGTGGTGCTTTAGCCTGGATGGTGGTAGGTTTTGTGAATGTGACACAGGCAAATGAAAACTGTAACTTCTGCCTTATGGCTGTTGAAAACATAACTACACAGTTTAGGAAAGGAAGGAACTGTAGTCCAGTTAGCCCGAAGTCAGTATTAATGAAAATACGGAACAATAAACATGTGGCAATTGGAAAATAATAACAGCATTAGGTAAAATCAACACAGATTTTTTGAAGGGATATCATATTTGACAACTTATAACAAATTTTGAAGTTGTAAATAAAACAGCAGTTAAGGGATAAACAGTTGATACAGTGTACATAGATTTTCAGAAGAACATCAGTGAGGCATCATACTAGAGCAGTGTTCTTAACCTTTTTTATGCCATTGACATCTTGACAGTCCGGTGAAGCCTATGTACCCCTTCTCTGAAAAATATATTCAAATATATAAAGTAAAAAATACCGTACATTGGATTACAAAAGAAACCAATTATATTGAAATATGGTTATCAAAATATTTTAAAAAGCAAACATGATACAGTATACATCTACTTCTTTACTAATGTGTTAAATAACAAGATTATACATTTAAAATATAGGCAAGTTAAAATTAAATTTTATTTTTAAACATACAAAAGCTGTTGTTGCTTTACTTGAATAAGAACATTAAACTGTGGGATGGTCTTTGATAAAGCCACATGCATGTCATGTTGGACATCCAATTGCAGGCAAGGCTGTCCGATAGTTGGCCAGCTACATCCCATGAGTGACTGCAATCACGTTCGATCTAGCAGTGGGTCTAATAACTACAGTAATTTTGAGGTACTGATGAGCATTCCATAAACGATATTTTGAGATATTTCTAACAACTGTAATGTGATATGAAAATATCTATGATTTCTATTGGTGAGAAAATCACAGGTACTGCTAATTCTACTGTGGTTTGTTGCCTACATTCATAATGAAAGAAAATGCTAAATTTTAGTTAGCGGTCGTTGAAAACAAAAATGTTAATGTTAATTCCCCAACCAAGTTTACAGACTCCTGAGGGGTCCATGGACCCCATGTTAAGAACCCCTGTACTAGAGATTATTACAGAAAATGATAACATACTGCTTGGTTATACACAGGAATGGTTAAACATTAACTAATAAACATTAAAAAAACAGGAAATAGGAATAAATGCGCCTTCTTTGGGCCAATGGAGTGTTGGAAAGGAGAAATGCTGGGACACCAGAGTTCACAATCTTTATCAATCATTTGGAAGTGAATATTTAGAAGTTTTTTGACGATTATACAGTTGAGTTGGCAAGAGGGGCTGAAGGGAGGATCCAGGGAGGCTTCAAGGAGATACAGACAGGTTAAGACAATGAGCAAAGACATGGCAAGTCAGATATATGGAAACAGGAAGTTACACATATTGGCAAAATAAATGAAAGCAGAGTATTTTTTTCATAGTGAGTGACTGAAAAATACTGGTGTCTAAAGGGTCTTAATTCTCCATGTACACAAATCATCAACAGCTAACATGCAGGTTCAGCAAACAATTGAAGGTGAATTGTGTTGGCCTTTAGTACCAGAGTACCTACAAGAGTTGAGATGTATTGCTCTAAAGTTCAAAGCACATTTATTATCAAAGTATGTATAAGTTATACAACCTTGAGATTTGTCTCCTTACTGGCAGCCACAAAACAAGAAACCCAAAAGAACCCATTTTTTAAAAAATCAACAAACACCAAATGCGCAGAGACGGAAAAATCAACGCAAATCTTGCAGAAAATAAAAGCAAGCATCAGCATTCAGAACAAAAATGAGTCCATAAGTATGAAGCCTGGAGCAGGCCCTCAGCCTCAGACTCAGTTCATCACATTGTGGAGCAAAACAATGGCTGAGCTCACAGACAGGAAGCCTGGAGCAGGCCCTTAGCCTCAGCCTCGGTGTCACAGAGATCGGAGCGAACGTCACAGCGTAGCAAGCAGAACCGGCCCGACACTCACCTCTGGTCCCGCTACCCTGCCTTTTCAATCCATCCGGCCCAATGTTTAAATTGTCCAAGCACAGGTTGCTCCTAATTGCTCTAAGACCTGGGCCCTCACACAATGATACACTCTGGCCTAGACCGCAACACCACATTTCAGACCAAACCTGAATTTTCCACATCGGCCTGGTGCTTAGATTGATACAACTTCACTCTCGGCTTAGGTGGATGAGCTCCAAAACTCCTCTGCTCCAACTTTTCACCGCTTCGTTCACCCCAACCCCAGCTCGACTACGCCTCAAGCTCACTCCGACTTTACATCGCACGCCTCGACACTCAGGTCAGCCTTGCCTTCGCTTGCCTCTTCATTGTGTTGGATCTCCGTTTATTTTCTGATCCTTACTGTTCTTCTGGAAGTCATGAATGATGAGCAGTCTAAATTCCAAGATTTCAGTTTATTTTAGCGTATAAAAAACATACAAAGGGTGTAAGACAAAAGAATAAAGAAATAAAAGAGGGCACTTCTAAAAAATCTATTGCTGGTCCCAGCTATGCCTGCCTTTTTGGTGGAATAAAGGTGTAGCTATGGGCACCCATATGGATCCCAGCTTTGCCTGCCTGGTTGTTGGCTTTGTGGAGCAATCCATGTTCCAAGCCTATACTGGTATCTGTCCCCCACTTTTCCTTCGCTACATCGATGACTGCATTGGCGCTGCTTCCTGCACGCATGCTGAGCTCATTGACTTCATTAACTTTGCCTCTAACTTTCACCCTGCCCTCAAGTTTACCTGGTCTATTCCGACACCTCCCTCCCCTTTCTTGATCTTGCAGTCTCTATCTCTGGAGAAAGCTGATGTCTACTATAAGCCTACTGACTCTCACAGCTACCTGGACTATTCCTCTTCCCACCCTGTCTCTTGCAAAAGTGCCATCTCCTTCTCGCAATTCCTCCGTCTCCACCGCATCTGCTCTCAGGATGAGGCTTTTCATTCCAGGACGAAGGAGATGTCCTCCTTTTTTGAAGAAAGGGGCTTCCCTTCCTCCACCATCAACTCTGCTCTCAAACGCATCTCTACCATTTCACACACATCTGCTCTCACCCCATCCTCCCGCCACCCCACTAGGAATAGGGTTCCCCTTGTCCTCACCTACCACCCCACCGGCCTCCGGGTCCAACATATAATTCTCCATAACTTCCGCCACCTCCAACGGGATCCCACCACCAAGCACACCTTTCCCTCCGCCCCCCCCGCCGCTTTCCACAGGGATCGCTCCCTACGCGACTCCCTTGTCCATTCATCTCCCCAACCCTTCCCACTGATCTCCCTCCCGGCAGTTATCCTTGTAAGTGGAACAAGTGCTGCACATGCCCTTACACTTCCTCCTTCACCACCATTCAGGGCCCCAGACAGTCCTTCCAGGTGAGGCAACACTTCACCTGTGAGTCAGCTGGGGCGATATACTGAGTCTGGTGTTCCCGATGCGGCCTTCTATATATTGGTGAGACCCGACGCAGGCTGGGAGACCATTTCGCTGAAACCCTACGCTCTGTCCGCCAGAGAAAGCAGGATCTCCCAGTAGCCACACATTTTAATTCCACGTCCCATTCCCATTCTGATATGTCTATCCACGGCCTCCTCTACTGTCAAGATGAAGCCACACTCAGGTTGGAGGAACAACACCTTATATTTCGTCTGGGTAGCCTCCAACCTGATGGCATGAACATTGACTTCGCTAACTTCCGTTATTGCCCCACCTCCCCTTCATACCCCATCTATTATTTATTTATTTATTTATTATTTTTATTAATTTTTTCTCTCTCTCTCTCTCTGTCTCCTTTCTCTCCCTCTGTCCCTCTCACTATACCCCTTGCCCATCCTCTAGGCTTCCCCCCTCCCCCTTTTCTTTCTCCCTAGGCTTCCCATCCCATGATCCTCTCATATCCCTTTTGCCAATCAACTTTCCAGCTCTTGGCTCTATCCCTCCCCCTCCTGTCTTCTCCTATCATTTCAGATCTCTCCCTCCCCCTCCCACTTTCAAATCTCTTACTAGCTCTTCTTTCAGTTAGTCCTGACGAAGAGTCTCGGCCTGAAACTTCGACTGTACCTCTTCCTATAGATGCTGCCTGGCCTGCTGCGTTGAGTTGCCATTGCTTTTATAGATAAGATAAAAGAAATTCTTTAGATAGGAATGAATTAATTAATAGGCTACATAACTAAAATAATTACATCATGTGGGTAATGTCTTAATACTTAGCCAATGAGAATGGGAGAGGTGATAAAACATTAGTTTAGTTGCTATATCGTTTTCTGCCAGTGAGTGGGATGAACCACCACAGACTGTGAAAAATACATGTGTTTGCTAAAAAGTACAAATCTTATAAAAAGTATTATTAAAAATGACAGTGGTTTCCAACAGTTCCCTCCACCCTTTTGATTCTATAAGAGACTCTGATAGAATCACATTTGAAAATTCAGAGACAAAAAACTTGAAGTATCTACATTACAGAGCAATCGAAAACCACTGTTTAAAAACATTTATTGTACTGTATCATGATTGAATACGTTTGGAATGCTTATACAAGTTTGAACTATTCTGATAATAATCGCTATTAAATAGACAAAAATGTGAATTATGATAATAATGTCCAATAATTATATTTGTGTTTGAAGGTTTCTCACAGTACTCACTTTAGCTCACTTGCAGTGGCTTGCGTGTATCCACTCACTTTTACCTTCTACCTCAGCTGCTGAATTGGTAAATAACAGCACTTGGTAAGGACCTTCCTAGGGGTTCCTTATGCAGTTTCTTGACCAGGGCCCATTCACCAGGAATCAAGGTGTATCCTCCTTCTGATGGACCACACCAAATAGCAGAAACCTGTTGAGAAGCAGACTGAACAACTTGTGTCAGCTTAGCACAATAATCAACTAAACTACCCGACGTTATACGTCTATCAGCCCCTCAGGGATCCAGAGGGCCCATAGTGACATATGTTGCCCGTCACCACTTCAAATGGACTCAATTTTGTTCTCTTGTTTGGGGTTGCCCTGGTGCTGCATAAAACTAAAGGAAGAGCTGTCGGCCAAAGTACCCCTTCCTCGTGACACCTAGTCAGCCATTGTTTGATGATGCCATTCATTCTTTCAACTTGCCCTGATGACTCTGGATGATGTGGGCAATGAAAAGACCATTCAATGTTCATCAGTCAACACAATTCTTGACAAACACTTCCAGTGAAATGTGTCCTTGGTCAGAGTCAATGTGACACAGCAATCCCCATCGAGGAATATTGTCCTTAATCAGAGTTTTAGCGTGTGCACGACAGTAGCTTTTCTTGCTGGGGTGGCTTCCACTCATCTTGAAAATTTCTCCGCTCTTACTAATGCATCTGAATATCCTTGGCACTTTTTTCAGCCAGAGGCTCATTCCACTGAGATGCAACATGGAGCGTCATAGGAAGTCATTCCTGCCTGTGGCCATCAAACTTTACAACTCCTCCCTTGGAGGGTCAGACACCCTGAGCC
Organism: Mobula hypostoma; assembly: GCF_963921235.1. Classification (NCBI taxonomy): domain Eukaryota; kingdom Metazoa; phylum Chordata; class Chondrichthyes; order Myliobatiformes; family Myliobatidae; genus Mobula; species Mobula hypostoma. Next base: position 117,407,781 of record NC_086103.1, on the reverse strand, counting down.
AATAGGCTGGTCCTGGACTTATTTCCTGGCATAATTTACATATTACTATTTAACTATTTTATGGTTTTATTACTATTTAATTATTTATGGTGCAACTGTAACGGAAACCAATTTCCCCCGGAATCAATAAAGCATGACTATGTCTATGACTAAAGTAATGTAGTCCACTTGTAGATGTTAAAATGGACTAGGTGAGGCAGGAGTACCTAGTTGAGGTAGCTTCTCCATTGATCCAGGGTCTGTTTTCTGGCATGTCATACATCCCTCAACTGTTTGTTGAGCTTGGAACTTTGGATTCCACCACCACTGCGAGAGTCTGTCAACTATCTTTTGCACCCTGTTGTGTCCCAAGGAGTGTATCTGCTGTGCCAGGTAAGGAAGCAGCTCAGCTGGAGCTACCAGTCTATGACTAGTGTCAATCCTCCATTCTCCATTCTCCATTGTCATTTAATAACCCACTATTTCCCATCCAGTACCATTTTTCTTGACTTGAGCACTAATCTCGCATGTTCGTCCGTGACACAGTGTTCATCTTGGTTTCAGTTATCGGGGTTTCTTTCATTTCTTTGATTTTCTTTATTCCTTCTCTTGCTGCCCTTTTTGCAGTTTTGTCTGTGAATGCATTTCCATGACTTCCCATTGTGGTCATTTTAGAGTGACATTTACATTTTAATACTGCAACTTCTGATTTTAATTGCATGACTTCCATGAGTTCTTGTACTAGTTCACCATTCTTGATTGGAGTTCCCACGGCTGTAAGAAATTCTCTTTGTCTCCATAAATTTCCAAAGTCATGAGCGATTCCGAAACCGTATCGAGAATCCATGTTGCTGTTAGTTGATCTTCCTTCTGCTAGCTTACAGGCTTCAATATAAGTTGTACAGAGGTACCAGGAGACATGTTTCCTGAGGCTATCACTTCATTTTCTGCGACAACAGCCCAACCAGCCAATCAAATTCCTCCCTCAGTGGTTGAGGAACCATCAGAGTAGAGAACAAGATCTGGGATCAACAGGGGCACTTCTTTATGATAATTTGCATCTTCTTGGTATGTTATTGTTCTTGCTCAGTCATGATCATCATAGTCTTGAACTTCTGACAACCGTGTACATAAAGCATCCGATTTTTGCTCTACCACTGTAAACAAAGACTGCAGGGCCAGGCATAGTCATTTTTCCAACTTTGATAACATCTCTGTAGCATCTTCTATTGGAGCCTGAAATTCTGCCGTCTTATCAACATCTTTCTTCCCTTGTGAGGTAGGGGGTTGAGATTTCTGTTGAGGTTGTTGTTGTCTTTGTGGTGAAGTTGATTTTTTATGCAAGATCGAGCCCTCTTCAACCACATCATTTGCATTTCCTGTTCCACTTGTTCTATTGGTTAGCAGGTGGAGCCAGACAGCATCTATGCAAAAGAGTAGTACTTTTGAGTACAGTCATAATCTGCATGCTACATTTTAACCCGTTCCGTCAGAGATCTGTTCTTCTGCTGAATTATTAATTTTTTCATACTGCTCTTACAGTGTGCTATGCTTCTATTTTTCTGAATGAACACATTCCCGTTTCAAAGTATCAATCTGCATTTGTAACTCAATACGTTCATGCATTCACAGCTCCATTAAATTCGTCCGAGACTAAGCTGTCTTTTTAGTTCCTGACCACATCTTTTTGATTTTACAACCTATCATTTCAACATCACTTATAGGCAAATCCTCACTAGGCTTAGCATTGATAGCACATTTCTTCTGTATTTCTTTACCAACGTTATCAAGTTTAAATGCATCACTTAAATAAGCGCTTAAGATTCCAGTTAACTTCTCTCTCCCAGCTTTGGCCATTGTGTTAGTTTTGAGCAACATACATCAAAGTTATGACGTACATCAAACATACATCAACATACATCCAAGCAGCATCTGTAGGAAGAGGTGCAGTCGATGTTTCAGGCCGAGACCCTTCGGACGAAGGGTCTCGGCCTGAAACATCGACTGCACCTCTTCCTACAGATGCTGCTTGGCCTGCTGCGTTCACCAGCAACTTTGATGTATGTTACTTGAATTTCCAGCATCTGCAGAATTCCTGTTGTTTGCGTATTAGTTTTGATCTTAAGTGGATCCTTCACTTTTAGACATCAGAAATCTCACAAAACTCACAACCCTGCTGTGAGTATAATATCAGGTTGCAAACTAGCACACATCCCCCTGATATCCTAAAACTTTTGTCAGCCTCTTAACTGACTATGCACACAACCCTGTTGTGACTATAATATCAGGCACTGGGTTTCCAGTAATTCATACCTGCCCCACACAGGTTGTATAACCATGATTCTGCTCACTCTTAAACTCACTTTAAATGATGTACTGAAGGTATTTATTCTTGGTTGATTAAGGAATGGAGGAATGTCTTACCTCCCTGCTGAAGCTTCCTTTGTTAATCTGGTCTTCAAGTAATCGTTCCACGTTCAGGTGCCAAATTGTTGGATCTCTTGTTTATTTTCTGATCCTTAGGGCTCTTCCATGAGTCAAAAACAGCGAGCAGTCTTAATTCCAAGTTTCAGTTTATTTTAGAATACAAACGACCAATCAAATACTAAGCAAACTAAATAAAGAGCTGAAAGGCAAATTAATGCTAAATGGTGTAAGACAAAGGAATAAAGAAATAAAAGATGGCATTTCTGAAAAACGTATCACTTGTATAGATAAGATAAAAGGAATTCCTTAACTAGGAATGAATTAATTAATAGGCTACATAATTAAAACAAATACATCATATCCGTAATGTGCTAACACTTAGCCAATGAAAGATGAGAAAGGAGATAAATCATTAGTTTAGCTGCTATACCACCTTCTGCCAGTGAGTGTGAAAAATACATGAGTTTTGTTTAAAAAGTATAAATCTTACAAAAAGTTTTACTAAAAAAAGACAGTGGTTTTCAACAAGTGTTTGCGGTGATTGTTTACCACAATTTTCCACAGAAAAAGTGTTATTAATTATAAAGTACTTAGTTGTATTTCTTGCTTTATGAAGCACTGGTAAACTGTTGCCTGTCTTCAGTAGTGCCATCTTAAACCGGAAGAAGATAATTATAGAAAGTCCTGGTGAGACCTCATTTGGAATTTTGAGTACAGGTTCATTGCTCCTAACTAAGGAAGGATGTGCTTTCCAATAGGACTGCAGCAAAGGTTGATCCATTTGCTGGATTAAGAGGTTTCCTATGCAAAAAGTACAGTGCGGCATGGCAGAGTTGTGATTAGCATATCACTATTAAGTGCCAGTCGCATGGGTTTAATTCCTGCTGCTGTCCATAAGGAGGTTGCACATTCTCCCTGTGAACACATGGAATTCTTTCTGTTCCCTCCCACATTCCAGGGACGTACAGGTTCGTAGGTCAATTGGCCACATGGGTACAATTTGGCAGCTTGGACTCGCTGGGGCAGAAGGGCCTGTTACTGTGCAGTATGGCTAAACTAAAATTAGGGTACCACGGTAGTGTAGTAGTTAGCGTGACGTGATCACAGCTTGGGGTGTTCCAGAGTGCAGAGTTCAATTCTGGAGCCATCTGCAAGGAGTTTGTACATTCTCCCTGTGAACCACGTGGGTTTCCTCTGGGTGTTCCCATTTCCTCCCTTAGTCCAAAGACATACCGGTTCATAGGTTAATCGGTCATTGTGAATTGTCCTGTGCTTATGCTGGTGGTTTCTGGGTGGTGCAGTTCGTTGGGCTGGAAGGACCTGTTCCATGCTGTGTCTCTACATAAACAAAATAAAGCATCAACAGAATTTTCATCAACTCCCACAGCTCCAGATGACCCTGTGATTTCAGTCTCTGAGGCCGACATGAAAGCATCCTGCTAGAGGTGAATACGTGGAATTTGGCTCAGGCAGTGTAGCTGGCCGAGTACTGAAAACTTGTGCAAATCAACTCACTGGAGTGTTTATTGATAGATTTTAAGATCATAAGACCATAAGATATAGGAGTCAGAATTAGACTATTTGGCCCATTGAAATTGCTCCACCATTTCATCATGTCTAAGACATTTTCCCTCTCTGCCCCAATCTCCTGCTTTCTCCCTGTATCCTTTCATGTTCTGATTAATCAAGAATCTGTCAACTCTGCCTTAATAATAATAATAATAAAAATAACCCAATAACTTGACCCCCACAGCCACCTGCGGCAACGAATTCCACAGACTCACCACCTTCTACCTAAAGAAATTCCTCCTCATCCCTGTTCTATTGTTAGGCTATTTCCTCTGGTCTTGCTCCCCCACCATAGGAAATATCCTTTCCACATCCACTCTATCGAGTCCTTTCAACAAATGATGGGTTTCAATAAGGGCACCCCTTATTCTTCTGAATCCAGTGAATAGAAGCCCAGAGCCATCAAACAATCCTCACATGACCAGTGTTTCAATCCCAGAATTGTTTTCATGAAACTCCTTTGAACCCTCTCCAATGTCAGCACATCCTTTCTTAGATAGGAGGCCATAATTGCTCACCATACTTCAAGTGAGGCCTCACCAGTGCTTTATAAAGCCTCAACATTACATCCTTGCTTTTATATTCTATTTATCTCGAAATAAATGCTAACATTTTATTTGCCTTTCTCACCACTGACTCAACCTGCAATTAACCTTCAGGGAATCCTGCACAAAGACTCCTAAGTCCGTTTGCAACTCAGATTTTTAAATTTTCTCTCCATTTAGAAAATAGTCTAACCTTTTATTTCCTCCACCAAAGTGCATGACCAGACACATTCTGCCACTTCTTTACTCATTCTCCCAGTCTATCTAAGACCTTCTGTAGCTGCTCTACTTCCTCAAAACTACCAGCCCCTCCACCTACCTTTGTATCATCCACACACTTGCTCACAAAGCCATCAATTCTGTCATCCAACTTATTGACATTTAATGTAAAAAGAAGCAGTCTGAACACAGACCCCAGTGGAACACTTCTAGTCAGCAGAAAAGGCTCCCTTTATTCCCACTGTTTGCCTCCTCCAATCAGCCAATGCGCTATCCATGCTAGTATCTTTCCTATATATATACCATGGGCTCTTAACTTGCTAAATCCAAGTACACAACATCAACTAGTTCTCCTTTCTCTATCCTGCTTGTTATTTCTTGAAAGAATTCCAAGAGATTTGTCAGGCAAGATTTTCCCTTGAGGAAACCATGTTGACTATGGTTTATTTTATCATGGGCCTCCAACTACCCCAAAACCATATCCTTAACAATTGACTCCGACATCTTCCCAACCACTGAGGTCAGACTAACTAGCTGATAATTTCCTTTCTTCTGCCTCTTCCCCTTCTAGAGAGTGGAGTGACATTTGCAATTTTCCAATCCTCTAGGAACCATGCCAGAATAAATTGATTCTTGAAAGATCATTACTATTGCCTCCACAATTTCTACAACCAGTTCTTACTGAATCCTACGCTGCTCTGTATCTGTTCCAGGTGACTTACCAACATTCAGATCTTTCATTTTCCCAAGAACCTTCTCCCTAGTGATGGAAACTTCACACACTTCTGTCACCTAACACAGTCGAACTTCCAGCATACTGCTAGCATCTTCAGCAGCGAAGACTGATGCAAAATACTTATTCAGTTCATTGGCCATTTCCTTATTCCCCATTACTACCTTTCCAGCATCATTTTCCAACAGCCCAATATTTACTTTCACCTCTCTTTTATGCTTTATGTATCTGAATAAATTTTTGGTATCCTCTTTAATATTATTGACCAGTTTACCTTGGTATTCTATCTTGCCCTTCTTTCTGACTTCTTTAGTTGCCTTCTGTTGAATTTCAAAAGCTTCCAAAATCCTCTAACTACCCACTAAGTTTCACTCTATTATATACCCTCTCTTTGGTTTTTATGTTGTCTTTGACTTCTCTTGTCAGCCACATTTGCCTCATCCTGCCCTTAGAATACTTCTCCTTTGGGATGTATATATTCTGCACCTTCCAAATTGCTCCCAGAAATTCCAGTCATTGCTGCTCTACCATCATCCCTGCGAGTGTTCTTTTCCAATCAATTTTAGCCAGCTCCTCTATCATGCCTCTGCAATTCCTTTAGTCCACTGTAGTACTAATACATCTGACTTTCAAGTTGCCTTCTCAAATTGCAGGGTGAATGCTATCATTTTGTGATCACTGGCCCCAAGGGTTCTTTGACCTTAAGCTCTCTAATCAATTCTGGTTTATTCCACAGCACTCAATCCAGAATAGCTGATCCCCTAACCACGAGCTGCTCTAAAAAGTCATCTAGAAATCCCCTCTCTTGGGACCCAGCACCAACCTGATTTTTCCAACTTACCTGCATATTGAAATTCCCCGTGACTATTGTAACATTTCCCTTTTGGCATACATTTTGTATCTCCCATTGTAGTTTGTAGACCACATCCTTACTACTGCTTGGAGACTTGTATATAACTGCCATCAGCATCTTTTTATTTTTGCTGTTCCTTAGCTCTACCCACTATTCAACACCTTCTGACCCTATGTCACCTCTTTCTAAAAATTTGATTTCATTTTTTACCTACAGAGCCACTCCACCCCCTCTGCCTGCCTGCCTGTCCTTTCAATACAATGTGAATCCTTGGACATTAAGCTCCCAGCTGTAATCTTCTTCCGGCCACGGTTTAGTGATACCCACAATGTCATACATGCCAATTTATAACCATGCTTCAAGTTCATCTACCTCATTCTGTATACTGGATGCATTCAAATATAACACCTTCAGCCTCTTTTTCACCCACTTTATTTTGTCTGTCTTTTACAACTCATTCCGTTGATTACAATTTTATTTTATCATCAGCAGCTCCTTGCTGACAGGCTCATTACACACTGACTCTGCTTGTAAACCAGCTACTCATCTGTTCCCACCCCCTGCCAAGTTAGTTTAAAGCTTCCCGAACATCTCTAGTAAACATGCCCGCAAGGATATTGGTTCTCCTCAGGTTCAGGTGTAACCTGTCCTTTTTTGTACAGGTCTTACCATCTCCAGAAGAGATCCCAATGATCCATAAATCTGAACTCGCTGCTCCCTGGCACCAGTACCTCAGCCACGCATTCACCTGCCCAATCATCCTATTCTTACCCACACTGGTGCGTGGCATGGACAGCAATCCAGAGAGCAACACACATCAAAGTTGCTGGTGAACGCAGCAGGCCAGGCAGCATCTCTAGGAAGAAGTACAGTCGACGTTTCAGGCCGAGACCCTTCATCAGGACTAACTGAAGGAAGAGTTAGTAAGAGATTTGAAAGTGGGAGGGGGAGAGGGAGATCCAAAATGATAGGAGAAGACAGGAGGGGGAGGGATGGAGCCAAGAGCTGGACAGGTGATTGGCAAAGGGGATACGAGAGGATCATGGGACAGGAGGTCCGGGAAGAAAGACGGGGGCGGGAACCCAGAGGATGGGCAAGGTGTATAGTCAGAGGGATAAAGGGAGAAAAAGGAGAGTGAGAGAAAGAATGTGTGTATAAAAATAAATAACGGATAGGGTACGAGGGGAAGGTGGGGCATTAGCGGAAGTTAGAGAAGTCAATGTTCATGCCATCAGGTTGGAGGCTATCCATACGGAATATAAGGTGTTGTTCCTCCACCTGAGTGTGGCTTCATCTTTACAGTAGAGGAGGCCGTGGATAGACATGTCAGAATGGGAATGGGATGTGGAATTAAAATATGTGGCCACTGGGAGATCCTGCTTTCTCTGGCAGACAGAGCGTAGGTGTTCAGCAAATCGGTCTCCCAGTCTGCGTCGGGTCTTGCCAATATAGAGAAGGCCATATCAGGAGCACCGGACACAGTATATACCTGTTTTTCAGCTTTCAACCCAGGTCCCTCTAATCTCTGTTCAGGACCTCCTCAGCATTTCTACCTATATGTACCAAGACTATTGACTGTTCACCCTCCCCCTTGTGAATGATGTGGACCCAATCTAAGACATCCCTGACCCTGGCACCTGGGAGGCCACCTACCATCGGAGTGTCTCTATCATGCCCACAGAATCCCATCTCTGAACCTCTGACTATGGAACTCTTATCACCACTGCAGTCCTCTTCACCTCTCTTCTCTTCTCAGACAGTGCCAGAGACCCAGTGGCTGCGGCTCCCCCGGGTAGGATCCCCCCCGCCTCCAATCAGTATCTGAAGTGGCATACTTACTGTATTATTGAGGGGAATGGCCACAGTGATACTCTGCACCAGCTGCCCATTGCCCTTCCTTCTCCTGACAGTCGTCCAGTTACCTGCCTCCTGCAACCTAGGGGTGACTATATAGCCCCTGTCCCTCACCTTCTCATTTCCCCGTAAGTTGAAGGTCATCGAGCTGCAGCTCCAGTTCCTTAATACGTTCTCTGAGGAGCGGCAGCTCAGTGCATCTGGAGACAGGAGGCCTCCCAGAATTCCCACCTCTTGCGCACAGAGCAAAACGCTGCCCCTGGACCTTTGGCACTCTTCAAGCAGGCTTCAATCACACCAGCGCCGAAGGGGAACATGGTAAACTGCCTCAATGTCTGTAGTCTAGTAGCACTTACATACACTGACGTGGTGATGAAACATCAACTCCTGCCTGACAGGCAGCTTTGATCCGCTTCAATTTGCCTACCATCACAACAGGTCAACATAAGGCTATGTGCAGCAGTGTCCTCTTCAGAATCAGGCCCGAATACATAAAGGTGTTGGGGATCCGATTGGGAGGGGCCGAGGAATGCGATAAGAACTGGCTGGAGCGGACTGCTCAGGTAAAGCAGAAACTGGGACTGTGGGGAGGGTGCTCCCTAATGGGGAAGAACCCGGTCATCAGGCGTGAGGTGCTCCCAGGGCTGCTGTACTTGGCACAACTGTGGCCCATCCCCCGCTCCTCCAGCTCAGAAATCACCCAAGCCGTCTTCAGGATCATCTGGGGATCTAAGACAGGTCATCATGCACATCCCTGAACAATGGGGGGAGAAATGTTCCCAATGTCGCCCTCATCCCGATGGCTAGCTTCGTGTGTGGCTGCATCAGGTTGTGTGTGGAAACCAGATATGTGGGCACCAAGTACCACTACGTGCCCAGGTTCTACCTGTTGCCCTGATCATAAAGGATGGGTCTGGCCCCACTCCCACGCAACACCCCAGTCAGCTGGACATTGTGGCACTATCTGTCCTTCATGGAGAAGTTCTTTCAGGACAACGCCTTTGACCACAGGGCCATCAAGCAGTGATCAACACGGAATATCCCGCAGACACTGCAGGAGAAGGAGCAGGCTGTCCAGGTCATCTGGCAAAATGCCTCATCACCAGACCTCACCAACAGGCACCAAGACCTTGCCTGTCTGGCGTTGAGAGGGGCCCTCCCAGTCAGATCCCTCCTGTATGCTTGTAGCATCACCTTCACAGCCCGCTGCCCACGGGAGGACTGAAGTGGGAAGGAATCAGTAACCCATCTCTTTGCACACCGTGGGTTTGCAGAGAGGGTGTGGAGGAAGATGAAAGGGACGGTGTCACATTTCATCCCCAGCAGCTGCGTAACAGAGGACTCTCTGATCTACAGGCTGTTCCTGGGGACGCACACGGAGACAAACATCCGGGGCTGCTAGCAGATCATCAACTCGCTGAAAGACACTCTTTGGTCGGCCCGAAACTTGATGGTCTACTAGCACCTGGAGATGTCCATGGCAGAATGCTGCCAACTGGCACATTCTCAGCTGCAGGATTACTTACTAAGGGATGCACTGAAACTTGGTGCAGCCACCACAAGGGCCTGGTGGGGAAGGACCACGGTTTAGTGTTCTTATCCCGCTGGAGAGGGAGGGTTTGGGTGGGGAGAGAAAACCCACGATTATAAACACAAAATATTCTGCAGATGCTGGGGTCAAAGCAACACGCACAACATGCTGGAGGAACTCAAACTCAAACCAACAGTCAACGTTTCGGGCCAAGATCCTTCGTCAGGACTGAAGAGGGAAGGGGCACAGGCCCTCTAAAGAAGGAGGGGGGAGGGTGGGAAGGAGAAGGCTGATAGGTACCAGGTGAAAAACCAGTAAGGGGAAAGATCAAGGTGTGGCGGAGGGGATAGGCAGGAAAGGTGAAGAAGGAATCGGGGAAAGCACAATGGGTAGTAGAAGGAGGCGGAACCATGAGGGAGGTGATAGGCAGCTGGAGGAGGGGGCAGAGTGAAACTGGGATGGGGGAAGGGAGGGAGGAGGAGGGGGAAGGGAAGGGAGGGGGAGGGAATTACCGGAAGTTGGAGAATTCAATGTTCATACCAAGGGGCTGGAGACTACCCAGACTGTATATGAGGTGTGAGTAGCGGGATGCATTGACTATGTATGTAAAGAACAGAACTGCATGGATTGATTTGTACTTGTAAATTATTTTATTATTGTGAACCCCATACACCTGCCCGCTCACCATATTCCTTGATACCCCGACCAATCAGAAATCTATCAACTTCCGCTTTAAATATACCCATGGACTTGGTCTCCGCTGCTACTGTGGCAGAGCAGTCCACAGACTCACCACTCTTTGGCTGAAAAATTCCTCCTTACCTCTGTTCTAAAAGGTCACCCTTCAGTTTTGAGGCTGTGCCCTCAAGTTCTGGATGCCCCTACCAGAGGAAACATCCTCTTCACATCCACTCTATCTAGTCCTTTCAACATTCGGTAGTTAGGTTTCTATGAGATCCCCATGCTCGACAACAGATTGCCTGTCACTACAGCAGATCAACATCAGCTGCAATTTCTCCGGCTCTTCTCTCTAATCTGGATCATCTGATCAACAGAAACTTATACATCAGCCTGCTGTTCATCGATTGCAGCTCAGCGCTTAACAGAATTATCCCATCCAAATACATCATCACGCTCTAAGACCTGGCCCTCGGTGCCTCCTTTTGCTATTGGATATTCAGCTTCCTCATCAACAAATCTCATTCAGCAACAATGCCTCCTCCTGGCTGACCATGAAAACTGGTGCACCTCCACACTTTGTGTTTAGCCCTTTGCTCTACTCTCTATACGCACAAAACTATGTGGCAAAGGGCAACTGCAACACCATCTTCGAATATGCCAGAAACTACTGTTTGACTGCTGCCTCAACAACAACCTTTTGCTCAGGGTCAGCAGGTGCATACATGTCATTGTGTATGTGACAATACACATGACTTTGACTTTGATTTTATACAATGGCAAAGCATGTTCAAGGGACCAACTGGCCAAGCCAGCTTTATGTTCTTATGTAAATGACTAACAATTGAAAATGTATTAAAGAGTACCAAATACAGATTTCAAACAGGAAGATCATGTTTGAAAAATGAATTGAATACATAATGTTCATGAGGAGAATGATTAATTAAATCTTTGACAGGCAAAAGTTGATCTGAGCAATTTGAGCATTAACTTATCACAGAACCACTTGATTAATCAGTTCTTAATATATATGGACAATGGGTATTTATAACATTAGGAGTAGAATATGTTGAGAGCAATTTGGGATATTCTGTGAATTTCAAAGTACCATTATAGTTTTCTTAATTGAACATAGTTTCCATTTGAAAGTGATGGGTCTTATCAAAAAGACAGTATATTAATATGTAGGTGATGTAAAATTGATATTGGAAAAGATTAATATTGCTCTCAAAACAGGACTTCAGATATATTAGGGCTTTATTATTAGATTTTGTGTATTATTTTTTATTGATCCTTCTGATTTCTTCAAAGGGTGAAAAAGTCACCATTAAAATAAAGTTCATGTAAAAAAGAGGGTGAAAATGCAGCTTCATTCAAATAAAGCTCACGTAGAAAGGAGGTGAAATGTAACTTAATTTAAATAAAGATAAATATAAATGAGAGAACGGAATTGTAACTTCATTCAAATAAAGTTCATGTAAAAAGAGCTGATCTGAGATAAGACATAGTGAGCTTTTAGGATGTCAGATATACATTATGAGGTTTTTTTTAACCACTTACAGTGCCTATAAAAAGCATTCACCACCCTAAGAAGTTTTCATGTTTTATTATTTTACAACAATGAACCACAGTGGATTTAATTTAGCTTGCTTGACACTGAAAAAGACTCTTTCGTATCAAAGTGAAAACAGATCTCTACAAAGTGATCTAAATTAATTACAGATATAAAACACAAAAAATATTGATTGCAATGGTATTCACCCCTTTTAATATGACACACCAATTCATCACTGGTGCAGCCAATTGGGTTTAGAAGCCACTTAATTAGTAAATGAAGATCTATTTTTGGAGACCTGTGTGCAGTCAAGCTGTTTCAATTGATTGTAGTGAAAATACACCTGTATCTGGAAAGTCCAACTGCTGGCGAGACAGTATCCTGGCAAAAACTACACCAAGGCAGCAAAAGAACACTCCAAGCAACTCTGCAAAAAGGTTATTGAAAAGCACAAATCAGGAGATGGATACAAGAAAATTTCCAAATCACTGAATATCCTTTGGAACACAGTTAAGTCAATCATCAAGAAATGAAAAGAATATGGCACAGCTGTAAATCTGCCTAGAGCAGGCCATCCTCAAAAACGGAGTGACCGTGCAAGAAAGGCGAGGGAGGCCACCAAGAGACCGACGACAAATCTGGAAGGATTATAAACTGAGATTGAAGAGACCGTGCATACAACTGCTGTCCGGGTGCTTCACCAGTCACAGCTTTATGGAAGAGTGGCAAAGAGAAAGCCATTGTTCAAAAAATCTCACATGAAATCTCTGCTAGAGTTTTCCAGAGGCACATGGAAGGATCTGAAGTCAGCTGGAAGAAGGTTCTATGGGTCTGATGAAACCAAAATTGAGCTTTTTAGCCTTCAGACTAAACGCTAAGTTTGATGCAAGCCAAACACCGCACATCATCAAAAACACACCACCCCTACCGTGAAGCATGCTGATGACTGCATCATGCTGTAGGGATGCTTCACTGCAACAGGCCCTGGAAGGCTTGTGAAAAGTAAAGGGAATGAATGCAGCAAAATACAGGGAAATCCTGGGGGAAACCTGATGCAGTCTGCAAGAGAACTGCGACTTGGGAGAAGATTTATTTTCCAGCAAGACAATGACCCAAGCATAAAGCCAAAGCTACACAAGGCTTAAAAACAGCAAAGTTAATGTCCTGGAGTGGTCAAGTCAGACTCCAGACCTCAATCCAATTGAAGATTTGTCGCTGGACTTGAAAAAGGCTGTTCACTCACAATCCCCATGCAATTTGACAGAGCTTGAGGATAAATGTTGCAGTTTCCAGATTTGCAAAGCTGATAGAGACCTACCAACACAGACTCAAGGCTGTAATTGCTGTCAAAAGTGCCTCTACTAAATACTGACTTGAAGAGGGTAATTATGCAATCAATTATTTTGTGTTTTATATTTGTAATTTAGATCACATTGTAGAGACCTGCTTTCACTTTGACACGAAAGAGTCTTTTTCTATTGATCAGTGTCAAAAAAGCCAAATTAAATCCTGCAATTGCCGTTTTTTTGACTTTGTCATGTTAGGCAAAGATCGCAAGATCCTACATCTACGGACTCCAGAGCCTGCCGGCCCCGACGCTAGAAGGCATGAACTTCAGATTGCGGCCTCTGCCATTGATCTCGCCGGCTCCAACACCTCAGGGTATATTCAAAACCCGGACTCCAGCAACGACCATGGACACCTTCACAGCGATTGCGCAACCACCAACTGCGACTCCAGCCTTGAACTCCAGGCCGGGTCTTCAAGTGCTGCTGTTGTGACTCCTGTCTCCCCTTCCCCCACCACCACTCCGCAGCCCCGTCTTCCTCAGATCCCACCGTCAGCTCCTGGGCCCTCAGAGGCTCCATCTTCCTCTCACCCCAACCCTCCCCTCTCCACTGACACCCCCAGCCTCCCCCCTCCCCCCTCTGATCCCAGCTCTCATCCATGCCGGGTCTTTACCATCCCCTCCGACCTTCAACTGTCGGAGGCAGAACGCTCTGTCCTCAGTAAGGGCCTCACCTTTGTCCCTCGCCCACACCTCAGCGAGTTCCGTGTTCGCCACGATGCGGAACTTTTCTTCCGCCGTCTCCGTCTCCGAGCCTACTTCTTCGGCAAGGACTCTTCCACCCCCACCGATGACCCCTTCTGCCGTCTTCAACCCTCCTCTTCTTCATGGACACCCCGCTCTGGTCTTCTGCCTGCTCTGGATCTCTTTATTGCCAACTGCCGACGGGACATCAACCGTCTCGACTTCACCGCACCTTGTCCCCATTCCAACCTCACTCCTTCGGAACGCTCTGCTCTCCACTCCCTCCGCACTAATCCTAACCTTATTATTAAACCCGCTGATAAGGGGGGTGCTGTTGTAGTCTGGCGTACTGACCTCTACTTTGCTGAGGCACAGCGACAACTCGCGGATACCTCCTCTTATTTACCCCTCGATTGTGACCCCACTAAGGAGCACCAGGCCATTGTCTCCCACACCATCACCGACTTTATCCGCTCAGGGGATCTCCCATCCACTGCTACCAACCTTATAGTTCCCACACCTCGCACTTCCTGTTTCTACCTCCAACCCAAGATCCACAAACCTGCCTGTCCTGGCCGACCTATTGTCTCAGCTTGCTCCTGCCCCACCGAACTCATTTCTGCATACCTCGACACTGTTTTATCACCCCTTGTTCAATCCCTTCCGACCTATGTTCATGACACTTCTCACGCTCTTAAACTTTTCGATGATTTTAAGTTCCCTGGCCCCCACCGCTTTATTTTCACCATGGATGTCCAGTCCTTATATACTTCCATCCCCCATCAGGAAGGTCTCAAAGCTCTACGCTTCTTTTTGGATTCCAGACCTAATCAGTTCCCCTCTACCACCACCACTCTGCTCCGTCTAGCGGAATTAGTCCTTACTTTTAATAATTTCTCCTTTGGCTCCTTCCACTTCCTCCAAACTAAAGGTGTAGCTATGGGCACTCGTATGGGTCCTAGCTATGCCTGCCTTTTTGTTGGGTTTGTGGAACAATCTATGTTCCGTGCCTATTCTGGTATCTGTCCTCCACTTTTCCTTCGCTACATCGACGACCGCATTGGCGCTGCTTCCTGCACGCATGCAGAACTCGTTGACTTTATTAACTTTGCCTCCAACTTTCACCCTGCCTTCAAGTTTACCTGGTTCATTTCCGACACCTCCCTCCCCTTTCTAGATCTTTCTGTCTCTGTCTCTGGAGACAGATTATCCACTGAGGTCTACTATAAGCCTACGGACTCTCACAGCTATCTGGACTATTCCTCTTCTCACCCTGTCTCTTGCAAAAACGCCATCCCCTTCTCGCAATTCCTCCGTCTCCGCCGCATCTGCTCTTAGGATGAGGCTTTTCATTCTAGGACGAGGGAGATGTCTTCCTTTTTTAAAGAAAGGGTCTTCCCTTCCTCCACTATCAACTCTGCTCTTAAATGCATCTCCCCCATTTCACGTACATCTGCTCTCACTCCATCCTCCCACCACCCCACTAGGAATAGGGTTCCCCTGGTCCTCACCTACGACCCCACCAGCCTCCGGGTCCAACATATTATTCTCCGTAACTTCCGCCACCTCCAATGGGATCCCACCACTAAACACATCTTTCCCTCCCCGCCTCTCTCTGCATTCCACAGGGATCGCTCCCTACACAACTCCCTTGTCCATTCGTCCCCCCCATCCCTCCCCACTGATCTCCCTCCTGGCACTTATCCGTGTAAGCGGAACAAGTGCTACACATGCCCTTACACTTCCTCCCTTATCACCATTCAGGGCCCCAAACAGTCCTTCCAGGTGAGGCAACACTTCACCTGTGAGTCGACTGGGGTGATATACTGTGTCCGGTGCTCCCAATGTGACCTTTTATATATTGGCGAAACCCGACGCAGACTGGGAGACCGCTTTGCTGAACATCTATGCTCTGTCCACCAGAGAAATCAGGATCTCCCAGTGGCCACACATTTTAATTCCACATCCCATTCCCATTCTGACATGTCTATCCACGGCCTCCTCTACTGTAAAGATGAAGCCACACTCAGGTTGGAGGAACAACACCTTATATTCCGTCTGGGTAGCCTCCAACCTGATGGCATGAACATCGACTTCTCTAACTTCCGCTAAGGCCCCATCTCCCCCTCGTACCCCATCTGTTACTTATTTTTATGCACACATTCTTTCTCTCACTCTCCTTTTTCTCCCTCTGTCCCTCTGAATATACCTCTTGCCCATCCTCTGGGCCCCCCCCCGCCGTCTTTCTTCCCGGACCTCCTGTCCCATGATCCTCCCGTATCCCCTTTTGCCTATCACCTGTCCAGCTCTTGGCTCTATCCCTCCCCCTCCTGTCTTCTCCTATCATTTTGGATCTCCCCCTCCCCCTCCAACTTTCAAATCCCTTACTCACTCTTCCTTCAGTTAATCCTGATGAAGGGTCTCAGCCTGAAATGTCGACTGTACCTCTTCCTACAGATGCTGCTTGGCCTGCTGCGTTCACCAGCAACTTTGATGTGTGTTGCTTGAATTTCCAGCATCTGCAGAATTCCTGTTGTTTGCATCCAAATTAAATCCATTGTGATTCAATGTTATTAACATGAAAACTTCCACAGGGTTGGATACGTTTTATTAGCACAGTATAGTGCTTGAATTTTTAAAAAAATTGGTAACTGTTCATACAAAAAGAGGTCATTAACTTTTCACAGATTAGTTGTATTATTTCTTGTCGTTCTTGATGGAAGTCCACATTTTAAAATCTTTCTTATAATTGCCTAAAGTTTGAATCCTCTACAGGGATGTTGTCTTGCTGCTGCCAGAAGTGCATTTTTCCAGATTCTAAAAGGATATGCTGAAATAAGTTACTTTAATGTGATGCAGAATCAAAGGAACCATTCTTGCAAATGTATTGGTTTTGTCCTTTGTACTTGTATGCTGAGCTCTGCCAGATGCACCTGGACTTTATCATGCACTACCTTTGTAATCTAATATAACTGAAGCGATAAATGGAAGCAAAACATAACCAGATCAGCTACTGGGAGGAAGGAGGGGCTAAGGCAGAGGTGTTGTTGTCAGCAGACCATAACTGCTCAGGATGTTTAGGGAGCTATTTTCCAGTCTAAGTTTCAATGAACAACAATGGATGACACAGCTGTGTTTCAATAAGATTTTATTCACTGACACCTGATCCCTGCTGCAGTTATAAGTGAATCCTTGTTTCTGTCAATTATTGTGTAACAAAGTACACAGTATTCAGGGAGAGTTAAAATTTGCTTTTTTTTCTTGGCCAGAATTTGGGAAGATGAGAGAGCATGCAGCTAAACTAGAATTTCAAGTATCCCAAGGTAGAAGGACAATCCCTCTTTCAGCACTCCTTACTGCTTGCCTTGTGATGGATCAAATAGACTGACTCCCTCAGTGTTTTGTGTTTGACTGTTGAAGTGGTAGTTAATAAGGTATTCCTATGCCACTCAGTTAGCCACTTCCACATGGGAGGAGTTCAGATATTGTACAAGCAGCATTATCAATAAAGTTCAATCACATATCCTGCATGTTGACATCTTGGTTTGCTCTGCACTATCCCTCAATAACGAACGTAACATGGTGTCAGAAGTGGTTGATTGTCAATGAATTGGTGCTACAGACCAATTGAGATCCCCAACAGTAGAAAATATACAGTAAGAATGTCTTTTTCACAGATATCTATGAAAATTATCCAGAGAGTTATCAAACTAAACTCCCTGTGCTAGTTTATTAACTGTATGCATGAGCAGAGAAAGGGGCCAGGGTTGCTTGACAACACATTCAAACTACACCCAAAAGTGGATACATTGTAATAATCTGTGGGCCAATAGCCTGGGGAACTGCACAGAGACGCAAACGCAGCAGAGAAGTCAGAGTAATCAGTCAGACTCTCAGGGAGAGAAAAGAAAACTTCTGTAATCCAAATAAATAAAATAATTAAAAAAAAACAAACAGGAAAATGGAGCAAATTCCTTCAGTACCTACATCTACTTACCTAATAAAGCCCCCATGAGACATTTGATTCTCTAAACCAGGGTACACTTGAGAGATGGCTCAGACACTTTGAGATTTAGGGTTGCAAACAATCTCACTCAGGCTTCAGGAGAGCATCAAGTAAACACACTGATATACTACATGGATGACAAAACAAATGCTGTCATGGGTGGATTAGGACTGACAGATGCTCAGGAAAAGGAGTATAAAACAGGGCAGGACAAATTCAAAGATTATTTCACAGGCAAGTTAAATATGATCTATGAGAAGGCAAAGTTCAACTCCAGAAAACAGGAGCCAGATGAAAGTGTAAATGACTTCATCACAACATTGTATGCCCAGTCAGAGCATTCAGAGAATGTGTATCATTCTCTGGACTCTGCATATGGAAACCTGAGACATGAGCTCATTAGGGACAGTATTATTGTTGGGCTACTAGACACCAACTTGTCAGAGAGACTTCAGTTGCAGGTGAATCCCCCCTGGTTTCCTTGGCTGTGTAAGTCTAGGGAAGACACCCTCCGATCCCACCAAACCCGTGAGATTGAGGTGCGCTTGATCCCATCCCAAACCCCGATTACTGTGGATGCTTTGTAACTTGTTACCCTGTTACAAATTAGTGCCACAAAATAACAGACAGCACACTGCATACGATTAAAGGAATTATATTTATGAATCTTAACTTAGCTAAAGGGTTAGTAAAGAAAAGGGCCCATATTAGTTAAGCAATCAAATGTGCACAAGTTGGAGCTCATCTTGAACTTCTCTGTCACTCACGCACTGGGCCCTCGGTCAACGTGAAAGCACACACCGCCTTCCGAACATCGCTCGCAATCCATCTCGAACAAACGGGTCTCCCACCGGGTCATATGCTACGACTGGTTCTCCCCAGCCTCTTCTCTCTTCATCTCCTCTCCAACAAAAGCTCCAAGCCCAACCTCAGTGTCCCTCACCAGAAAAACCTCCCCTCAGTTCTACCATCCTAATTGGATGGCACGCGTTCCTCATCATCCCTTATCTTCAACAACAACCCAAACAGGCTGACAGCAGAACAGACTGCTCGTACAGAACTGCTAAATGAAATACCAACAGCATAACAGTAAAGGTGTGAGCCAGGGCATTACACAGGCAAATCTCACATGGGAGAAAGGTCAGGCAGAGTGAGAATATACATTAGCAACAGGCAACAGGCAGAGCCCAGGCCCAAGCCCAAGCAATCTCCTTCAGGCGTCTGAAGAGCATCAAGTAAGCACATTGATGTATTGAATATGTGACAAAACAAATGGCATCATGGGTGGATTAGGACTGCACAAAAGAAGCTGTACGACAAAAAAGGTACAAACAGGGCACAGTCAGAAAGCCTACAAAAAGAGGCAACAGTAGAGCTCAGCTCAAACTGGAGGCGGAAGCGATAGGGTCTTTTAAGAGACTCCTGGACAGGTAAATGGAGCTGAGAAACATAGAGGGCTATGGGTAACCCTAGGTAATTTCTAAGGTAAGGACATGTTTGGGACAGCTTTGTGGGCCGAAGGGCCTGTATTGTGCTGTAGGTTTTCTCTGTTTCTGTGTTTCAATGTTAAACAAAGAGCAGGTAAAATGTCCAACTGCAGGAGATGTGGCAAGTCTTCATTCCATGTCAAACAGCTCTGTCCAGAAAATGAAGTGAGATGCCACCAATACAATGGAGGTGGCCATTACAAAGAAGACCATGATTCAGATGATTCAGGAGGTCAAAGAAGACCATAATTCAGACGAAGAGAGAGCTTTCCTCGGAGCTCTAGCTTCAAATAGACAAGGCTAGTGTACTATGGTTCAGTTGCAAAACGAGGCAGTGACATTGAAAATGGACAGCTATCCCCAGATGTCTGCTCACAGAACTGATGAAGAAAACAAGCATTACACGAAACCCAACAAAGGAAGTGCTCACGGGGCCAGTGAAACATAAGCTCAGTGTGAAAAGAATGTTTACTACTTCTATCCGTAAAAATGAGGAACAGTTAAAAGAGGATATCTATGTTCTTCATGTTCTCTTAAGAGTTAAGGGTAAAGGCTGTTGATGTTTGGACAAACAAATGAAAAGAAGCATATGCAACACACATCAAAGTTGCTGGTGAACACAGCAGGCCAGGCAGCATCTCTAGGAAGAGGTCTACAGATGCTGCCTGACCTGCTGCGTTCACCAGCAACTTTGATGTGTGTTGCTTGAATTTCCAGCATCTGCAGAATTCCTGTTGTTTGCAAAAAGAAGCATATGGTAGATCTAGAGAACTGAAATCAGGAGAAGTCCTTCAGTAGCAGAGAAGTGTAGGAGAACTTAAAAGAAGAGGACAAAGTAGAGATACATCCAGAAAAAAAATGACTAGAGCAAGAGCAGAGCAGGGATAGAGTAGGACTTGTAAGGATCAAAGAGGCTGAAAGGACATAGGAAAGGTCTTAATTGAACATTGCACACCTGTGTCATAAAGGAGTGAGATGAGAAGCCAGTGCAAGTGATTCATGAACAAATGAAAATGAGCAGTCCCACTCAGTCGGGTAACTGCTGAGAAGTGACACACAATTGGTTGCTCCAAGTTACCTTACCCATTTTCTTACAGGGAAAATTATCTACTGCACATAAATGCGTTACAATAATTATTTAAAACATAAAGTCAAGTAATCTTCATTTTTAAATGATGGACTATACTGTCACCCTGTGGATAACTAGAAAAACAATTTTTATGATATTCAGTAAAGGAAGGGAGAAATACTTCCAGTATACTTATTCATTCAGAACATTTTAAAAAATCAAATTTACTCCTAGTTATCATTAATTATGTAATTCGCTTATCATTTGAACTCAACTACTCTGCAGACATATCTAATGCCAAGAGCAACCTAAAGCTATGATTTGAGAGGCTGATTGTTGGCATAACATTTTCCTCTCTGAAATTAATTCCTCACACTGCATTTCCACTATCTCTAATATTCAGGAAAATGATGAAATGTATCATAGACAAAGCTATGAAGTGGCACATGCTTAATAATAACCCAAAATAAAAGCAGAAACTGCTGGGAAAACTAATCAGGTCAGACAGCATGTATGGAAGGAGAATTGGTTAATGCTGTGGCTGTTGGAGATCAAACCTTTCCAGTCCTAGTATGCCGTGGCAGAATCTCGTCAGGACAGCACTCTATGCCCAACTACCTTCAGCTATTTCAACAATGATAAGCCTTCCAGCATAAGGCCAGAAGTGGGGAAGTTGTTCAATCCCATTCACAACTCCTCAGGAAACAAAGCAAGCAGCTAGTGACTCGCCAACAATCGAAAGGTCACATCATCCTTCAATGCAACAACATACCAAGAAGTTAAGTACATCTTATCTTTCTTCCTTCCTCTTAGAGAATCACAGTAGTGCTTAGAGCAGTTCAGGACATAAAGGAAGGGTTGGAAATCATGTAAGCTTCATTTACTTTCTATCCCTGAAACTGCATTCAAAAGAAAGTACAGTACTGAATACACTGGAATTTCATAGTAAACCGTTGCCAGCATTTCAGTTTAATGATCGTCCAGTAGATTAAATATTAACTCTCTTTCTCTCTCTATAAAGACACAAGAGAGACTGCAGAAGCTGGAAATGCAGAGCAACAAATAAAGTGCTGGAGGAACTCATTAGGTCAGGCAGCCTCTGTGGACGGAAACAAACATTACGATCTTACCCCTTAAGGAGGGAAATGGGTAGACTCTTGTGTGTGTGCTTCACTCTCCACAGATCCATTTAATACAAGGGCTAGACTTGGCAATGCTATCTGAACACAACAGCTTCAGGTGTAAATGACAATAACACCTCGTAACTCCCCTTCCCTCAGCCCCCACAACCTGTCCATGGCCAACGATCTGTCCAGCCGTTTCCAGTCAGTACAGTGCATGCTGCTGACCAATAGCCACATGGCTACGTGTTACCTCAGACCTGTGCCAATGGAGCAGAGGTGTTTTAAACTCTTTACCGTCCAAAGTACTGAATACAATGTGTTTCTGGCCAAAAGCCCCAGAACCCTGATCAGCAGGTAGTGAGTGTAACAGACCATACAGATAATGACAATTTGCAAGATGTGAACTAACCTTTTAAAAGGGGTAACCGATATATTTCAGGAGAAAATCTGCAGATGCTTGAAATCCAAGCAACACACACAAAATGCTGGAGGAACTCAGGGGGCCTGGCAGCATCTATGGAAAAGAGTACAGACGATGCTTCAGGCCGAGACCCTTCAGTAATATTTCAGTAACTCTGGCCGACAAGGAGCTAAAAAATATAATCCCAGGCAATCAAATGGAGAGTAACAAATCAGTTCTGAACCTGGTATTGTGATAGGAAGCAAAGGACAATACAATCACTATTTGATTTCCACATGATCTGTCATTCTGTCCCTTGCTTTTTGTAGTATACTTTAATGATTTGGATTTGAACTTAGGTGTCATGATGAACAGATTTACACATGATCCAAAAATAAGCTGTGAGTTTGACAACGATAAAGAGTCTTGGTATTCCAGGAAATGCAGGTGGGCTGATTTGTTGCACAGAAAATAGCGAGTTAAATTTGATCTAATGAAATGTGTAATGAACCGTTTAGAGAGATAAACAAAGGCACAAGAAACACCATAAGCAGGAGGGAGTTGAATGGCGCGTGCATCACCATCACTTGGAGGTGGAAGGACACGTCAAAAGGTAGTTAACGATATCCACAGCACCACTTCAATGAGAGCTTACATATTACAAACATTTCTGATCACCACATTGCAGGTAAAGTGTATGTCCTTTAGAAAGAATACAAAGGAAGTTTTGAAAGATGTAGTCAGCGGTTAACTGGGTAATTTTGTATGTTAGTGTTATATTCTCCAGAACAGATGAGATGTATAAAAAATGGAGAAGTCTAGAAGGAATAAGTAGGGAGAACGAATTTTCTGAGTGAAGGGATAAAAACCAAGGAGGATAGATTTAGATTAATGCAACACACACAAAATGCTGGAGGAACTCAGCAGGCCAGGCAGCATCTATGGAAAATAGTATAGTCGATGTTTTGGGCCAAGACCCTTCATAGATTTAAGTTAATTGGTTGGAGATTTGAAGGAAAAAGATAGGGGTAAATTGGCACCTAGATGGTTGGTAGAGCTCTGAAACTCTGTCTGAAGGGAAGGGAGGCAGAAGCTATCCACAAATATAAACAGAGCATGTAAGTTTACTTGCAGAGGCATGACCTGTAGAGCTGCTGATCCCTTACTGAGAAGCAAAGTTAGTCTGAGTTACTTTTTTTTTCAACCAGTTTGGATATGTTGGGCCAAATAGTTTTACGTGCAGTAACTTTCTCTGACTTTCTATGATTTGCTATGACAAAAGCAATGACAAATGTTGGAGAACTGAAAACAAAACCAGATAAAGCTGGATAAACTCAGCTGGTCAAATAATATTTGTGTGGTATTACAAGTTATCCGTCGATATGCTGTATAAGAAATGCTAGGTATGTAACAAAGATTCAGATATATTTGTGAAACAATTGCAACCCCCCCCCCCCGACGTACTAGGCATAATTCAGTTGACGAGGCTTGTCTCATACAAACATTCTTAATCTTAAGGCTGACTTTTTTTAAAGACTTGTACATTCTGCTCTTTATACACATTAATATAGTCCCAAATGCTCTAAAAGTGGCCAAAAGTGAAAATATACCTTAAGCCATCATTACAAAAGTTGAACTGACATTTTCATGCCTGATCGCAATTTGAGAATATATAGTACAATTTAAATGATACAGATGTGACAAAGGTGACCAACAGCTATGAAAGCCTGGTGTAGCTTTTTTCTTCTTTTGAAAATTTGCACAGCTTGTTGTTGTCTTCTATGCTCAACTTTCTCTTTCATTGTTCCTGTTTATAGTTACTATTCTATAGATTTGCTCAGTATGCTCGCAGGAAAAAGAATCTCAGGGTTTCATGTGGTGACATGTATGTACTCTGACAAGAAATTTCACTTTGAACTTTAAAGTTGAGAGAGTCAAATCCTGCAAACCACAGGGTGCTGCAAGAATTATTGCAGTTGAAATTTGATATTGTTTTTCCTATAGAAGTAAACGTGTTTTTCCCCTAGCAGAGTCATCATGCTGACAAACTCATGCAATGGAGCTGTTTAGGTGAATAGCAACACAGAGACCAGAGTAGCAGACAGAATGAGTCCTTATGCAATCTCAAAACAAGGTTACAGGTGGGAGAGTGACCACATGAATATTATATTTTATATATTTGATTACAAGGAAAACGTGTGGCAGTTGACTGTCAATCTATCAGAAGTAAGACTGGTGAACAGATAACTACCTGGGATCTCATAGCTCTTTCAAAGCTTGAGACAGCAGACCTATCTTAATGTCTCCATATGACAATGCAGATAATAATTTTCAGATGTACTGTGACTTTAAGGCAAAGCTATTTCCCATGGTAGAGGATTCTAGGACAAGAGGGCATGACTTCAGGATTGAAGGACGTCCTTTTAGAACTGAGATGTGGAGAAATTACTTTAGTCAGAGGGTGGTAAATCTGTGGAATTTGTTGCCACAGGCGGCTGTGAAGGCCGAATCATTGGGTGTATTTAAGGCAGAGATAGATAGGTTCTTGATTAGGCAGGGCATCAAAGGGTATGGGGTGAAAGCAGGGGAGTGGGGATGACCGGAAAAATTGGATCAGCCCATGATTGAATGACAGAGCAGACTCGATGGGCCGAATGGCCTACTTCTGCTCCTTTATCTCATGGTCTTATGGTCTTATGATCCATTCATACCTTGCCTACCG
This sequence comes from Mobula hypostoma, assembly GCF_963921235.1. NCBI lineage: Eukaryota > Metazoa > Chordata > Chondrichthyes > Myliobatiformes > Myliobatidae > Mobula > Mobula hypostoma. The sequence goes on along the minus strand of NC_086103.1, from coordinate 117,382,998 downwards.
CTTTCAACCATTTCACACCAAGTCCTGAAAGAACTTCGTCAGGACTAATTGAAAGAATTGAAAGAAGTTCTTTCAGTTAGTCCTGACAAAGGGTCTCAGCCCAAAATGTCGACTGTACCTCTTCCTATAGATGTTGCCTGGCCTGTTGCGTTCACCAGCATTTTTTGTGTGTGTTGCTTGAATTTCCAGCATCTGCAGATTTCCTTCTGTTTGCAACCCACTGTCTCATCTGTTTTAACATGGACCTTGTCGCATAAAATGTCTGTTCCAGCACTGAACAAACATGGACATGACGTCACAGCTAGACAGGATGGCAATGCAGATTTTTGGCAGTCTGGCCTTCATTAGTCAGGGCACTGAGTTTAGAGAATGTTATAGTGCAGTTGTACAAGATGTTGGTGAGGCTGCATTTGGAATATTGTGCTCAGTTTTTGTCATCCTGTATTGGAAAGATGCCATTTAGCTAGAAAGATTGCAGCAAGATTTCCAAGGATATTGCCAGGACTTGAGAGACTGAGTAATGGAAAGCATGAGCATGATAGGGCTTCATTCATTAGAGACAGGAACATGAGGAGTGATTTCATAGAGGTGTAGAAACTTATGAGGGGCATTGATAGGGTAAATACACATACTATATTCCACAGGGTTGTGGAATCAAGAACTAGAGAGAACAGGTTTAAAGAGAAAGGGGAAGCTTTAATCAGAACCTGATGAGCACTCTTTCACCCAGAGGGTATCTGTGTGAATGAGTTGCCAGAGGAAGTGGTTGGAGAAGGTATATTAACAACATTCATAACACACTTGGAAAGGAAAGGTTGAGGAGGATGTGGGTCAAACGTGGACAAGTGGGAACAGATTAGAAGTGCATCCTTGTCAGCATGGTCCACTTGGGCCAAAGGGTGGGTCCAGCTGCTTCATGGTTCCATAAATATAAACCTATATTCATACACATATTGAAGATTGCGATTTCTCTCAATGCACTCTCATTTTAACCACTGAGGTCTGAATGGTCTGGTTAGTTTTGAGAACAAATAAATCAAATGCTTGCTGTCTTGTACGTTTTGTGCAGCTGCCATTCTAATCGACAGCAGTCTTCGCTCAATGATCCAGCATAGGATATAGCAGAAATAGGCTGAAGGTTGGTGCTTGTTTATCATGAGTGCTGTCTACCAACTCTACCCTCTGATGATGTCTCTTTCCCTGCTCCCTAACAGAGGGCATTTAACAAATTGAGTCTGAGTAAAAAAGAATCTTGAGAAAGTTTCAGAACAACAGAGCAAGTCTCTCTGTACAGTCTACTCCAAGTACTCAGGTCATTGTGTGTGCCATTTCCATAACCTTGTCAGAAGGTTGTATCCTGATGGAATGTTGACATAAAGATCACTTTCTTTTAGGTGCATGTAAGATATTCCACGGCATCACTTTGTACAAGAGTTTGGTAATTCTCCGTGTGTTCTATTCAACAAACCCTGACTTGCCGCACTTACTGTATTGTCTGTGGAAGATTAGCCGCTGTGATTTCTATCTACAATGAGTAACCTCCCAACTATCCATCGGGAGTAAGCCATTCAGAGGCACTCTGCTACACTTAAGGGCGCCATACATATATTTTAGTTTTCATTTCAGAGTGTGGCAAAATTATTTTGACTATTTGCTGGCCTTTCTTCTCCTTATATTCTTTCTTAGTGATGGAAAATCTATTATCTTTTTTTTGTCACCAATTGGCTTCATTTCGGCCCGTTCAATTACAGTTTTGACGCAGGTGAACACCTACTGACCGGAAGGTATAATTGCAGCATGAATCAACGAGAGAGAAAATAATTGCGAAAGTTGACCTGAGAGATATCGTGGAAATATATGACAGTTCTGTTTAAATGACCATTTATGCACAACCTTCTAAACCCGCCGTATCAGAAGTAAATAGTCTGGAGGGTTCTTTATTCCTTTCTGTCCTGCAACATAAATGCTGGACAATTCCAGACAGCGTGCCCAAGTTTACAATTGATACTACATGATTGCTGTGGTCTGGACTCGGAAAATGCTTCCTACATTTAGATAACATGTTCAGTGATTCAATAATTCGTTTTGCAGCTCAGCATTACTCTGAAAAGCAAGGAAGTGGAGAGATTTAATTGTGAGTTTATCACGAAAACATATATTTACCTAGTAAGTACTAATAATTTTCTTGGATAAATTTCTTCCCGTCTTTCAATATTTAAAAGTGTAAATGGGGGGCAGAGTATGTGATAGGGAATATGCGAACGTTATTGTTCGGGAAACAATGTAAACCGAACGCGGGATGTCACACCAAAATCCCGGGATGAACTTTAGCGCCACTTCCCGTTAGGGAGCAGCACTAAAATTAACCCGCACCAACAGAGCGCCAATCAGGGGTAGCAGCGCGAAATGGCAGTGCAACAGCGGCAGCGGCTCTTGCTGGCAGAATGCCTTTCAATAAAATGCCTGATGTTACGTGCCTGAGCAGAATGTCGTAGCGGGGGATAAGGTATCAAAAATTTGTAGTTTTACTATTGAGAAGTGCATCTACGTAAATTTGTGTTAATGAGCAGGGGTGTCAGAAAGTTTTAATACTACTGAAGCAGAAGGGTTTCTCCAGGACCAGAAAGAGTAGCTAAAGGTAAGTTGCAGTTATGAGAGTCTTAAAATTAGCTGTGATGACGTCGTGAATAAAGTAATTCGTAGCCTTGATTAAAAATATCCACATTTGCTATTCAGAGTGTGCTGGAACTGCAATACAGAATTTAGTACCCGTCTCTGATTTACGTTATAGTGAGCTGCTGCTTTCAACCATTGCAACCCTCTTGAAGGTATCTCAGAATTGCGTTGGGTAGGGAGTTCCAGAATTTAATCCCAAAGAGCTCGTAGGACTGCCCATGTATTTGCAAACCGGAATGGTGTGGAACCTGGAGGTGTTAAATTCTTACTGTATTTTTTGTGTAGTAGAGATCACGGATTTAGCAGGTGCCGTTAGGGTAACGTGGGCAAATAATTGCAGTGCATTTTGTAAACTGTGCGGGAGGATGTTCCATTGTTAGCGTTACACTTATCCGTGCTACTGGAGAGTGTGGGGTGCCTGTTTAATAATGGAAAGATCCTTTTACTGAAGGATACCAATGCCTGACAACAAAGATCTTTTATAATAGTGAATCTTTTAATATAAGTCTGCCTCACATCTTTTGTACCATTTTTACATGTAGTCAATTGGCTGCCTGTAAAAATGCTCCTTCCATCATACATTGGGCATGGGTGTGCTCAGGAAAATGCACAATGGAGATGGATGTTGTTCAGGGAGCACTTGCATGGGGTTGTGGATAGGTTTGTCCCATTGAGGCAGGGAAAAGATGGTAGGGTGAAGGAGGCATGATTGACAAGAAATGTGGAACATCTAGTCAAGTGGAAGAAAGAAACTTACTAAAGGTTTAGGAAGCTAAGATCAGACAGGGCTCCTGAGAGTTACAAGAATGGACTTTGGAGAGATAGAAAAAGACATAAGAAGGCCTTGGTGAGTAGGATTAGGGAAACCCCTAGGTATTCTACACATACGTGAAGAACAGCGTAAGACCAAGCTGAATAAAAGAGGCTGGAGTCGAAGGAATAGGGGAGGTCCTTAATCAATACTTTACTTCAGTATTCACCAGTGAGAGGGAGCTTGACAAATGTGAGATCAGCGTAGGCAGGCTGATACACTGGGACATGGTGAGATTAAGAATGGTGATGTTCTGCAACTTTTGAAAAACTAGGATAGTTAAGTCCCACTGAGCAGACAGGATAGACCCCAGGTTACTATGGGAAGCGAGGGAAGAATTTGTTGTGACTTTGGCAATGATCTTGAGTCTTCACTAGCCACAAGAGTAGTACCAGAAGATTGGAGAGTGGTAAATATTATTCCCATGTTCAAGAAAGGTAACAGGGATAACCCTGTGAATTATAGACTAGTGAGAGTTACAACAGTGGTGGGCAAACTATTGGACAGGATTTGCAAGCATTTGGAGAGGTATAGTCTGATTAGAGATAATCAATGTGCTTTGTGAGGGGCAGGTCGTGCCTCACAGGACTGAATGAATTCTTTGAAAAACAAATTGATGAAGGCAGAGCAGTGGGTATGGTATATATGGATTTTGGTAAGGCATCTGACAAGGTCCCCCATGGTGGAATCATTCAGAGCAAGAGAAATCTGCAGATTCTGGAAATCACAGCATCGCACACAAAATGGTGGAGGAACTCAACAGACCAGGCAGCATCTATGGAAAAGAGTAAGCAGTTGACATTTCAGGTTGAGACCCTTCATCAGAAAGTCAGAGGGAACAGGGAAACTTGTCAGCATTAATTCAAAATTGTCTTGCCCACAGAGGCAGAGGTTGGCAGTCAATGGAGTGTATTCTGACTGGAGGACAGTGACCAGTGGTGTTCCACAGAGTTCTGCTCTGGGTCTCTGTTCTTTGTGATTTTTATAAATGACTTCGATGAGGAAATGAAAGTGTGGATTGGTAAGTTAGTGGATGACATGAATGTCAGTGTTGTTATTTACTGATTTATTTATTTTTGGTGATACAGTGCAGAGTTGGCCCTTCCAGCTATTCAAGCCATGCTGCCTCAGCAACTCCATAACCCCGATTAACCCTAACCTAATCACAGGACACTTTACTATGTCCAATTAGCCTACCGGGTACATCCTTGGACTGTGGGAGGAAACTGGAGCACTCAGGGAAAACCCACACATCCCATGGAGGTACAGAGACTCTTTACAGAATGGTGCCGGATTTGAACTCTGAACTCTGGAACACCCCAAGCTGTAATACTGTTGTGCTAATCGCTACAATACCGTGGCACAAACCACTACGCTATCATGTTGTGGATAGTTCAAAGTAAATTTATTTTTAAAGTACGTACACCATATATAACTTTGATATTCATTTTTCAGCTGGCATTTACAGGAAAGTAAAGAAATACAATAGAATTTTAAGAAAAACCATGCACAACACAGAATGACAAACACCAAATATGCAAAAGAGGACAATTAATTTTAAAAGTAAATAAATAATACTGAGAACATGAGTTGTACAATCATAGAAAGCGAGTCTTTAGTTGTGGAGTCAGTTCGGCATTGAGGTGAGTGAAGTTACCCTCTCTGGTTCTGGAGCCTAATAGGAGGTGAATAACTGTTCCTGAACTTGAGTGTGTGGGATCTAAAGCTCCTGTACTTCCTGCCCAACAGTAATAGTGAGAAGAGAGAGAGATAGGTCAAACACCAGCAGACAGGAAGGGTTTAGGTGGGGGACATTGACTGGCACAGAACACCAGTTTGTTTTCCGTTCTCAGGCCTTGAAACTTTAATCTGGCTTGAAGTCTGTCCTGGCGACCTTTCTTCCGGTGATGACCAACCTTTGTTTCCTCCAGTTTCAGTAACTCCATTCCTGAGAGTCAAGTTCGCCAGATACTCCAGGAGATTGTAAAACTGCGAGTTTGTTTAGACAGTTCAAAAGTATATTTCTTAAAGTGAAATTACTGCTGCCATTTGCAGTGATTGTAATTCAGAAGTGTATTGTGATGAGAATACACATAGATTAAGATGTTAGCTGGCCTGTGCTGGCACCAGTGGGATCAGCAGTTGGTCTGCCACCTGTCTTCAGGAGAAAGAGAGATAAGGAAAACAATGGAGCAGCATTTGGAGATGTTAATGAAGGGACGGGAGAGAGTAATGGAAGGAGAGCTGTCAAGATCGGCTCCCCCTTTGAACCCTGAACTGTTTGAAGTGATGGACAGGCGATACCCCAGCAGGGGGATAAAAAGGGACAAGTTCGCTAAGGCAAGACACACACGACACCCCGAGGTAACGAGACCCTGGAAGCGGTGCGTCTCCCACAAGTTGGTGGGAAGTTTTGGACGGCTGGTCGTGGGACAAGCCATAGACGCACAGGGTGGAAAGGCACGATCGGCGGGAACCTGGTGTGTGTCCACCCTTGCCTGGGTGCCAGGTTCACCGCAGAGAAAGGATCGTATCTGGAAACGGAGGGGTCACGGTCGGTGACCTCAGATGACATCACAAAGGACTCGCCCGAAAGCTGACTGCGAAGGTCTGTGTGGAAGCCGATTGAATATTCATTCGTTTTGCTCTCTCTCTCCTTCCCCCCACACTGTCCATCTCCCACGGCAGCAATTACTGCGAACTGAACTGAACTAAATTGAACTGAACTTTGCGTCACTTTGAAACTGGTCATTTACCCCTAGACAACGATAGAGCTTGATTGATCCTGTTATCTTAATTCTGTGTACATGTGTGTTTATCATTGCTGAACTGTTGCATTTATTATCCTTTTGATTAGAGTACTGTGTTGCTTGTTTCTTTAATAAAACTTTCTTAGTTCTAGTAATCAGACTCCAACTGAGTGATCCATTTCTGCTGGTTCGGCAACCCAGTTACGGGGTACGTAACAGTATCTATAAGAGTATCTTGTAGTTTTATAAGCTGTCTGTATATTGCTAGTATCATTTTGACTCCTTTCCAGTGCCACCTTGACCTCATTTTGTTAGTGTAAAGGTTGTTGTAGGTTACAGGACATCAATTGGATGCAGAGCCAAGCCAAGAAGTGGCAGATGGAGCTCAATCCAGAAATACATGAAGAGATTCACTTAGAAAAGTCATACAAAGATGGAATACAGGGCTAATTGCAGTATCATTAACAGTGTGGAGGAACAGAGGGATCTTAGGATTTATGTCCATAGCTCCCTCAAAGTTAAAGCACAGATTAATAGGGTATGGATTGTTGGCCTTTACTAGACAAGGGATTGAGCTCAAGAGCCTGAGGTAATGTAGCAGCTCTGTAAAACTCTGGTTAGATCATGCTTGGAGTGTTATGTTCAGTTCTGGTCACTTCATTATAGGAAGGATATGGAAGCTTTAGAGAGGGTTCAGGGGAGATTTACCAGGATGCTGCCTGGATTAGACAGCATTTGTTATGAGGATAAATTGAGCGAGCTAAGGCTTTTTTCCTTGGAGTGAAGGAGGATGAGAAGTGACTTGAAAGAGATGTACAAGATGATAAAAGGCATAGATTGAGTGGAGAGCCAGAACGATATTTTTCCTCAGGGAGGAAATGGCTAAAACAAGGGAGCATAACTTTAAAGTGATTGGATGAATATAACCATATAACCATATAACAATTACAGCACAGAAACAGGCCATCTCGGCCCTTCTAGTCCGTGCTGAACTCCTACTCTCACCTAGTCCCACTGACCTGCACTCGGTCCATAACCTTCCATTCCCTTCCTGTCCATATATCTATCCAATTTAACTTTAAATGACAACATTGAACCTGCCTCAACCACTTCTGCTGGAAGCTCGTTCCACACAGCCATCACTCTCTGAGTAGAGAAGTTCCCCCTCATGTTACCCCTAAACTTTTGCACTTTAACTCTCAACTCATGTCCTCTTGTTTGAATCTCCCCCTGTCTCAATGGAAAAAGCCTATTCACGTCAACTCTATCAATCCCCCTCATAATTTTAAACACCTCTATCAAGTCCCCTCTCAACCTTCTACGCTCCAAAGAATAAAGACCTAACTTGTTCAACCTTTCTCTGTAACTTAGGAGATGAAACCCAGGCAACATTTTAGTAAACCTCCTCTGTACTCTCTCAATTTTATTGACATCTTTCCTATAATTTGGTGACCAGAACTGTACACAATACTCCAAATTTGGCCTTACCAATGCTTTATACAATTTCAACATTACATCCCAAAACCTATACTCAATGCTCTGATTAATAAAGGCCAGCATACCAAAAGCTTTCTTCACCACCCTATCCACATGAGATTCCACCTTCAGGGAACTATGCGCCATTATTCCTAGTTCCCTCTGTTCTACAGCATTCTTCAATGCCCTACTATTTACCATGTATGTCCTATTTTGATCAGTCCTACCAAAATGTAGCACCTCACATTTTCCAGCATTAAACTCCATCTGCCATCTTTCAGCCCACTCTTCTAACTGGCCTAAATCTCTCTGCAAGCTTTGAAAACCTACTTCATTATCCACAACACCACCTACCTTAGTATCATCTGCATATTTACTAATCCAATTTACCACTCCATCATCCAAATCATTAATATATATGACAAACAACATTGGACCCAGTACCGTTCCCTGAGACACACTGCTACACACCGTCCTCCAATCTTACACATAGTTATCCACCACTACTCTTTGGCGTCTTCCATCCATCCACTGCTGAATCCATTTTACTACTTCCATATTAATGCCTAACGATTGAACCTTCCTAACTAACCTTCCATGTGGAACCTTGTCAAAGGCCTTACTGAAGTCCATATAGACAACATCCACCGCTTTACCCTCGTCAACTTTCCTAGTAACCTCATCAAAAAATTCAATAAGATTTGTCAAACATGACCTTCCACGCACAAATCCATGTTGACTGTTCCCAATCAGACCCTGTCTATCCAGAAAATTATATATACCATTTCTAAGAATACTTTCCATCAATTTACTCAGCACTAACGTCAAACTCACAGGCCGATAATTGCCAGGTTTGCTCTTAGAACCCTTTTTAAACAATGGAACCACATGAGCAATATGCCAGTCCTCTGGCACCATCCCCGTTTCTAATGACATTTGAAATATTTCTGTCAGAGCATCTGTTATTTCCACACTAACTTCCCTCAAGGTCCTAAGGAATATCTTGTCCGGACCCAGAGACTTATCCACTTTTATATTCTTTAAAAGCGCCAGTACTTCCTCTTCTTTAATCGTCATACTTTCCATAACTACCCTTCTTGTTTCCTTTACCTTAGACAATTCAATATCCTTCTCCTTAGTGAATACCAAAGAAAAGAAATTGTTCAACATCTCCCCCATCTCACTTGGCTCCGCACATAGCTGTCCAATCTGATTCTCTAAGGGACCAATTTTATCCCTCACTATCCTTTTGCTATTTACATAACTGAAGAAACCCTTTGGATTTATTTTCACCCTACTTGCTAAAGCTGCCTCGTATCTTCTTTTAGCTTTTTTAATTTCTTTCTTAAGATTCTTTTTACATTCTTTATATCCTCGAGTACCTCATTAACTCCAAGCTGCCTATATTGTAAATCCCTCTTTTTTCCAAACTATATCCCTTGAAAATCATGGCTCTCTCAAACTTTTAACCTTTCCTTTCAACCTAATAGGAACGTAAAGATCCTGTACCCTTAAAATTTCACCTTTAAATGACCTCCATTTCTCTATTACATCCTTCCCATAAGCCAAATTGTCCCAATCCACGCCTTCTAAATCCTTTCGCATCTCCTCAAAGTTAGCCTTTCTCCAATCAAAAATCTCAACCCTGGGTCCAGTCCTATCCTTCTCCATAATTATATTGAAACTAATGGTACTGTGATCACTGGACCTGAATTGCTCCCCAACGCATATCTCCATCACCTGCCCTATCTCATTCCCTAACAGGAGATCCAACACTGCCCCTTCTCTAGTTGGTACCTCTATGTATTGCTGCAAAAAACTATCTTGCACACATTTGACAAACTCCAAACTATCCAGTCCTTTTACAGAATGGGCTTCTCAGTCAATGTGTGGAAAATTAAAATCTCCCACAATCACAACCTTGTGCTTACTACAAATATCTGCTATCTCCTTACAAATTTGCTCCTCCAGTTCTCGGTCCCCATTAGGTCGTCTATAATACACCCCTATAAGCATCACTGCACCTTTCTTATTCCTCAATTCCACCCAAATAGCCTCCCTGGACTACTCCACTAATCTATCCTGCCAGAGGACCGCTGTTATATTTTCTCTGACAAGCAATGCAACACCTCCCCCTCTTGTCCCTCCTATTCTATTACACCTGAAGCAACGAAATCCAGGGATATTTAGTTGCCAATCACACCCCTCCTGCAACCACGTTTCACTAATAGCTACAACATCATATCTCCAGGTATCAATCCATGCTCTAAGCTCATCCACCTTTCTTACAATGCTCCTAGCATTAAATGTAGGGGTGGGGGGGGGGGTGGTTGAAATATCAGAGGTAGGCTTTCTACACTATCAGAATGGTAAGTGCATCGATCATGCTGCCAAGGGTGTTGATAGAGCCAGGCATATTTGGGACATCAAAGAGACCCTTGGGCACAAGGATGAAAAAAATATGTGAAAGGGAAGGGTTAGATTGATCTTAGAGCAGGTTAAAGAGTCTGTACAATATCATGAGCCAAAGGGCCTGTACATTTTTGTAATCAAAGTCACAGACAGTACCAAGACTATTGTGGCTGCTAGTTCACATCATACACTGCAAAATTCCTTGTCATGACCTCTTCTTGAACTGAGTGGGTCTGCTCCAGGTACTCAGTGCAGCACCAACAGTTGTCAATAAACTGAAAAAGACTATTTGATTGACACACCTTCTGCAAATGGTTGTCACACATGGTCTCCCAGTTAAAGATTAACCAGAAGTGAGTCTATTTGGCTTCTAAGATCAGAGGGTATTCTGGTACTTCCAGTCCAAAGCTAGTCGGCAACTAATTGTTTGTAATTTAAAAAAATGTTGTTAGTTTTCAAAATTTCCCTGCATGTTTCTCTTTCTTATTTGATCTAAACTTTTTGTCATTTTATGTATTTAACTTCTAAATCATTCAGCCGTTGATGGTTTTTCCTTGATTAGCTTTGCCATTACATCTATGGCCATGAATCTAATCTAATGGCTAATGAAACACACTGTTAAATTTGAAGTTAAGGTCATGGGAGTCCTGTTGCCCTGTTAACACCATTATCAGATTTCACTACCAGCATATTACACTCAAAATATTTTCAAGTTAAAGGGTAAATGAAAAGCCCATGCTATCGATGCATATTCTGACATGACTTGTTCCAGAAATAGCCTTCAAAAAGATTTGAATGAAAAAATTGCATGTGTATAATATAAGAATATATTATACACATAATACATTAATACAGCGGTCCCCAACCACCGGACCGCGGACCGGTACCGGGCCACAAAGCATGCGCTACCGGGCCGCGAGGAAACGATATGATTTGGCGATATGAGTCAGCTGCACCTTTCCTCATTCCCTGTCATGCCCACTGTTGAGATTGGACACACGCGAGGTCATTACCTGCGCGTCATCCATGTCAGCGCTGGAAGGAGATCAACACCTCGAGCTTGCAAATGACGACAGGCTGAAAAGTATGTTTGACATAACATTTCTGCCTGCATTCCGGATCAAAGTCAAGGCTGACTATTCTGAGATAGCCACGAAAACACTGAAAACGTTGCTTCCATTTCCAACATATCTCTGCAATGAATGCAACAAAAACTAAATTGCAGAATAGACTGGATATAAGGAACCCCCTTCGAGTATCGCTGTCTCCCATCACCCCTCGATAGGACCGTGTTATTGCAAGAAAACAAGCCCAGGGCTCCCACTGATTCAGCAATATTGGTGTGTTACAATGATTTTATATGTTCATACGGCGAAAATATGTGCTGTGTGTTTAATATCCAAACGTTACTTAAAATGTTATGATGCTATTGACTTATATAACCATATAACAATTACAGCAAGGAAACGGGCGATCTCGGCCCTTCTAGTCTGTGCCGAACGTTACTCTCACCTAGTCCCACCGACCTGCACTCAGCCCATAACCCTCCATTCCTTTCCTGTCCATATACCTATCCAGCTTTTCATTAAATGATAATATCGAACCTGCCTCTACCACTTCTACTGGAAGTTCGTTCAACAATTACTTCAAGCTCCCCTGTCCTCCCCTGATAATTGACTTATCGCTATATTCATGCGAGGAAAATATGTGCTGTGTGTTTAATATTAAATTTGTTAGATAAACCCTTTGAGAAACGAAATTGAGTGTATGTGTTAGCCATTTATCACCTATATTGCGGTGATGATTAACGCCCCCCCCAAACAGAATCGCCAAAAACGATTTGCAGAAAAAAAATCGGCACGAACACGCATGCGCACTGGTGCCCGTGCAAGGCTTCATGGTTATTGTAGTCTTTCTCGGGGTAAGTCTTTCTTGTCCGTTGGCAACCCTACCCCCCCACTGGTTGGCCGGTCCGCAAGAATATTGTCAATATGAAACCGGTCCGCAGTGCAAAAGAGGTTGGGGAACCCCTGTATTAATATACATGTGTATAATATAATATACATAATATACAAGCTCTCCTCTACAATCACTCTGAGCCCCGGTGCCCCACAAGGCTGTGTACTCAACCCCCTGCTGTACTCACTGTACACCCATGATTGTGTAGCCAAGTTTCCATCGAACTCGATATATAAGTTTGCTAATGATACAACAACTCTAGGCCGTGTCTCGGGTAATGATGAGTTTGAGTACAGAGAGGAAATTAAGAATCTGGTGGCATGGTGTGAAGACAATAACCTATCCCTCAACGTCAGCAAGATGAAGGAATTAGTTGTTGACTTAAGAAGGAGTAGCGGACCGCATGACCCAATTTACATCAGTGGTGCGCAAGTGGAACAGGTCAAAAGCTTTAAGTTCCTCGGGGTCAATATCACAAATGACCTGACTTGGTCCAACCAAGCAGAGTTCACTGCCAAGAAGGCCCACCAGTGCCTTTACTTCCTGAGAAAACTAAAGAAATTTGGCCTGTCCCCTAAAACCCTCACTAATTTTTATAAATGTACCGTAGAAAGCATTCTTCTAGGGTGCATCACCACCTGGTATGGAAGTTGTCCTGTCCAAGACCAGAAGAAGCTGCAGAAGATCGTGAACACAGCGCAGTACATCACACAGACCAATCTTTCGTCCTTGGACTCACTTTACACAGCACGCTGTCGGAGCAGTGCTGCCAGGATAATCAAGGACACAACCCACCCAGCCAACACACTTTTCGTCCCTCTTCCCTCCAGGAGAAGGCTCAGGAGCTTGAAGACTTGTACGGCCAGATTTGGGAACAGCTTCTTTGCAACTGTGATAAGACTGCTGAACGGATCCTGACCCGGATCTGGGCCGTACCCTCCAAATATCTGGACCTGCATCTCGGTTTTTTTTGCACTACCTTACTTTCCATTTTTCTATTTTCTACTTATGATTTATAATTTAATTTTTTAATATTTACTATCGATTTGTAATCCAGGGAGCAGGAAGCGCAGAATCAAATATCACTATGATGATTGTATGTTCTAGTATCAATTGTTTGGCGACAATAAAGTATAAAGTATATAGGAAATAATATATGGCCTCAGGAATATGAAACTGCTTTAGTTCATTTTTTAAAAGTGTGGCCATTCTACTTAGTTAATAGCCAATTTTCACTTGCATACAAAACCGACAAACAATGCTGTGTTTGTTGGTCCTATGTCTGTTTTGCTACATTATTAAATCATTTGAAATATTATTCTACGCACTTATCTGCATTTTTATATTCTATCAAATTTAATTTTTAAAAGAGTAGTATCCTTGAATTTGAAATCTGACAGCAAAACCACCAAAATTTTTACTTGTCTATATTTTTCACTAGATGGAGCTTTTGTAGTATTCAAAGCAAAAAGAGGGGTTCAAATGCTGTGTAGTTTCCTTTCAGGAATGTGGACATTTAACACCTTAGTAACACCAAGATTATAGACTAGTTATTGACAAACTGTTTCCAACCTTGTTATTTTGTATTTCACTTCACAGCTGTTTGTGCCTGCTTTGGATATCAAGTACAACTTTGGTATGAAATGGTTTAGGATTCACCCCTCGGCTAAACTTGTGTTGAGCATCAATGTGAAAAAAGTACAGTCAACCTACTCTTTTCCATAGATGCTGCCTGGCCTGCTGAGTTCCTCCAGCATTTTGTGTGTGTTGCTCAGATTCCCAGCATCTGCAGGTTTTCTCTTGTTTGTAAACTTGAGTTGATATTGGGTAATACTTTTATTACAAAATATATTGAAAAGAATATCAAATATTAGTCTCTCTCTCTCTCTCTCTCTCTCTCTCTCTCTCTCTCTCCATCAGCACAGGTCACATGTCAATGCTTTTGCAACATTTTACACTTTTAAGTTCCCAATTAGAGCATTTGACTGGAGGACTATAAAACTTATTCTCACAGCAATGCTGGCTTCATTCTATCCATCTCTCATTTGCAACTTAAAATTGACTTATTTTCCAAGTTCTGCCTAAGCATTTATAACCTAAAATATAAGCTCTGTCTGTCTCCCCATAGATAAGAATGTTTTCAGCATTTTGGGGTTTTATTTCAGATTTCCAGCATCTACGGTTTTGATTTTCAGATTCTTTGGAAGATCTGGAGGAGATACTCTTGGGCAGAGAGGGATAGTGAAGTTGCTGCTGAGATTCCCAACTCAGCAATTAGCATAGTAAGTGCAAACCAACTGAAAATGGCCTAATGGAGCTGGGTTATTCATAATTCATTCCTCGAACTCTTAAATGAGTAATCCCATATATGACAAGCATGCATAATAAGTTCTTAATATAATAAGCAACATTTATGGCAGATCTTGCTGGTTTAGTTGATAATTCAAATGTATTATTATTTATTACTTTAGCACTTATAAAACAAACAATGATTACAACTGGGCAACTTGTGCAGGTTTCTCTTCAGACTCCAGATTGCACAATTTTGCATTTCATGTGAAAGTTGAAACAATACAATGGAAGGAGAATTTTATTGATTTATCCCCGATAAATAAATTTTTGTTACTTTTTTTAAACAAAGTTCAAAGTAAAATTTTTTACCAGAATACATACATGTCACCGCATAGAACCCTGAGATTCTTTTTCCCGTGGGCATACTCAGCAAATCTACAGAAGGGTAACTGTAAACAGGATCAATGAACAAGAAACTTGGCAAATGCAAAAATAAATAAATAGCAATAAATAACAAGAGCATGAAATATCAAGTTAAAGAGTCTTTAAAGTGAGGCCATCGGTTGTGGGAACACCAGAAGTAGAATGAGTGTAGTTATCCTCTTTTGTTCAAGAGCCTGATAGCTGAGGGGTTGTAACCGATCTTGAACCTGGTGGTGTGAATCCTGAGGGAGTTGAGCCTTCTGCCTGATGGCAGCAGCTAGAAAAGAGCGTGGCTTGGGTGGTGAGGATCTTTGATGATGGATGCTGCTTTTCTACAGCAACATTGCATGTAGATATACTCAATGGTTGGGAGGGCTTTACCCTTGATGTACTGGGCTGAATGCATTACCTTTTGTAGGATTTTCTGCTCAATGGCATTGGTGTTCCCATGCATGCAGCCAGTCAATAACTTTCCACCACACATCTATAGTAGTTTGTCAAGGTTTTTACAACATGCCAAATCTCCACAGTCTCCTAAAGAAGTAGAGGTGCTGTCGTACTTTCTTCACAATAATATTTATATGATGGGTCCAGGACAAGTCCTCTGAGATAGCGGCACCCAGGAATTTAAAATAACTGACCCTCTCCAACTCAGACCCTCTGGTTCCCCTCTCCTGAGGTACACAATCAGTCCTTGGTCTTGCTGACACTGAGTGAGAAGTTGTTGTTATTATATCACTCAGCCAAATTTTCAATCTCCCTCCTGTATGCTGATTCCACACCCCCTTTGACACAGCCCACAATGGTGGTGTCATCAGTAAACTCGTATAGGGCATTGGAGCTGTACTTAGCCACATAGTCAGAGGTGTGAAACGAGTAGAGCAGGGAGCTAAGCACACATCCCTGTGGTGCTCCTGTGCTGATGGAGATCGTGGAGGAGATGCTTTTGCCAATCCAAACAGACTGGGGTGTATAAGTAAGGAAATCCAGGATCCAATTGCACATCGGGTTATTGAGGCCCAGGTCTCAGAGTTTACTGACTAGCTCTGAGGGGATGATGGTATTGAATGCTGAGCTGTAGTCGATAAAGAGCATCCTGATGTATGCATCTTTGCTGTCCAGATGTTCCAGGGTTGAGTAAAGAGCCAATGAGATGGCATCGGCTGTAGACCTGTAGCTTCAGTGGGCAAAAAGTCACCTCTCAGGCAGGAGCTGATGTGCTCCAACACCAGGCTCTCAAAACACTTCATCACTATGGATGCAAGTGCCACTGGGGGATGGTCACTTAGACAGGTTACCACACTCTTCTTGGGCACCGGTGTGACTGAAACCTGCTTGCAGCAGGTGGGTAGCACACATTGCTGGAGCGAGAAGTTAAAGATATCCGTGAACATCCCGGCCAGTTGGTCAGCACAGGTCCTCAGTACTCAGCCAGTACTCTGTCCGGATATACAGGGTGCCACTCAGTGGCGGCGCCAGAGATTTTTTCTTGCTGGTGCTACAGTGGGGCTGAATTATTCAGTGATGGTGCTGAGGGATGTACCCTCTGGTAATATGTATTTGCAAGGCCAGATGCGTGGTGTTCAGAAGTCAGTTTCAAGCATTATGTGCCTACTATAAATGCCTCTGTTGATTCACAAGCAACAGCAATTGATAAATGTAATATAGAAGTGAACTGTGATAGTGTCAACAGCATCGGAGACAACCCGGGCTACACAGAGCATAAACAAACAAACCAACAAAGCATCCGACCCACAGCGTACAACGTCAATCACGCACCAATTCCGCAATCAGCGTCAAATGCGTGCTTTTCAACTGAAAAACACAACACTAACCCACAATGTCCACTGCTATTCGCATTACGTAGACAGACAATGCCAAAAGATACACCGTTATTAAAGTCAAATAAGGCAAACAACAGATGCAAGGCTTTACCAGGAGTTGGACAAATCGTATTCTGACCATGCAATACCTCAATTAATTCGGCTACTGAATTTAAAACAAAAATCAACAGAATCACCGCTTGGAAGACTAAGCAAAATCAGTAGGCTTAGTAACAGAAAATGTAATAGTTTAGGATTTGCAGGAAACGTAAGGACTATGAGATATCCACCACAAAGTAATAATAATAACAATCAGCATTAGCCTTGGCCCAAATTTTTAAAAAAACTCAACTGCACTCACCATGGATGTTTTCAGAGAAGCACAATCCGTCTGTTGTTGTGATTGGTGGTGAAAGCATCAATGATTTTCTGGATGTCAAGTGCTTTGGCCTTCTGGCTGTTTATGGCCAACAGGGTCAAGTTGCTGTTCCGAGCATCGCCGCTGCTATTTCTTAGGTAGTTTTTGAGATGTCTGAGGCAAGAGAAACTCTGTTGGCATGAGGCAGATGTCACAGGCAGAGTCAGTGATATGCAGATTTGTTTGTATAAATCTATAAATGCATCGTGGTAGGGTCTCATCGGAGCTAGAAATTGCACTGTGTCATTCAATGTCTGTCCTTGCTAGAGACTCAACCACAGCCCTCATATACACACGATTTTCTTGGACAATCTTTGCAAGTTCTTTGTCGAGCATATTTCCCAATCTTGGACTGTCTTGTTTTCTCAATCTGAATTTGGCCCGTGCCTCCATAGCAAACTTCTGAGCTGCACTTACATGGTGGGTTTTGAAAGCTGTTGTAGCTTTCCACCAGTTGCGGTAACCGGTGACAGTGAAGGTAAACTCAGAATGGAACCCATGTCCTCCACACAGGAAATGCCTGCACGCGAAGCAGAACATAGCATCTTTCATGATCAGGTATTCCAGTCAGTCAAACCAGCCACGAATAAAACTCCTTTGCTGATTGCCAAACTGTTGCAAGCAGTGAAGGGTACTTTTTCAATGCTGGCCGACAGGGTTCTTCCTCAGGCTGCTGGCTAACATCGCTAACAGTATTCCCAGTAGCACTAAGAACAGCTTCATCCACGTTCTCTTCCAAATCCTGCTCCATTTCTTGTTCCTCTACTTCGCCCTCACACTCCTTCAATGAACTGCAGTCGTCCTCATCCCCACTTACTTCTTTCTGCATGTCACTTTCAATTAAGACAGGCTCAGGCTGAGACACTACTGATACCTCTGGATGAGGTCGTTTTCTCACTAAAAATCGATCCATTTTTCACACCGGCCAAAATAATGCACGTGCCAGGCCCACGCTAGCTTGTAAAAGCACAATGTGCACGTGTGGGGGGGGGGGGCATCTGTTAGTGTTGCGAGACCACGGTTCTGCGCCTGGATGTATACTATCAACGTGTGAGTGAGAGTGAGTTACATCACCACCTTAAGTGATCTTAGATCAGCTTAACTGATCTGAGGACAGCAGCGGCGAGACATTGACAACAAACGAATAAGCAGAAGTGTAGAGTGGATCTGACAGAGTTTATAACTTTATTGCTGCGTGGGTGCTATGGTAACTGGGGGCGCTGTTTCACTAGATCAACTGGAGAAACAAGCTGTAGTCAAAACTATACAGAGAAAGCAAAGCAGCTGCAATTTGTATGTGAAATTTCAGTTAATTTCTTGGTTGTTCTACGCTGGTGCTATTGCAATTTCTCCTGGGGCTATAGCACCAGCTATCACCACCTTAGCGTTGCCCCTGGTGCCACTGTAGCGTAGCGGTTAGTGTAATGCTAATACAGCTTGGGGCATCGAAGCTGAGTTCAATTCTGATGTCCTCTGTAAGAAAGTTTGTAAGTTCTTCCTGTGAGAGATAGGATTTCCTCTGGGTGCTCTGGTTTCCTCCCATTCTTAAAAAAAAATACCGGTTAAAAGGTTAATTGGTCATTGTAAATTGTCCTGTGATTAGGCCAGAGTTAATTAGGTGGGTTGCTGGGCAGTGTGGCTCACCGGGCTGGAAAGGCCTGTTCTGTGCTGAATCTCTAAATAAATAAAAAAGTAGATTGCTATCATTTCTTAGTAAGCAAAGGCTAAAAGTTAACATTTCTACAACTTAACAAGAAATCAAGAGTGATATACAGAGGTTTCTGACAGCTTGAGTAACATTTCATGCACACCAGAAATTCTGCAGATGCTGGAAATCCAGAGCAACACATACAAAATGCTGGAGTAACTCAGCTCAGGTCATCTATGGAAATGAATAAACAGTTGACGTTTCAGGCTGACACCCCTCATTCTGGACCAGAAAGGAAGGAGGAAGATGCCAGAATAAAATGTGGAGGGAGGGAAAGGAAACTATCTGGAAGGTGACAGGTGAAGCCAGGTGGAAAGGTCGAGGGCTGCAGAAGAAGGAATCTAATAGAGGAGAGTGGTCCATAGGAGAAAGGGCAGGAGGAGGGGACCCAGCGGGGAGTGATAGGTAGATGAGAAGAGGTAAAAGGCCAGAGTGGTGAATAGAGGAAAAGGGTAGGGGGAGGGAAATTTTATTTTAATGGAAGGAGAAATCAATATTCATGTCATCAGTTTGGAGGCTACCCAAATGGAATACATGATGTTGTTCCTCCACCCTGAGGGTGGGATCATCTTGACCCAAGAGGGGGCCGTGCACCGACATATCAGAAAGGGAATTGGGATCGGAATTAAAATGTTTGCCACTGGGTAGTTCCCCTTTTGGTAGATAGAGCGAAGATGCTTGATGAGCAGTCCCCCAATTTATGATGGGTCTCCTTAAATTCTTCTTTTATCCTTTTTAAAGAGATTTACCAGATTCTTTTTCATGACTGTAATGAGCGGAGTGGTATAGAATTAGTCATGATCAAAAAGACACATTGAGGAACTCAGCTATCAAGGAAACCCTTGGGACTGGAAGAGACTGAGATGACAGAGAAAGCAAGGCTAAGAATTCTTGAACTGGAAGCCATTGTAGATTGGCAAGCATAAGGCAAATGCAATTCAGTGCAAGATAGAACACAAGCAACAAAGTTTTGGATGACTTTGTCAATAGAGATTTACCAATATGATTTAGTGGGAAGTGCATTGAAGTAGTAAATTCTGGGTGTATCAAAGGTGCAGATGAGAATCTTTTGCATCTAAAATAATGCACATGAAACAACAACTGAGAATGATTCTGAAGGTAAAGTAAGGAATGACAATAAGGTTATTTATCCTGGAGCTATAGAATAGTTTGGAAAATGTTCTAGGTTATTAATCAGTAGCAATAATGTGTTCTTGCGAGATAAGTTCACTTGCTTAGAGGTTCTGAAACATGCTGAATCTGTCAGCATGCAGTTGTTACTGAACCAGTGGTGTTTGCAATGGATTGGGCAAGTTCTTGGATGGATAACAGTTGGATATTCTCTATGGGTGTGTTCCCCAAGGGATTAAGGTCTGTTGTATGTCCATATCTTTACTACAAAAATAACTTTATTTGAGAAATTTGCAAAAATGGACATAGATGACTTAGAGATGGCAAAGGGTTCAGGTCTCTGGGAGGGCATTGCAAGACGTAAGGTCACACGGCAAGCTTTGGTGACTGAGAAGAGGGAACGAGAAATCTCATCTTCTCAGTCTACTGCCTTCACCTGAAGCTACTGCAGCAGAAACAGCCAATGTTGGAGTGAAGTATCTGAGGGAATGACCCCATCATCCCCACTGTGACTGACTAAAATGGTACCACTAAATGTTGATCTGCTCCCTCACATTACTATTTACACCTGAAACCTCTTATAGAAATCAAATCTTGCTGAGGTCTGCCTGGTCTTCAATGGACAAAATATTCCACTTGGATCCTTCCTAGTCTGTATATTTCCCAACTGCAGTGTCTAGCATAATATAAACAAAATCACTTAGCCATGGCCCTATTCTTAATGAAGGGTAAGAAAACATTAAATGTAACAGCAAAAACTTGATTAGTATTTCGAAGCTCAATTTTATTGATCCAACTACGTTCCTTTATTTTGTAGATAAACCACTGAAATGGAGGCAGTAACAAACGGGTTAGAGAAGAATGGTCAATTACAGTAAGGTTCTTTGCTTTATGTTCTTTGTTTTATATTCTGAGTAAAATGAAAACCAAAAAGTGTGGTATTATGCAATAATCTCAATCAAATCTACTTTTATGGAAAACTTTATAGCCATGAAAACACAGAGGGACAGGCAGTCTGTAGTGCTGAGATTGCCAGTTGTCTGCACCCTGGACCACGCTATCATTTCCACCACGGTCCTGTGCAGTCACCCGCTGAGAGTCCATTTCGTAGCTCATATGCAGGGCCTTTCAAGCTCTTCCACCATAGCTCAGGCTGCATCTGGGGAAAGAGAAACCAAGTCAATGCTTCAGTTCAGGCTCCCTTCTTCAGAACTGGAGAGATGAAAAGAATATATATTATTAAATTGCAGAAAAAGTGCTGTGAGGGATGGGCAGGGAAGACTCAGTACCTGTGTTTGGATGAGGCCAACATAGCCTTGGGGATAAATTGTATGGGTTCTCTAGTCAATTAGATTAATGGAAAGTTAACGAATGCTAACATTGACAACTGCCTCTGCTAGCTCATCTAACTAGATGACCCAATACAAATCATTTCCAATAGAGCAAAGGAAATATCTGTAAAAGCCAGTGTTATCGGTAGCTAAGTTTAGGAATCATTCACTGTGGCCTCCCTGACCTGCTGAGTGTTTCCAGCATCTTCTTCTTTTATTCCAGTATCTGTGTTCGTTTGGATTTTCTTACACTTTTCCCTGAGAAGGCAGGCCATCTACTTAATCACTTTTTGAAAAGTTAGTCCTACTGTTAGTACATTGTTCTAATAGTTTTACATGGGATTATCAGTTTTGACGTTATTATCAAAGCCTATAGTGTGGGAACTTCAATCTTCAGTTTCAAACAAAAGTATTATGAACTTGACCACTGTCGGAACATTGGGATTTGCTGCTTTGTTTGTCAATTTGTTCAAATTCAAAAAGGCTTCTGAAAATTGCATACCAAATCTATAGGAATATTTTTATGTCTTGATCTGGTTCACATCAATCCAAAATTAATCAGAGGCAGCGACTTCCATTAGAAATATTGGTGAAATTATTATATGTACTCGGTCTATCTCTTTAGCATGCTTTACCTTATATCACTGGAAAAGCTCAGGAAGATAGTCAGGATCTATTAAATAGATTTCTTTTAGAGCTGAAAATATCAAATTAAAGTATGAGTGCAGCACACATTATGTATTTTTTCATTTTTAATTTTATTAAAATGTGAAAGTATTTTTTATTGCTTTCACCACAATATCAGGGGATCCTCTTGTGAAGAAGAGCTCCAGGAACTATTGCATCAAATCAATGTCATGGTGAACCGGAAAAAAATTGAATGGGAACAACAGTCGCAAAGTCTTGAGACTCAGCTTGAAATGCGTGAGCTAGAATTGGTCAATGTACGCACATGCCTTGATTCAAAACAGCATGAGGTAAGGAAGCAAAGGCCGCAGGTATTTGGATATATTTATTGACCAAAGAACAGCCAGGTAGAAATGACACTTTTCATAAGAGATTCTGCAGATGCTGGATATCTGAAGCGACACGCACAAAATTTTGGAGGAACTCAGCAGGTCAGGCAGCATCTATGGAAATGAATAAACAGTCGATGTTTCGGGCTGAGACCCTTCTTCAGGACTGGAAAGGAAGGGGGAAGAAGCCAGAATAAGAAAGCGGGGGAGGGGAGGGGAAGGAATACAAGCTAGAAGGTGGTAGATGAATCCGGGGGGGGGGGGGTGAAGTAAGATGCTGGGAGATGATAGGTAGAAAAGGTAAAGGGCTAGAGACAAAGGAATTTGATAGTAGAGGAGAGTGGACCATGGAAGAAATGGATGGAGGCTATCATTTCCTACAAAGTGAAACCTAACATCATGAATAGCAGTGAAGCTTCACTCACAGATGAGCTCAAAGCCTTTTAGATTAAGAGAACACTCAGTCCTCTTTTATTGTCATTTAGAAATGCATACATGCATTAAGAAATGATACAATGTTTCTCCAGAGTGATATCACAGAACACAAGACAGGCCAAAGACTAACACTGACAAAACCGCATAATTATAACATATAGTTACAGCAGTGCAAAGCAATACCATAATTTGATAAAGAACAGACCATAGGCACAGTAAAAAAAAGTTCTCAAAGTCCTGAGTCGATGGACTCCTGAGTCCCCGATAGCAGGCGGCAAAAGGGAGAAGCTACCTGCCATAAACCCCCAGGCACCGTCAACTTGCCGATACCTTGGAAGCAGCCGACCCCAGCCGACCCTGGGCCCATTCGTCTGAAAACTCCGAGCAGCCTCTCTGATACAGCCTCCCGTGCGCCATCCTCTGCCGAGCGCCTTCGACCTCACCCTGGCCACTGAAACACGCAAAGCTGAGGATTTCGAGGCCTTCAGCTCTGGAGATTCCGGTTACCACACAGTAACAGCGGTGGCAAAGCAGTCATTTCAGAAGTTTTCCAGATGTTCCGCTGTGCTCTCACGTCTGTCTCCATCAAATCAGAATTGTGCACGATCCCCTACTTGACAAATAACAGATATTCATCACCGAAGTGGCCACGCGCGCTGTCGTCCCGCCGCCATCTTCTCCCCACTCCTGGGAGAACTGTTTTGAAGGGAAGAATAAAACTACATCTGGGTGAATCCCTGCAGCATCCGGTGACTCTAGTCTCTGTCTCAGTGGGGATCTTCAGAACATCTTTCACTAGGGTAAACCCTCACAACACATCAGGACATGGTGTACCTGAAAACCTGTGCCAACCAACTGGTGGGATTGTTCAAGGACACGTTAGGTCTCTCCCTTCTGCCATTGGATGTTCCCACCTGCTTCAAAAGTGTGACTTTCATACCGGTGCTCGGGAAGAGCAGAGCGAGCTGCCTCAATGACTAGCGCTCGGTGACATTCACATCTACTGTGAGGAAGTGCTAGAATCAACTCCTACCTAGAATCAAGCAGCTGGACCTGCAGCAATTTACCTACCACCACAATAGGTCTACAGTGGATGCCATCTCACTGGCTCTCTGCTCAGCCTGGGATCACCTGGACAGTGGTAATATCTACATCAGGCTGCTGTTTATTGACTACAGCTCAGCATTCAACACAATCATACCCTCAGTTCTAATAACAAGCTCCAAAGCCTGTGCTTCTGTATCTCCCTCTTCAACTGGATCCTTGACTTCCTCACCAGGAGACCACAGTCTGTGCAAGTTGGAAATAACATCTCCTCCTGACTGACAGTCAACACTGGCGCACCTCAAGGATGGGTGCTTAGCCCACTGCTCTACTCTCTCTACATCCACAATGGTGTGGCCAGGCGCAGCTCAAATGCCATCTGGAAATTTGTTAACGATACAACTATTGTTGGCAGAATTTCAGATGGTGACCAGGCGTACAGGAGAAAGATAGATCAGCTGGTTGAGTGGTGTCACAATGACAATCTTGCACTCAATGGCAGACCAAAGAATTGATTGTGGACCTCAGAAAGGAAAACTCAAGGGAACTCACACCAGTCCTCAGCAAGTGATCAGAAGTGGAAAGGGTGAGCAGTTTCAGGTTCCTGGGTGTCAACGTCTGAGGAGCTAACCTGGCCCCAACATATTGATGCAATTACAAAGCAGACATGACAGCAGCTAAATTTCATTAAATGTTTGAGGAGAAGTGGTACATCACCAAAGATACTCGCAAATTTCTTTAGATGTACCAAGGGGAATATTCTAACTGGTCACATCACCGTCTGGTATGGAGGGGCCACTGCACAGGATTGGACAAAACTGCAAACTCAACCAGCTCCATCATGGGTGGCAGCATGCAGGACCCCTTCAAAAGACAATGCCTCAGTAAGGTGGCATCCATCACTCAGGACACCTGCAACCCAGGACATGCCCTCTTCTCATTGCTACCATCAATGAGAAGGTACTGGCACCTGAAGACACGCACCTAATGTTTCAAAAACAGCTTCTTCCCCTCCGCCACCAGATTTCTGAATGGACAACAAAGCCATGAACACTTCCTCAGCAACACACACACAATGCTGGAGGAACTCAGCAGGTCAGGCAGCATTTATGGAAAAGAGTAAACAGTCGACATTTCGGGCCAAGACCCTTCATCAGGACTGGAAGGAAAAATGAGAAGTCAGAGTAAGCAAGTGGGGGGAAGGGAGTAAGAAATACAATGTAGTAGGTGATAGGTGAAACTGGGAGGGGGAGGAGTGAAGTAAAGAGCTGGGAAATCGATTGGTGAAAGAGATAAAGCGCTGGAGAAGGGAGAATCTGATAGAAGAGGACAAAAGGCCATGGAAGAGAGGGAAGGAGGAGACACCAGAGAGAGGCGATGGGCAGGGTGAGGGATAAAGTGAGAAATGGAAATGGGAATGAGGAATGGTGAAGGAGGTGGTGGGGGGTGGGAGGGACAATTACTGGAAGTTCGAGAAATCGATGTTCATGCCATGAGGTTGGAGGTGACCCATACAGAATATAAGGTGTTGCTCCTTCAACCTGAGTGTGGCCCCATTGCAGCATACCTCAACTCTGTTTTATCCCCCGGATTCAGTCCCTTCCTACCTACATCTGTGACACTTCACACGCTCTTGATCTTTTCAATGATTTTGAGTTCCTTGGCCCTGATCGTCTCATTATCACTATTGATGTCCAGTCCCTATACACCTCCATCCCCCACCAGGAAGACCTCAAAGCTCTCCATTCCTTTCTGGACAACAGGCCCAATCAGTTCCCACCACCACCACTCTCCTCCATTTGATAGATCCGGTCCTCATTCTTAATAATTTCTCTTTCGGCTCCTCCCACTTCCTTCAAACAAAACGTGTAGCCATGGGCACTCATATGGGTCCCAGCTATGCCTGCCTTTTTGTCGGCTATGTGGAACAGTCTATGTTCTAAGCTTACACAGTTATCACGCCCCAACTTCTCCTAAGCTACATCAATGACTGCATTGGCGCTGCTTCCTGCACCCATGCAGAGCTCAATGACTTTAGCTTTGACTCCAATTTCCACCCTGCCCTAAAATTTACCTGGTCCATTTCCGACACCTGCTCCTCTTTCTCGATCTCTATCTCTGGAGACAGCTTATCTACTGATGTCTATTATAAACCCACTGACTTTCACAGCTACCTGGACTATACCTCTTCCAACCCTGTTAATTGTAAAAATGCCATCCCCTTCTCTCAATTCCACCATCTCCACTGCATCTGCTCTCAGGATGAGGCTTTTCATTCCAGACTAAGGAGATGTCCTCCTTCTTTGAAGAAAGGGGCTTCCCTTCCTCCACCATCAATGCTGCCCTCAACCACATCTCTTTCTTTTCATGCGCGCCTGCCCTCACACAATCCTTCTGCCATCCCACCAGGAATAGTGTTTCGCTTGTCCTCACCTACCACCCCACCAGCCTCCACGTCCAGCACATAATTCTCTGTAACTTCCGCAGTCTCCAATGTGATCCCACCATCAAGCACATCTTTCCCCCCCCCCCCCCCAACACTCTGTGCTTTCCACAGGGAGTACTCCCTTAAGGACGTCCTTGTCCATTCATCCCTCCCCACTGATCTCCCTCCTGGCACTTATCCTTGCAAATGGAACAAATGCTATACCTCCTCCCTCACTACCATACATGACCCCAAACAGTCCTTCCAGGGGAGGCAACATTTTACCTGTGAGTCCACTGGGGTCATCTACTGTATCTGGTGCTCCTGGTCTGGCACCCTGTATATTGGTGAGAGCCGACATAGATTAGGAGGCCACTTTGCCAAGTACCTACCAGAAAAAGCGGGATCTCCCAGTGGCCACCCATTTTAACTCCACTTCCCATTCCCATTCTGACATGTCAGTCCATGGCCTCCTCTACTGCCACAATGGGACCACACTCAAGTTGGAGGAGCAGCACCTTCTATTCCATCTGGGAAGCCTCCGACCTGATGGCATGAACATTGAGTTTGGACTTCTAGTAATTGCCCCTCCCCCACCCTCTCCTTTACCATTTCCCATTCCTGTTTCCCTCTCTCACCTTATCTCCTTACCTGCCCATCACCTCCCTCTGGTGCTCCTCTCCCTCCCTTTTTTCCATGGTCTTCTACCCTCTCCTATCAGAATCCCCCTTCTCCAGCCCTTTATCTCTCTCACCAGTCAACTTCCCAGCTCTTTACTTCACCACTCCTCCCCCGCCCCCCAGTTTCACCTACCACCTAGTACTCTTTCTCTCCTCCCTCCACCTTCTTACTCTGACTTCTCATCCTTTTTCTTCAGTCCTGATAAAGGGTCTCAGTCCGAAACGTCAATTGTTTACTCTGTTCCTTAAATGCTGCCTCGCCTGCTGGGTCCCTACTTTTTGCAGAGGTAGCTCCCTCCGTGAATCCCTCGTCCATTTATTCCTCCCCACTATTCTCCCTCCTGGCATTTATCCCAGCAAGTGGAAGAAGTGCTACACCTGCCCATTCAACTCCTCCCTCACTTCCATTTAAGGCCCAAACTGTCCTTCCAGGTGGCTAACATTTCACCTGTGAATCTGTTTCGGTTTGCTATTGCATTCGGTGCTCCTGTTGCAGTCTCCTCTACATTTGTGAGACCCGAGAAAGTAGCGTTTTGTGTGTTGCTTGGACTTCCAGTATCTACAGATTTTCTCGAGCTTGTGATTGAACACTTCCTCAGTATTTTATTCCTCTCTTTTTACACTACTTAACTTTATATATCCGTATATACCGTGTGTGTGTGTGTGTGTGTGTGTCTGTGTCTGTGTTTTATATATATTTATTTATTTATTATAAGTATTGCAATGTACTGCTGCCACAAAACACCAAATTTTCCTGTGATATTAAACCTGCTTCTGATTCTGAGGAGGTGCACCAGGGGGAGGTGATAGGTAAGTGAGGAGATGAGAAGAGGCAAGAATGGAGCCAGGGTGGGGAACTGAAGAAGAGAGAGGAGTGGAAAGCGGAAGGGGTAAAAACTACTAGAAGTTGGAGAAATTGACTTTCACATCATCAGGTTGGAGGCCTCCCAGACAGAGTACGAGGTGTTGTTCCTCCAACCTGAGAGTGGCCTCTTCATGACAGAGGAGGTGGCCATGGACTGATATGTTGGAATAGGAATGCGGATTGGAATTGAAATAGTTGGCCACTGGGAATTCCTGCTTCTTTTGGATGAAGTGAAGCTGCTCGACGTGCATTTCCCCCGATGTACATCGGGTCTCACCAATATAGAGGAGACTGCAACAGGAGCACCGAATGCAGAGGCCAACCAAAACAGATTCACAGGTGAAATGTTACCTCACCTGGAAGGACTGTTTGGGCCTTAAACAGAAGTGAGGGTGGAGGTGAATGGGCAGGTGTAGCACTTCTTCCTCTTGCAGGGATAAGTGCCAGGAGGGAGATTAGAGGGGAGGAATAAATGAACAAGGGATTCATGGAGGGAGCTATCCCTGCGAAAAGTAGAAAATGTGGGGGAGGTAAAGATGTGATTGGTGGTGGGATCCTGTTGAAGATAACGGAAGTTATGAAGAATGATGTACTGGATGTGGAGGCTCATGGGGTGGTAGGTGAAAACAAGAGTAAATCTGTCCCTGTTAAGATGG
Source organism: Mobula hypostoma (assembly GCF_963921235.1). NCBI lineage: Eukaryota > Metazoa > Chordata > Chondrichthyes > Myliobatiformes > Myliobatidae > Mobula > Mobula hypostoma. Next base: position 117,354,667 of record NC_086103.1, on the reverse strand, counting down.
CAGGAAGATGGGGTGAGAGCGGATATCAGGGAAATGGAGGAAATGCAAGTGAGGACAGATCAATGGTGGGAGAAGTGAAACCCTGTTCTTTGAAGAAAGAGGGTATCTCTGATGTTCTGGAAAGGAAAGCCTCATCCTGGGAGCAGATGCAGTGAAGACAAAGGAACTGAGAAAAGGGAACGGCATTTTTACAGCAGATAGAGTGGGAACAGGTATTGTCAAGATAGCCATGGGAATCAGTAGGTTTATAAAAGACACCTGTAGACAGTTTGTCTCCAGAGATGGAGATAGAAAGATCAAGAAAGGGGAGAGAAGTGTCAGAAATGGACCAAGTGAACTTAAGGGCAAGGTGGAAGTTGGAGGCAATGTTGATTAAATTGACAAGCTCAGCATGGGTGCATGAGGCAGCACCAACGTAATCGTCAATATAGCACAGATAGAGTTGGGGAGCATTACCAGTGAGAAAGCAAGCACATCTGAGGCCCATGGTTCCACCTTGAGTTTAGAGAAAGTGGGAGGGGCCAAAAGAGAACCTTTCATGATGCTGTCAAAAAAGAAAAGCAACAAATAATGTCACCAAGCTGCAGAAGACGATTCAAAATGAAGTTGATTGTGAATGTGACTAACAAATTTACTGCAAGTCCAGGCAAGTTACTGGAAGAACGTAATACTTTATTTAGCAATTATAATGATGTTCCTTCAGCATATAGTTGGATATGAGTGCAGCACACAGGAATGTTGAGGTATGTACTTTGCAAAGAAAAGAAAAGAACTTAATTTTGTCCATTTCAATGAGGAGGGATGAAGGAGGAAGTCTGGGGTTAGACAGTTATTGCAGGGAACAGTTAAAGTGAATAAATTTTCACAAGAATTAGCCAGCTCTGACTCAAGCAAGGGAAATTCATTACCTAAAATAGTTGAATTTAATATTGCATCTTGAGAGCTACCAAGTGCTGAGATGGAAGCGGAGATGTTCCTTTACTTTCTCACTCCACAGATGTTGCCTAATTTATAACTCTGCTTCCTCTCCACAGAATGCTACTGAATCTTTTAAGTTCAACAAGTGTATAGCAATTCATAGTTTAGCAAAAGGCTTTCTAGCCCCAGTTTATTAGCCAGTCAATAAGATTGCACCTGATTTTTACAACAGACGCACATCTCAAAGTTTTCCTTTTGTCATTGATTTCTTATGCTCTAAAGTTGCTCTAATCCTATTCTCTGTGTGTGACTATATGAATCATCTTAGCATCCACAGCCCTCAGGAAAAATAAGTTAAAGAATCACATCTTTGAGTGAAAGATATCTTGACCATTTCAGTCTCATGCATTATTCTTAATCAGAGAGTGATGCCTGGTTCTAGACACTCAAGGCAGATGAAACAACGCCACAACAACTATCCTGCACGCTCTTTAAGAAATGCTTCAATAAGGTTATGCTTCATTCTCAGAAAACATTGTCACATTCTATTCAATCCCTGTTCACTCTCCACCACTTTCATACCAGGAATTCATTGTGAAGCTTTGACGAATTCTATCGGAAGCCAACTACATTATTTCAACAGCACAGAAATATACAGTTCTCCAGGTGTGATCACACTAATGCATTACGATATAAACACCGGTGCGCACTTCTGGAAGTCCATTTATCAAGTTATTCACATCAGGTGACTGAATCTTGTTTGCGGACTTGTAGCTGAAGGATTCAGCATTACAGAAGTACTTGTATCAGGTTTTCAGAGCCTGTGTGGGGCCTACCAGGCATGCCATCTGTAATTTATGCAGATACTGTTAAATACTCTTTTCAGCAGAGTGGCTCTGTTTGCATGCACAATTTAAAGAAAATATATTATGCAAGTTAAGCCAGACGTTAATTAGACACCTTTGTGTATGTCAATAGTGCTTAATACAAAAATCACCCATTTTTGATTCCTAATAAATTATGCTAATATTATCCCAAATACCTTGCTTAACCCTCTTTAAACAATCTCTGAGCATGGTTTCTTAAAATCCAAATATATTACATTCATTTATTCTCCTTTATTTAGCCTGCTTATTAAAGCTTCAAAAGAAATGTTGAATAAATTTGTCAGTCCGCTCAGTGTTGGACCCACAAAATCATATTATGACTATTTTCCCCCCACAGGTGCCCCTTTATCATGTCGTTAATAAATTCTAGAATATTCCTTGCTACAGTGAAGTGATCTATGGTGCTTTCTGCCTCTACAGAATCACTTTAATACTATATGACAGTACTTCGTGATGCACACGATTTAGAGTTTCAAATTACAACATGGTCTTCTCTGTCCAGAACACACTTTAGCCACATGGGTGCTCACCGTTCCTGCAAGTGCCCCCATCGTACCCAAGGTCACAGTGCACCCCTTCTTCAGGGACAACAGGCACAGAAGGAACTCTGGAAGAGGGGCAGGCATCAGCTTGGGCAGAGCCCTCGACTGCCCACTGCCTGGGCCTGTGAATGGCCAGCTTGGCCAGGCCCAGGAGATCTCCAGAGCAGTCCGCTCTCCTCTGCACTGGGCACAGATCAGGAAATCATAGATCAGGAGTGTGGCGCTGAAGAGCAGCCAGAACTTGAGGAGCAGCCCCTTCAGATATTCAAACAGAGGTTCCAACATCTCACACTCTATGTACACATGGTACTCTGACTCCTCCCAGCCCTGAACACTGCCACACTAGGAGTCACTTGTCAAGACTTATTTCTTCAATCCCTCTTTGCGTCTTTGCACACTCCTTAATACCATAAGACATAGGAGCAGAATTAGGCTATTTGGCCCATTGATTTTGCTCCCACCATGGCCGATTTATCATCCATCTCAACCCCATTCTTCTGCCTTCTCCCCATAACCTTTGCTGCCCTGAGTAATCAAGAAATATCAACTTCGGCTCTAAGTATACCCAATGACTTGGCTTCCACTGCCATCTGTGGCAATGAATTTAACAGATTCACTACCCTCTGGCTAAAGAAATTCCTTCTCATCTCTCTTCTAAAGGGACTTCCTTGTACTCTGAGGCTGTGCCCTCTGGTCCCTCACTAGAGGAAAACTACCCTCCACATCCACTCTATCTAAGCCTTATTTTCTAATATTCGAGCGGTTTCAATGACATCCCCCTTATTCTTCTAAATTCCAGTGAGTACGGGCCTAGAGCCATCAAATGCTCCTCACACGTTAACCCTCTCCTTTCCTGGATTGTTTTGTCACCTCAAAGCACTCCCCTTCAGTATCACAGCAAGACACCATTCTGGCAGGAGTACTGAAGGCTTACATTCTAGAACTTGCCATGCCCTTTGTACAATGCAGGTGCCTAGCCGACAATGTGGAAAATTGCCCAGTTATGTCCTGTCGGCAAAAAATAAGATACATCCAATCCGGCCAATTACCATCTCACTAGTCTACTATTGATGATCAGTGAAGTGAGGGGAGGGGTAATCAATAGATTTGATTAGATTAGATTCAACTTTATTGTCATTGTGCTGAGTACAGTTACAAAGCCAGTGAAATGCAGTTAGCATCGAACCAGAAATGCAAAGAATAGTGTTATTTACAAAATAACTGCAAATAAAAAGTAAGTGCTGAGTACAATATGGGTGCAATACTGCTTAGCGCTGTGATATGAGGTTCAGCAGGGTCACAGCCTCAGGGGAAGAAGCTCTTCCTGTGCCTGCTGGTGCGGGAACAGAGGCTCCTGTAGCACCTACCAGATGGGAGGAGAGTAAAAAGTCTATGGTTAGGGTGAGGTGCATCCTTGATAATGCTTTTCGCTCTGCCCAGGCAGCATTTATGGCAGATGTTCTCAATGGTGGGCAACTGGGTGCCGATAATCCGCTGGGCAGTTTTCACCAAAGGCTGGAGTGCTTTGCGGTCCAATACGGGACAGTTGCTACTAAGTGCTACTAAGTGGCATTTGCTTAGCAACAACTTCCTCGCAGAAGCTCAATTTGGTTCCATCAAAATCAATAAGCTCCTGACCTCATTACAATCCAATTTCAAACATGGATAAAAAAAAACTAAACTCCAGCAGTGAGGTGAAAGCAACTGCCCTTGACACCAAGACGACACTTGATTGAGCAATAGCACCAAAGAACCCTAACCAAGCAGGAGAAGCATGGGAGAAACCACCAGTTGGAATCATACCTGGCAAAAAGCAAGATAGTTGCCGTGTTTGGGAGTCAATCACGTCATCCACAGGACATCTCTTCAGGAGTTCCTCAGCCCAATCACCTTCGGTTGCTTTGTCAATGACCTTCCTTCAGTCGTAAGTTCAGGAATAAGAATACTCACTGAAGATTACACAATGTTCAATGCCATTCATGATTCTCAGATGAAGAAGCAGTCCACATCCAAAAGCAGCAAGCTCTTGATGATATCCAGGCGGGATATGCATGACAAATATTTGCTGGGAAATGACAATATCCAACAAGAGAAAATCCAGCTATAACCTCTAATATTCAATAACCACTAAACTCCCCACTATCAATAATATCCTGGGGGGGGCGGTAGCTACCTAGATAATGTGTGATAAAAGCAGTTCAGAGATTAGGAATCCTGCAGTAAGTAACTCACCTCCTAAATTACCATCTACAATGCTCAAGTCGGAAGTGTGATGAAATACTTCTACTTGCTTGGATGAGTACAGCATCAACAGCACTAAAGGAGCTTCACACCATACGGGACACAGTAGCCAGACTGACAGGTACACCATCCACAATCGTCTGCTCAGTTCACCACTAATATATAGTTGCCTCAGCTCGCAGCATCTATAGAATGCTCTGCAGCAACTCACCAAGACTTCTTAATCAGCACCTGCCTCTATCAGCCGGAAGACAAAGATAGCAAAAGCATGGGCGTTCATCACTTGGAAGTTTTCCTCCAAGCCACACGCCATCCTGACTGACACAAAAATGCTTTTGCTGGCCACTTTATTAGGAACACCTATACTTCTGCTCATTAATCCAAGTATCTAATCAGCCAATCACGTGGCAGCAAGTCAATGCAGACATGGTCGAGAGGTTTAGTTGTTCAATCAGAATGGGGAAGAAATGTGATCTCTGACTATGGAATGATTGTTAGTGCCAGACAGGGTAGCTCGAGTACCTCAGAAACTGCTGATCTCCTGGGGTTTTCATGCACAACAGTCTCTAGAGTTTACCGAGAATGATGTGAAAAACAAAAAAAAAGCATCCAGTTGGTTCAGTGGATAAAAGCAGCTTGTTAATGAGAGAGGTCAGAGGAGAATGTCTAGAGCTGAGAGGAAGATGAATGTAACTCAGATAACCATGTGTTACAATGGTAGTATGCAGAAGAACCTTGAAGCAGATGGGCTACAGCAGCAAAAGACCACGAACGTACATTTAATGGCCTCTTTATTAGATACCAATGAGTGTATATTGCAGTTCCTTCACCAACACTGGGTCAAATTCTGGAACTCTCTCCCTAACATAATTCTGAGTCAATTGGCTTTATTAATGTCACATATATTGTGGTATAGTGAAAAACTTTCCTTGCATACTGCCCACACGGATCAATTCATTTCCACAGTGTATTGAGGTAGTACGTGGTAAAAAGCAGTAACAGAGAGCAGAACAAAGTGTTAGTTACAAAGAAAATCAGTGCAGGTAGACATTAAGATGCAAGGCCATAATGAGGTTGATTGTCAGGTGAAGAGTTCATCTTATCGTAGAAGGGAACTGTTCAAATTTCTTATCAGAGCAGGGTAGAAGCCCATCTTGAGTCTGGTGCTACCTGTTGTCAGGCTTTTGTATCTTCTGCCTGATGGGAAGGGGGAGAAGAGGGAATGTCCACAGTGAGTTGGGCTTTGATTGTGTTAGCTGCTTTACCAAGACAACAGGAAGTATACTCACACCCCAAGAACTGTAGCTGTTCAAGAAGACAGCTCATCACCATCTTCCCAGGGCAACTAGGGATGGGCAGTTAAGAGCTGGCTCACCCTGCGAAGCCCACATCAATTTGTTACCATTAATGACTAGAACTCTTCTAGAATCTAGATGTAGTGTTTGTAACGTCCTTAGTGTTCCTTTTTATTAAGGCGGATAATATCTACCAAGCATCATTTAGTGAAAGCAGTGAACTCTCCACACCAGTGTGTCATTTAACAGCGCAACATAAGTCTCACCATATTATGCACTTTGCTCTCAATGAACGAGGACTACACTAAAGAATTGGGAAAATTAAAATACCTATTTCTCTAGTAACTTCTTCAAACCAAGTATATGTTTCATCATTTCTAAGGGAAATGTTAAGTTTTAGTTCTGTCCATTATTCCACTCATTAATTTTCCATTCTTGGTTCGTTTTTATTTTCAGAAGATTTTGTCACCTAGTGAAAAAAAAGACATAAAACATTTATTGTCCATTTCATTCCTTTGTTCCATATTATAATTTCGGCTGTAATGGACTCAAAAGTACCCAACAATTTCTTTAATATTTTGGAAGGTGGAATATGCTATCAGATTTCAAATTTTCTCTTTATAATTTTTATGAAACCCCTGCTTGAATACTTCATTCATTCGCTCTGCATTTCAGGAATAATTAATTCCAAGTATTTTCACCAAAATGATGCTGATATTAAAAGATTTAAATTCCAAGGTACATTTCATAAATGTATCCTATATTCTTTGCTTAATGTAGAATTAGTGCAAATCAGATTAGCATAGCTAACATTTGTCAAATATCAGAAGCACATAAATAGAAAGAATACTTTCCCTTAAGGAAACCAGGACTGAACAGATCTCAGTTTAAGATTAGTGCTAGGCCATTTCAGAGTAAAATCAGAAAAGCATCTTTTCCGCACGGAATTATGGAACTGGTCGCTAATCTAATAAGCAATGGGCTGATGGCAACTGAAGCTTTTTGAGTATGAAGTACCCTGATTCTTGTCCAGTAAAGAAGAGCACTACAATTAGTCATTGGCTCAAGAGCACACAGTGAACGTAATCAAGCCTCAAGTTTTCACATAAAAGAGCTAATTCTGTTTAGAACAGGCCTTCACTAAATCTCTTCCTTTCTCTATACATCTTTCTCTCTGTCTCATTCACTTTTCTGCACCACCGTGTTCTTCTTCCTTTGGCTGACTCATCGCATTTACATTCTTTGCACCTCCCCACAACATTCCCCTTCACTTTCTCCCCACTTCCTCTCAAAAATCAAACTTTTTCCTTTGTCAATAATCAAAAATATTTATGTTCTTTTTAGCAATGGGTATAAAACTGCAATTAACTTCTTTTTTAATTAATGCTCCAATAATCATGATCATTATGTTAAACACTCAACAGTGCTAATCATAATATTCTAAGTGTCGATGATGTTAGTAAAGGATACATGAACTAATAAAACATTTTTGGCAAATCTTAATTGATATATTTTTCAAAATTATGTATTTTTATCTTCTTTATACCATGGTTTGACATTATTGTCAGATTTCAAAATTTGCTTTGAGCATTTTTTAAAATGCTGGACACAAGCCTTAAGGAATTGAAAGTTCTTGTTGTTGACAGGGGTTGGTCCTTTATCTGGATTTTACCATCTTATTTTTCATTGAAGTAAGTAGTAGACATCTATGCATCATTGTTTTGTAGGTAGATGAGCTTCGTCAGCAGTTACAAGATGTTGAAAACTCCCATACGCTAATGATACAGAAGTATGAAGAACAGTTTACATCCTTGAGGTTTGATGTAAGTTGATTATGTCTTTTTTGGCAACATTTAATCACAGTTTCAAATATTGTTTGCTGCAGGTGAAAATAAAATGTTGGAATGCTTTGACAGTGATAGTTTTTGAAAATTGTGTAATTGTGACCAACAATCTCCTCTCAGTTGTTCCTGTATCTCTATAGTTTGACTAGAAGTAAAAACCTCTATTTGTGTAGGGTTTTATCTCACTTTTATGAGGATTTATGATGATAGTTTTGGAATAATTCCAAGGAAGCGTATGGTCAATTAGTTATATAATAAATGTCAAAGATTATTCATGCAACTTTGCAAAAGGCTCAAGGTGAACTTCTGACTCGACATCCTTACTCAATGGAAGAGTTCAGGTTAACTGACCTACTGCTAATTCCATTCTCTGAAGTCCAGTGGGAGGATAGTAAAGCCTTTGCAATTTCATTGGGATAATGAGGCAGGAGTACAAAGGGGAGTATTGGCCTTTATTGCAAAGAGTATGGAATACAAATGAAGAATTTTTGAAGCAACTTTACTAGTTGAGCTTTTAGCAGAAACCCACTCACTGGAGCACTTGGTCATGGTCCTGAAGGGTCTTCACGTGGCTGTTTGACACAAATACGGTATGTCTACTGTGTTCTTTACCAATCTGCTCACATCCATCCAGCCTGCCCCTTACTGGAGCATCCGTTCATTTAATAACATAACACCCCATAGTTGGACAGATGTTGATTTATTATTGTTTATTACTTTGAGATCTATGTGCAGAGAATGCACCTGCTGGGCTAAATACCAGCAGAGAATGCTTCATAGAAATGGACAAGGTCAATTTCAAGACAACTCAATCCAGAGAACGCTGAAAATGCTGCAAAGCTTTCTATTGAAGCTCCTGCTCTTACTGCTGTTTTAGTTGGTTAAAGGACCATGAACCAATTTCTCACCCAGTTTCTTTTAACTTGGATTGCTTTTTCTATATACAGTAGATCTGGGTAGATTGTGTTTCTTAGTCTGGATTATTATGATGAACTACTGGTGGGCAGTTGATAAACATTCTACAATAAACAGCCAACAGCACATTGAAGGCCACCTTTTCTCATGGGTATATATGCCAATTTAGAAGAGCAACAGCTGTCTATTAGTTGAGCAGAAGCAAAAATAGCCTTGTTTTGTGGGAAGCAAAGATCTACTTTAACTTTTATGTGCATATCCTTTCATTCATTTATAATCGGAGAAACAATCATGGGAAAATTCAGATATTGCATGCACAAATTTATCAAATCAAGTCTAATTATCATTCAAACCATACATGTATACAGTTGAATGGGCCAGCGTTCCTCTGAGGCCAAGGTGCATAATACACATTCAAAATAGTGAGAGAGAAAAAAAACACACACATTGTTACACAGGAAAACCCATGTGTAGTCCAAGTTCCCAAGCGACATGCAAATAGCTGGTAGATCTAGCCTGTCATTCCACCGGTTGAACACTGGAGGGCAGCACTGATGGGAGTGGCCAGCTCCCAACCAAGCATGGACTCCACACTACACTGACTCCAGTGTTGTCTCACTTGGACTGCAGCAGCAGGCAAGCCTGCTTGAGGCCTAGTCCTTGCTACAACTGAGACCATGCTGCTGCCTCATCACCTGTCTCACCACCAAACAAGGGAAACAGGCCTACCACATTTCACGTCATCAATGTCCAACCTGGTCTTGCGAACACAAGAGACACTTTCAAGACAGTCACTCCACCATTACACTGCAAGCTGCTTTTGCACACCAACTCCAATGTCTTTGAATAGCAGACAGCAGCAACATGGTCTGCACCCAGGTTAGCTCCTCCAAATCTTCTCCAACCCATCCGCTGGCCTCACCTTCTCCCCAGCCAACTGAGGCTTCTCCTTCTCCCAGATGACCACCAGCTCTTCCTCCTCCCGGCCGTCTGCCAGTTTCTCCTTCTCTGGTCCTTCTGCTGCCTTCACCTCCTCCGTCCCCTGCACTGGCTTCACCTTATCCGTCCCCTGTGTTGCCTTCTCCTTCTCCGTCCCCTGTGTTGCCTTCTCCTTCTCCGTCCACTGCACTGTCTTCTCCTTCTCCGTCCCCTGCGCTGCCTTCTCCTTCTCCGTCCCCTGTGCTGCCTTCACCTTCTCCGTCCCCTGTGTTGCCTTCTCCTTCTCCGTCCCCTGCGCTGTCTTCACCTTCTCCGTCCCCTGTGCTGCCTTCACCTTCTCCGTCCCCTGTGTTGCCTTCTCCTTCTCCGTCCCCTGTGCTGCCTTCTCCTTCTCCGTCCCCTGCACTGTCTTCTCCTTCTCCTTCCCCTGCGCTGCCTTCTCCTTCTCCGTCCCCTGTGTTGCCTTCTCCTTCTCCGTCCCCTGTGTTGCCTTCACCTTCTCCGTCCCCTGTGTTGCCTTCTCCTTCTCCGTCCCCTGCGCTGGCTTCACCTTCTCCGTCCCCTGCGCTGCCTTCACCTTCTCCGTCCCCTGTGCTGCCTTCTCCTTCTCTGTCCCCTGCGCTGCCTTCTCCTTCTCCGTCCCCTGTGCTGCCTTCTCCTTCTCCGTCCCCTGTGCTGCCTTCTCCTTCTCCGTCCCCTGTGCTGCCTTCACCTTCTCCGTCCCCTGCGCTGCCTTCACCTTCTCCGCCCCCTGCGCTGGCTTCACCTTCTCCGTCCCCTGTGTTGCCTTCTCCTTCTCCGTCCCCTGCGCTGGCTTCACCTTCTCCGTCCCCTGCACTGTCTTCACCTTCTCCGTCCCCTGCGCTGCCTTCACCTTCTCCGTCCCCTGCGCTGCCTTCTCCTTCTCCGTCCCCTGCGCTGCCTTCTCCTTCTCCGTCCCCTGTGCTGCCTTCTCCTTCTCCGTCCCCTGCGCTGCCTTCTCCTTCTCCGTCCCCTGTGCTGCCTTCACCTTCTCCGTCCCCTGTGCTGCCTTCTCCTTCTCCGTCCCCTGTGCTGCCTTCTCCTTCTCCGTCCCCTGTGCTGCCTTCTCCTTCTCCGTCCCCTGCGCTGGCTTCACCTTCTCCGTCCCCTGTGCTGCCTTCACCTTCTCCGCCCCCTGCGCTGCCTTCACCTTCTCCGTCCCCTGCGCTGCCTTCACCTTCTCCGCCCCCTGCGCTGGCTTCACCTTCTCCGTCCCCTGCGTTGGCTTCACCTTCTCCGTCCCCTGTGTTGCCTTCTCCTTCTCTGTCCCCTGTGCTGCCTTCTCCTTCTCTGTCCCCTGTGCTGCCTTCTCCTTCTCTGTCCCCTGCGCTGCCTTCTCCTTCTCCGTCCCCTGCGCTGCCTTCTCCTTCTCCGTCCCCTGCGCTGGCTTCTCCTTCTCCGTCCCCTGTGCTGCCTTCTCCTTCTCCGTCCCCTGTGCTGCCTTCTCCTTCTTCGTCCCCTGTGCTGCCTTCTCCTTCTTCGTCCCCTGCGTTGCCTTCTCCTTCTCCGTCCCCTGCGCTGCCTTCTCCTTCTCCGTCCCCTGCGCTGCCTTCTCCTTCTCCGTCCCCTGCGCTGCCTTCTCCTTCTCCGTCCCCTGCGCTGCCTTCTCCTTCTCCGTCCCCTGTGCTGCCTTCTCCTTCTCCGTCCCCTGCGCTGGCTTCACCTTCTCCGTCCCCTGTGCTGCCTTCTCCTTCTTCGTCCCCTGTGCTGCCTTCTCCTTCTTCGTCCCCTGTGCTGCCTTCTCCTTCTTCGTCCCCTGTGTTGCCTTCTCCTTCTCCGTCCCCTGCGCTGCCTTCTCCTTCTCCGTCCCCTGCGCTGCCTTCTCCTTCTCCGTCCCCTGCGCTGCCTTCACCTTCTCCGTCCCCTGTGCTGCCTTCTCCTTCTTCGTCCCCTGCGCTGGCTTCACCTTCTCCGTCCCCTGCGCTGGCTTCACCTTCTCTGGCCCCACCGTTGTCTTCACCTTCTCCGTCCCCTGCGCTGGCTTCACCTTCTCTGGCCCCACCGTTGTCTTCACCCTCTCCGTCCCCTGCGCTGTCTTCACATTCTCCGTCCCCTGCGCTGTCTTCACCTTCTCCGTCCCCTGCGCTGTCTTCACCTTCTCCGTCCCCTGTGTTGCCTTCACCTTCTCCGTCCCCTGCACTAGCTTCAGCTTCTCCGTCCCCTGCTCTGGCTTCACCTTCTCTGTCCCTGCGCTGTCTTCTCCTTCTTCGTCCCCTGCGCTGGCTTCACCTTCTCTGGCCCCACCGTCATCTTCACCTTCTCCATCCCCTGTGCTGCCTTCTCCTTCTCCGTCCCCTGCGCTGCCTTCACCTTCTCCATCCCCTGTGTTGCCTTCTCCTTCTCCGTCCCCTGCGCTGCCTTCTCCTTCTCCGTCCCCTGCGCTGCCTTCTCCTTCTCCGTCCCCTGCGCTGCCTTCTCCTTCTCCGTCCCCTGCGCTGCCTTCACCTTCTCCGTCCCCTGCGTTGCCTTCTCCTTCTCCGTCCCCTGCGCTGCCTTCTCCTTCTCCGTCCCCTGCGCTGCCTTCTCCTTCTCCGTCCCCTGCGCTAGCTTCACCTTCTCTGGCCCCTGCGCTGCCTTCACCTTCTCTGTCCCCTGCGCTGCCTTCTCCTTCTCTGTCCCCTGTGCTGGCTTCACCTTCTCTGGCCCCACCGTCATCTTCACCTTCTCCGTCCTTTGTGTTGCCTTCTCCTTCTCCGTCCCCTGCGCTGCCTTCACCTTCTCCATCCCCTGCGCTGCCTTCACCTTCTCCGTCCCCTGCGCTGCCTTCACCTTCTCCATCCTCTGCGCTGCCTTCTCCTTCTCCGTCCCCTGCGTTGCCTTCTCCTTCTCTGTCCCCTGCGCTGCCTTCTCCTTCTCCGTCCGCTGCGCTGTCTTCACCTTCTCCGTCCCCTGTGCTGACTTCACCTTCTCTGGCCCCATCGTTGTCTTCACCCTCTCCGTCCCCTGCACTGTCTTCACCTTCTCCATCCCCTGTGCTGCCTTCACCTTCTCCGTCCCCTGTGTTGCCTTCTCCTTCTCCGTCCCCTGCGCTGTCTTCACCTTCTCCATCCCCTGTGCTGCCTTCACCTTCTCCGTCCCCTGTGTTGCCTTCTCCTTCTCCATCCCCTGCGCTGCCTTCACCTTCTCCGTCCCCTGTGCTGCCTTCACCTTCTCCGTCCCCTGTGTTGCCTTCTCCTTCTCCGTCCCCTGCGCTGCCTTCACCTTCTCCGTCCCCTGTGCTGCCTTCTCCTTCTTCGTCCCCTGCGCTGGCTTCACCTTCTCCGTCCCCTGCGCTAGCTTCACCTTCTCTGGCCCCACCGTTGTCTTCACCCTCTCTGTCCCTGCACTGTCTTCACCTTCTCCATCCCCTGCGCTGGCTTCACCTTCTCTGGCCCCACCGTTGTCTTCACCTTCTCCGTCCCCTGCGCTGGCTTCACCTTCTCCGTCCCCTGCGCTGTCTTCACCTTCTCCGTCCCCTGCGCTGGCTTCACCTTCTCTGGCCCCACCGTTGTCTTCACCCTCTCCGTCCCCTGCGCTGTCTTCACATTCTCCGTCCCCTGCGCTGTCTTCACCTTCTCCGTCCCTGTGTTGCCTTCACCTCCTCCGTCCCCTGCGCTGTCTTCACCTTCTCCATCCCCTGTGCTGCCTTCACCTTCTCCGTCCCCTGCGCTGTCTTCACCTTCTCCGTCCCCTGCGCTGTCTTCACCTTCTCCGTCCCTGTGTTGCCTTCACCTTCTCCGTCCCCTGCGCTGTCTTCACCTTCTCCGTCCCTGTGTTGCCTTCTCCTTCTCCGTCCCCTGCACTGTCTTCACCTTCTCCGTCCCCTGCGCTGCCTTCACCTTCTCCGTCCCTGTGTTGCCTTCTCCTTCTCCGTCCCCTGCGCTGGCTTCAGCTTCTCCGTCCCCTGCTCTGGCTTCACCTTCTCTGTCCCTGCGCTGTCTTCACCTTCTCTGTCCCTGCGCTGGCTTCACCTTCTCCGTCCCCTGCGCTGGCTTCACCTTCTCCGTCCCCTCCGCTGTCTTCACCTTCTCCGTCCCCTCCGCTGTCTTCACCTTCTCCGTCCCCTGCGCTGGCTTCACCTTCTCTGGCCCCACCGTTGTCTTCACCTTCTCCGTCCCCTGCGCTGTCTTCACATTCTCCGTCCCCTGCGCTGTCTTCACCTTCTCCGTCCCCTGCGCTGTCTTCACCTTCTCCGTCCCCTGCGCTGTCTTCACCTTCTCCGTCCCCTGTGTTGCCTTCACCTTCTCCGTCCCCTGCGCTGCCTTAACCTTCTCCGTCCCCTGCGCTGTCTTCACCCTCTCCGTCCCCTGTGTTGCCTTCTCCTTCTCCGTCCCCTGCACTAGCTTCAGCTTCTCCGTCCCCTCCGCTGTCTTCACCTTCTCCGTCCCCTGCGCTGGCTTCACCTTCTCTGGCCCCACCGTTGTCTTCACCTTCTCCCGCCCGTCCACCGGCTTCTCCTTCTCTGACCCGAGCGCCAGATTCTCCTTCTCTGACTTGTCCACCGTCTCCTTTGAGATCCTGGCCAGTGGATCTGAACAACCAACACATCACTGATAGCCGTAGACCTGCTGTACCTGTTGTTCTTGGAGTACAGTGTAGTCTTATGATCATAAAAAACACATTTTAAAAAGAAAGGTGCACATTTGATTGGCCCCAGAGAGGCCAAAGTGTACGAACACGCTGCCATCTTAAAGGAAATATTTAGGTGATTTACAGGATGCATTTAGGGTCTCTTGATGTGTTCCCTCACTTTGAACATAAACATACTTAATTTTAGTATAAAATATGTTTCCACATGAAATTACATTGTGATCATCAGTGAAGCCAGTGGATCATTGCTTGCCTGAAGAGTATCTTAGTAGTGACTCTTGCACATTATGGCATAGAATTATATAGAAGCAGACCATTCAGCCCAACCAATGGCTGCCAGCATTAACACTTCATTTGGTTCTTCTCCTGTTTATGTAACAGCATCATTATAACCTTCATTTACTTCACCCTCAAATAATTACCTAGCATTCTCTGAATGCACCCACATGTTTAGGCCATGGCAATTGGCTATGAGTGTAAGCTCCACCATTTTACCAGTTTCTATATCTGCTGAATTCCATACTTGATCTCTTGTTGATGTACCGATGTTCACTTGTTTTATCCCAGTGGTGTGGGAAGAATACCAATCAATGGTTCTGTATAACGTGATGTGGATCACGTACTACCACATAAAAGTGCAAAAGTGAATAATTGAAAAAACAATGAAGTATATCCTTTTGTTGTAGTAATTTGTTACTGTGATTTGTTGTTTTCTATTCTTCAGCTCAGTCAACTGCATAGTACCTATGAGAAGCTGCAAAACCATCAACAAAAGAAAGCTAATGAGAAATTTAAGGTAAAGATTGCAGATGGAGATGTGTACATGTCCTCATTACCATAGCTTATATAGAAATAACTTGAGCAGGCTTAACTTTATAGATTAGAAGGGTGTGGGCCAACAGACCTGCAGTGATTTTTATTCTGCCTACTGTAGATGGTAACCATGTAACCTGAGTTACTGTCGCCTTCCTGTCAGCTTGAACCAGTATGGCCATTCTCCTCTGACCTTTCTCATTTACAAGGTACTTTTGCCAGCCACTCATTGGATTTTTTTTGTTGTTTTTTTAAACCATTCTCTGTAAACTTTAGAGACTGTTGTGTATGAAAATCTCAGGAGATCAGAAGTTTCTGAGATACTAAAACCACCCCATCAGAGACTAAAATCATTCCATGGTCTAAGTCTCTTATATCATATTTTTTTCCCTTTCTGATGTTTGATCTAAGCAACAACTGAACTTCTTAACCGTGTCTGCATGCTTATTTGTTGCATTTCATTGTTGCCACATGATTGGTGCTTAAATATTTGAATTAAACATAGAAAACATAGAAAATAGGTGCAGGAGTAGGCCATTCGGCCCTTCGAGCCTGCACCGCCATTTATTATGATCATGGCTGATCATCCAACTCAGAACCCTGCACCAGCCTTCCCTCCATACCCTCTGATCCCCCTAGCCACAGGGCCATATCTAACTCCCTCTTAAATATAGCCAATGAACTGGCCTCAACTGTTTCCTGTGGCAGAGAATTCCACAGATTCACCACTCTCTGTGTGAAGAAGTTTTCCCTAATCTCAGTCCTAAAAGGCTTCGCCTTTATCCTCAAACTGTGACCCCTCATTCTGGACTTCCCCAACATCGGGAACAATCTTCCTGCATCTAACCTGTCCAATCCCTTTAGGATTTTATACATTTCAATCAGATCCCCCCTTCAATCTTCTAAATTCCAACGAGTACAAGCCTAGTTCATCCAGTCTTTCTCCATATGAAAGTCCTGCCATCCCAGGAATCAATCTGGTGAACCTTCTTTGTACTCCATCTATGGCAAGGATGTCTTTCCTCAGATTAGGGGACCAAAACTGCACACAGTACTCTAGGTGTGGTCTCACCAAGGCCTTGTACAACTGCAGTAGTACCTCCCTGCTCCTGTACTCGAATCCTCTTGCTGTAAATGCCAGCATACCATTCGCCTTTTTCACCGCCTGCTGTACCTGCATGCCCACTTTCAATGACTGGTGTATAATGACACCCAGGTCTCGTTGCATCTCCCCTTTTCCTAATCGGCCACCATTCAGATAATCAGTCAGTCCTGATGAAGGGTCTCGGCCTGAAACGTCAACTGCACCTCTTCCTCCAGATGCTGCCTGGCCTGCTGCGTTCACCAGCAACTTTGATGTGTGTTACTTGAATTTCCAGCATCTGCAGAATTCCTGTTGTTTCCATTCAGATAATAATCTGCTTTCCTATTTTTGTCACCAAAGTAGATAACTTCACATTTATCCACATTAAATTGCATCTGCCACGAATTTGCCCACTCACCCAACCTATCCAAGTCACCCTGCATCCTCTTAGCATCCTCCTCACAGCTATCACTGCCGCCCAGCTTCGTGTCATCCGCAAACTTGGAGATGCTGCATTTAATTCCCTCATCCAAGTCATTAATATATATTGTAAACAACTGGGGTCCCAGCACTGAGCCTTGCGGTACCCCACTAGTCACTGCCTGCCATTCTGAAAAGGTCCCGTTTATTCCCACTCTTTGCTTCCTGTATGCTAACCAGTTCTTTATCCACATCAATACCTTACCCCCAATACTGTGTGCTTTAAGTTTGCACACTAATCTCCTATGTGGGACCTTGTCAAAAGCCTTTTGAAAATCCAAATGTACCCCATCCACTGGTTCTCCCCTATCCACTCTACTAGTTACATCCTCAAAAAATTCTATGAGATTCGTCAGACATGATTTTCCTTTCACAAATCCATGCTGACTTTGTCCGATGATTTCACCGCTTTCCAAATGTGCTGTTATCACATCTTTGATAACTGACTCCAGCAGTTTCCCCACCACCGACGTTAGGCTAACCGGTCTATAATTCCCCAGTTTCTCTCTCCCTCCTTTTTTAAAAAGTGGGATTACATTAGCCACCCTCCAATCCTCAGGAACTAGTCCAGAATCTAACGAGTTTTGAAAAATTATCACTAATGCATCCACTATTTCTTGGGCTACTTCCTTAAGCACTCTAGGATGCAGACCATCTGGCCCTGGGGATTTATCTGCCTTTAATCCCTTCAATTTACCTAACACCACTTCCCTACTAACATGTATTTCGCTCAGTTCCTCCATCTCACTGGACCCTCTGTCCCCTACTATTTCTGGAAGATTATTTATGTCCTCCTTAGTGAAGACAGAACCAAAGTAATTATTCAATTGGTCTGCCATGTCCTAGCTCCCCATAATCAATTCACCTGTTTCTGTCTATAGGGGACCTACATTTGTCTTTACCAGTCTTTTCCTTTTTACATATCTATAAAAGCTTTTAGTCAGTTTTTATGTTTCCCCTTCCTAATTAAGCCCTTTGTCCTCTGCTGAACTCTGAATTTCTCCCAGTCCTCAGGTGAGCTACTTTTTCTGGCTAATTTGTATGCTTCTTCTTTGGAATTGATACTATCCCTAATTTCTCTTGTCAGCCACGGGTGCACTACCTTCCTTGATTTATTCTTTTGCCAAACTGGGATGAACAATTGTTGTAGTTTGTCCATGCAATCTTTAAATGCTTGCCATTGCATATCCACCGTCAATCCTTTAAGTGTCATTTGCCAGTCTATCTTAGCTAATTCACGTCTCATACCTTCAAAGTTACCCCTCTTTAAGTTCAGAACCTTTGTTTCTGAATTAACTATGTCACTCTCCATCTTAATGAAGAATTCCACCATATTATGGTCACTCTTACCCAAGGGGCCTCTCACAACAAGATTGCTAATTAACCCTTCCTCATTGCTCAAAACCCAGTCTAGAATAGCCTGCCTCTAGTTGGTTCCTCGACACGTTGGTTCAAAAACCCATCCCGCATACATTCCAAGAAATCCTCTTCCTCAGCATCTTTACCAATTTGGTTCACCCAATCTACATGTAGATTGAAGTCACCCATTATAACTGCTGTTCCTTTATTGCACACATTTCTAATTTCCTGTTTAGTACCATCCCCGACCTCACTGCTACTGTTAGATGGCCTGTACACAACTCCCACCAGCGTTTTCTGCCCCTTAGTGTTATGCAGCTCTACTCATATCGATTCCACATCTTCCCGGCTTATATCCTTCCTTTCTATTGCGTTAATCTCATCTTTAACCAGCAACGCCGCCCCACCTCCTTTTCTTTCATGTTTATCCCTCCTGAATATTGAATATCCCTGAACATTGAGTTCCCATCCTTGGTCACCCTGGAGTCATGTCTCTGTGATCCCAACTATATCATAATCATTAATAACAATCTGCACTTTCAATTCATCCACCTTGTTACGAATGCTCCTGGCATTGACACACAAAGCCTTCAGGCACTCTTTTACATCTCTCTTAGCCCTTATACAATTATGTTGAAAAGTGGCCCTTTTTGATGCTTGCCCTGGATTTGTCGGCCTGCCACTTTTACTTTTCTCCTTACTACTTTTTGCTTCTACCCTCACTTTACACCCCTCTGTCTCTCTGCACTGGTCCCCATCCCCGTTGTGAACTAACCTCCTCTCGCCTAGCCTCTTTAATTTGATTCCCACCCCCCAACCATTCTAGTTTAAAGTCACCTCAGTAGCCCTCGCTAATCTCCCTGCCAGGATATTGGTCCCCCTAGGATTCAAGTGTAACCTGTCCTTTTTGTACAGGTCACGCCTGCGCCAAAAGAGGTCCCAATGATCCAAAAACTTGAATCCCTGCCTCCTGCTCCAATCCCTCAGCCACGCATTTATCCTCCACCTCATTGCATTCCTACTCTCACTGTCGCGTGGCACAGGCAGTAATCCCGAGATTACTACCTTTGCGGTCCTTTTTCTCAACTCCCTTCCTAGCTCCCTATATTCTCCTTTCAGGACCTCTTCCTACCTATGTCAAGCGGGTGTAACTAATAAAGTGGTGACTGAGTGTATATCTACCAGATGCTAAATCCAGCATGGCTCAAGTTATAATGCAGGCAATCATGATGTTTGTTTTTATTTCCATGCAATCTACTTTCATAACACATCCTGTATACAACATAAAATCTACATTAGATATATAATTATTTCAAAGGCTGGTGTAATTAGGGGATTACAATTATATAGTTTAATAGAAATGATCAATTTATAAAATGTATCCAAATGTAACCCTCAGGTTCTGTGAACTGGGTAACTTGAGGGAAGACGATCTCTGGCCTCGCCAGAGGTGCAAAACCCCCTGTCTGTATGGATGCTGCGTGATGTGTCACCCTGTCACAAATCAGTACCATGAAATAACAGACAATACACCATATGCAATTAAACAATTTAGCTTTATAATTCTTAATTTGACTAAAGTGTTGGGAAAGTAAAGCAAAAAGAAAAGGGCCCATTTTAATGCAACAATCTACTGTGCACAAGTTGGAGGTCATGGTTTCCCCTTCGCTGATCCTCCATCGAGTTCCCCAGGCTTCTTCGACTCCCAGCCCCACTCCAAGTCCACTCCTTTCGGGTGTCCACGACCTCTCCTTTCTGGCGTCTTCTCTCTCCATCTCCATCCAAATATAATGACCAACATCACCTTGGTGTCAGGCACACAGCACGAAAACACACTTTCCTTATTGGACGGCTCACATTCCAAAGCACCCATTATCTCTAACCATAACCCAAACATTGCTTCTACAGAAAGACCATTACGTTAGCAGTGAAACCTTTCCCAGGGTGTTGCACAAATACTGCAGTTACTATTGTTCTTTTTAAGTAGGTATGTACTTATGTACAATACGTAAACGTTGAAGTGCTTCAGAATAGACTTGATTTCTCTTTTTTGAAAGTCAAGATCATCTTTATCTTCAACTCTGAAGCAACATATGCATAATTGACCATGGGAACAACATTAAGTTTCAAAGTTAAGGCCTGCAAATTTTTGGTGATTTTCCTTGTGCGTTGTTAAGGCTCAAAGCAAAGCTAAATTGAACAGGGAAATGAGGTCACTGGAATTGAAGAAATAGAACAGTTTGATAATTGATATCGGAAGGAAGAAGATATTTTCCCTAATAGCATTACCATACATTGTTGTAGTTTTAATTACATGTAGTAGTAATTTTTGAACGGGTAAACTTGAATTCTTGTATCATGTGGATCCAGATTGTTGAGTAGCATGTTTGGATCTCTTTTTAGTTTAAAATTATATGATGGCATACCAGGTGGTGTCAGGAAGTTCAAACATCAACAGGACGATACACAACCTCATTAACGTTTGTCACACTGCCAGCAGATTTATATTGTGCAGGTTTCCCTGGAAGCTTTGAAAGAAGATCTTTATTCAAGTACTGCACAATGTAATTTTTGGTGCTAGAATTCCTCCAATACACAACCATTGGTAACAGATGGTGTTGAGTGACATTTGGGAAAACAGCTTGCGTCAGATCATGAAGTGATGTAACAGCTTGGGCCAAGTTTTCCACTGAAATTATTCCTTTTGGAGTCTTTATGTTTAATTTCCCCATTTCCTAATCTGAATAAAGCAACACAGACTCTCTCATAGATGGATCACCTACCAGATATCTGATGCTTTAATGAGGGCTTTCACTTCATTTACTGTAGTACCTCAAGGGATTACTGGTAATGTTTAAGGAAAATCTCCATCTACCACTAAAGGAACACCTCCCAGTAATTTATCATATTGTGTATGATTTGGCAAATTTGGCCTGATGCATCAATGACTACTTCAAACCCACACAATTGGATTTACAAATTTTTAGAGTTTTTCCTCTGAGGTTCTCTGATCAATGTTGAAGTCCCCATGTTTGTCATATTTAAAGGGAATTGAAAAGACAAAGGTGATATTTTCTTTTCCCACCGCTGCCTGCAATCCTGGCCAAATGTGTTGAAACAATGCCTAATGATGCCACAGACAGGGCAATCATATTTTGTCTTTGTACTTGAGCCACAAGTTGACCCAATAGGAAAGGAATTTTGTTAATTCCACCAGAAACGTTCGAAGAAAAATGATCCCTTTGTCTTTGTAATGGTATCTAAGGTGTTTCTTTGGTATCTCACTAAATGTAGCTTTCTAAATTCTAGTGAGTACAGACCCAGAGCCATCAAACATTCCTCATATGATAACCTTTTCATTCCCGAATCCACCTTGTGAACCTCCTCTGAACCTTCTTCAATGCCAGCACATCTTTTCTTAGATGAAGAGCCCCAAACTGTCCACAGTACTCAGGGTGAGGCCTCACCAGTGCCTTATAAAACCTCAGCATTGCATCCCTGCTCTTGCATTTGAGACCTCTTGAAATGAATGCTAGCATTCCTCACCACTGACTCAACCTGCAAGTTAACCTTTAGGGTATTCTGCACAAGGACTCACAAGTCCCCTTGCATCTCAGATTTTTAGATTTTCTCCCCGTTTAGAAAATAGTCTGCACATTTATTTCTCCTACCAAAGTGCATGACCATGCATTTCCAACATTGTATTTCATTTGCCACTTTCTTGCCCATTCTCCTAATCTATCTAAGCCCTTCTGCAGCCTACCTGTTTCCTCAACACTACCTGCCCCTCCACCAATCTTCATATCATCAACAAACCTGGCAACAAAGCTATCTATTCCATCATCTAAATTATTGATACACAGCATAAAAAGAAGCAGTCCCAACGCCGACCCCTGCGGAACACCACTAGTCACTGGCAGCCAAACAGAAAAGGATCCTTTTATTCCCACTCGCTGCTTCCTACCAATCCACCAATGCTCTAACCATGCCTGTAATACCACAGGCTCTTAACTTGGTAAGCAGCTTCATGTGTGGCACCTTATCAAAGACCTTTTGAGAGTCCAGATATACAGCATCCACTGCATTCCCTTTATCCATCCTACTTGTAATCTCCTCAAAGAATTCCTACAGGTTCATCAGGTAAGGGTTTTCCTTAAGAAAACCTTGCTGATTTTGTCCTATCTTGTCCTGTGTCACCAAGTACTCCATCACTTCATCCTTACAATTGACTCCAACATCCTTCCAGCCACTGAGGTCAGGCTAACTGGTCTATAATTTCTTTTCTGCTGCTACCTTCCTCCTTTCTTAAAGAGTGGAGTGAGATTTGCAATTTTCCAGTACTCCGGAACAATGTCAGAGTCCAACGATTTTTGAAAGATCATTACTAATGACTCCACAGTCTCTACTGCAAATTCTTTCAGAACCCTAGGGTGTAGTTCATCTGCACTGGGTGACTTGTGTACCCTTAAGTCTTTCAACTTTTTGAGCACCCTTGTAATAATAACTGCATTTATTTCTCTTCCCTCACACCCTTCAAAATCTGGCACACTGCTTATGTCTTCCACAGTGAAAACTGATGCAAAATACTAATTTAGTTCACCTGCCATCTTCTTGTCCCCCGTTATTATTTCTCCGCCTCAATTTCTAGCGGTCCTATACCCACTCTCATCTCTCTTTTATTTTTTACAGAATTGAAAAAGCTTTTACTATCCACTTTGATATCGTTTGCTAGCTTGCTTTCATATTTCATGCCCAAACTTAATGTAGGAATTTTGGACAAACTAGAAGTACTTCTTAGTGCGCACATGCCAACAAAAAATAATTTCATCAATTCTCATCGGAAAAATTAAAATTAATCCCCAGTTAGTCCAAGAAGCAATTCTTATAGGTGTTTTCGCCAAACTAAGAACCGTAGTGCAAATCCTTATGCTAAACTTAACTTGCATGGCAAAATCTCAGATTTTCTCAGTTGTTCTGACATTGAACTATGTACAGGACACACAGGCTTTCTAGTTATTGCATATCTTTAGATTTGTAGTTTATATGATTCTTACACCATTACTCTTCTAATTACTTTTCCTTCCCTTATCAATTTCTTTGTCCTCTTTTTCTGAAATCTGAAGTATTCCCTATCCTTAGGCTAGAATTCTCCAGATTGCTTCACTCCTGTTAATAAAGCTTCCAATTTGATCATTTTTAACTTCATTGTTACCCAATTCATCTCCGATATATGCAACTAAAAGCTATCATGTGTGATCCTTTGTTAGTACATTTACAGACATCATGGATTATTACAGTACACTACATTAAATAAGCATTGAATGATTTAGCAAGAAGTGGACAATAATGAAATGTCCAACTGTTGTCAATTTCAGCATCATTACCAATTTAATAAGTAGTCATTTGTCCAGTTTGGGTATCACATAGACATTGTACCATTTTTCTTTCTCATTTACTTTTTCTTAGTAAAGGCTACTGGATTCTCATTAGGGTTGTGAAGCATTGCACTGACGTGGTTATCCACGGTGCCAAGGTGAAGCCTATTTTTGAGTCAGAACAGAACGTGAATATGGAATAGTTAATGTTTTTTTCATTTATCTATAAACAAATAATAATGGAGAGTTACAAAGTCCTTCCTTGTAAAGTAAAACCGTCAGTGGATTTAATTTTGCATGTTAAATTTTTACAAGTAAGTCGCTCAATTTGCAAGTAACTCTTTCAAGCTACGACAACAGTACTTTTACTCAGTGGCACTATTCTACTTGTACAGCTGTAGTAAACAATAGAAAGGGGACAAAAGAGTGTGACTGTGATTGAGGAGGGATAAGGGGGTCTGACTGCAAGGGAGGCAGACTGGAGGTCCAAGAGGTAGTGCTGGTAGAGCCTCAGCTTTGAGTTTGCCCAACAGGTCAGAGAATGTTGCTTCCTGTCAGGATGAGTGTGGGAGGATGAGCAACCAAACTGTGACACCATCATTCTGGGGGCCATCCAGGTAGAATGTGCTTGCAAAAAATGAAATCAAATACTGGGAAAAAGTGATATAGGATGATATGTTGTAGAATCCTTGTGGGTTGAGTTAAGAAACTACGAGGATAAAATTACTCTGATGGGAGTTATATGAAGGCCACCGAACAGTATCCAAGATGTGGGATACAAATTATAATAGGAGATAGAAAAAAGAATACATAACGGGCAATATTACTATGGCTGTGGGGAATTCCAATATGCAGGAGGATTGGGATAATAGGGTTGCTGCTGGATCACAAGAGAAGGAATTTGTAGAGTACCTACAAGATGACATTTAGAACAGCTTGTGGTCAAACCCACTAGAAAAAAGGCAATTCTGGATGGGAGCTTAAGGTAAAGGAACCATTAGGAGAAAATGATCATAACATGATAGAATTCACCCTGCAGTCTGAGAGGGAAAAGCTAAAATCAGATGCGCTGTTATTACAGATGGGTAATGGTAACTACAGAGGCATGAGAGAGGAGCTGGCAAAAGCCGATGGAAGAGGATACTAGCAGGGATGATGAAGTTTCTGGGGGTAATTCAGAAGCACAGGCTTAGTTCACTCCAACAGAGAAGCATTTTAAGGGAAGCGTGAGGCAGCCATGGTTGACAAAGGCAGCATAAACACAAATGAGTGGACATGCAATTTAAAAAGTGGGAAGCTATTAAAACCCAAAAGGAGGAAATTAAAAAGCAAAGATGAAATATGAAGTTAAGATAGCTAATATAAAAGAGGATTCCAAAAGTCTTTTCAAATATATAGAATACAAGAGAGCCAAAAGTGGGCATTGGACTGCTGAAGAATGACACCGGGTAGGTAGTAATGAGGAACAAAGAAATAGTGAACAACCTCAATACGTATTTTGTGTCGGTCCTCACTGTGGAAGGTAACAGCAGCATGCCGGAAATTCGAGAGTGTCAGGAAGCAGAAGTTAGCGTGGCTGCTATTGCTAAGGAGAAGTTGCTATGGAAGCTGAACGGTCTGACAGAACAGTAAATAAGTCACCTAGACCAAATAAACTACAATCTAGGTTCTGAAAAAGGTAGCTGAAGAGATTGAAACATAGAAACATAGAAAACCCACAGCACAATACAGGCCCTTTGGCCCACAATGCTGTGCCGAACATGTACTTCCTTTAGAAATTACCAAGGGTTACAAATAGCCCTCTATTTTTCTAAGCTCCATGTATCTATCCAAGAGTCTCTTAAAAGACCCTATCGTATCCACCTCCACCACCCTTACCGGCAGCCTATTCCACGCACTCACCACTCTCTGCGTAAAGAACTTATCCCTGACATCTCCTCTGTACCTAATTCCAAGCACCCTAAAACTGTGCCATCTCGTATTATCCATTTCAGCTTTGGGAAGATGGTGGAGGTATTAGTAGTGATTTTTCAAGAATCACAATATTCCGTTATGGTTCTGGAGCACTGGACAATTTCAAATGTCACTCCAACATTTAAGAAGGGAAGGAGAAAAAGACAGGAAATTATAGACTTCAACTATTTATTTCTTTCAATAAATCCTACCCGAACTGCTGAGTTCATCCAGCATTTTGTGAGTCACCCTAAATGACATATTATCCCCCACACGGACCATAACGTTACCATGGTTTGGAAGTTTGCATGCCTTAGTGACACAGAGAGCTATGCTGGCTGGAGTCAGGACCTTGTGCTTTAGCTCTTGGTAGGGTCACCCATGCCAAACAGGTCAAAGGGTAGAGGCCAAACTAAGAGTGGTCCACCGGTCCTCCAGGTTTGAGAGTTGTTTGACCCTGGCTGATCAAACAAAACCGTTACAGAAACAGCAATGAGAATCTTTCTACATCTGTGTGTGATGGTACTCCGGAGTCTCCACTCAGGACTTGTGTGGCTTACAGTAATGAAAACTGAGAGGAAGCTACTGGCATGATGAATAAAGCCCTGTACACCACCAAGGCCAAGATCAAAATTGGTTTCTGGAACAATAACACTAGCACGCTAGGCCAAAGACAACTTGGCACTGTAACATAGAGGAAGAAATGAGGACCGTGAACTACACCTGGGGCACTATAGAGAAAATGGCCAAGGGTAGCGACAGAGGACCCTCATTGCTACCCTAAACATCAGCAGCATAATAGGCAATAAATAAGTAAGTGCTCTAAATTATAGGCCAGTTATCCTGACCAGTGATTGGCAAGATATTAGAGTACATTATCAGGGAGGAATTTTGGAGGTTCTTAAAGTCCCATGATAAAATAGGCCAAAGTCGCAAGGTTTCCCTGAGGGGAAATCTTGCTTGACAACTGTGTTGGAAATCATTGAGGAAATAACAGGCAGGATAGACAAAGCAGAGTCAATGGATGTTGTTTACTTGGATTTTCAGAAGGCTTTTGACAAGTTGCTGTACATGAGGCTGCTAAACAAGCTAAGTGCCTATGGTCTTAAAGGAAAGATGCCTGCATGGACAGATGATTGGCTGACTTGTAAAAGGCAAAGGATCAGAATAAAGGGGGCTGCCAGTGACTAGAGGTGTTCCACAGTGGTTAATTTTGGGGCCACTGCTTTTCACGTTAGATGTCAATGATCTGGATGACGGAACTGACACATTTGAGGCCAGGTCTGCAGATGATACAAAGGTAAGTGGAGAGGCAGATAGTGTTGAGGAAGCAGGTAGTCTGCAGAAGGATTTGGACAGATCAAGAGAATGGGCAAAGAATTGACAGATGGAAGACAATGTAGGAAAGTGCGTGGTCATGCACTTTGATAGAAGAAATAAAAGTGTAGACTATTTTCTAAATGGGAAGTAAATTCAGAAATCGGAGGTCCAGAGGAACCTGGGAGTCCTCAAGCAGGATTTCCTAAAAGTTAACTTGAGGTTGAGTCAGTAGTAAGGAAGGCAAATGCAATGTTAGCATTCATTTCAGAGAGACTAGATTGTAAAAGGAAGGGGGTAATGCTGAAGCTTTATGAGGTATTAGAGAGAGCACATTTGGAATATTGTGAGCAGCATTTGACCCTATTAGAATGCATATAAGAATATGCTGGCTTTGGAGAGGGTTCAGAGGTAATTTACAAAAATGTTCCCAGGAAATAAAGGATTAACATATGAGGAATGTTTGAGATGTTTCTATGCCTGTACTTGCTCAAATTTAGAAGAAAGAGGGGGAGCACATTAAAGCCTAACGAATATTGAAAGACCTAGACAGAGTAGATGTGGAGGGCTTGTTGGTGGGAGACTCTAGGACTGTAGGGCACAGCCTCAGAATAGAAGAATGTACCTTTAGAACAGAGATGAGGAGTAATTTCTTTAGCCAGAGGGATGGTGATCCTATGGAATTCGTTGCTATAGAAGGCTGTGAAGGACAAGTCATTGAGTATAATTAAAGCGGAGGTTGATAGTTTCTTGATTTGTAAGAGCATCAAAAGTCAAGGGGAAAGGGCAGGAGAATTGTGTTGAGAGGGAAAAATCAATCAGCCATGATTGAATAGTAAAGCAGCCTCATTGGGCTGAATGGCTTAATTCTGCTCCTGCAACTTATGGTCTCAATTATTTGGCAGCCAGTGCATAGGCTATTTTAAAGCTTAGCAGTAAATCCAAGAAAAGAACATTGATCCAGTCAAAAATATTGTATTAGAAGCATTGTTAACATTTCCAAAGCAGCAAAATGCAGTTTCTTCCTTCAGCTTTTCTTCGATCACTAGGTTGGAGATTTGCTCTTTCTTCTGCACTTCAAGCCTTTTGCTGCAGTCATCTTGCCCCAGTCCACTGAATGCAAATTAGATCTTCCCACTGCGGTTTGAGCCTCTAATGCTGCAGCCTTGGCAAAACCATTGCAGCCTTCCCCTTTCTTTATGGCATCTTAAGCAATTTTATAGGTTTTGTGCTTTAAGAAATGTCAACAACAGTACAAAAATGGTGGTATGCTAGAATGAACAATAGTTATATTTTAACAATATGTAGATATTCTAGGTGATCTTTTGCATCAGAAGACTGAGCTGTCCCCTCTGCAGAGTGAAAAAAAATGCAGAGAATGTCATCCCTTGAGCATTTTGGACACAGTCAAGAGGATTTCCATTTATAGGAAATACACTAACCATTTTCTAATTGCAATTAGCATTTAAAATAATATTTACCCATTAAAAGTATCTTCTAATAAATATAATTGCTAATTGATTTAGCCAGTTGAAGAAAAAGCAGCCTGAACTTTAACCCTTTTCTTATTAGTTTTGAAGAGAGTTTTGGCATGCATAACCTAAAAAGAAATATTTTAGGCTGTGCCACTATCCATATACGTTAGATTGAAACTCTTTCTCTAGATTCTCAAGGCATAATTCTGACAATTTTCATTTGGGGAAATTTAAAAGTAGGTCCCATTTTGTCAATGGAATTCCTTTTATAGGGGTTTAAGGCAAACTTTGTACACACTGGAATTCAGAAGAATAAGGGGTGACCTCATTGAAACCTATCAAATTTTGAAAGTTCTTGATAGCGTGGATGAGGAGAAGATGTTTCCTGTGGTAGGGGAGTCCAAGACCAGAGGACACAGCCTCAGAATAGAGGGGTATCCTTTTAGAATGGAGATGAGAAGGAATTTCTTTAGCCAGAGAGTGGTGAATCTGTGGAATTCGTTGCTACAGGCAGCTGCGGAGGCCAAGTCATTGGGTATATTTAAGGCAGAGTTGATAGATTCTTGATTAGTCAGGGCATGAAGGGATACGGTGAGAAGGCAGGAGATTGGGGCTGAGAGGGAAAATGGATCAGCCATGAAGAATCGAAATCAGAATCAGATTTAATATCACCAGCATATGTCATGAAATGCGTTAACTTAACAGCAGCAGTGCAATGAACTACATGATAAATAGATATAGAGGGGAAAAATCAGCATTACATTAAGTATATATGTCTATTAAATAGTTCAGTTAAAATAAGTGATGCAAAATAACAGGAATAAAAACGTAGTGAGATAGTGTTCGTGGGTTCAATGTCCATTTAGAAATCGGATGGTAGAGGGGAGGATGCTGTTCCTGAATCGCCCAGTGTGTGCCTTCAGACTTCTGAACCTCCTTCCCGACAGTAACGGTGTGAAGAGGGCATATCCTGGGTGGTGGGGGTCCTTCATGATGGACACCACCTTCCTAAGGCAATGAAATGTTGGAGCAGACTCGATGGGCCAAATGGCCTAATTCTGCTTCTATATATTTTATGGTCTTATATGCTTATGCTAAACCTAACTTGCATGCAAAATTTTAGATCTTCTTATTTGTTCTGATACTGAACTGTGTGAAGAACACAAACATTCTGTTCATTACATCTTTAGAATTGTAGTTTATATGATTCTTGCTCCATTACCTTTCTAATTACTTTGTCTTCCCTTATCAATTTCTTGGTGCTTGTTTCTAAGTTCTGAAGTTATCCTAATCCTTGGGCTCGCAGTTCCTTCTGACAATGGAATAAACCGTTTCCTTTGATCAAATGCCATTTTAAATGTCTCTTACAAGCCAGTGCTGGAGTCCGTTTCCTTTTGAATTCTGTGCCTTAGAAGAGATCTATTTATTGTAAGCTACATATCAATTATTTAACTATTAGCTGCCTCTTATTTACTATTCTATGTTTTAATGTTGTTTCGCAATCCATGATAGCACATTCATACCTCATACCTTTTGTGACCTGACTTGCTTAGATTTGGATTCCGAATGATTGAAACCACTTTCATTTGATATCAAATGCTATCATCTTTTGTTTACTCTTCTTTAAATGTCCCTTAATTATCAGATTTTTAATTTGAGCATTGTCAATGTACAACAATAAAACAGGCTGTTCCATCATTGGTTCCTCAAAATACTCATACAGAAACCCAACACTTGTATGTTCTATTAATTTTTTATCCACACCATTACTGCTATGCATTGATAAAATTTCTCATGATTATTATATTACCTGTATTTTGTTATTGCCTACCTCCAGTTTCCTGATTTTTTTTTGGTGTAACTGTATGGGTAACTCCCAAAACTGTTTTCTGTTCAACCCAAACTGATTATTCTTCTTGATTTTTGAGCTGAGGTAATTTCTATATAGCCTTTATCACATGCTTCATTACCAAGCCAACATCTCTTTTCCAATTTGTGCCTGTCTTTTCTGAATGTTTAGAATCCTGGAGTACTTAATTCCCAAATATGGTCACTTTGCAACCAGATCTGTATAATGGTTTTTCATTCAATCTATTTTATCCTTGCGCCACCAATTCAGCTATCATGAATGCATTGTGTATTCGGATAGAGACTTCTGTCCTTTTGTCATTTTACTGTAATTTACTGTGCCAACTCGTGCTCCTAATCCAGATGTGTTCCAGATCCCAATTTTGACCACTGCCACACCCACTATCCACTATCCAGACCTCAGTCCCAACCCTTTGGTTATCTTTCTGAAAATTTCCCAGTCATGGGGCTTGTTATCATTCCTCAATTTCTGATGCTTCCTCTTTTAATCTAAACTTCCCCTTAACCTCATCAGTCAGCAATGGCTGGATCACTTTTTCCAAGGACTTACATTTATTTCATTTTAAAATGGATATTTCTGAAAAATTATGAAATAATATTTAAATGTTTGATTGAAAATCAATGCAATTTATTAAGAAAATTAAGAGTTTAAAAAGTCACTCCAAGGTAAAACAGAAAACTGTGGAAAGACAAGTTTCAGTGAGATAAGAACAGACCTGGCCTGAAATACTGGTATCAAAGCTTGGCTGGCGATTGAACAATAGGAAATCTTCAAGGTGGAGATGTTTAAGCTAAATGCTATTTATATTATCAGGAGGGAGAAGTTTGTGAAATTGTAAAAGTACTGCCTGGATGATCCAAGATATTCCTGAGTTAAACAAAACTGTTATAAAGGCCATACTGTGTGCCAAATGCGACATCGATAACCTGAGTGACAACAAGCAGAGTACAGAAAGTGCAGAAGCAAAGTGGAACAAAATAAGAGAACACATGAGAAAAGTAAGGCAGGAATTTGCTAGTGTAATTTTTTGAGTTAAGTAGATAATATTTTGTTTCTTCTTCCAACTACAGTATATACAATTAGGTATTTTAGAAAAAATAGCTTGGGACAAAATATTTATATAACATGTCCTTATTGCTGTGTTACTTTTTCCCTAAAGTTTTTTTAGACACTGATTACATATTCTTCCAAAAAGATTCAAGACCTGTTTTTAGTTTTCACTTATATGCTTGTGTTTTCCAATGGATGTAGACATGCAATGCCTTTGGGCTAGAACCACTGAAAATTGCCAACATTTCTCAGTGTTTACTCATAAGTACGAATTTCTTTTACTAATACAAAAGTTCCAGACTTGCTGCCTAATCTTTGCCATTGAACACCCCATGTTTCCTTTAATGCTGTCCTAATGGAGCATAATAGCCCAGGATAAGACAACTGCAATTGTTTCGTGGTTGCCTGCTAAACTCAGTGAGTCTATTCATTCATAAGGGAGACTAGCGTTAGTATATCATAATTTATGTATTTTTAAGAATTGAATTTGATTTTATATTTTAATTGTTTAATTATGTTTTACTTTAAGTTATTTTAACATTTTTTAAAATTCAATAGTTTGCTTCTTTTAAATGTTTCTTAATAGCAAGAGAATTCTGAAGCCACTGTCAGATATGACAGTTGACTTAGCTGGCCCACTGCTTTGCCAATTGTCAGTTTCTTTTTGGCCTTTTCTTTGGGCATTTGATCTGGTTACCATCACATTGCCCCCCTACCTATAATTTTGATTGCACAATTCACAGAAGACTCTATGCAAACACTTGCCATGTTGAATCAGAGTAGCTGATTCAAAATGGCAATAAAACTTCCAGTAAGTCTAGGAAAATGCATGGTTCAGAGGTCTGTGGTGAACACAAGAGGCCTGTGGCTGAGAGAAACCTTCCAAATTATGCAGATAACACACGTCAAAGTTGCTGGTGAACACAGCAGGCCAGGCAGCATCTCTAGGAAGAGGTACAGTCGAGGTTTCAGGCCACGACCCTTCGTCAGGACTAACTGAAGGAAGAGTTAGTAAGAGATTTGAAAGTGGGAGGAGGAGGGGGAGATCCAAAATGATAGGAGAAGACAGGAGGGGGAGGGATGGAGCCAAGAGCTGGACAGGTGATTGGCAAAGGAGATATGAGAGGATCATGGGACAGGAGGTCCGGGGAGAAAGACGGCGGGGGGGTGGGGAGCCAGAGGATGGGCAAGGGGTATTGTCAGAGGGACAGAGGGAGAAAAAGGAGAGTGAGAGAAAGAATGTGTGTATAAAAGTAACTAACGGATGGGGTACGAGGGGGAGGTGGGGCATTAGCGGAAGTTAGAGAAGTCAATGTTCATGCCATCAGGTTGGAGGCTACCCAGATGGAATATAAGGTGTTGTTCCTCCAACCTGAGTGTGGCTTCGTATTTACAGTAGAGGAGGCCGTGGATAGACATGTCAGAATGGGAATTGGATGTAGAATTAAAATGTGTGACCACTGGGAGATCCTGCTTTCTCTGGCGGACAGAGCACGGATGTTCAGCAAAGCAGTCTCCCAGTCTGCGTCGGGTCTCGCCAATATATAGAAGGCCACATCGGGAGCACCGGACGCAGTACGTCACCCCAGCCGACTCACAGGTGAAGTGTTGCCTCACCTGGAAGGACTGTCTGGGGCCCTGAATGGTGGTAAGGGAGGAAGTGTAAGGGCATGTGTAGCACTTGTTCTGCTTACAAGGATAAGTGCCAGGAGGGAGATCAGTGGGGAGGGATGGGGGGGGGGGACGAATGGACAAGGGAGTCGCGTAGGGAGGAATCCCTGCGGAAAGCGGGGGGGGGGGAGGGAAAGATGTGCTTAGTGGTGGGATCCCGTTGGAGGTGGCGGAAGTTACAGAGAATAATATGTTGGACCCGGAGGCTGGTGGCCCCCTCCCCCGTTGTCTTTCTCCCCGGACCTCCTGTCCCATGATCCTCTCATATCCCCTTTGCCAATCACCTGCTCAGCTCTTGGCTCCATTCCTCCCCCTCCTGTCTTCTCCTATCATTTTGGATCTCCCCCTCCCCCTCCCACTTTCAAATCTCTTACTAACTCTTCCTTCAGTTAGTCCTGACGAAGGGTCTCGGCCTGAAACGTCAACTGCACCTCTTCCTAGAGATGCTGCCTGGCCTGCTGCGTTCACCAGCAACTTTGATGTGAGTTGCTTGAATTTCCAGCATCTGCAGAATTCCTGTTGTTTGCGTTTTTAAAATTATGCGGATGATCAATTTTGAAGACTCTTGATCTTATAGCTCAGTAAGGTGGTCTAATTGAGTTATTGATATTATGTGTCTAGAAAATGGAGTTAAAACTTTTAGACTTCCAGACTGAATTGCAATCACGAGATGATCTACTGCAAGTAAACCACCTGGAACAGAAACAACTACGGAAGGAGCTAGCCAGAGTCAGTCAGTCTGTAATGCAAAAAGATGATGTCCCTAGGTGAGTTTGCAGAAATTGACAAATAGCTACAGTGCATATTCTACAGACCGATTTTAAAATTACACTTGTATGCAAGTTGTTTAGATTATATACTGTGAAAAAACTGGAACATATTTTCAAAAGTAAAGCAAAACTTTGCTCTGCTATATCATCAACTCTACAAAAGATTATCACTGATTCCTGATAGATATTCTTTCCACCTAATCAGTGAAATATAAAGAAAGAGGCAGTGCTTTGGCTGGTAAGTTCTAAACAGTGTTAAGATTGCTTGTCATGATTTTTGCATGCAACCTACCTTTGACCTTCAGTGAAGCTTACCATGGACCATGTAAAGAATGACAATGGCAGTCAAAAGCCAAAGAACATTCAGACCAAAATTTTATTTGCTGTGCATACAGTACTACTGTGCAAATATCTTAGCACGTGTAAATAAAAATTCCGTAAAGTGAAGATTTTTTTAAAATTATGAATTGAAAGGTTTCTAAGTATCAAAAATGACTATAAAGAGCATCAGACAGTATAAAACAGAATCAAATCAATATTTGGTGTGACCACCTTTAAAAGTACATTAATTCTGTTAGGTGCTCTGTCATGCAGTTTTATGAGAAAATGAGCTGGCAGGTTGTTCCAAGCACCTTGGCAAACTTGCTACAGTTCTTGTGCAGACTTTGGCTGTTTCACTTGCTTCTGTCTCTCCCGCTAATCCCAGACAGTCTTGATGAGATTGAGATCAGGGCTCTATCTAGCACGCCTAAGACTTTTGCACAGTACTGTGTTTGCCATTCTATGCATATTTTCATTATTCTTATCAGATAGACCATTGGCTTTATCCATGGAGAAACACTTTTGTCAAGTTAATTTCTTCTTAGCGATCTTCTACATTATTTAAGAAATAATTTTATATTATGTTTTGCACTCACTGTGTTGTCTGTATTTGTTTGTTACTTTTCATTTTATTTAGAATGTATAGTGTGAATCACTATTTCCCAGCTGAGTGTTCCCTCTATTAGAAAGGTGAGTACTATTTGAGTTTTTGCCTATGGAATGGAAGTTGCCCTCAGCCACTTTGCTGGGTGAGTAGATCTCCCTTCAGCTTCAGGCACCATTAATACACCTGTACAACACAGAATGTAGACCAGGGCAGCACAGGAACAGACACTTGGGGCCACAATGTTGTGCTGAACCAATTAAATTAGTATTCAAATGTCTAAATAAACTCTTCCACCTGCACAATGTCCATGTCCTTCTATGCCTATCTAAATGCCTCATAAAAGTCTCTTATAAATGTCTCTACCTCCACCCCAGGCAGCACGTTCCAGGCATCCACCACTCTCTGTCAATGCCTTTTCACTCTTCACTCAACTTCTGGAACTCTGTGTGAAGAAGTATATCAATACACTCAGCACTGATCTCTCTGTCCGCCACGTCCCTCTCCCACATTCTCTACATCCAAGCAAATATTCCCCCCTTATCCTTGAGTGTTTCTACCCCCTCCCTAGTTTCCTCTTACTCTTGATGTATGTATAGAATGTCTTGGAATTCTCTTTAATCCTACTTGCCAAGGACTTTTCATGGTCCCTGTTGCTTTCCTAATTCCCACCTTGAGTTCTTTTCTGGCTTCTTTATAATCCTCATGGGCTTTGTTTGATTCCAGCTTGCTAAGCTTTACATACTTCACCTTTTTCTTCTTGACTAAGTTCACCAACTCTCTCAACATCCAAGGTTCCCTTGCCATCCTTGTCCTTCCTTCTGACTGGAACATACAGTACCTGTCCTGTACTCTGTTCAGTCAGTCTTTAAACACCTTCCTCATGTCAGATGTAAACTTGCCCAAAAACAGCTGTTCCAAATTAACTGACCCTAGTTCCTGTCTAATACTCTTGTAAGTTGCCCTGCTCCAATGTAATACTCTCCCCCCAGGTCCATATTTATCTTTCTCTGTAGCTATCTTAAAACTTAAGGATTTGTGGTCACGGTTCCCTAAATGTTCACCCACTGAAAGGTTGGCCATCTGGCCAGGTTCATTATCCCAAACCAGGGCCAGTACAGCCCCTCTAGGCTGAAAAATGGCTGGGGAAACTTAATGCGGATACAGTTGAAGTCAGAAGTTTACATACACCTTAGCCAAATACATTTAAACTCAGTTTTTCACAATTCCTGACATTTAATCCTAGAAAACATTCCCTGTCTTAGGTCAGTTAGGATCACTACTTTATTTTAAGAATGTGAAATGTCAGAATAATAGTAGAGAGAATGATTTATTTCAGCTTTTATTTCTTTCATCACTTTCCCAGTGGGTCAGAAGTTTATCTACATTTTGTTAGTATTTGGTAGCATTGCCTTTAAATTGTTTAACTTGGGTCAAACGTTTTGGATAGCTTTCCACAAGCTTCTCACAGTAAGCTGTTGGAATTTTGTTCCATTCCTCTAGACAGAACTGGTGTAACTGAGTCAGGTTTGTAGGCCTCCTTGCTCGCACACACTTTTTCAGTTCTGCCCACAAATTTTCTATCAGATTGAGGTTAGAAAATGATGTCAGGTCTGGTTTATCCTTGGGAGCAATTTCCAAACGCCTGAAGGTACCACGTTCATCTGTACAAACAATAGTACCATGGGACCATGCAGCCGTCATACCGTTCAGGAAGGAGACGCATTCTGTCTCCTAGAGATGAACGTACTTTGGCGCAAAAAGTGCAAATCAATTCCAGAACAACAGTAAAGGACCTTGTGAAGATGCTGGAGGAAACAGGTAGACAAGTATCTATATCCACAGTAAAACGAGTCCTATATCGACATAACCTGAAAGGCCGCTCAGCAAGGAAGAAGCCACTGCTCCAAAACTGCCATAAAAAAGCCAGACTACAGTTTGCAAGTGCACATGGGAACAAAGATCTTACTTTTTGGAGAAATGTCCTCTGGACTTATGAAACAAAAATTGAACTGTTGGCCATCATGACCATCGTTATGTTTGAAGGAAAAAGGGTGAGGCTTGCAAGCCAAAGAACACTATCCCAACCGTGAAGCATGGGGGTGGCAGCATTATGTTGTGGGAGTGCTTTGCTGCAGGAGGGACTGGTGCACTTCACAAAATAGATGGCATCATGAGGAAGGAAAATTATGTGGATATATTGAAGCAACATCTCAAGACATCAGCCAAGAAGTTAAAGCTCGGTCGCAAATGGGTCTTCCAAATGGACAATGACCCCAAGCATACCTCCAAAGTTGTGGGAAAATTGCTTAAGGGCAATAAAGTCAAGGTATTAGAGTGGCCATCACAAAGCCCTGGCCTTAATCCGATAGAAAATTTGTGGGCAGAACTGAAAAAGCGTGTGCGAGCAAGGAGGCCTACAAACCTGACTCAGTTACACAAGTTCTGTCTGGAGGAATGGAACAAAATTCCAGCAACTTACTGTGAGAAACTTGTGGAAGGCCACCCAAAACTTTTGACCCAGGTTAAACAATTTAAGGGCAATGCTACCAAATACTAACAAAGTGTATGTAAACTTCTGACCCACTGGGAAAGTGATGAAAGAAACAAAAGCTGAAATAAGTCATTATTCCTTATTGTTCTATTCGCTCTCTGGGTTAAAGAAACTTTGTAAACATTGCTTCTCACTGAACAGATCCAACTATTACATATTTAAAGTAATGGGTGGTTGTGCGATTCCAAAGATGCTCTGTATCCTGCAGTGTAGTTTATGGCCATGACTTTAAGTAATAAATGCTGTCCTACTTTTTTTGGCATTTAATTGGTGATTTAACTCTCACAGGGCCTTATTAACGGTATTATAGGCAAGGTACTTGATGTCAATTTAATAGTTCTATAACTAAACACGTTATTAGATTATTGAAGTAGAATAGAAGTAGGATGATTAGCAAATTTTAATTTAGCTTGCTGGGCTTAAAAGGATAGAGTGGGGACACCAAACGCATCTGTGTATAAGATAAGAAATACTTGGAGATATTAATAATTTTTTGGATAATTTGAGATGAGCTTTACATCAAGAAAGAAAGAAGATTTCAGAGCAAAGTTTATAGGGCCATTCCTGTTCATCCGAAATTACTGTTGCTTAACAACTTCAAATGAAGGAATATAAATTAAGTATAATTTTATTGAAACGAGGAGTCTAATCTAGGCCTATTTAAAGTGGTAAGTGACATAGTTAGTGGATCTGCTGCCTCACAATGCCAGACCCAGATTCCATCCTAACCGTGGTGTTGGTTACATAGGTTTTCTCTGGGTGTTCTCGTTTCCTCCAACATCTCAAATATTTTTGTACAGTTTGGGAGTTAAATTGGCCACTGTAAATTACCCTGGGTGTGTAGGTGAGTGGTGGAATCTGAGGTAGATTGATGAGAATATGGGGAAAATAAAAACATGGGACCAATGTAGGACCCACATAAGTGAATTGTAATGGTTGCATATTATCAGCCAGACTTGGTGAGCCAATGGGCAGGTTTCTGTGCTATGTGACTACGACACAAGTTGAAACCGGCCCTCTCGACACATTACTGATACATACATGGGAGCAGTTTGCAGGTGTTCAAACCAGAAAAAAAATCAATGCTGAATAATTATCTGGGCATTATTAAATATTTTCTGCTTGGAATCCATTGAGTTGGCACCCAGAACAGGAGAAATGGTCAATGTGTGGATTTCCAGTGGAACAAATTGTGAAAATCCTAACAACTAGTATTTATTTTGCAGCTACCAACTGTGACAATATGACTGAGATTTCTGGGAAATGAGAAATACCTTTCAGAATTAAGAATATGTTCCTTTTAAAAATATGAACCATTTTTGCATTACAGTATTAAAAAGGGATTTTAATATTCTTCCTGCAGTCCGTTTGAGTATATGCAGGCTCTTCTAGATACAGGAACAACTTATTAGCTAAATGATTCTGTATGTTTTGCCAATTGTCATTTCTGTAGACAGTTGTGCCCATGGTTTCCTTCGCTTTTCTATTTTACTAGAAGATGGCAAAAGTTTCTATACTTCAATGATTGTTGATACTTATTTCCATCTGTTATGATTAAATAGTTACCACTTGTTAAATATTCTTTATGGCACATAGCATAAATGGTCCTTCTTCGAGTTGGCCTCTATAACGCATTGTTCAACTGCCTAAGTGACACCAGGATCAAACTTTTGTTTGACTCTGTTTTCATCCAATAATTATAAATGTCGATGAAGAACAAAGTCTTCCTTCTCCTGCAGAATGATATGAACATCTTTTGCAGTGCCACTACTCACAGCCCAGGTGAAGTCAAATGTGAGTTACATTTAAGGATAAATGTTATGTTTTGTAACTCCAAAACATAAAAAACTAATTGAAAGGAAAACAAGGGACCGAGAGATGTGAGACTGGAGAAAAAATAACTCCTGTGGGAATAGAAGATTTGTGGGCAGAACTGAAAAAGCATATGTGAGCAAGGAGGCCTACAAACCTGACTCAGTTACATCAGTTCTGTCTGGAGGAATGGAACAAAATTTCAGCAACTTACTGTGAGAAGCTTGTGGAAGGCTATCCAAAATGTTTGACCCAAGTTAAACAATTTAAAGGCAATGCTACCAAATACGAACAAAGTGTATGTAAACTTCTGACCCACTGGGAGAGTAATGAAAGAAATAAAAGCTGAAATAGATCATTCTCTCTACTATTATTCCAACATTTCACATTCTTAAAATAAACTAGTGATCCTAACTGAAATAAGACAGGGAATGTTTTCTAGGATTAAGTGTCAGGAATTGTGAAAAACTGAGTTTAAATGTATTTGGTTAAGGTGTATGTAAACTTCTACCTGTTATGCCACTTTCAAGTGTACGGGGTCTTTCTTTTTTGTTAAAGTTAAAATGGCTTCTTTGTTATGTTATACTGGGGAATGCTGAGAAAGTCTCTAACTAGACAGTTGCTTGGGTTATTATAGATAGCAGGGTGCTATTAGCCAATGGGTATTCATGTGTCATTTTTTTTGGATGATAATGCTGTCTCATATGACTGGGGATGGGGTTTTTGATGGGGAGTCGGAGGAGAGACGGGGAGTCGGAGGAGAGACGGGGAGTCGGAGGAGAGACAGGGAATCGGAGGAGAGATGGAGAGGACAGCAGACGTGTGGAAAGGCTCCGGTCGATCACTTCAGGTGGTCCCGAGCCGTGAGTCGACAGGATCCGGGTGGTCGTCAGGAATTGATTGAGCTCCAATGGTTGTGCACGAAGAACTTGGACTTTGATAAGCGTTGGCGCTTTTGTTTCATTACTTCCTTTTCTGTACCGAATTTATATTAATGTCATAGAATTAGTAATATCTATAAAGTGTACTTGTTAAAATTTACTGGGTGTGCTGGCTGATGATTGATGTTTGGGATTGATTCAGGCAGCAACTGACCCCGTGTGAAGTGTTGAGGCAGATGCTGGGCGGGATTTCCCCTAGACATATACGAGCCAATATAACTGAACGTTACAAGTGGGGGCTCGTCCAGGATCTGGATTTTCAGTAAAGCTGTATA
The DNA here is from genome assembly GCF_963921235.1 of Mobula hypostoma. Taxonomy (NCBI): domain Eukaryota; kingdom Metazoa; phylum Chordata; class Chondrichthyes; order Myliobatiformes; family Myliobatidae; genus Mobula; species Mobula hypostoma. Next base: position 117,314,772 of record NC_086103.1, on the reverse strand, counting down.
GTCGTCGTGTTAAGTGGTGCGAAGATGGATCGAGATAAGATTGTAAGTTGGTGTGAATTGGAGGAGGTACCGGTGAATCATGCGTGCGTGCTAAGTGGGGTCGATTTTCGCATTTCAGCAGATGTACTAGTGCGAGGGTTGAGTTTGATTAAAGGTATCAGGCAGGTAGAACTTATAGCTAGAAGGGGTGGGAAAGAACTGGAGTCCAGCTGGATGTTGGTTCGGACGAGTGCCGACATCATGACATTGGAACTACCAGCGACAGTCCACGTCCAGCGGGAGGTGGGGCCGTGGGGTCTCCACACCCTCCCGGAGGATGAAAGTGAGGAAGAGCTAGATGAGGCCCCAGGGGAGGTGCCAGTAGCCAGGGGTGGAGGCGTGGCGTGGGAAGGCTTGGCCAGGCCCCGTCCCCCAGTTAGGGATGAGACCTCCGAGTTAGTGGCTGCCATCACCTCCCTGGTGAGAAGGTTTGAGGGGCCCCGCCTGAAGCTGAGAGTTTTCTCAAGAGCCAGGACCACCCCGGAAGGGGAGGACGAATATGAGGCCTGGATTGAGGATATGTCCCAGGTGTGGCCAGTTTCAGATGAGGAAAAGAGACAGCGATTGGTGGAAAGCTTAAGGGGCAGGGCGGCCTGTGTAGTCCGCGAGTTGAGAACGGAACACCCTTCGGCTTCCCTGTCGGCGTGTTTGGATGCTTTGGAGGAAGTGTTTGGACTGTCAGGAGATCCCTGGCAACATTTAGCGGAGTTTCAACAAATGGGGCAGGGAAGTGGGGAAAAGCTCTCAGAATACATTTTCCAGCTGGAAGGGAAGCTTACAGGGCTGCGGCGCCGAGGGGTAGTGAAGGCGAATGACGTGGCGAAGTTGAGGATGAGCCAGATATGTAGAGGTTCCCGGGAGGATGACAGGGTGGCTTGGAATATGCGGCAGTCATATAAGAGGAGTCCCCCCTCCATCATTCGAGCAGCTGATTAGAGAGGTGCGGGAGGAGGAGAGTGCTTCGGGCCGAACAGGGGGCTCGGACCCCCGGGGACGGTCTTCAGTGGTTCAGGAGGTGGTAGCTGGGGTGAGATCAGAGAAATCCAAGGGTCCCAGGGGGCGCATACCGGGAGGAGGGAGGCGGCGGGTACCGTGTACTAAAACTGTGGGAGAGAGAGGCATTTCCGGCGGGAATGTGAGTGGCCCGGGGCGTGCTACAGCTGTGGGGAAGCGGGCCACTTGCAGAGGGATTGTGAGAGGCGAGATGCTCCGAGGAGGGAGGGCCCCCGGGCCACTGAGAAGGGAGAGGTGTCAGGAAACTTAGGAGAGGCTCAGTGAGGGAACGGACTGGAGTCTCAGGAGGAACACGTTCCCAGAAAGCAGCCATCGGACCCACGAAAGTACAAGCCCTTATTCCAGGTGGACTGGTGGGACCCCGTTCCAGCGTGTCCCTACAGATGGAGGGAGTCTTTGCAAAAGCCATCCTTGACACCGGATCGCAGGTTACCTTACTGTACCGGTCGTTCTACAACAAATATCTGAAGCATTTGCCAGTAACCCCGTTAGTGTACTGGGTTACTGGAGATTTGGGGCATAAGTGACGGTGATTACCTGTACGATGGGTACCTGTCAGTGAGATTGGAATTCTCGGAGGGAAATGTGGGAGTGTCTGAAGCCCTTGAGACGTTGGTGTTGGTCTGTCCGGACCCGGTGGAAACCGGTGGCGCTGCCCTTCTGGTGGGGACTACCTCCCCTGTGGTGCGACAGCTCTTGGGAGCCTGTAAGAAGACGGCGGGGGAGAACTTTCTGGAGACGCTCTCGGTACACCCAGTGTTTCGAGCGGAGTTCGAAGGAGTGGGTGACTCCCAGGGGCTGAATCCTGAGTGCAAACGAGGGACGGTGTGGTGCACTCAGGCAAGGCCTAAGGTGATATGGCCAGGGGAGGCTGCATTAGTGATTGGGACCCCCAGATTTCCCGGAGTACCGGCGGGCGAGGCCCTGCTAGTAGATGCCCCAGACAACCTGGAAGGGGAGTCCCAGTTCCCGGCTGGGGCGCTGGTGAGACCTGAATTGCAGAGGCCCTAAGCCGTACAGGCACGGCGGATGGGGGTGATTGTAAGGAACATAACGGAGAGGGAGATCACCTTTAAGTGCGGGATGCCCCTTGCACACTTGTTCCCGGTGACGGTGATGTCCAGCGCCCCCGTGAAGCCCACTGGAGGAAAACTATTGGAGAACAGGGGGGGCTGATCGAGGAGGCCTTTAATTTTGAAGACTCCCCTGTACTGCCGGAGTTAAGACCAGGCTGGTGGAGAAGATGCTGAAGTTAGGGGATGTCTTTTCTCAGGACGAGTTTGATGTGGGATGTTCCAAGAGCACTCGGCACACTATCCGGGTGACAAATGACACCCCGCTTAGAGAAAGGTCGTGGCGGTTGGCCCCAGCAGATGTGGAGGATGCGCGGCAGTTGAAGGATGCAGGGATTATCGCGGAGTCCCGAAGCCCCTATGCGTCCCCCATAGTGGTGGTAAGGAAGAAAAATGGGAAGGTACGCATGTGCGTGGACTATAGGACTCTGAACCGGCACACGGTTCCCTACCAGTATACGGTCCAAAGGGTGGAAGACGCATTGGCCTGTTTAAGTGGGGCGCAGTGATTTAGAGTATTGGATTTGCGGAGTGGATATTACCAGATTCCGATGAGCGAGACTGATAAGGAGAAGACAGCCTTTATCTGCCCCAGCCACTTTCCAGCGGCTCATGGAGAGGTCAGTGGGGGATATGAACCTGCTGGAGGTATTGGTGTACCTAGATGACCTGATAGTGTTTGGATCTACGTTGGAGGAACATGAGGAGCGGCTGCTGAAGATGCTGAGTCGGCTGAAGGAGGAAGGGTTAAAACTTTCCCTGGATAAATGTCAGTTCTGTAAGACGTCGGTCAGTTATGTCGGGCACATAATCTCGCGAAATGGAGTGGCCACTGATCCGGCTAAGATAGTCGCAGTAACCACCTGGCCGAGACCCCAGAAGGTGAGCGCCTTACACTCGTTTTTGGGGTTTTTGCGGATATTACCGGCGATTTGTGAAAGGATATGCGAAAATGAGTCACCCATTGAACCAGCTGTTGTGTGGTTATCCACCTGTGGGGTGGAAGAGGAAGGGAGACCGAGGGGCAGAGGTAGACGGATACTTGAACCCAGGGGAGCCTTTTGGATCGAGGTGGGATGCTCAATATGAGGAGGCATTCCAATCTCTAAAAAGGGCGCTGACACAGGCCCCGGTGTTGGCTTTTGCTGATCCCCGGAAGCCGTATGTCCTACACACTGATGCCAGTCACGAGGGTCTGGGGGCTATCCTGTACCAGGAACAGGGCAACGGATTGAGGCCGGTGGCGTTTGTCAGCCGGAGCTTGTCGCCATCTGAGAGAAACTATCCCACTCACAAGCTGGAGTTCCTGGCGTTGAAATGGGAGGTGGTGGACAAGTTGAGTGACTATCTATACAGGGCCCAGTTTGAGGTGAGAACTGACAACAACTCCCTCACTTATATCCTGACCTCGGCCAAGCTGGATGCTACTGGGCACCGGTGGTTAGCGGCCTTGTCTGCCTATGAGTTCAGCCTGAAGTACCGCCCGGGGAGTCGGAACATCGATGCAGATGCTCCATCTCGTTGGGCGCACGATGAGTCAGGCACGGCTGAGGAGTGGAAGAGTGTCCCTGCCCTGGGAGTAAAGGCCATGTGTCAAGTTGGGAGCGACGGGGAAGCAGGAGCCTCGATGGGAACGGATCGGGCAGTGGATCAATTGGGGGTTGACGATGATGTGCTACCCACTGTTTACTGTAATTTGACTGCTCTGAGGAACAGGCAGCTGCTGGAGTTGAGTCCCCAGGAAGTGGAGGCGGCTCAGCATGATGACCCGAGCATTAGCACTATCTGGTACGCGGTTAGCCAGGGTGATATGGGCCAGGTGGAGAAGGTGAAACATGCCTCCGTTCCCCTACTACTGAAGGAGTGGCCCCGGTTGAAGCTGAAGAACCACGTCCTGTACCGGGTCACGTCGCCCCCGGACCACCCCCGGCGCTGGCAGCTGGTCATGCCTGAGAAGTATCGGAAGACTGGGCTCCAGGCTCTACATGATGATTCCAGTCACTTAGGGGTAGAGAAGACCTGTGGATTAGTCAAGGACGGGTTTGACTGGCCCCGGAAGAGGGGGGAGGTGGAAGAATACTGTAAGACCTGTAGCCGTTGCGTCAGGAGGAAGACCCTGTCTGCGCAGGCGGCCCCGTTATCCCACTTGCAGAGTGCGGGACCAATGGACCTGGTGTGTATGGATTTCCTGTCTATTGAGCCAGACACCAGCAACACCGCAATGTCTTGGTCCTCATGGATCACTACACTAGATACGCGCAGGCTTTTCCTACTAAGGATCAGAAAGCGACTACAGTGACGAAGGTGTTATGGGAGAAGTACTTTGTTCATTATGGCCTTCTCCAGCGGATCCATAGTGATCAGGGATGGGACTTCGAGAGCAGGCTTATCCATGAATTACTGGATATGCTTGGGGTTGAGAAATCCAGAACCACCCCCTATCACCCGCAGGGTGATCCTCAGCCCGAGAGGTTTAACCGGACCCTGCTGGACATGCTCAGCACTTTGGAGATTGGACAGAAGAGTAAGTGGAGTCAGCACATCACCCATTTGGTTCGCTGTTACAATTGTACTCGCAATGACGCTATGGGGTACTCGCCCTATTATCTGTGTTCGGATGGGAAGTGAGGTTGCCCATTGATCTGTGTTTTGGGACTGAAGCGGGTGAAATACCTTCGAAGCCATATCTGAAGTAAGTGTCCGATATGAGGAGAGAGTTGAAAAGGGCGTACGAGTTGGCTGAGGCGGCAGCCACCAAGCAGAACCAGCGGAATAAGAAGAGGTATGATCAGAAAGTAAAGTTCGTCCAGCTATTGCCGGGAGACCGAGTCCTTATCCGGAATTTAGGACTACCTGGTAAGCACAAGTTGGCGGACCGTTGGGCAGCCACCCCCTATGTGGTGGAGAGTCAGATGCCGAATCTCCCTGTTTATCGGGTGAGACCCGAAGATGGGAAGGGGTCTGTCAAGGTACTCCATCGGAACCACCTGTTGCCTCTGGGTCGAGAGGTGAAGGTAGACTCAGAGCCCGAATGGGAGTTTACGGCTGGTACGAGAACTCTGCGAGGGCGCGGGGCGAGGGAAGAGCCCGCTGCGAAAGAGACGGGGCCGGTCTCCACCTCGAAAAGGGATACGTCGTCAGAAGACGATGATTCGGACGCGTGGTACCTGTTTCCGTTCGTTGATTCCCCAGTGCCGGGAGAAGAGGCTCCTGGCCCTTCCATCACTGAGTTAGGGGAAACGAGGGAGGGTGTTGCAAAGCCGCCTGTATTACAGCCGGGATTGGGGAGGAGAGGGTGGAGGCAGAACCTGAGGCAGAGGGCTCACAGGTGCCAAGGGGTCCCCGTGAGGGTGAGGGTCCAACAGGCAGGCCCGGGGTGTCACCTGGGGTGTCTGAACAGGGAGAGTCAGCAGAGGAAGTACAGAGGTCTCAGAGGAGTAGGCATCCCCCAGGAGAGGTTGACTTATACAGCGCAGGGAGAACAGGGTGTGATCTCTACAGCCCTGAGAAGTCATGTCACTGCTTTATGCACCTGGGTTGGGTTTTGTGTTTTACAAGGAGCACTGGTGAACCCTGTTAACATCATGAGGGCATGACTTTTATTTGGTGGGGGGAGAGTGTACGGGGTCTTTCTTTTTTGTTTGTTAGATTTAAAATGGCTTCTTTGTTATGTTATACTGGGGAATGCTTCTTTGTTATGTTAAATGCTGAGTAAGTCTCTAACTAGACATTTGCTTGGGTTAATACAGATAGCAGAGTGCTATTAGCCAATGGGTGTTCATGTATTGTTTTTTTCGGATGATAATGCTGTCTCATATAACTGGGAACGGGGTTTTTGACGGGAAGTCGGAGGAGAGACGGAGAGGACAGCAGACGTGTGGAAAGGCTCCGGTCGATCACTTCGGGTGGTCCCGAGCCGTGAGTCGACAGGATCCGGGTGGTCGTCAGGAATTGATTGAGCTCCAACGGTTGCGCACGAAGAACTTGGACTTTGATAAGCGTTGGCGCTTTTTTTTTATTACTTTCTTTTCTGTATTGAATTTATATTAATGTCATAGAATTAGTAATTATAAAGTGTACTTGTTAAAATTTACTGGGTGTGCTGGCTGATGATTGATGTTTGGGATTGATTCGGGCGGCAACTGACCCCGTGTGAAGCATTGAGGCAGATGCTGGGTGGAATTTCCCCTAGACATATACAAGCCAATATAACTGAACATTACACAAGGAACTATGGATCTATATTGCCAGGTCCCTTCATTCTTTGACACGGCTAAGATCTCACCAGTCACTATTCAAGTCTTACCCTGTTTTGTCCTCTGATAGTACAACACCTCACACTTACAGTTGAAGTCAGAAGTTCACTTCCTAGTTTCAACGGTTTGTTCAGAGTTCTTAGTTGGATATGTGCAGGCCTCAGTTCAGTATCTTGGAAATTCCATTGAAGTTCCGTTGAAACTAGGAAGTGCATCCAGTGAGGTTAACTGCCTTCTGAAGTCTCCCGACATTAACTGAGTATATATTTGAATAGTGTTGAAATAGAAAATGTGGGAGTTTGTAGATCAAGTTTTGTATGTGAGTGTCAGACACTTGTACTGGAAAACAATGTTGGATAACATATCACTTGCTGTTTGTATGATGTTGGAAAGGTGACTAGTGCATTATAATTGATCCTGTCCTGTTCAATATCATTTATAAAGTGTGATGTGATTCTCGCCCTTGGCAATATTATCTGCAGTTCTACACACTGCACCATTCCTAGTAAGCCACAATAGAGTTCATGGAAGATAGCAGCTATTATCCATGTGCATTTATCCTACAAAGCTGAGCATTTCTCTTTTCCATAGACAGGAAATGTATCATTGAAATCAGTTCAATCTCTGCATAATTCAAAGATTTTTTTTCTGAAATTAGTAATTTTTAACATTGAAATTATATAAAAATGGTCCTCATTTATTCCACATCTCATTCCCATTCTGACATGTCTATCCACGGCCTCCTCTACTGTAAAGATGAAGCCACACTCAGGTTGGAGGAACAACACCTTATATTCCGTCTGGGTAGCCTCCAACCTGATGGCATGAACATTGACTTCTCTAACTTCCGCTAAGGCCCCACCTCCCCCTCGTACCCCATCTGTTACTCATTTTTATGCACACATTCTTTCTCTCACTCTCCTTTTTCTCCCTCTGTCCCTCTGAATATACCTCTTGCCCATCCTCTGGGTCACCCCCCCCAACTTGTCTTTCTTCCCGGACCTCCTGTCCCATGATCCTCTCGTATCCCCTTTTGCCTATCACCTGTCCAGCTCTCAGCTCTATCCCTCCCCCTCCTGTCTTCTCCTATCATTTTGCATCTCCCCCTCCCCCTCCAGCTTTTAAATCCTTTACTCACTCTTCCTTCAGTTAGTCCTGACGAAGGGTCTCGGCCTGAAACGTCGACTGCGCCTCTTCCTATAGATGCTGCTTGGCCTGCTGCGTTCACCAGCAACTTTGATGTGTGTTGCTTGAATTTCCAGCATCTGCAGAATTCCTGTTGTTCTCATTTATTTCATTTGAATTGATTGATTTGAGTCAGCAGTCAATATATAAGCACAAAAAGTTCAAATTAAGTTTAAAGGAAGATCAAAACAGAACTAAATTTGGAAGCACTTAGTAGATGAAGCACCATTGTGAGGTCAGTATGAGTTCACATTTTGGGTTGGGACTCGTAACCAAACAAAAGGTCAAAATTCAGTAGGTTCTATTTTCATACATACAGTTTGGCTAGCAACTGCTCAAATAGCACAGAGTTGCTTGTGCACCGATTTTAGATCCAACACTCTTTAATAAATTAATGTTAAACCAAAATGTGCAAAAAATAATTCAGATATTAGTGGTGCTCAGAACAGCAAAAAAAATGTTTGTATAAGCAGATTCAAAACCTTTTTCACTTATCAAGATCTTAAAGGAAGGGGCCATGCAAAGGTCTAACAGTCAAACAAGAATTTCATCGTTTCTGCGCCCGCAATTGTTCGAAGTTCCTCATATAATCCTTGTATATAATTTGTTCTCTACAAGCCCACTCATTAAGCCTGCTTTAGAATCCAGTCCAACAACCTTGAGAGTCAAGATTTACAGAGGCCCAGGTTTTGAAACTTGTTGATTAGTACTGAGGGGATGATGGTGTTCAATAGTGAGCTATGAACAGCAGCCTGCTATGGGTATTGCTGTTGTCCAGATGGTCCAAGGCTTAGTGGAGAGCCAGTGAGAAAACTGGCAGAGAACATAAAAACAGACTGTAAAAGCTTTTATAGATATGTAAAAAGGAAAAGACTGATAAAGACAAATGTAGGTCCCCTGCAGACAGAAACAGGTGAATTGATTATGGGGAGCAAGGACATGGCAGACCAATTGAATAATTACTTTGGTTCTGTCTTCACTAAGGAGGACATAAATAATCTTCCAGAAATAGTAAGGGACAGAGGGTCCAGTGAGATGGAGGAACTGAGTGAAATACATGTTAGTAGGGAAGTGGTGTTAGGTAAATTGAAGGGATTGAAGGCAGATAAATCCCCAGGGCCAGATGGTCTGCATCCCAGAGTGCTTAAGGAAGTAGCCCAAGAAATAGTGGATGCATTAGTGATAATTTTTCAAAACTCGTTAGATTCTGGACTAGTTCCTGAGGATTGGAGGGTGGCTAATGTAACCCCACTTATTAAAAAAGGAGGGAGAGAGAAACCGGGGAATTATAGGCCGGTTAGCCTAACGTCGGTGGTGGGGAAACTGCTGGAGTCAGTTATCAAGGATGTGATAACAGCACATTTGGAAAGCGGTGAAATGATCGGACAAAGTCAACATGGATTTGTGAAAGGAAAATCATGTCTGACGAATCTCATAGAATTTTTTGAGGATGTAACTAGTAGAGTGGATAGGGGAGAACCAGTGGATGTGGTATATTTGGATTTTCAAAAGGCTTTTGACAAGGTCCCACACAGGAGATTAGTGTGCAAACTTAAAGCACACGGTATTGGGGGTAAGGTATTGGTGTGGGTGGAGAATTGGTTAGCAGACAGGAAGCAAAGAGTGGGAATTAACGGGACCTTTTCAGAATGGCAGGCGGTGACTAGTGGGGTACCGCAAGGCTCAGTGCTAGGACCCCAGTTGTTTACAATATATATTAATGACTTGGATGAGGGAATTAAATGCAGCATCTCCAAGTTTGCGGATGACACGAAGCTGGGTGGCAGTGTTAGCAGTGAGGAGGATGCTAGGAGGATGCAGGGTGACTTGGATAGGTTGGGTGAGTGGGCAAACTCATGGCAGATGCAATTTAATGTGGATAAATGTGAAGTTATCCACTTTGGTGGCAAAAATAGGAAAACAGATTATTATCTGAATGGTGGCCAATTAGGAAAAGGGGAGGTGCAACGAGACCTGGGTGTCATTATACACCAGTCATTGAAAGTGGGCATGCAGGTACAGCAGGCGGTGAAAAAGGCGAACGGTATGCTGGCATTTATAGCGAGAGGATTCGAGTACAGGAGCAGGGAGGTACTACTGCAGTTGTACAAGGCCTTGGTGAGACCACACCTGGAGTATTGTGTGCAGTTTTGGTCCCCTAATCTGAGGAAAGACATCTTTGCCATAGAGGGAGTACAAAGAAGGTTCACCAGATTGATTCCTGGGATGGCAGGTCTTTCATATGAAGAAAGACTGGATGAACTGGGCTTGTACTCGTTGGAATTTAGAAGATTGAGGGGGGATCTGATTGAAACGTATAAGATCTTAAAGGGATTGGACAGGCTAGATGCGGGAAGATTGTTCCCGATGTTGGGGAGGTCCAGAACGAGGGGTCACAGTTTGAGGATAGAGGGGAAGCCTTTTAGGACCGAGATTAGGAAAAACTTCTTCACACAGAGAGTGGTGAATCTGTGGAATTCTCTGCCACAGCAAACTGTTGAGGCCAGTTCATTGGCTATATTTAAGAGGGAGTTAGATATGGCCCTTGTGGCTACGGGGATCAGGGGGTATGGAGCGAAGGCTGGGGCGGGGTTCTGAGTTGGATGATCAGCCATGATCATAATAAATGGCGGTGCAGGCTCGAAGGGCCGAATGGCCTACTCCTGCACCTATTTTCTATGTTTCTATGTATACTGTTGTGCCAGTAGGCAAATTGCAGTGGGAAAAGGTCCTTGCACTTCATCACAGTAGATGTGATTGCTACTGGCCAATAGTCATTGAGGCAGCTCATCCTGGTTTACATGGGCACCAGTACGATTGAAGTCCTTTTGAAGCAGATGGGACCTCCAACTGCAGCAGTGAGTGACTGAAAGTGTCCATCAACATGCCAGCCAATAGGTCAGCACGGATTTTTAGTACCCTTCCAGCTATACCATCGGGCCTGACACCTTGTGAGGATTTATTTTCTAAAATGATGCTCTTGAATGATGTCTGCCTCCATGATGGAGATCACAGGGTTACCAGATGCTGTGCAGATTTGTTGGTAATGGGATGACCTGACTATCAGTGATCTGTATTACTTGTTAATTGAGTAGTAACATAATAAATATTGGGCTTCTTAATAATTTTATTAGAAGCATATATTTAAAAATCTAATTTTTAATCATTCAGAGAAAATTGGCTCCTTGTCTGCTGAACTGATTTGGGTGATAGCTGTTCAAATATAGGAAGATGCCTGTGCAAATAGATGAGAAATGGGAATCCTTATTGTAGCTGAGGAAATTTCAGTTTTCCTGTTTGCTTTGTTATTATGTTTATGTACAGTACACCTTTTGTAATAAACAGATTTCCGCATGGTTTAATAGAGCAGAATAGATACAATATCCATTTGATAATGTTATAATCATACATCATTTCCTGACTCCTCAGCTGAGAAAAAAACATACTAAAATACAATTAAAGCACAAATTGCAGTCTTGACAAGATTTTATCCAAACGACCTGTTGTATGCAAATCCAAAATCTATTTTTTTGGGATTGCAATTCGTTTAATTCTCACATGTGTCATTACTAATCTGAATTTTGTATAATGTATAATTTTACATTAGTCCTTTAGGTATGGGTGTAAAGTATTGTAAATAATGAAATTATGTTATACTTTATAAATGAAAACATGCAATGCCATGATTTACAAAACTGAAGATCTTTTATTTACATTAGGATATTTCAGTGAATTTCATTTGAAATAACTGGAATGACAGGTGTGCTAAATGAGGAAAGTTTAAGTAGAGGGGGACTAAACTATGGAGTTCAGAAGTATGAAAAGTGATCTCACTGAAATGATCAAATTTTTAAAGGGGCTTGGTAGTGTACACACAGGGGAGTTAGTTCCCTTTGCTGGGCTGACAAAAGCCTGTGGTTACCTTTTCAAAGTGAATGACTAGCCATTATGGATGCAGATAAATTTGTTCATCTGCAGGGGAATGAATTGTTGGAATTCTTGACCCAAGATGTCTTGAAATACTCAGTGATGAATATATCTGGCAGGCATGCTCAAGACATCCCAATCTCTCACTGCTGCAGTCGGAAGTTCCCACCTGCTTCAAAAGGGCAACAATCATACCAGTGACTAAGAACAACAGGATGAGTTGCCTCAATGAATATTGCCCATTTGCACTCACATCTACTGTGAGGAAGTGCTTTTAGAAGTTGGTCATGGCCAGAACCAACTCCTGCCTAAGCAGGGACTTGGACCCACAGCAATTTGCCTATTGCTGCAATAAGTCTACAGTGGATGCAATCTTACTGGCTCTCCACTCTGCCTTGCACTATCTAAACAACAGAAGTACCCGTGCAAGGCTGCTGTTTATCGATTACAGCTTAGTGTTCAATGCCATCATACCCTCAGTACCAATCAACAAGCTCCAAAACCTGGGCCTCTGTCCCTCCCTCTGCAACTGGATCCTCGACATCCTCATAAGTATGGATTGGAATTAACATCTCTTCCTCACTGACAATCAACACAGATGCACTTCAAGGATGCGTGCTTAGACCTCTGCTCTACTCTCACTACACATGACCGAGTGACCAGACACAGCTCAAGCACCATCTATCAAATTGCCGATGATACAACTATTGTTGACAGAGTTTCAGATGGTGACAAGGAGGTGTACAGGAGTGAGATATATCAGCTGGTTGAGTCCATAACACCATAAGACATAGGAACAGAATTAGGCATTTGGCCCACTGAGTGTACTTCGCCATTCAATCATGGTGATCCCTTTCTTTTGAGTTGTGTCACAACAACAACGTTGCACCCAATGTCAGTAAGACCAAAGAACTGATTGTGGACTTCAGGAAGTGGAAGTCAAGGGAACACACACCAGTCCTTATCGGGGGATCAGCAGTGGAAGGGGTGAGCAGTTTCAAGTTCTTGGGTGTCAACATCTCTGAGGATCTGTCCCAGTCCCAACATATTGATGTAATTACAAGGAGGGCATGACAGCAGCTATACTTCATTAGGAGCTTGAGGAGATTTAGTAGGTCACCAAAGATTCAAGCAAATTTCTACTGATGATTGTGGAGAGTATTCTAACTGGTTCAGTCACCGTCTGGTATGGAGTGGTGACCACACAGGATCAGGAAGTTGTAAACTCAGCCAGCTCCATCAGGGACACTGGCCTCACCAGCATCGAGGACACCTTCAAAAGGCAATGCCTCAGAAAGGCAGCATCCATCATTAAGGACCCCCATCACCTAGAACATGCACTCTGCTCATTGCTACCATCAAGAAGGAAGTATTGGAGCCTTGAGACATGTACTCAATGCTTTAGGAACAGCTTCTTCCCCTCCACCATCAGATTTCCCAATGGACAATGAACCAATGTGCACTATCTCTCTTTTCTCTCTTTTTGCACTACTTATTTCATCTGTTTTTTAAAATATACATATATTTCCCATTGTAATTTATAGTTCCTTTTATTATTATTATGTATTGCACTCTACTCTGCTGCAAATCAACAAATTTCATGACATAATGTTTGTCAGTGTTAGTAAATCTGATTCTGATATCCAGGAAGCAGGTTGACACCGTAGATGTTTAGACATGAATGGAATCGGAGGTTATAACCAGTGGCTTGGTAGTGTATTGGACAGTGCAATGCTCTTACAGCACCAGCTCCCTGAGTTTAATTCTGCCACTGTCAGTAAGGAGTTTGTATCTTCTCCCCATGAATGTGCGGGTGTCCTCCCACATTTCAAAGACATACGGGTTAGTAAGTTAATTAATCGCAGGGGTGTGATTGGGTGGGCCAGAGGGGCAGGGCCTGTTACCGTGCTCGACTTGTAAATAATAAAAAAACATGAGGTTTGTTCAGGAAAATGGAATGGAGGTCAAAGATAAGCCATGATTTTATTGAATGGCAGAGTAGATGCAAGGGACAGAATGGCGGCTTTGCTACTTATTATAGCATTTCTCTTGTTCGTCTGAAATACAGGTAGTTGTAAGACAAGTTATGATTTCCTTAGAAATGTAGTGTTGGAAGACTTTGGACACCCAACAAAGTGCTATATGTTCCTGAAAACCACTTAGTGGCTTTCAAGGACACCATTCATCTGATATGACATTAAATCAAGATCCCATCTGCTCTCAGATTAGTAGGTTAGAACAGGTAGGACTGTATTGTTAAAGTGTAGGAGAATGGTGTTTAAAATTCTGATTTATTATTATCCTTTACCAATATTCTACAAAGGCAGACTCATCAAGATGCAATGAGGAAACCAGTTGCCGTATTTTCCATAGTAGAGCAGTGATTTCCCCTCTAAACTACTGATGTGGCTTTAAAACATCCAGGGAATCCCCATGTTATGAGTGTTTTGTACATATACGCAAACATTTTTTCTTTGTAATTAATTGCATCTTGCTTATTTCCACAGGCCAGTTGAACTAGATAATCTTGAAAAGGAACTCAAGAGGACTTTGAAACAACTTGAGGCAAGCAGTAAGAATGAAACAGTGCTGCAGGCAGAGGTTATGAGATTAAAAGCCGAGTAGGTGAAGTGTTATGATAATGGCAATTCTAAATGAAATCAAAAGCAAAATAACTCATTAAAAAAGTTCTTCTTTTTAGCAGTGCCAAAATTACTTGCAGGAAGGCATTTCCATAGCAAGCAAATACATGGGACTTGATTTGGTTCTTAAGCAAGTAACTATTGTTTTATTTGTGTTGATATATCTTTTGGTTAACATAAAAATGTTATACATGGATATCCAATCTGCCAATCTAGTTAATGGCCTCCTGAGATACCAAAATGAAAAACGTGGTGACTCTTGCAACAGATCCGCATCAGAGGATGATCTCACTTACTCTATAATTTTGGGGCTCAAGACATCAGCAATGCTGTCTAATGTCTTCCACTTTTGGAGCACGTGGCCAATTTACCCATGGCCTTTGTGGATTCTGTTGATGCCTGTTCAAGTGTGGTCAACCCCATATGACACTGGAGCAGAATTAGGCCATTCAGCCCATCGAGTCTTCTCTGCCATTCCATCATGGCTGATCCCGGATCCCATTCAACCCCATACACTTGCCTTCTTGCCATATCCTTTGATGCCCTGACCGATCAGGAAACAATCAACTTCCGCCTTAACTATACCCATAGAAATGGCATCCACTACCATCTGTGGTAGAGCATTCCACAGATTTAATGCTCTCTGGCTAAAAAAATCCTCCTTATCTCTGTTCTAAGGGTCGCCCCTCAATTTTGAGGCTGTGCCCTCTAGTTCTGGATACCCCCACCACAGGAAACATCCTCTCCACATCCACCGCATCTAGTCCTTTCGACATTCAGTAAGTTTCAATGAGATCCCCCCGCATTCTTCTAAATTCCAATAAGTACAGGCCCTAAGCTGCCAAACGCTCCTCATATGTTAACCTCTTGATTCTCCAAATCATCCTGTAAACATCCTCTGGACTCTCTCCAATGACAATACATACTTTCTGAGATATAGGGCCCAAACTGTTGACAATACTCCAAGTGCAGCCTGACTAGTCTCTTATAAAGAGTCAGCATTACCTCCTTGCTTTCATATTCTATTCCCCTTGAAGTAAATGCCAACATTGCATTTGCCTTCTTTACCACAGTCTCAACCTGTAAATTAACCTTCTGGGAGTCTTACATGAGGATTCCTAAGTCCTTCTGCACCTCTGATGTTTGAACCTTCTCCCTATTTAGATAATAGTCTGCACTATTGTTCCTTTTACCAAAATACATTATTACACATTTCCCAACACTGTATTCAATTTGCCACTTCTTTGCCCATTCTTTTCCCATTTCTTCCTCAGCAGTACCTACCCCTCCACCTATCTTCATTTCATCCGCAAAATTTACCACAAAGCCATTAATTCCAAACCCAATTACCTCTTCTGTGGGATTACTGATGAGGGACTTGTTCTCTGCATTAGATGCTTGCACTGTTTGGGCAACCTGGATAATGGGTTTATGTGGGTGGTATGATTATTGGCAGCTGTTTCCTGGAAAGCCCACGTAATTTTAAACGTGTGGTGGCATGCCACATTTTGTGAATTGAGAGACTGATGTTGTTCATGACTTCTTCCATCTTGTGGGGCATATTGAAATTTCTGCACATGACATCTATGGTGATACGATCTGAAGTCTGGAGCCCTTCAGCAGGTAGTCTTAAGGGTTTCTATCCTTGTCAGCTTGGGATCACTTAGCTGCATATCCATGATCTTTCTGTGACAATTGGGAACAAGAATACAAAGCAGCAATTTGCAGCAGTGTTGATAAAAGTTAGTGTGCGGTGAAGACAGTTTTGGCCATTCACCCTAACAATGCTTTAATGAGCTTCCAGATCAGGTTCATTCTTGTCTCTGCCTTTTTTAATTGATCAAGTTTACTGGAGGTAAGTTTGTCAAACACGTCTCCTCTCGGAGGCAGAAGATGCCTGGTTGAGAATTGCAAAGGTTCACCACCGGTGGTTCTGGTCGCATCAACCATGGGAAATTCCTTTTCTGGATCTACTCTTTCGAACTCCTTGAAAATTCCGTATGTTTCAGTGAGATCATCCCTCAGTCCGGCGTCACAAAGGTGCCTGTGAATTTTCTGTGAGTACCCTCGCCTTTCCTTCCTGATGGCACGTGACAACACAACGCTCACTGACCTTAGGGTCGTCCTATACTGTACCCGATCTGAAGGCAGTGTCCTGATCCCTAAGCAATGCATGCACTTCTGCAGTCAACCATGGCTTCTGGTTTGCCCTGACAGTGTAAAGCTTAATCACAGTATTGTCCTCTATGCATTTTCCTATGTAGCTGTCTACTGATCCCACATGCTCATCAATGGTGATGTGGTGATCATACGTAGCTGCCTCCGTGAATATGCTTCAGTCTGTGCTTTTGAAACAGTCCTGAGGCAATGAGGTAGCACCTTCTGGCCGGGTCCTGATCTCCCTGTGAACTGGTTTGACCCAGTTAACCAGGACTTAGCAAAATGGTTTTGTGGTCTGCGTATCCGGGTTGAGGGTGGAAAGCAACCTTGTGGGCTCCCCGAACATTAGTATAAACCAGGTCTAATGCCTTCTCTCCTCTGGTTGACAAGTTGGCATGCCGGTAGAACTTTGGCAGGACTGAAGTCACCAGTAACAATGAAGAAACCATCAGGATGAGTGGCTTCGAGGTTGCAGATGGCCTGCAGTGCATTAATGGCACTAGCATGGGGGAGATGTAAACAGCAACAATCACCATAGCAGCGAACTCCCTCAGTAAGCAGAAGGCCCTGCACTTCACCATTAAAAACTCTATCTGCGGTGAACAGTGGGCCGTTTCTACCAAGGCATTCACACGCCAGTTCTTACTGATGCAGACACACGGACCTCCCCCGCGGGTCTTACCTGAAAGGAGTTTAGACCTTCTAGCTGGATGGCCGAGTTTGGAGTGGCGTCCTGAAGCCAGGTTTCTGTCAAGATGAGTGTGCAGCAGTCCCTCATCTCCCACTGGTCCAAACGCAGGTGCAGGTAATCCACTTTATTTTCTAACAATCCGACATTAGCGAGAAGAATTGTGGGAAGCATTGGCCTGTATGGATCCACATTAAGTCGTGTTCAAATGCTGACGCGTTTGCCATGCTTCTGTGTCCTCTGCTACAGGGGAGAGTTTCCTACAATATATACAGTATACCACTTCCCTCACAGATGGGTTCAGTAGTCAAGATGATAATGATCATCTGACTCAGAGCAGCAATTGCTGTCATCCATTAATTGTTAAAGCATAAGCCTGTTTGTGAGAATGTTACCCCACAGCCAGTCTTACCACCCAGGACTCTTGAAATGAAAGCATAAAGACTGGCACAGATCTGCATGAATTGCTGCCGGTGGCCACAAGTGTTGAGGAATTAACTAGTACCTGGTGGGCAGCGTGTGAATGCAGTGTTTGACTCAACATCCATTTGGGATTCCAGTAATGCGGGCTCTTGGTAAAGAATTGCTTTGCCAGGTGGTTATATGTAACAAATTGATTGATGAACTTGATATACTTCTTGATAAACTTGAAAAACTTCTTCACACAGAGAGTGGTGAATCTGTGGAATTCTCTACCACAGGAAACAGTTGAGGCCGGTTCATTGGCTATATTTAAGAGGGAGTTAGATATGGCCCTTGTGGCTAAAGGGATCAGGGGGTATGGAGGGAAGGCTGGTACAGGGTTCTGAGTTGGATGATCAGCCATGATCATACTGAATGGCGGTGCAGGCTCGAAGGGCTGAATGGCCTACTCCTGCACCTATTTTCTATGTTTCTATAACTTGAAACAGTTTGTGAGAAACCAGATGTGTAATAAAAATAGATCCATGTTAATTCTAGATAAACTTCTTTGCTCACTCCTCATGAGAAAACTTTTGTCAAGGGAGAGTTTTAACCTATTTATTCGGATAGCAAACTATTGGATCAGATTTGCTACCATGCTATGCCTGCCAAAATTACTTGCTCTAACTTTCGGAACTACAGAGACCAGTCATATAATTTCTTCATATAAACAATGGTTTTAAGGAATTATATTTCTGTTGAGTTTCAGGGGTAGTTGTATTTTGTAATTTAGTGGATATGTTGATGCCATCATTTTTGTATGGTGCATAATTAATAATTCATATCAACAATTAATTTTTGCAGTGCTGTTGGTTAATTAGTGAAAAGGCTGTATTTTTCCTGTAACAAAACAGCCTCAGTTAATGTACAGTAGATCCAACCTTTCACAGTTCTGCTGTCAGCAATTCAATTAAAATTTTCCATTATTTGGTCCTTTGGTTGAGGAACAGGAGATAAGTCTAAAATGTTTGGCTCCTAACAAGCAATTACAGAAAAGTTTCAAATTATCAACAAATATACATTCTGGTGAGTAATAAAAACTACACAAGACAGAGAATTCAAACATGCCAGCTCAGGAGGTAGACATTATATCACATTAAAAAAAATGTTATGATGTCACCACAAGTTGGAGGATGTTTAAGAAGTAGGATTGAATAACTAAAAATATTGCTTGAAGGAGAAGATAAATTAGAAGGAAAATTATGAAATTAGAGCCTTTACAACCACATTAAAAGGGATTAACAAAAATGAATATGAGTTCCAAGATGTGAAAATTATAATTGAATTATAGTTCGGACAAAGAAAAGTTGAAGTTTTACATCTTTACTGCAGAAGACTCAGTGAATGTGGCAGAAATGGAGGGAAGCTAAGGTTCTAATTACAATGAGAAATATATAGTAATAATTATCACCAAGAAGAAATTGCTGGATAAGGACTAGATACTCTGCATTCCAGGGCTCTGATGGTGGTATTTGCACAGACAGAGGGGCTCTGACGGTGGTAATTGCAGATAGAGGGGCTCTGACGGTGGTAATTGCAGAGAGAGAAGGGCTCTGACGGTGGTAATTGCACAGATAGAGGGGCTCTGACAGTGGTAATTGCAGAGAGAGAAGGGCTCTGACGGTGGTAATTGCACAGATAGAGGGGCTCTGACAGTGGTAATTGCAGATAGAGGGGCTCTGACGGTGGTAATTGCAGAGAGAGGGGCTCTGACGGTGGTAATTGCACAGATAGAGGGGCTCTGACGGTGGTAATTGCACAGATAGAGGGGCTCTGACGGTGGTAATTGCAGAGAGA
This sequence comes from Mobula hypostoma, assembly GCF_963921235.1. Taxonomy (NCBI): domain Eukaryota; kingdom Metazoa; phylum Chordata; class Chondrichthyes; order Myliobatiformes; family Myliobatidae; genus Mobula; species Mobula hypostoma. Next base: position 117,295,529 of record NC_086103.1, on the reverse strand, counting down.
GGGGCTCTGACGGTGGTAATTGCACAGATAGAAGATGCATTATAGATGATCTTCCAAAGTTCCACTGATTGTGAAATATCTCCAGAGACTGGAAGACGTAACTGTAGCATTGTCAATTACAAAATCAGGGAGAGAGATAAAATTTTGGATTCATCTTTCAGAATATGGTAATAGCACATTTTAAAAATCATATCATGATTGGGTAGATCTTTTATGAGCGGAAAATCTTGCTAATGACTCCAGTAGAGTTTCTTGAGCAACCACTGGATTTTTTTTTTCAATAACAGTGTTCTAGAAAAGCTTAAAATGTCAAAGGCAATATTGGTGTGAATAGAGGAAAGGTTAACGGTAAAAAAACACAAATAATAATAAGTTGGTTGTTTTTAGGTTGGTTGACTCTCACTGAAAGAATGCCAAAGGGTTCATCCTGGGCCATCAATGACAAATTAGAATATTGGTGTTTGGATTCAATACAAGTTTCCAACACAGTTAAGTGCTGGATGATGGGTGGTAGAAAGATGGAGGCAAACAGGGTTTGCTAAATGACTGCAGATAACTTGGATAAAGATCGGCACAAAATTTTGAAATGTCATAATCCTCAGCTAATTCAAGTACCAATAGGTGATTGCATTTGTAGTTCCAAGGAAAGGGAACTAAGAGTAATGTAAAAAAAACAGGGAGTTATATTCTGATTGAAGGGTGTTTTTGTCTTTCAATCATCCTGTCAAGAAAACCTTATCAATAACTAGTCTGCTTGATATTACTATCTAAATCTCATTCAAAAGCTGAATCAAGCTCATAAATAACTAGTTAATTATCATGAAGTTCATTGTGACCTATGGCTGCTTATGCTTTTGTACAAAATACCGGTGTGAATGTGAATACACAGGTGGTCGTGTTGATCATTAGGGTAATGGAGATTCATACTTCTAAGCTCACAGAGTACAGTACCCAGAAATTTGAGATACGGAATAAAACTTACTCTTACAGAATTTTATGTGTGGGGAGAAAAGTACATAAAGAAACACAAAGTATTTTTTCAACTCATGTTTATTGGATAAGTGGCGTGGTTTCACCGTTTCTAGGAATGCATCCTCCCCGCACCCCCTCCCCTCGTAACACAGGGCTGATGCGTGCTTCAAAATAAAGTGCTACCAGAATCTGTAAAACTTACACTTACATTTGATTGAATTTTCCAAAGTACTTTTGCAATTATATTCAATCACATTGTTTTCCTGTTACAACTTTTAAGATATCCTTTTTTTAAACTAATTCTTCTTGGACTTTATCTGGAACTTCCCAAATATTTATAAATTTAGTTCCATCATTAATGGATTGAGCTATGAATTAAGTCCTTGACACAAAAGGTATTATTCATCTGTGAACTTTTCTTATTAATGTTATGTATTCCACACATCATGTTGGCAACGTGGTTGTATTTTTTTACGATACAGGCCCAATGCTGGCCTTTATTACCATCGCAATGCCACACTGAACGATATAGTTCTTCCCGACCTTGGAGATCATGCACTGACTGATCCAAAAGATAGCCTGAAAGTTTTTGACAAACCTTACAAATTTTTGTAATCAACTGAAAAAAAAATTGTAATAATTAATACAATTACTTCTTTAAAATTTGAAGTCACGTTTTTATTATTAAGAAAATTTATCTAAAGTTATCAAATAAGTTCATCGGCTGCATTTACATGGATAGAAGATAAGTTTCTCTTACAGTAGTGTTAAGCTCACATTCAAGAAGAAATGTTTAGGTTAGGATCAAAATCTTTCTAATTTCCATAAAAATAATACTATTTCTTAAGATCACGTGGAATTGAAAATGCGCATTATTTTGTTGTAGGCTTGACTTATCACAAACACATTGTAATCAGCAGAAGGATGAGCTCAGCAAAAAGGATGAAGAGTTACAAAGATTGCAGAGTAAGCACGTGGACAGGAACAAGGAAAGCAATAAAGTATGTTAATAAACCTGTCAGCTGTAGTGTAAGTTAAGACTTCTTATATGTTACATTAGTTTGGTTTGTGATATTATTCAGCCATGAAAATTTACAATTTGACTTTTTTTAACTATGTTACTTTTCTATAAGTTGATCTACACCAGAAATCCAAACAGCAAAATTACCTTCAATGTCTATTGAACAGACCTCTTGACCTCACCATTTACCTCATTCATGGCTTATCGACTGCCTGTGCTACTTCTACTCTGTAATTTTAACACTATATTTTGCATTCTGTTATTGCTTTTCCCTCAATGTAATGATGTGTTGAAATGATTTGTATGTGACATGCATAACAAAATTTTCACTGTACCTTGGTAAATGTGAGAATAATGAACCAATTTAATTTGGTTACTCTTTTTTTTTGCCCAAGTGCTGGTATGCCTTAATGATAAGGTTTCCAACAATCATGAGTTCAAAATGACTCCAAATTCAGAGATAGCAAAAAATTAATAGTTATGCAAACTCAATTTAGAGTGCTACTGATTGTTGTATTTAATGCAATACACACAAAATGCTGGAGGAACTCAGCAGATCAGACTGTATCTATGGAAATGAATAAACAGTCGATGTTTCAGGCTGAGGCCCGTATTCAGGACTGGAAAGGAAGTGTGAAGTTGCCAGAATAAAATGGTCAGTGGAGGGGAAGGAGGCTCGCTGGAAGGTGATCGGTGAAGCCAGGTGGGTAGGAAAGGTAAAGGGCTGGAGGAGAAGGAACCTGATAAGAGAGGAGAGTGGGCCATTGGAGAAAGGGGAGGAGGAGGAACACGGGGAAGTGAAAGGCAGTTCAAAAGAGATTGGAAGCCAGAGGGAAGAATAGAAGAAAAGGGGAGGGACAAGGAAAAAATTACCCGAAGGAGAAATCAATATTCATGCCATCAGGTTGTAGGCTACCCAGATGGAATATAAGGTGTTGTTTCTCTACCCTGAGGAAGGCCTCATCTTGGCACAAGGAGAAACTATGGACTGACATGTCTGAATGGGATTGGGAATTGGAATTAAAGTGTTTGGCAACAGGAAGTTCTGCTTTTGGCAGATGGAGCATAAGCTCTTAACAAAGCTGCCCCCCAGTTTATGACAGGTCTCACCAATGTAGAGGAAGCCACACGAGGAGCACTGGATACAGTAGATGACCCCATAGGTTCACAGGTGAAGTGTTATCTCACTTGGAAGGACTGTTTGGACCCCTGAATGGAGGTGAGGGGAGAGGTGAATGGGCAGTTGTACCACTTAGGATGCTTGCAAGGATAAGTGCCAGGAGGGAGATTAGTGGGGAGGGGTGAATGGACAAGGGAATTGCAGAGGGAGCAGAGGGTGCGGAGGTGAAGATGTGCTTAGAATTAGGACCCCTTTGGAGATGGCAGAAGTTGCAGGGGATGTGGAGGCTGATGGGGTGGTAGGTAGGACAAGAGGAACTCTATCACTGTTAAGGCAGCCGGAAGATGGGGTGAGCATGGATATTTGGGAAATGGAAGGGATGAGGGGTGAGGGCAGCATCAATAGTGGAGGAAGGGACACCTTGTTCTCTGAAGAAGGAGGACATCTCAGATGTCCTGGAAAGGAATGCTGCATCCTGGGAACAGCCATGGCAGAAGCAAAGGAACTGAAAAAAGGGAATAGCATTTTATCGCTTTATTTAACAGTTAAAAATGCAAATTATACTAAATAAAAACAAGGCCACAGGAATACCAGAAAGGATAGAAATAACCGATTACTCCATTGTAGTTGCTGTGGCCTAACTTCTGAACACCACATTCATCCACATGTATTCTTCCTTCATCCAGCCTCCCCCTTTGTACCATGTCACCAGCTATTCAATCTCCCAAATGAGCCCAAAGAATTGCACTCTGAGTTATTTTACTAGGTCCTGATGAAGGGTCTCTTCCTGAAACATTGCCTCTTTATTTCTTTCCATAGATGCTGTCCAACCTGCTGAGTTGCTCCAGCATTTTGTCTGTGTTGCTCCGCATTTCCAGTGTCTGCAGAATCCCTTGTGTATATTAATTTACTAAGATCTCGATATTTTTGGTGTGTTTTGTTGTGTTGCGTTCTCAGTTATATGATATGCATGACCTCTGCTGCAGGTTAGGATAAAAAGGCAGGCAGGGTCATTTGTGTACTTGTCTACAGGTGAAAATAATAGATAAATTACAATTACAATTAAAATATATTTAAAAGATTCTTATGACTGATATGGCAGATACTATATCCCCCTTCCCTTTCTTCCATGGTCTTCTACCCTCTTCTCTCAGATTTCCCCTCCTCTAGCCCTTTATCTCTTTCACCAATCAACTTCCCGACTCTTTACTTCACCAGCCCCCCGCCCCCCGCTTTCTCCTTTCACCTCTTCCTCCCCTCCTCCCATCTTCTTGCTCTGACTTCTCTCCTTGCTTTCCAGTCTTGAAGAAGGGTCTTGGCCCAAAATGTTGATCAAATTATTACACAGTTCATTGAGGGAGAACAAGGTAAAACAATAATAATGCAGAATAAAGTGTAACAGCTACGGAGAGAGTGCAGAGCAGGTGAACAATAAAGGGCAAAATCATAATGAGTTAGAGTCCATCTTGTCAAACTAGGCAACCATTTAATAGTCTTACGTCAGTGGGTAGAAGCTGTCCTGGTGGCAGATGCTTTCGGACTCTGTATCTTCTGCCCAATGGAGTGAGGGAAAGGGAGAATGATCAGGGTGGGTGGAGTCTTTGATTACGCTGGCTGCTTTACTGAGGCAGTGAGGAGTATAGACAGATTCCCTGGAGGGGAGGCTGATTTTTGTGATGTGCTGATCTGTGTACAAATTCACTGTAGTTTCTTGTGGTCACGTGTAGAGCAGTTGCCACACCAAGCTTTTCTTCATCCAGATAAGGTAATGTTTATGGTGCATTGATTAAAAATTGGTAATGGTCGATGGGAGCCTCCTGAGAAAGTAGAGGTGTAGTGAGCTTTCTTGGCTGTGGTGTTTTTGTGGCAGGACCAGGATAGGCTGTTGATGATGTTCACTCCTTGGAACTTGAATCTCTCAGACTCAACATTGTCAATGTAGACAGGGACATGTCCAATGCCCCATCCCTAAATTAATGATCATCCTTTTTTTTAGTAACACACACAAAATGCTGGAGGAACTCAGCAGACCAGGCAGCATCTATGGAAAAGAGTAAACAGTCATCGTTTCAGGCCGAGACCCTCCACCAGGACCGAAACATCAGCTGTTCACTCTTTTTCCACTGATGCTGCCTGGCCAGCTGAGCTCTCCAGTGTTCTGTGTGTATTATTTTGATTACCAGCATCTGCAGGTTTTCTCTTGTTTGAGACCATTCTTTTTTCTTTTGTTGACATTGAGGGAATGGTTTCTGTCATAACACCATGTTTCTCAGCTCTCTATGTCCTTCCTGTACTCTGACACGTTGTTATTTGAGAAATAGCCAACCACAGGGTTATCATCCGCAAACTTGTAGATCATAGGTCCCTGGCTTTTTTCATGCCATGGACCAATACCATTCAGCAAGGTGTCCATGAACCCTAGGCTGGGAACCCTTGTAGTAGATAAAGTTAAAGCAGACAGTCATGAGTGTACAGTGAGTAGAATTGGAAACTGAGGAAGCAACCTTGTTGGAACACCAGTCTTGAGTGTAATTGTGGCAAAGGTGTTGCTGCCTAACCTGACTGATTGCAGTCTGTTGGTCAGTAAGTTGAGGATCTAGCTGCGGAGGGAAGCATTGACCAACAGGCTCCAGAGTTTGGTGAAGGGCTTGCTTGGAATTATAGTATTAAAGGTGAAGCTGCAGTCAATCATCTGATATAGATGACTTTATTGTTGAAATGCTCCAGGGATGAGTGTTGGACAAGGGAAATAGCATCTACCATAGACTTGTTTTAGGCAATAGATGAATTGCAGTGGGTCGAGGTTGTCTGTAAGGCTACACTTAATAGGTGCCTTGACCAGCTTCTCAAAGCACTTCATGATGGTAGATGTCAGAGCTCTTGGGTGTTGGTCATTAAGGCAAGTTATCTTGTTTTTCTTAGGCACCAAGGTGATAATGGACTTTTTGCAGCAAGAGATTGAAGCAGGGAGAGGTTAAGAAACGTTATTCCTATTTTGGATTTGAACAAAAGTACTAGAACAGAAAGGATAATGTTCTCATTGACCTTCTAATTATAAAATCTTTTTTTCTATCAATATAATATTGCCAATGCTGTTGTATTTCCTCAAAACTGAGTTGCTTAAAGTGGCAATATATCATGAAAGCAGACTTGTGATTTGAAAAATATTTCAAACTTTTTTTTAATGTTCTGTTGTAGTTCAGGAATTGCATCTGCGAGAAGGAACAGTCACATAACTCTGAGTTGATGGGAATTAGAACAGAGGTCTCTAACCTTGCTACAACACTTGATCAAAAAGAAATCACCATAGCAACTGTCACAGAGAAAACTACTCATCTGGAAAAGCAACGCAGCCCTGAACTGGAAAAAAAAGATCAAATTTCAGTTGAATATTGGGTCTGTAAAACTAAGTATTCACGTTTGATAACTAATTAACAGCTAATCAAAAAATGAGTTCTTTACTCTAGAGGTGAACACAGGATATTGTTTTGCAGCTAAATTAACTTTTCAGAAACACAGTACTAAAGGTCATGTTATATTTTGTGTTTTCTCTAAGATTATGTAATTTCACAATTTATACATGAACTTTGAATAAGTACTCTTGTACACTTTCAAGCCTTTTTAGTTATATCTGTTACTGTATGGAACTTCATTGATCACTGTCTTTACTGTATCATTCTCCATGTTGCTTTTCTTTTGCACTGTCAAAGCATCTGAAATTGGTCATGTAGAATAGTGAAATTTGATCCCATCAGCTTTTCAGAAATTTTGTTGGAGTTGTGGCATTAGAAGCATAGAAAACTTATAGCACAATACAGGCCCTTCAGCCCACAAAGCTGTGCCGAAAATGTCCATACCATAGAAATTACCTAGGCTTACCCATAGCCCTCTTTTTTTCTAAGCTCCATGTACCTATCCAGGAGTCTCTTAAAAAACCCTATCATTTCCACTTCCACCGCCACCGTCGGCAGCCCATTCCACGCACTCACCACTCTCTGCATAAAAAACTTACCCCTGACATCTCCTCTGTACCTACTTCCAAGCACCTGAAAACTATGCCTTTGTACACCTCTATCAGGTCACCTCCCATCCTTCGCCGCTCCAAGGAGAAAAGGCCGAGTTCACTCAACCTATTCTCATAAGGCATGCTCCCCAATCCAGGCAACATCCTTGTAAATTTCCTCTGCACCCTTTCTACGGTTTCCACATCCTTCCTGTAGTGAGGCGACCAGAACTGAGCACAGTACTCCACATGGAGTACTCCATAGAACTATGCTGAAGGATATTTTCAATTAGGAGTCTTTTGACAATGGTTGCTGAAAAGTATTCTTTGAAATTATCCCTATCAATGAAAAGCCATAAGGTGGAGTTCAGAACCAGATTAGTTCTACAGACTAAAAGCGAGCAGTTAACCTACAGTCTGTAACATGATCTGCCAAGAAACAGATATTAACATGAATAAGCATCATATAGATTGATCTTGGATTATGATGTGAAAGTGTCATTCTCTGAAATGAAAGCATAATAACATTTGGGTGCTTTGATGAGTATGTTTGATAGCCTTCATTCTTTGTTTCATCATTCTTTTTAATATTCAAGAGTACTTCCTTCCAAAGTTTGTAACCAAATACAGTGTCTGACACTGATGTGTGTGGAATCAGAAAATTATCCATTTGTTATGTGAATTAACTCAATTTTTAAAATTGTGTAACTCATGTTTGTATCCGAATTCTAGATGGTTGTGGACCAACTTGAGCCTCTTAAAGTGGAGAACAAACACTTAAAAGAAACATTGCAAATTTTGGAGAGATCAATGGTAAATGGAAATGAACATGAAAAATGAGCTAGTGTTATTGGAGAAGATATTACTATTTTTTAAATTCTATAAAACGTGGAGACTCCCAACGAAACTAGATCAAATTTCTCTGTGTTACTTTGACAAGTATTTTTGCTCTCTGACCATGAGCTCTGTGCAGTGTTATTCAACTAAAAGGGTGGAAGAATGGATCTAACTATCGCTCATGAATGGCACTTATAAACAAGTCTGACTACAAAAATGTATTTGGAGTTTATATTTAATTTGGCATTCAGCATTTCATAAAAACATTTATCACTGCATAAGATTGTTATAACAATATTGTTAAACTGATGATTCCAAAGGGACCAAAGGACAAAATGTCAGCTGTCTGTCTTGGACTTCCACATATACATGGTCAAACCTGGACGTTGAAGACTCTCTGAGTCTTATGTGGCTCTATTTTTGATCTCACCATTGAGCCTGTGAAGTGTTGGGATTCCCTGAGTAGACCTTCTGGATGCAATTGACATTCAACCCTCAGTTTCATGCCGGGAGAACTTACCATTTCAATGGATCACCATTGAAATAGTAAGTTCTTCATTTTATGCCCTTACACTTCCTCCCTTACCACCATTCAGGGCCCCAAACAGTCCTTCCAGGTGAGGCATCACTTCACCTGTGAGTCGACTGGGGTGATATACTGCGTCCGGTGCTCCCGATGTGGCCTTTTATATATTGGTGAGACCCGACGCAGACTGGGAGACTGCTTTGCTGAACATCTACGCTCTGTCCGCCAGAGAAAGCAGGATCTCCCAGTGGCCACACATTTTCATTCCACATCCCATTCCCATTCTGACATGTCTATCCACGGCCTCCTCTACTGTAAAGATGAAGCCACATTCAGGTTGGAGGAACAACACCTTATATTCCGTCTGGGTAGCCTCCAACCTGATGGCATGAACATTGACTTCTCTAACTTCCGCTAGGCCCCACCTCCCCCTCGTACCCCAGCTGTTACTCCTTTTTATGCACACATTCTTTCTCTCACTCTCCTTTTTCTCCCTCTGTCCCTCTGAATATACCTCTTGCCCATCCTCTGGGTCACCCCCCCCCCCGTCTTTCTCCCTAGGCCTCCTGTCCCATGATCCTCTCGTATCCCCTTTTGCCTATCACCCGTCCAGCTCTCGGCTCTATCCCTCCCCCTCCTGTCTTCTATCATTTTGCATCTCCCCCTCCCCCTCCAGCTTTCAAATCCCTTACTCACTCTTCCTTCAGTTAGTCCTGACGAAGGGTCTCGGCCTGAAACGTCGACTGCGCCTCTTCCTATAGATGCTGCTTGGCCTGCTGCGTTCACCAGCAACTTTGATGTATGTTGCAAGTTCTTCATTTTACTTTATTTCAATTATTTAATTATTTATTTCTTTTAGTGTGATTTTATTTATATCATTTTTATAATGATTCAGCTCTGTCTTAATAAATGTCTCTGTCAGAGAAATCATTGACACTATTTTAATGTAGAAAACACAGCAAGTAATGTATGCATAGCGTGCTGTCATGAACATGAGTCTGGTTGAAAATGGTTTCATTTTCCCAGGCTCTATCTCTGCACGTTTTCAGCTTATGAAGCAGCGAGAGATAAAACTTACTGAATGCTTGCTATACTTTGGCTGCACATTGGTTCTTGTTCCCTTTTCCAGTCACCACTAAATTCTGGCACTTAGGAAGCAGTGGGGTTCATATTTCCGTCAGTTGTATACATGCATAATCCTGATGGAAAACTATGGAGACAAGGGAGATTACCATGCATCATCCTACCATTGCCTGTTCCTGATCTGTTGTTTTTCTCCCCAAAAGAAACCTTCATAAGAATTGAAGAGTGCTGAGCGTATTAAAAACCAGCATTTAACACTGTGTATCTGAAGCTCCTTAAATAATAGATTGACAGACTAAATATAATTTTTCACTGCCATACTGCTTGTGACTAATGTCATTTTATAGCTCTGTTGGATCATAACTTCTATTGTCTAAATTTAAGCGATTTATTTCATGAATACAGAACTGTGTGGTTTGGTTATAGTTTTTCTGTCACATTTTATGAAAAAGCAACTTAGAAATTTACAGAGAAACATCAATAAAGTCTGCTCATTCTTGATTGAACGACCATCTTGATTAAGATTGATCATATTTCAGTACATTTATTATCTCCTTGCAGGTAGAAAATAATCAACTGAAGGAGCTTCAGAATGCGTATGCAGCCTCTATCCACAAACTGGGTTATGATAATAAACTGTTACAGAAGGACTTGGTAAGACTAAAGGCAGAACTGGAAACGTCTACAAGGACTAGCAAGGAAAAATATGAGGCAGCTCTCCGACATACACAGTATGCTATGGCAGAGCTGAAAGAACGTGAAAACAGGTAAATATGGGCATTTCCATGACTTTGTTGCAGCTGTTTTAGAGCATATGCATAGAAACTAGTTTGCCCCCTTTTGGTATCTTAAATATGCTGCATAGATACTAATGCCCCGTTGGATCCCCTGCATAAAAATCATGAATTAGGGCAGTAGTGCTGTGATCATCTGTTCCCAGCAGAAACTGGATGGAGATGTTGTGGCTGCAATGTTACAGCTATACTGATTGCTTAAAGTACTGTCCCTGTGACATCCACTGTACAATTGTATAAAAGACTAGCGTAGAGATGAGGAAAATTGTGCAAGGGAGAGGACACAAACATTTTCAGTGTGACTGGGCAGCCCCTTCTGATGGTCTGCCCTGTCAATGGGATCACACCATTGCACACGCAGGCTGATCAAGGGCCAATTGTCATATCGTTCAGCTCAGATATTAGTTGAACAAAAAGGCTGTCAGTAGTGAAGGAATTGTTATGATTTGTAACTTCAAAGCATTAAACTAATTCAAAGGAAGACATGAGAGTTTGAAATGTGGGTCTAACTTCATGTTTACTTTAAGCAAGGTCGGCTCATATCATGTGGTAGTGTGATGACATATGCAATTCATATATTTATACATACAACCCATCGTGAATACTTAAAAGAATAAGAATACTTAATCAAACAATACATATGTAAGATTACTCAAGTATTATTGAAATATTAAGCAGAGGTGCCTTTTCCATTATCCAAAACATTGAAGACTGAGCCTGACAGATGCTGTTTGCAGAAGATAAATATTATATTGTTGACCAAACCCTGTGTGAGGTTTGTTTGTGAATATTTAATGATGATTGTTTGTTGCTTCCGAACCTCCAGTTTATGTCAGTAAGAAAGAATCATCTCTTACCAAAATAATCTGGAATTTTGGGAGAAATATATGCCTTTAAAAATAAAGTATCAGGCAAATTACTATACCTTGTTTAGATGGATCAACTCAATGCTCAGCTCTTAATAGTAAATCTGCACTATTAATCTTCCACACTGCATTTGGGTTTGGGTGATGCCCTAACTCGTAGGATTTTACAATATTTGTCACCTCATTTCACAACTGCAATCATTGATCGTTCAACCAATTTCAGAAAAACAACAGCTGAATTAAGATGAGTTGTACATAGAAAAACATATGCTAGTTTACCAGTTGATATGACTTCACTTGGAAATAATAACTTGTGCGAACTACCCAGATAAAACTATTTTAAAGCACTATTTGCTTATGAAAACTTTGGTAAACCAACCCATTTTCTTGACCAGGATATTTAACTTTTGCAACCACAAATTCCTTTTTTACATTAGGGTATACATATTTCAGCATCAGTGGAATCAGTTTGTAGCTCTTTGTACTATCTTGTTGAGTGTACCAGACTGTATCGGTAATATTATTTGTGAAATGCAGAAACATTTTCACATTAAGTGTGTTAAAGTACATATGAAGCTCACAGTAATATTAATGAATAAATTTTATTCATTCTAAAGGATAGATATTGGATGATGCATTCCAATCCTGTAATAAAATATAAAACCAACTCATTCAAATACCCTGCCCTTTCAACAGCGTTTCTAATGCAAGATTACTGGCCTGCACTGGACAAAATTGCTAACAGTAATTAAGCCTTTGTGGTAAAAGGAAAATATTTCACTGGTTTCAGTAAAGAGCCATTATATAAATTTATATATCACAAGTAACAATCACTTAAAATTTTGATGCTTGTGTGAGACTTTATGGCAATGCTTATTTAAGGGAACAACAGTCAGAGAAACTCAAAGCAGAAAGGCATGGTAATGAAGAAGAAACTGCTTCCTTGTAAGGTATCTGGGTTTCTGGAGGAAATATAACTGACTGAAAGATGCGAATTAGAAAAGGACTCTATGAAATATGCTGAGAGCCATCAATAAAGGGATACCTGTGGCATTTAGTCTCACTGTCGCTAGTGTTACCACCAAACTGCAGACAAATTCCTGCAAATGTTCAAATCCCTCTGGAAACAATGTACCTCTGTCCCTTTTTTATGGGGGTCAGCTGACATACAATTACCCTTTTCCCACTGCAGTCTCATTGAAGGGGAGACACAAGACACTCCAGATGCTGTAATCTGGAGTAAAAACTGCTAAAGGAATTAAACATCCATGGGGTAGTCAATGTTTCTGGTAAAAGTCCAGATGTCACATCTCAACCTGAAATAATACTTGATCCACTGAGCTCCTCCAGTAGTTTGTATTTTGTTCTTGCAGTGTATCATATGATGGCTAGATGCAGAAGCTTGCAGTTATATTTTCTATTTCAGGATTATTCCTTGCAATAGTAAGGAATCCATTATCTTGGAGATATCCGTTATGTACAAAGTAATCCTTTAGAACAGTCCCCCTGCTTCAGAATTGCTCTGGCAGTGAGGAATAGACTGCAGCCATGGATCAATGAAGCAGAATGTAACACACCAATTTTGAGTCAGGGCCAGTACTCAGCCATGTTTACCACTGCTGTTGTAATCTAGTATCTTCCAGTACTCAGCCATGTTTACCACTGCTGTTGTAATCTAGTATCTTCCAGTACTCAGCGACGTTTACCACTGCTGTTGTAATCTGACAGACTATGTTAATGATCAATGAAAAACCAGCTCCACGTCTTAGTAGACTAAAAACATGTAGAATCGATCTGCATGAGATTTCCAATTTATCAGGATTGAGGCAGCTCATGCTAAGGTCCTGAGCCACACTCAAGGGACACATAGAAAATATCAACAAACTTTTTTAAAGATTTGGTACTATAAGAAATTTATTGGTAATAATTATTTAGATTCTTTCAAGGTGGCCTGGTTAAAATTCCCCATAATGATTGGGAAGGCATCGGGATGTGTTGTATTGTAGCGGTGTGCTACACACAGCGCTAAAATAACCACACGTAGTCAGTGAGTTGGAGTTGCGATGAAAGAGATTTATTCAAACTTCGCGGCCTGCTTTAAAGCCTTCCCGTTCCCGCCCTCCCTGGGCGGGACTACTGTGGGGAATGCATATTCTCAGACCCTTTCTGCGTGCGGGATTTTCCCCCTGCTGGTGAAGATGGCCTGGCGCTCTTTTTGGGGCCGGCCATCTGCCTGCGCGCGCTGTTTTGTGAGCCGGTTCGTGTGTGCTAGAAAGTGAGTCGCCACATTACCCCCCCCCCCCAGAACCGGCGATACCTCCCCCAATGTCCACAGTCTGGATCGGCCTCTGTTTGGGAGGTCTGCCCCTGTGCCACGGTGCCTGAGCCTGGACCGACTGCGCTTAGTCCACATGGGCCAGTTTGAGTCGGTCCACTGTGAAAACCTTCTCTCTCCCCCCAATGTCTAGCACGAACGTGGACCCGTTGTTCCTGATCACCTTAAACGGCCCCTCGTAGGGCCACTGTAGCGGTGCCCGGTGTCCGACCCGTTGTACAAAAAGAAACTTACAGTTCTGCAGGTCTTTGGGTACGCAGGTCGGGCTCTGTCCGTGCTGTGAAGTGGGTATGGGGGCCAGGATACCGAGCCTCTCCCGTAGTCTGTCCAAGACTGCTGTGGGTTCTTCCTCTTGCCCCCTTGAGGCTGGTATGAACTCTCCTGGGACAACCAGGGGTGCGCCGTACACCAACTCAGCTGATGAAGTGTGCAGATCCTCCTTGGGTGCCGTGCGGATTCCGAGCAGGACCCAGGGAAGTTCGTCCACCCAGTTAGGCCCTTCCAGGCGGGCCATGAGAGCCGACTTCAGGTGACGGTGCAAATGCTCCACTAGTCAGTTCGACTGTGGGTGGTAGGCAGTTGTGTGGTGTAGCTGTGTTCCTAAAAGGTTGGCCATAGCTGACCACAGGCTGGAGGTGAACTGGACGCCTCTGTCGGAGGTAATGTGGGCTGGTACCCTGAAGCGGGCTACCCAGGTTGCGATCAGTGCTCGGGCGCAGGATTCGGAGGTGGTGTCGGTGAGCGGGACTGCCTCTGGCCATCTGGTGAACCGGTCTATCATAGTTAGGAGGTACCGCACTCCTTGCGACACTGACGGGGGCCCCACGATATCCACATGAATGTGGTCGAACCTCCGGCGGGTGGGTTCGAACCGCTGCGGTGGAGCCTTGGTGTGCCGCTGTACCTTGGCCGTTTGGCACTGCATACACGTTTTGGCCCATTCACTGACCTGTTTACAAAGTCCATGCCAAACAAACCTGTTGGAGACCAGCCGGACGATTGTCCTGATGGAGGGGTGCGCTAGGTTGTGAATGGAGTTGAAAACTCGCCGCCGCCAGGCTGCCGGGACGATGAGGCGGGGTTGGTCAGTAGCTACGTCACACAGTAGGGTCCTCTCACCTGGGCCTACAGGGAGGTCTTGGAGCTGCAAACCGGAGACTGCAGTCCTGTAACTGGGGATCACATCGTCTGCCTGCTGTGCCTCTGCCAGTGCTGCATAATCCACCCCCTGGGACAGGGCCTGTATGGTAGGTCTGGATAGTGCGTCCGCCACGACTCTGTCCTTTCCCGAGACATGCTGGACGACCGTCGTGTATTCAGAGATGTAGGACAGATGTCGCTGCTGGTGGGACGACCAGGGGTCGGACACCTTAGTGAACGCAAAGGTAAGCGGTTTGTGATCCATGAACGCGGTGAAGGGCCTTCCTTCTAAGAAGTACCTGAAATGCCGGATTGCCAGGTATAGTGCCAATAGCTCCCGGTCGAAAGCGCTGTATTTGAGTTCAGGTGGTCGTAGGTGTTTGCTGAAGAACGCCAGGGGTTGCCAGCGACCCTCGATGAGTTGTTCCAGCACTCCACCGACCGCTGTGTTGGATGCGTCCACTGTGAGGGCAGTAGGAATGTCCGTTCTGGGGTGCACTAGCGTCGCAGCGTTTGCCAAGGCTTCTTTGGTTTTAATGAAAGCGGCTGCGGCCTCTTCATCCCAGGTAATGTCCTTGCCCTTACCCGACATCAGGGTGAACAGGGGGTGCATGATTCGGGCTGCTGAGGGAGGAAACGGTGGTAGAAATTCACCATACCCACGAATTCCTGCAGGCCTTTGGTTGTGTTGGGTCGGGGGAAGTGGTGGACCGCGTCTACCTTGGCGGGCAGCAGGGTTGCCCCATCTTTAGTAATCCTGTGGCCCAGGAAGTCGATGGTATCGAGTCTGAACTGGCATTTGGCTGGGTTGATTGTAAGGCCGAATTCACTCAGGCGGGAGTAGAGCTGGCGGAGGTGGGACAGATGCTCCTGCCGACTACTGCTGGCTATGAGGATGTCGTCCAAACAGATGAATGCAAAGTCCAGATCGCGTCCCACCGCGTCCATTAGCCACTGGAAAGTCTGTGCGGCATTCTTTAGACCAAACGGCATTCGGAGGAATTCGAAAAGTCCGAACAGGGTGATGAGTGCTGTTTTGGGGATGTCGTCCGGATGTACAGGGATTTGATGGTATCCCCGGACGAGGTCTACCTTGGAAAAGATCCTTGCGCCATGTAGGTTTGCTGCGAAGTCTTGAATGTGCGGCACAAGGTAGCGGTGTGGCGTTGTAGCCTCGTTCAGTCTGCGGTAGTCACCGCATGGTTTCCAGCCCTCCGTTGCCTTGGGCACCATGTGAAGGGGGGAGGCCCGTGGGCTGTCGGACCATCGTATGATCCCCAATTCCTCCATCTTCTTGAACTTCTCCTTCGCCAGTCGGAGCTTGTCCGGGGGAAGCCTTCGAGCACTGACGTGGAGGGATGGTCCCTGGGTCGGGATGTGGTGCTGTACTCCGTGTCTGGGCATGGCTGCCGTGAACTGCCGTGTCAGTACTGATGAGAAATCTGCTAGGACCCTGGTGAATTCATCGTCGGACAGCGTGATGGAGTCCAGGTGTGGGGCTGGCAACTGTGCTTCACCCAGGGAGAACGTTTGAAAAGTCTTGGCGTGGACTAATTGCTTCCCTTGCAGGCCGACCAGCAGGCTGTGGGCTCGTAGAAAATCCGCCCCCAGGAGTGGTTGGGCCACGGTGGCCAATGTGAAGTCCCACGTGAACCGGCTGGAGCTGAATTGTAGCCGCACCGTTAGGTTCGTATTGTGCAGCCATTTGCAGCCCTCAGGGTGGGTCCCGGTTCTCTGTTGCGGGTGTCGTAACTCGTTGGAGGTAAGACGCTGATCTCCACTCCGGTGTCGACCAAAAAGCGGCCTCCCGACTGCTTGTCCCAGACGTATAGGAGGCTGTCCTGACGGCCAGCTGCCGTAGCCATCAGCGGTGGCTGGGCCTTGGCTTTTCCCAGGAATTTGCAGGGTGGTCTGCAGTGGCGGGCCTATGTGCCCCACCACTGGTGGTAGAAGCACCATTGTTCATTGGGCTCCTCACTCCCGTCGCCGGGTTTTGTAGGCTCTGCTGCCAGGCCCGGTCTGGTCTGTCGTTGGGCACGCGGCTTAGTGATCTGTGCGACGGATGCCCCTCTTTCCTTCTTGGCATTCCACAGCACATCTGCCTGGGCCACCACCTCCCAGGGGTTGCTGAAATCTGTGTCGGACAGCAGCAGGCATATGTCCTCAGGTAGTTGCTCTAGGAACACCTGCTCAAACATGAGGCAGGGTTTGTGTCCTTCAGCCAGGGCCAGCATTTCGTTCATTAATGCTGACGGCGGCCTGTCTCCCAAACCATCCAGGTGCATTAAGCGGCGTGCTCATTCGCGCCGTGACAGTCCAAAAGTCCTTATGAGCAGGGCTTTGAATGCTGTGTATTTGCCGTCCTCCGGGGGCGACTGTATAAACTCCTCAACTTGTGCAGCTGTCTCCTGGTCGAGGGAGCTCAGCACGTAGTAGTAACGAGTGGACTCCGAGGTTATCTGCCGAATGTGGAATTGAGCTTCTGCTTGTTCGAACCACAGACGGAGTCTCAGTGGCCAAAAGCTTGGCAGTTTTAACAAAACTGCGTGAACAGATGCGGCGTCTGTCACCTCTGGTCCAAATATCGTTTGGGCCGTCGGGGTCACTAATTGTAGCAGCGTGCTACACACAGCGCTAAAATAACCACACATAGTCAGTGAGTTAGAGTTGCGATGAAAGATATTTATTCAAACTTCGCGGCCTGCTTTAAAGCCTTCCCGTTCCCCCCCTCCCTGGGCGGGACTATTGTGGGGAATGCATAATCGCAGACCCTTTCCGTGCGCGGGATTGTCCCCCTGCTGGTGAAGATGGCCTGGCGCCCTTTTTGGGGCCGGCCCTCTGCCTGCGCGCGCTGTTTTGTGAGCCGGTTCGTGTGTGCTAGAAAGTGGGTCACCACAGTATCATGGCTTCTTAATAGTGTTTCCATGCATTCTCTCATATATACATTTGATACAATTTTGCAATAGTCATTTCTTCACAATTATCAAATTTCATATTTTTCCCCAAGTTCCTATCTCAGATTTGACACAGATTTTGAAAACTTTTAACTTTGGAAAAAAATACTTTAATTGCTTGGCTCTCTGTATTTGCTGCAGCAGTAATAATCCCATTGCTCAGACATATTGCAACATCTGCATGGTTTGAAACAAATTAGCTGGTCACAATCACATTATCTGTGTTTGCATTTCACAGATTGTCTGAACATTGTATGTTATAACAGTGCTCACATTTTAAAAGTAGTTCATTTGCTATGAACATTCCAAATGGTGAAGGATACAGTCCAGATAGTCTATCTCATAGGGCAATAATTTATTTTTTTCTATACACTAAGCTTTAGAATTTTGTTTGCAATTGGGTTTTAAGTCCAGCCATAACACATTTGAGACTTCTTGCTCTAAATCCTGCAATACATTTGTACCTGGAGACAGCTGGATATACGTAATACTATTTGAAAGTAAGAAGCACATGTATTGATGTCATGTCTACAAACTGTTCTTTGCATATAAGGCTTGAACTCTAAATAGGCTTTAACCAAACGGTTTCAGACAGCCGTGATGTTAAAGGCAGCTACTCATTATCTGAGCATAGAGTATCTGAACATTCTTTCATTTTCTACCAAGTGTCTCCATTTAAATGTTTGTAGATCCCAACCTGAAAATGCCTCACACCCAATGATTGTCTCTATCCACAATCCTCTCTGCTCTCCTTCTATGGTCTTTTCTAATCCATACCCCATCTACCTTCCATCCAATGACCAGATGACTTTTCTGTGGAATAGGTTAGAGGTTGAAAGACCCTTAAATAAAATTCAGATGTGCAAGACCTCTTGTACTGTGCCTGATGTCTTAGTCCCTGTGCAGAAAAGAATAATACTGCCATGGGTCCAAAGAAAAACACCTTCAATTGTTTTATGATGTGGAATAATGTTTTAGCCCATTTTATCAAGGTTTATCTGCCTTTCATGTTTCTTTATCATGTTTTTAATCCTATCTGATTTTATTTATGACTCAAGAATCTTACATATAGTCCGTGAGCCAGGACCCCAAATTTGGGGCAACGGTACCATCCGGGGGGAATAATTCTTATAGTGATTTTTGGCAAGGTATACACTCCTAGTGCTAGAAAATATGTGATAGCATTGCAGCGGTGGTAGCTTTCTGTGAGGGGGACTGGGAGTTGCACTTCCATGCTATAAGAACCATGATCCCATTGTGCTTTGCCTATGATAAGATGAATTATGCCAGGTACCTGTCCCCTTGCTTTGCTCAGATGCTGAACCTCCCAGAGAAGAACCCTTCTGTGTGTGAGGCCTTCAAGACAGTTGTGGTAAACCATATATATATGTTGTAAGTGGGTTAACTGTCTGGACACGCCCCTTTGCTGACTGCCCCTGGGCTCCTCCCACAGAATCCTGTATAAAGGTGTTTCGCCTTGCCCCTCCCCGTCAGTCCGGGGGCAGACACTCACCATGGAGGTCATATTGTACAGCGAATAAAAACCTTTCAGTATTTTACCAAACCTCAGTCTTTTGGAGTTATTGAAGGTGCTTCAATTTTATTTGCTGTACATTTTAAAGCATGGAACATGCTCTGAGACCCGACAAATTAGACCTCGATCCAGAAACACCTGAAGCTGGGAACGCTTTTGAACTCTGCCTGGCCTGCTTTGAAGCGTACCTAGAGGAGATTAAAGCGACCGACCCCGTAGCGAAACGCAGAGTTCTACTCTCCAGGGTCAGTCCACGGATCTATTCGCTGATCAGAGACCAGCCGAACTACGACGGCGCGATGAGTGCCCTCAAAGGACAATACCTGCGGCCGATAAACAGCGTCTATGCTCGGCACCGCTTAGCAACACGGCAATAACGCCCCAGGGAATCGAGTGCTAAGTTTGTCCAGGCCCTACGGACGCTCGTGCGGGCCTGCAATTGCCAGGAGCTGATGGCGGCGCAGCATGCAGAGCTCCTAGTGAAAGACGCCTTCATCACAGGGACCAGGTCAGTGTATGTGCGCCAGCGGCTGCTGGAAAAAGCTGATCTTACCTTAAGTTCAGTGATCGAGCTGGCCAACATGCTGGAGGCCGCTCTGCATAACTCCGAGGCTCTCCAGGCATGCGATCCCCCGATGGCCTCGTGGGCGCCACAGACCCCGCAACCCGCCGGCGAATCAACCTCGGCTGCCGCCAGTCGCAAGTCCGCGAAGTGCTACTTCTGCGGACTGGAGAAGCACCCCCAGAAACGCAGCCCGGCCCGACAAGCTACCTGCTCCAGCTGCGGAAAGAAGGGCAACTTCGCGAAGGTCTGTAAGTCCAAACCGCGAGCGGGATCGAGCAGCGCCATGTGTGAGACATGGGGGTCGCCATCTTGCCTGCCTCCATCTCCCCTGCACGCCGCCACCACGTGCGAGACATGGGGGTCGCCATCTTGCCTGCCTCCATCTCCCCTGCACGCCACCACCACGTGCGAGACATGGGGGCGGCCATCTTGGTCGGCGCCACCTCCCACTGCCTACGACCAACGGGTACTCAAGGGGCACCCCACCGCGCCGGACCAAGACAGCGACCCAACCCTGGTCTCTGTGACCCTCGACCAAAGCGCTCCCCACCAGCTCGCAAGGTCAATAATGGACATCCTGGTGGAGGGGCGCAGGACAACCTGCCTGTTTGACACAGGCAGCACGGAGAGTTTTATCCACCCGGACACAGTGCAGCATCGCGGACTCATGATTCGGCCGGTAAATCAGAGGATCACCATGACTTCCGGGTCGCATACAACAGACATCTGGGAGGGTTGTGTAGCGACGCTAGTGGTGCAGGGCACAGAATATCGAGACCTTACGTTACTGGTCATGCCTCAACTGTGTGCCCCTGTGCTATTGGGGCTCGACTTCCAGAGCCACCTGAAAAGCGTGACAATGAAGTATGATGGACCCCTCCCACCAATTACTGTCATAAATCCTCAGTTTTGTAGGAATACGTCACACACCCCACTACTGACCACCCCTACACACCGACCCGCACATCCCACCCAACACCATGCCAACTGCCGCACTACTGACGCCACTTGCGGCCTCTCCACCCTCAGGATCCCTCCTCCACTGCTGTTCGCCAACCTGACCCCCGACTGTAAACCTGTGGCAACTAAAAGCAGGAGGTACAGCGCAGGGGACAGAGTCTTCATTAAGTTGGAGGTGCAGCGGCTGCTCAGGGAGGGGGTCATTGAGACAAGCACAAGTCCTTGGAGGGCGCAGGTGGTCGTTGTTCGGAACGGGGAGAAGAATAGGATGGTCATGGACCATAGCCAGACCATCAATAGGTTCACGCAGCTCGACGCGTACCCTCTACCCCGCATCGCGGATATGGTCAATCAGATAGCACAGTACAAGGTGTACTTGACCATAGACCTAAAATCCGCTTACCATCAGCTCCCCATCCGCTGGGAGGACCACCCTTACACCGCCTTCGAGGCAGATGGCAGGCTTTATCAATTCCTGCGCGTCCCCTTCAGTGTCACGAATGGTGTATCTGTCTTCCAGAGGGCAATGGATCAGATGGTGGACCAGTGCCAACTGAAGACCACGTTCCCATATCTGAATAACATCACCATCTGGGGTCACGACTGGCAAGATCACGACAACAACCTCCAAAAATTTCTCCAAGCGGCCAAAGCTTTCAACCTCACCTATAACAAGGACAAGTGTGTATTCGGAACCACCTGACTCACTATCCTTGGGTGTGTCGTGGAGAACGGAGTCATTGGCCCTGACCCCGACTGTATGCGCCCCCATTGGAACTCCCTCTTCCCAACACCCTCTGAGCCCTCAAAAGGTGCCTGGGCTTCTTTTCATATTACGCCCAATGGGTCTCTAACTATGCAGACAAGGCCCGCCCCCTGGTCAAGTCCTCCACATTCTCCCTCTCAGCCGAGGCCCGCGCGGCCTTCAGCCGCATAAAAGGGGACATTGCCAAAGCAGCAATGCATGCGGTGGATGAGGCCATTCCCTTCCAAGTAGAGAGTGACGCCTCCGACTTTGCACTGGCTGCTACCCTCAACCAGGCAGGAAGACCAGTGGCGTTCTTCTCCCGTACCCTTCAAGGCCCTGAAATTCGGCACTCTGCGGTAGAGAAAGAGGCCCAGGCCATAGTGGAAGCTATAAGGCACTGGAGGCACTATCTTGCCGGCAAAAGGTTTACCCTGCTAACTGACCAGCGCTCAGTCGCATTCATGTTTAATAACCAACAGCGAGGCAAAATCAAACATGATAAAATTCTGAGGTGGAGAATCGAACTCTCCACCTACAACTATGACATCATGTACAGGACTGGGAAGCTCAATGAGCCCTCCGATGCCCTATCCGGGGGAACATGCGCCAGCACGCAGATCGACCAGCTATACGCCCTACATGTAGATCTTTGCCACCTGGTGGTCACTCGGCTTTTCCACTTCGTGAAAGCCCGGAACCTGCCTTACTCCCTTGAGGAGATCAGGATGATGACCAGGGACTGCCAAGTCTGCGCAGAGTGCAAACCACACGTCTACCGACCTGAAAAGGCACAACTCATCAAGGCCACCCACCCTTTTGAGCGACTGAGTGTTGACTTTAAGGGCCCCCTTCCCTCCACCAACTGCAATGTGTACTTTCTTAATGTTATCGACGAGTACTGGCGGTTCCCCTTCGCCATCCCCTGCCCTGACACCACTACCATGTCAGTTATAAAAGCCCTGCGCAAGCTCTTCACTCTGTTCGGATACCCATGCTATATCCACAGTGACAGAGGGTCCTCATTTATGTGTGACGAGCTGCGCCAATACCTGCTGGCTAGGGGAATTGCAACTAGCAGGACCACGAGCTATAATCCCTGGGGGAATGGACAGGTGGAGAAGGAGAATGTCACAGTGTGGAAAGCCACACTCTTAGCCCTCAGGTCAAAGGGACTGCCGGTCTCCCGCTGGCAGGAGGTCCTTCCCGAGGCACTCCACTCCATCCGCTCCCTGTTATGCACAGCCACCAATGCCACCCCTCATGAGCGGCTCTTTTCTTTTCCCAGAAAGTCGACCACTGGAACCACCCTACCAACTTGGCTGACGTCCCCAGGGCCAGTGCCGCTCCGGAAACATGTGAGGAGCAATAAATACTCCCCGATGGTCGAGAGGGTTCACTTACTTCATGTGAACCCCCAGTATGCCTATGTAGTTTTACCTGATGGGCGGGAGGACACGGTCTCCATCTGCAACCTGACGCCCGCAGGAGCTCCGGGCCCCTACCCCGAACACCCCATGGTGACTATTAACCCCGTACCCACCGATATATATACCCACGAGACACCGCGCACTCCAAGCCCTACACAGACACCACACGACACTCCCATACCGGGCGCGACGCACACGCACGAGGGATTACCAACGCCTAATGTGCTGACACCTCAAGTCAGGCCGGAGCCAGCACAACCGCCATCGCCAATGCAATCACCACCAGTGCTACGTAGATCACAGCGACGGACTCGACCGCCTGATAGACTTGACCTGTAAATATACTTGTAAATATTGTCAGTCATTTCACCCCGCGGGACTCTTTTTAAAAAAAGGAGGGGTGAATGTGGTAAACCATATATATATGTTGTAACTCGGTTACCTGTCTGGACACACCCCTCTGCTGACTGCCCCTGAGGCTCCTCCCACAGAGTCCTGTGTAAAGGTGTTCGCCTTGCCCCTCCCCCTCAGTCCGGGGGCAGACACTCACTGTGGAGGTTGTATTGTACAGCGAATAAAAGTCTTTCAGTATTTTACCAAACCTCAGTCTTTTGGAGTTATTGAAGGTGCTTCAACAGGCCAATTCTCAGTGCAGCTGTCAAGTAACAACCCCTTTGGGCAGATCCCTGTGGACCAGGCTGTTGAAGCCACAGTGAACAAAGACACACAAACTCCTGGAGGCACATCACGGTTCAGCCTGAATGCTGGAGCTATCAAGCATTACTACATAACAGCTGAGCACTGCAGTGCATTCCTGGGACAGATAAGGGAGATGGTGCAGGCCAACAAATCAGAGCTTTGTCACGCGGAGCTACAGTGGCCAAGAATCCAGAAAGATGAGGAAGCAGTTTCAGCAGTGGTTAGCCTCATACATGAATGGCTCAACAGGCAATAGACAATAGGTGCAGGAGTAGGCCATTCGGCCCTTCGAGCCAGCACTGCCATTCACTGTGATCATGGCTGATCATCCACAATCAGTATCCAGTTCCTGCCATTTGCAGAGAAGTGGGACCTCATTAGCATCTCTATGGCAAAGGCAGCCCCCAAGAACATTGCCTCCGACCTGATG
Organism: Mobula hypostoma; assembly: GCF_963921235.1. Lineage (NCBI taxonomy): Eukaryota > Metazoa > Chordata > Chondrichthyes > Myliobatiformes > Myliobatidae > Mobula > Mobula hypostoma. The sequence continues at coordinate 117,271,515 of NC_086103.1, read as the reverse complement.
AAGGCATATGAGTTTGGTGAGCAATGCCATGCAACCTTCAAGGATGAGAGACTAGAGGAAGACCTACCAGCAAAGAAATTCCATGCCCCAATGAAAACCAACAAGCTGAAAACATTCAGTGATATGTGTAAGAAGAGAGAAGTGAAATCAAGTGTGAGGGCGATCATCTTGAAAGCAGACAGGTCTTTGTTTGGATGCATCATAGTGATGGCACAAGGGTGCAGTCTACGTATGGAGGATATCCTTTCTCATCCCCCTGGACCATTGCCCTGGGTCCTGTCCATACCAGAAGGATTGCTGAGAGAGACAAATAAAGCTACTTTAGCCACAACCTTGCAGAAAAATGTAGCAGTAGAAGAGCAACTCCCAGGAAACTCTGCTACAGTGGTTGATGGAATGAACTTGGTCCAAAGAGCGAAAGGTGATCAAGTTACTTTCAGAGATGTTGCCACAACAATTCTGGGTATGGCTGTGAGGGAAGGCAGTCAGAGTAGCAGAATAGATGTTGTGTTAGACACATACAAGGAGAACGCTATCAAGAATAGTGAAAGATCTCTATGGGGTGAAGAGACTGGTCATGAGTTGCAAGGCATCACAGGCTCACAGGTGGTGAGGCAGTGGAGGAGCTTCCTGACCAAAGTCAGTAACAAAAATAGTCTCATTAGCTTCATTGTCCATGAATGGAGGAAGGCGGAGTACAGAGCAAAGCTACAGGAGAAGATTCTGTATGCAACTCTGAATGACACATGTTACAAAATCACATCTCAAGACAGTAAGGAGGTGTCAACTCTGCAGTGTCAACAAGAAGAAGCAGATGGCCGCCTACTTCTCCATGCTGCCCGTGCCACAAGAGAGGGATACCAATCTGTAGTGATCTGCTCAGAAGACACAGATGTCTTTAGCATTTTGTGACAAGATTGAGGCCCCATTGTTCCAGAAGTGTGGCACTAGAACCCATACAAGGCTTGTAGACATCAGGAAGGTTGCTGCCACTGTTGGAATAGAGGTTTGTAGGGCTCTCATCGGGTTGCATGCATATACAGGACGTGACATTGTAAGCGCTTTTGAAGGCAAGGGGAAGACAAGTGCCCTAAAACTTCTGACCAGCAACAGGGAAACTCGGGACACATCCTTAGAGTTGGGTCAGGAATGGGACATCTCCCCAGAACTGATGGACAAACTGGAGGCATTTACTTGTCTCCTGTATGTCCCAAAAGCATCGACCACCAAGGTCAATGAGCTCAGGTATCACCTTTTCTGTGCCAAAAAAGGTGAAATCGAAAGTCATCAACTCCCACCATGCAAGGACTGCTTAACAAAACATGCACAGCAAGCCAACTACCAGGCTGGTATATGGAGAAGATGTTTGGAGAAGGACCCACAAGTGCCAAGCCCTGTTGGCAGAGGATGGAAGATGGAGAGAGAAGAGGAAGCTGAACAGTTGGTGGTGCACTGGATGGAAGGCCAGCCAGCACCCGATGCTATCCTGGATCTACTGGCCTGTAACTGTCCAAAAAAATGTTCACTCCCAAGATATATGTGTATTGCAAATGGCCTCAGGTGTACTGACATGTGTACACTGGCAGACTGTGAGAACCAGGCATCCACCTCAGAGAGTGTGGAAAGTGCAGATGAAGATGTGGAAGACGTGGAAGACTTGGAAAATTATTATGATTATTAATAGTTTATGGAAGTATGGAAAGCAGTCTTTGATTAAATATATTCATTTTACAACCAAATGGGGCCTAGGTTATGGTCATGTGAATTATTGTACTATAATTCTACATGCTATGACAAAAGCTTAAGATTATTTTGATTTGATACAACAATATGGAAAATATCATGACATTGATAAAACTCCAGAAATCTCTCCATATGAGGTTTTTTACCTGGGGTGGGGGGGTATCATTTTCTGCTGTACTGATGTTAATATGGAATATATACAAAAAGTGATTACTTATTCGAAGAAATAAATCTATCACTGGTCTAATGCTATCTCATATTTTCTAACTCTAGAGATGTATACCTTGCCAAAAATCACTACGATCATTATTCCCCTCAGATGGTACCAACCAACCCTACTGGCTACTAGTTGTTATCTGAGGTTAATATATACAAGATTACCTTTGATAGGAAACTTAGTTACTTTTTGAAGTTTCAAGATTTAAACTTTGCACTATTATTTAATGGAGATGTTGTAAACAGACAATTTTTGGCAGTATGTTATCATTGACAGCCACACTCACAATGTAATCACTATTACATATTCGATGTCACACTCGCTTGATTGTTCACCACCCAGATATTTTGAAGGCTGTCAACTTAATTACCATTTTGCATAGTGTAGACTAATGATGTCTTTAACTCTCCTAGTATATCATCTTGCACTGCATTAGACAGCATTGATAGCTTTCCCACTAGCCTAAATTTACTAGAAGCAGCCAACCTATGGCTATCATTTAAAATTTCAGTGAGATTATATGATAGCAATAGGTCATCTGGTAGAAAGACCTGGGTCAGGGTCCCACAGGAAATCTTGCTGCCAACTCCGCCATCTGTAGTTCCACTGATAAAATGCATTACAATGGGTCTCCTGGGGTGTCCCACTGTGTTTGGGCTGGGTCCAATACATACATGAGGACCTGTTTCATGGCCCCCACTGCAATTTTTTTCCAGAAACAGAGACCTTATAATTTTCCTTGTCAATTCTTATTGTCATCTAAGTAGTACTGTTACTAATGTGTTGCATCGGCAAAATATAAGATAGAAGTAAATACTGAAGAAAGTTATAATCAAATACACAGTTCCCTATGATAAAGGATAATATAAATGATGCCCTGGACATAACTATTTTGCAAAAGAAGATAATAAATAAATTGTCTGTTATTTTATAACTGCTTCTTTCAATACTCTGACATGTAGATCACTGGGACCATGGGATGTATCAACATACTAGCTGACAGTATTATTTTTTGACATACTTAGTCCTTTCAGTTCCTCATTCTCCTTACACCCTTGATATTGTCTCAACCATCATATTGGTGATTGAGATTTCATGGAAAAGAGGAGAAAAGATTTTAAAAGTCCATTCAACATCTATTCTGCCTGCTATTTCAGTTCTGCTTAACATAAAGCTGATTGCAGCCACATTGCACGTATTGTTCAAATGATTTCAGTGAAATATGATATCAAAAGAAATCCTCTTACCCACCCCATCATCAACTGCAGCTTGCTAATTTCATTTTAAGCATATACAAAAATGGATTAATACAGAACCTAAGAACATTCTGTATGGTATGTGATCAGAACAGGGCATGCTATGTTCCTATAATCACTTAATCGATTGGGTAAATATCCCTTGTGATGTTGAGAAATTGGGATCGGGAAGTGCTGTGTTCAGACCCTTTTATCTTTTCTGAGTTTTATATAAAACCACTTCTAAGTATGTAAATCATTATGTCCATGATTACGTCCATGTGTGGTATATATAAAACCACACACACACACACACACATTTATATGACCCCCCCACCACACACACACACACACACGTATATCTGACCCGCCACACATTAAAAAAATATATTAGTTACTCTTTCTCTGTTCATTAATACATTATGAAAAGAGCACCTGTATTCAAAGTTCAAAGTAAATTTATTATCAAAGCACATGTATGTCACCATATACAACCCTGAGATTCATTTTTTGTGGACATACATAGAAAATTTAAGAAATGTAACAGAATCAATGTAAGACCGTACCTAACAGGACAGACAAACAACCAATGTGCAAGATACATGCTGTTGCAAATACAAAAGAAATAATAATAAATAAATATCAAGAACATGAGATGAAGAGTCCTTGAAAGTAAGTCCATAGCCTGTGGGAACATTTCAGTAATGGAGCAAGTTGTGTTATCCCCACTGGTTCAGGAGCCTGATGGCTAAGGGGTAATAACTGTTCCTTAACCTGGTGGTGCGAGTCCTGAGGCTCTAGTGCCTTCTTCCTTATGGCAGCAGTGAGAAGAGAGCATGTCCTGGGTAGTGGGTGTCCCTGATGATGAATGCTGTTTTCCTGTGACAGCATTTCATGTAAATACACCCAGTGGTTGGGAGAGCTTACCCTGTGACAGCCTGAGCTGCATCCACTACCTTTTGTCGGATATTCCATTCAAGGTTGTTGGTGCTTCCGTGCCAGGCTGTGATGTAACCAGTCAATATACTCTCCATTACACACATATAGAAGTTTGTCAGGTGTTGATTTCAAGAGGGAGAAGTTAAGACTTGGATATGATGATTGCTTCCTTCATGGTCGAATATCCACAAGGGTTAGCCATGTAGAAGAAGTTAGTGAGAGCAGCAAGCAACTTGGAAGTAATATTTCAAACTCTACTTTAGGAAAAGAGGACATTTTTACTTGAATTACAGTAGCTCTGTTGACTTTGAAAGATAATCACATTCTGTGGCATACGGCATAGAATGTTGTTAACTCAGGTAGAAATTCTATTAAGTTGCAAAATTTCTTCTTTGTTTTTGTGAGTTGTAGGAGAGCAAAGAAATTGCAACAAGAAAATGAGAAACAAATGAGGAACATGGAGACCAAGCTTAAACAAACTGTACAACATTATGAAGAGAAAATCAAGAGCCTTCAGAAGAACTGCAGCATTCAGAAGTGTTTTAATATGTCTGCACCTCATTTCGGAAGCACAGAAAACAGAGAGTATTCACCGGAAAGAAACTTAACACCCAGAATTATAACCGCAGATACTCGTTGCAATGGTATGAGTGAACCATTTGTTGATGTAAACAAATCTGGTGATTCTCTGTCTACTGTCCTTACCAACGGGAGCTTCCTGCCATTGGTGAGTGTTTATTTATAAGAATTTATTTACAACTCTCAGAAAATTTCTGGTTTTGTTTTACAGTAGCACTTTTACTGCTTAATTAAAAGGATTCAAGAATCTAGGCTGATATCTGTGCGCAGAATGGGAGAATGTTACGTCATCAGAGCCACTCCCTGCCTGTTAAAGTAGACACCATTTTTATTTAGAAAAGGTGAAGGAAGTTCTGATATCCTGAAAAAGGATCTAGTGTTTTCCTGCCATATGTGACAAATTAACTCTTCTTGGGCCTCCAGCCAGGTACAGGTGTTGATTTTAACCGGCATTTCAATGACAGACTCTGCCATCTTCTTCAGAGATGATGCCTGGACATGTCTAGTCTGGTGGTATTTATACTCCTGTAGTTCGTCCCTCCTGATTGGTTAGTCCTCATCCAATCAGGTTTTCGGTCTCTCATCAAGTTTCAACACCTCATTTACTGTCTGGGTAGTCTCCATCCCCTTGGCATAAACATTGAATTCTCCAACTTCTGGTAATTCCCTCCCCCTTCCTTCCCCCATCCCAGTTTCACTCTGCCCCCTCCTCCAGCTGCCTATCACCTCCTTCATGTGTCCGCCTCCTTCTACTACCCATTGTGCTTCCCCCTATTCCTTCTTCACCTTTCAAGCCTATCCCCTCCCTACCTCGCCTCCCCCACACCTTGATCTTTCCCCTTACTGGTTTTTCACCTGAAACCAAAGCTATTTTCCATGCTATATTCCAAATTTTATGTTTTGTCCACTTAGTCTGTATTTATCTCCCTTCACAGGCAACAGTACCATCTAACTTGACTATATGAAACTAGATCTCCTCATGTGACTCAATGACATGTTGTCACTCAATGACAACAGCTGGGGCCTCAGCACTGATCCCTAAGGAACTGTATTGGTCACAGACTCTCAATCTTTTTATGACACAGTTATATCCTACACTTTGTCTTCTGTCCATTCACCAAATCTTCATCCATTTTAGCCCCAATAACACGTGCTCCCAATCTTGATTAGTTACCTCTTATGTAACACCCTATCAAAGAACTTCCAAAAATCTGATATTCAAATCCATTGGTTCCATCTTTATCTATTCTGCAAGTTAGAACTTTTAAAAATTCCCAATAGACTTTAGTTTAACGCTGCCTAATCTGATAACTATTATCCAAATGTGCTATTCCTACTTGCTTTGTAAATTTCCTGCTATGGATGTCAACCTAACTGGCAAAGAGTTCCCTGTGATTTCTCTCCCCAGTATAATTTCTGTTGTACCAAAAGCAAGAGACCAACATTTACTGGTTCTTGTCTTTTCTTGTAATCCATTTCTCTGCTTCTAGCCCGCTCTCATCTTCTACTTCACCTTTGCTGAATTTGGAATTCTTCCCAATCCTTAACATTTTTGCCAACATCATAAACCTCTTTATTTGATCAAATCTTTACTTTAGCTTTGCTTATTAATCATACTGGAATTATTTGCCATAAAGAGATGCATTATTATTTGTTAACTAATACTGAAGTTTTAAAAGCTAATTATTGCTCATGCATTGCTGTACTTCTTAATATAATTTCCCAGTCTGCCATGGCCAACTCATACCTCTTAACTTTTAGCTTGCTTTATTCATATTTGAAAGCAGCACTAAATATGGAAATGATTTGCTAACATCACCAATAGCATGTAATAATGTTAAGATTTTAACAATGTGATGCATTTTTTAATTTTCTATAATTTTCAGTTATGCACAGTAAATCCCAATTATCAATCCAAAAAGAATACTCCCCAATATCCACTGGCCCTTCAACGCCACACCAAAATTAAGTTCACACTATTCACCTCAGTCAATGCTATCCCAGTATTTGAACAAGTGCCTTCAGAGGGGATAAAAATACAAAGAGAATACCGAAACTGGAGGGACAAATTGACTTGACAGTCCTAGGCCTCAAAGCAGTTAACTTTTTGACTTTGTTTCATAGATTGAATTATCTTTTGCATTCATTTACTTCCACTTGCAAAGGCTCAATTCCATTGTTTTATCTTGTCATACTGTCGTGTTGAAAAGTTCTATGGGACGGAACACATTCAGAGCCTAAACACAAATGCTATTTAAAAAGTCATCTAGTATAGCAATAAGCTCTTAACCAAAATAAAATTTAAAAAATGACACCCACAACCTAAGTACTAATGTTTGCTGTGCTACAATGCGGTTTCATCGATTTTATCAATCACCGTGTTCTGTAAAGCAAACTGGTTGACAGAAAGTGGATTTAGAAAGGATTTATAAAGTGTCCCAAAGAAGGGTCTTGGCCCGAAACATCAGCTATTTATTCCAGTCCATAGATGCTGCCTAACCTGCTGAATTTTTCCAGCATTTTGTGTGTGTTGCCTTGGATTTCCAGCATCTACAGACTTTCTTGTGTTTACTGTTTGCTTAGTAGTAATTTTCCTCGAGCCTTCTGCAGATCTGAGTGATTTCTGAATGGGATGTGGTGGGGGCAGAGGATGGACAAGTTCATATTCAAATTAAATTCATCACATTTACATTGAAACATACAGTGAGGTGTGTCATTTGCTTAACAGCAGCCCTCAAGTGTTTGTTTTGGTTCATCAAAACATTGGTAGGAAAAGGGAGTTGATCCTGAAGAAAGAATTTAGGGAGTTTGGTATAGAGCTGAAAAGTGGGACCTCCAGGGTAGTAATCTCTGAATTGCTGCCTGTGCAAGTACCAATGAGGGTAAGAATAGGATAATTTGGCAGATGAATATGTGGCTGATGAATTGGTGCAAGGGAGCAGAGGGTTTCTGATTTCTGGATCATTGGGATCCCTTCTGGGGAAGGTGCAACCTGTACAAAAAGGGATGGGTTACACCTGAACCTGAGGAGGGACCAATTTCTTCGCAGGCAGGTTTGCTAGAGCTGTTGGGGAGGTTAAAGCTAATTTGGTAGGGGGACAGGAACTGGTGTGATAGGGCTGGGGATGGGGCAGTTGATATACAACTAGATGCAGTGTGTAGTGAGACTGTGAGGAAGGACAGGCAAATGGTAGAGCAAAATTACAGTCAGTGGGATGAGTTAAAATCTAACAGGGGGCCAAAATTAAAAAGGGTGATGAAAATAGGACTGCAGGTGTTATGTTTGAATGCACACAGTACATGGAATAATGTAGATGATCTCTTAGCACAGTTAGAGATTGGCAGATGTGATGTTGTTGCTATCACTGAGTCATGGCTGAAAGAAGATCATAGTTGGGAGCTTAACATCCACATCCATAGATACACATGGCATCGAAAGAGAAGGCAGGTAAGCCAAGGGGGTGTGGTGGCTCTTGGTGAAAAATGAAATCAAATTCCTTAGAAAGGGGTGACATAGGATTAGAGGGTGTAGAGTCCCTGTGGGTGGAGTTAAGAAACTGCAAAGGTAAAAAGACCCTGATGGGAGTTATATGTAGACCTTCAAACACCAGCCAGGATGTGGGCTACAAATTGCAATGGAAGATAGAAAAGGCATGTAAAAAGGGCAATGTTGTGATAGTTATGTGGATTTCAACATGCAGGTAGATTGGGGAAAACTAGGTTGCTGCTGGATCCCAAGAGAGGGAATTTGTAGAATGCTATGAGATCGGTTTTTATGGCTCCTTGTGGTTGTGCCCACTATGGGAATGGCGATTCTGGATTTACTGTTATGTAATGATTAGGAAATTTAAGGTAGTGAAACTCTAAAGAGGCAGTGATCATAATATGATAGAATTCCCCCTGCAGTTTAAGAAGGAGAAGCTAAAATCAGATGTATCATTATTATGAATGGAGGAAAAGGAATTGCAAAGGCATGAGAGGGGAGCTGGCCAAAGTTGACTGGAAGAGCACACCAGCAGTGATGATGGCAGAACATCAATGACAGGTGTTTCTGGGGGAAATTCAGAAAGTGCAAGAAAGATGCATCCCAACGATAATGTATTCTAAAGGGAGGATGAGGCAACTGTGGCTGACAAAGATAGCATTAAAGCTAAAGAGAGGGTATATAATGTAGCAAATATGACTGGGAAGGCAGAAGATGGGAAGCTTTTAAAAACCAACAGAAGCAATTAAAAAAGACATAAAGAGAGAAATGATGAACTATGAAGCTTAAGCTAGCCAATAATATAAAAGAGGGTACAAGATAAGAGCCCATGGTATTATAGGAAAGGTACTAGCATGGATAGAAGATTGGTTGACTAGCAGGAGGCAAAGAGTGGGAATAAAGGGGGCTTTTTGGGTTGGCAGCCAGTGACTACAGGTGTGCCACAGAGGTTGATGGTAGGACCACTTCTTTTCATGTTTAAGTCAATGATTTGGATGAAGGAATTGATGGCTTTGTGGCCAAGTTTACAGATGAAACGATGATAGGTGCGTGGGCAGGTAGTGTTGAGGAAACAGGATGTCTGCAGAAGGGCTTAGATAGATTGGGGGGATGGGCATAGAAGTGGCAGATGGAAAACAGTTTAGGGATGTAGTGCATTTTGGCAGAGGAAATAAAGGCATGGACTGTTTTCTAAATGGAGAGAAAATTCAAAAATCAGAGCTGCAACGGGACTTAGGGGTCCTCGTGCAAGACTCCCAGAAGGTTAATTCACAGGTTGAGTCTATGGTAAAGAAGGCAAATGCAATGTTGGCAATTATTTCAATATAAAAACAAGGAGATAATGCTGAAGCTTTAGAAGACACTAGTTAGGCCGCTCTAGGAGTATTGTCAACGGTTTTGAGATCCTTGTCTCAGAAAGGATATATTGCCATTGGACAGAGTACAGAGGAGGTTAACAAGGATGATTCCTGGAATGAAGGGGTTAACATATGAAGAGGGTTTGGCAGCTTTGGCTCAGTATTCACTGGAATTTATAAGAACGTGTGGGTATCTCATTGAAACCTACCAAATGTTGGAAGGACTAGGAAAGGTGGATGTGGAGAGGATATTTGCTCTGATGGGGGTATACAGAACTGAAGGGCACAGCCTCAAAATTGTGTGGTGACCTTTTACAACAGAAGTAAGGAGGAACTACTTTCGCCAAAGAGTGGTGAATCTGTGGAGTGCTCTGCCACAGACTGCGGTGGAGGCCAAGTCCATGCGTATATTTAAAGCGGAAGTTGATAGATTCCTGAATGGTTGGGGCATCAAGGGATATGGTGAGAGGGCAGTTGTATGGAGTTGAGTGGGATAATAAATCTGCCATGATGGAATGGCAGAGCAGATTCAATGGACCAAGTAGCCTAATTCTGCTCCTATGTCTTGTGGTCTAATGGATACAACAGGGGATGACTAATGCAGGCATTGTTACAGACGTAGAAATAGGAAATCCCTGTTTTTGAAAATATATCAGTTTGGAAGCTCATCTTGTGATTAACTGGGTTCCAAAGACTGCAAGTAATTTGGTTCACCATTAGGGAATAGAGAAGGAGGAAAAACAATTTATGAAGGGGTTGGATCTCGCAGTAAGAGCTGAATTTCGTGACTTTAGTTGAGATAAATCTAACTGGAGCTCTACTAGTTCAGGATTGGACAAGCAATATAACAACAGAAGCACTGGATAAATCAGTTGAGATGATGAAGAGCTGCATGTTATCAGCATTTCATGTCTTTACATAATGGTATCAGGTAAATGAAAGCGGTAAGTTAAAGCACATGATTAGGAGCACTAATGGAACGGTGAAGAGCCGATATAAGTCTGAGATCAAATAGATATGGAACCAAGGAAGAGTAATTGCACAATATAAGGAAGTCAGAGAGGAGGATCGTATGATTAATTGAGGCAAAGAGTACAGAGGTCGGGTGAACATCGTACCAGTTATGGAGGTGCTCATTTCTAACTGTGGATAGAACCATTTCAGTGTTATGATAAGAGTGAAAGCCTAATTTGAGTATTTGCAGAGGGGAGAGGGGATAACAGGCACAGATTGACAAGTGCCATATCCAAAAACTTCTAGGGAAAGAGGTATTGAGAATAACATATTTGATTCCAAGGAGAAAGAGATGATGTGTAGGCTCCTTCAGAACAGGGTAATGGTACCAATTTTGATATTGAAAGACACAGTATTGACAATTCCCTTCCTCCACCATCAACACTGCCCTCAACCTCATCTCTTTCACTTCATGCACGTCTGCTCTTACCCCACCCGCCAGCCACCCTACCAGGGATAGGGTTCCTCTTATCCTCACCTACCATCCCATTAGCTCCGCATCCAGCGCATAATTCTCCAAAACTTCTGCGACCTCCAACGGGATCCCACCACCAAGCACATCTTCCCCCCAACCCCTACCTTCTTTCTGCAGGGAACTGCCCCTACAGGACTCCCTTGCCCATTCATCCCTCCCCACTGATTTCGCTCCTGCTGTTTCTCTCTACTCTCCTCCCACCTTTTAAGTCTACCCCTCAGCACTTTTCCTCTAGGTCTGCCAAAGTGTTTTGGCCCAAAACGTCGACTATACTCTTTTCCATAGATGCTGCCTGGCCTGCTGAGTTCCTCCAGCATTTTGTGTGTGTTGGTCAATGAAGTGAAATCATTTATCATTAAGTAACATGGGATCCAAGAAATAAAAGTTGCATGATCAACAGTTAAACGTACTTGTGGATATGGAGCAGGTAGTGTTCTTAGGATGTGGAGGATTTCCTGGGGTAAATTTTAGATTTTCCAATACCCAATAACCTTTACCTAATAATCTGCCAAACTGGATGACCCATTGATTGCAGATCCCATTCTACTTCCATGAAAATCCATGAAATTTTATTTCATAAGAATCAGGTGATCTGCATTTCCAAATTTATGGATGCTGGGTGAAAATGACAATTTAGCCTACTCGTTTTAATATTTTTCACTAATTCTACAGTTTCACAGTAGTATTGAAATGATACTGCATTTGGCTCCTGTAAAAAATATATATAAATTGTGTAAACAGGTTATAAGTAATTGTTTCTGCAGGTATAATATTCACAAATAATTGGAATAGTTGCTATTTCCAAATAATGAAATCAGAACAATTATTCAATGGGATATTCAATAGTGATAAGTATATCTGCTAAAATGCAAATGTAATTGTACCCCCAAATGAAATATGTCTCATGTCATTGCAATGATTTACTGTATTTCTGCTGTTTAGTCTCCCACAGAGATATCAGATACTTCTTCAGTAACAGCACATTTCCTCGAAGAAGAAGAAGAACGAGCCCGGGTGTTGGAGAAGTTGCTTAATTCCCATATCGATGAACTAACGTCTGAATCAAAGCATACACTTAAGACGCATGCAAGAACCAAAATATATTTACCAGATACAATATATTCATGTTCACGATGCACTTGTCAAGATATCTGAAATGGTGTGTATTGCCTGATATTGGTCTATGTAGAACATAGTAAATGAATTAAATTCCTGACTTTATAAATTAATTGAACTGTTATGTTCCTGACTGACACATTAATTGTGATTATGCATGTGCATAAATTTACTAAATTTATTTAATTATTAGTTCGTAGTTTCCAAAAGTGAACTTTCTTTGGTGAAAAATATTTTTGTAAATATCATCATGAAGCCACTAACACGATGAACGAAGCCCTGAACATCGCAAGAGATGGAGATCCTTCGCTGCTGCCTTCAACGCCAGTGAAGTAACAGGCGGAAAGAGGAGGATACATCATCATGAATGTATTTGCAGTTAATTTAAAATTAAAGATTTTTTTAATACTTCATTACCAGCCTTTTGTTGAGAAATCGATACAATTGATGAAATCACAAGGTATGGCTGGATGATTATGAGATCAGGTACCATGTACCCATATTAATACAGTATATAGTTAAAACCTTAAGTATCTTGTATCTTCAATTAATTCCTCTACTGTAACGTATTTGATGTATGTGTGCTTGCGCACCATATATTACTTTAGCCTGATCTTGCTGCCTCACCAAATATACAGCTCGCGTGATAATACATCAACATTATTCATCCTATTTCTGTCAGTAAGAATGGGACTTCTCCATTTGACAGCATACACACAGATCACAAATTTATCAGCATTTAAATGGCAGTTGTTAGCTCTCATGATGGGGCCCAAGATTTTCATGAATGTTTTTGCTTTTCTGTTGTATTTTCTTATCCTTTAACTCTTACTTTTACTGGTTCTCCAATTAAGCAATTCTGTTCCTCATGTTTTACCCCACCTTTGCTGCACTAATTGTCACTACTAATGTCATTTCCCTTTACTCCCTTACTCTCTTTCAGTATTAACAGCAGTCACTGTTTGTTAGTATGCCACCATCTGGCCTCCACTGAGCAATCGCTTGATCACTGAACTTCCCTTCAAATCAATTTTACTGATCATTGAACCTGCTGTCTACACACCCCAAAAGAGAAGGGCTAATGAACTTCCTTTCTTCCTCCTGTTACCACTATGTTTATTCCCCTCGGAATTTGGCTTTTAAAAGTAGTCAGAGAATCTCACTGTGGTTTTAAAATTCAAAAGACTGAAATCACAATGAGATACCCTGGCCCAGAAATTACCACAGCACTAATACATCAGATCAAGAATAATGTGACGGACATTTGTATTAACAAACTGCTCAAAACGGGAAAACATGTTGTCAGCACGATCTAAGTATTTGGAAAATTATAGAGATTCTATAATCTAAATTTAATATAATCCAAGTCAAAGGCTATAGACCAAAGAAATGTCAAGCCTAACCTTAGTCTTTTGGAAATGTCTGTAAAATACAAATTTCAATGAAGACATTAAAAGACGAAAGGTTGGGCATGACAATGTATAATTTTAAAATCTTATTTTGGTTATTAATATTTTAATTAGGTAGGAAGAAATGCAACTAATTCAATTTTTGAAAGCATTTTCAGTGATTGTGAGAATCTGGGGTTTTACAATTAAAGTATGGTATTTTTTTCAGGTTGTTTCCAGCAGAAATGTTAACAAAAGCATTTATAAGAAAATAATTCCTCAGAAAGGTACAGAATAGAAAGCAACATGAGACACAGATTTGTTAACATTGTGAGCACGTTATAACAATCAGCATATTCTAATTGCATTAGCTTCTACATTGAGCTAACTACACTTAATTAATTTACAATTATAATTTTAGATAATATTCTCTTTCTGACTGACGACAGCCAAAATACTTTACTCTAATAATTTATTCTTCTTGCAACATTTAATCGCATTATACATAGAACCTAAAAGCTGAATCTTCATTGAAACATCCTACGACTCGTAGTCACCTTCTTATATAGACTAGAGGCAGAGGAGCCAAACAACACTGGCTCCTGCACCCAGAAGCCTGCTGATTTCTAGATGTTAAGGAAATCACAGAATTTGGAGTCAGAGCAGGAGAGTGCTGAGGTAAAAGATCAACCATAATCTTACTGAAAGTGAGAACTAGTCTGGGGTATGAAGGACTATTGCCCTGCTTCAATTTCTTCCGTTCTGCTGACAAGGTACAGGCATCGAGTAGGCCACAGATGAGGTAGTATTAAGGTCCCAACTCTGAAACTCCCTCACAAATTTTAACAAAATATTTTTAATGAAAACTAAAATAGTTTAATATTTAATTAATAAATATATGAATATATTTATAAAATAATAACATTTTCACTATTCCATTAACAACAATCCCCATTGAAAGTTCAGGAGAGTTTCCTTAGAAGCCGAGAGAGTGTGCGATACTTGATTTGCTATTCGCAAATGAGACAGGGCAAGTGGCAGAAGTTTGTGTAGAAGAAAGCTTTGCATGTGGTGATCACAATACCATTAGTTTCAAAGTAAGTATGCAAAACGATATGTCTAGTCCTTGGGTAGAGATTCTAAATTGGAGAAAGGTCAATTTTGATGGTATCAGAAAGGATCTGGCAAGCGTGGATGTTTTCTGGCAAAGGTGTACTTGGAAAGTGGGAGGCCTTCAAAGGTGAAATTTTGAGAGTACAAAGTCCGTATGTGCCTGTCAGAATAAAGGGTAAAGATAACAGATGTAGGGAACCTTGGTTTTCAAGAGATATTGAGGCCCTGGTTAAGAAAAAGGAGGAGGTGCATAGCAGGTATAGGCAGGTAGAAACAAATGAGGTGTTTAGAATATAAGAACTGCAAAAGAACACTTAAGAATGAAATCAGGAAGGCTGAAAGAAGGCACGAGGTTGCCCTATCAGACAAGGTGAAGGAGAATCCTAAGGGATTGTATAGATATGTTAAGAGCAAAAGGATTGCAAGGAACAAAATTAGTCCTCTGGAAAATCAGAAAGGTAATCCATACATGGAGTCAGAAGAGATGGGGGAGATCTTAAATGCATTTTTTGCATCTACATTTGTTCTGGACATGGACACAGAACCTATAGAGGTAAGGTAAGATGGCATCAACTTCATTGACTCCATACAGATTACAGAGGGGGAGGTGTTTGCTATCCTGAGGCAAATTAGGGTGGATATCCAGGGCCTAACAAGATATTTCCTCAGACCCTGTGGGAGGAAAGTGCAGAAATTGCTTGGACCCTAGCCAGAGATATTTAAATCATCGTGTTAAGTGAGGTGCAAGAGGTTCGGAGGATACCCAAAGTTGTTCAGCTGTTTAAAAAAGGCTCTAAAAACAAATCAGGAAATTAGGCTGGTGAGCCTGACATCAGTCGTGGGAAGGTTATTGGAAAATATTCTAAGGGACGGGATAGGTAATATTTGGATAGACATGGACTGATTAAGGATAGTCAAAATGGCTTTGTGCATGGTAGGATATGTCTAACTGATCTTATAGAGTTTTTCAAGGAAGTTACCAGGAAATCTGATGAAGGCAAAGCAGTAGATGTATCTACATGAACTTCAACAAGGTATTTGTCATGTTCCCGCATGGGATGTTGGTCAAGAAGGTTCAGTTGCTTGTCATTCAAGATGAGGTAGTAAATTGGATTAGACATTGGCTTTGTGGGAGAAACCAGAGAGTGGTAGTGGATGATTGCCTTGCTGACTGGAGGCCTGTGACTAGTGGAGTGCCACAGAGGACAGTGCTGGGTCCGTTGTTGCTTATCATCTATATCAACAATCTGGATGATAATGTGGTCAACTGGATCAGCAAGTTTGCAGAAGACACCAAGACTGGGGGTGTAGTAAACAGCAAGGAAGACTATCATGGCTTGCAGAGGTATCTGGACCAGCTGGAAAAATGTGCTGAAAAATGGCAGATGGAATTTAATGTAGACAAGTGTGAGGTGTTGCAATTCAGTAGGACCAAATTGGGTAGGTCTTACACAGTGAACAGTAGAGCACTGAGGAATGCAGGGGAATAAAGGGATCTGGGAATACAGGTCCACAATTCATTGACAGTGGAATCACAGGTAGACAGGGTCTAAAGAAAGCTTTTGGCACATTGGCCTTCATAAGTTAAGTACAGAAAATGGGATGTTATGTTGAAGTGTATAAGACATTGCCTAGGCAGCATTGTGTGCAGGTTTGGTCAACTACCCACGGGAAAGATGTAAATAAGGTTGAAAGCATACAGAGAAAATTTACAAGGATGTTGCTGAGTCTGGAGGATCTGAGTTATATGGAAATATTGAACAGATTAGGACTTTATTCCCTGGAATGTAGAAGATTGAGAGGAGATTTGATAGAGTTTTGCAAAATTATAAGGGGTAAATGCAAGCAGACTTTTTCCAGTGAGGTGGGACTACAACCAGAGGGCAAGGGTTAAGGGTAAAAGGTGAAAGCTGAAAAGTTTAAGGGGAACATGAGGGAAAACTTCTTCCATCGGATTGTCGTGAGAATGTGGAATGAGCTGCGAGCGCAAGTGGTGCATGTGAGTTCATTTTCAACACTTAAGAGCAGGTTGGATAGATACATGGATGGTAGGGGTATGGAGGGCTATGGTCCCAGTGCAGGTCGATGGGAGTAGGCAGTTTAAATGGCTCAGCACAGACTAGATGAGCTGAAGGGTCTGTTTCTGTGCTGTACTTTACTATGGCTCTATGAAAAGAATGTGGCCTCTGTTCCGGCTCAGAGTGAGTGAAGTGATTGACTAGTGTAACGCTAGGTCATCCCCACAAGTCGGGACATGGTACTGTACTCCACGTGGAATCCTGCTGATGCACCTATCAATTAGTTAGCAGTTAAATTCCAAATTACAATTTAAATTTGCAGTGTCTGTACAAATGGCTGAATGCCAGTAATCTCCTTTGGAGCTGCTAGCTATAACAATCAGGATTTAGCTCAATGCAGATGGGTAAACTCAATTTATCTGATTAACCTCCTCATACATATACAAATGTGGTATTGATTGTTACGTTAATTACTTCATCACTTTTCCTTGGGAATTATGCATTTTCTTAAGTATTGGCATTTGCTTATAGTGAGCCTGTCAATATACAGTGCCAATAAAAATTATTCAACCCCCTGGAAGTTTTCATGTTTTATTGTTTTACAACATTGAACCATAATGGATTTAATCTGGCCTTTTGACACTTAGCAACAGAAAAAGACTCTTTCTTGTCAAAGTGAAAACGGATTTCTACAAAGAGAATCTGAGTTACAATTACAAATATAAAACACAAAATAATTGATTGCATAAGCATTCACCCCCTTTAATATGACACACCAATATAATTGGTCATATAATTAGTTAAATGGAGACCTGAGTGCAGTCAAGAGGTTTCAATTGATTGAAGTAAAAATACACCCGTTATCTGGAAGGTCCGAGTGCAGGTGAGGCAGTTTCCTGGCAAAAACTACGCCATGAAGACAAAAGAACACTTCAAGCAACTCTGAAAAAAAGTTATTGTAAAGCACAAGTCAGGAGATGGATACAAGAAAATTTCCAAGTCACTGAATATCCCTCGGAGTACGGTGAAGTCGGTCATCAAGAAACGGAAAGAATATGGTACAGCTGTAAATGGCTGGAGCAGGCCTTCCACAGAAACTAAGTGACCATGCAAAGGGATGAGTGAGGGAGGCTATCAAGAGACCTATGACAACTCTGGAGAAGTTACAAGCTTCAGTGGCTGAGATGGGAGAGACTGTGCATACAACAACTGTTGCCTGGGTGCTTCACCAGTTGCTGCTTTATGTGAGAGTGGCAAAGAGAAAGTTACTGTTGCAAAAAACTCACATGAAATCTTGGCTAGAGTTGCCAGAAGGCATTTGGGAGACTCTGAAGTTAACTGGCAGAAGGTTCAACGGTTTGATGAAACCAAGATTGAGCTTTTTGGCCATCAGACTAAATGCTATGTTTGGCATAAGCTGAACACAGCGCATCATCAAAAACAAACCATCTCTACTGTGAAGCATGGTGGTGGCTGCATCATGCTGTGGGGATGCTTCACTGTAGCAGGACCTGGAAGGCTTGTGAAGCTAGAGGGTAAAATGAATGCAGCAAAATACAGGGAAATCCTGAAGGAATACCTGATGCAGTCTGCAAGAGAACTGTGACTCAGAAGATGATTTGTTTTTCAGAAGACAATGACCTCTAAGCATAAAGCCAAAGCTATCCAGGAATGGCTTAAAGACAACAAAGTTAATGTTCTGGAGTGGCCATGTCAGGGACAAGACCTCAATCCAATTGAGAATTTGTGGACGGACTTGAAAAGGGCTGATCACTCACAATCCCCATACAAACTGACAGAGCTTGAGCAGTTTTGTAAAGAAGAATGGGGAAAGATTACAGTGTCCAGATGTGCAAAGCTGATAGAGACCTATCCACACAGACTCAAGGCTGTAATTGCTGCCAAAGGTTCATCTACTAAATACTGACTTGAAGGGGGTGAATACTTAAGCAATTATTTTGTGTTTTATATTTGTTATTAATTTAGATCACTTTGTAGAGATCTGTTTTCATTTTTACATGAAAGTCTTTTTTGTGTCAAAAAAAGCCAGATTAAATCCATTGTGATTCAATGGTGCAAAATAATAAAACATGAAAACTTCCAAGAGGGGGCTGAATACTTTTTATAGGCACTGTGTGTACACTCCATGTCATGTACTTTGCTCATTGCATATTAGCATAAAAACTAGATTTACAGTAATATTAAAATCATGTTTAAGTGCACTAAGCTGAAGCCCAATCTTTCATTTTCCGAGGCATTTGATGATATCACCTTCTCAAGTGTACACTATCTCCCTGTGGTAGATTTCATAATGAAAGTTCAAAAAAAAAAATAAAGTTAATGAAGGGAGCTGGATATAGTTGTCATATCAATACCAGAAAACAGTCATTGCAGAAGGGAAACAAAACCAGTAGGAACTAGATAGACTGGGTCCTCAATAAATTAGTAAGAGCACCAGCTATCATTAAATTCATGGAACATGAAATCGTTATTTCCTAAGAGGTAGTTTAGACTGGGTGAGTGAAGGTAGATGTAGTTTAGGACATTGGGGTTTATCAAAGTGCTGAGATGTGTGAGCATTGATTTTTCACAAATGACTGTCACCAGATTCCCCTAATGTACGTTATGTTTGGAATCATCATCTGTAAACCCTTCCTTTCAATATCTGGTCACACCTTCCAGTTTTTTTCAGATCCAGCAAAACAGATCTTTGCTCCTAACCCAAATCAACCAATCCTAGCACCCTCCAATATGAGCCTTGTCTGAGGAACCAGTAGTAACCCTTTTATTTTCCTCAATTTTTTCCAGACTTTTGCAGTTTTCCACCAGTGAGACCACACACAGGGAACCACCCTACACTACAAGACCACAAAATCAAGCAGAAAACTAAACAGCACTTTCTATGTTTTATTACCCTTTTTCTGAATCAAGACTCAGGGATTGTAACAAAGAAGATTTACTGTGTATTGTGGCGGTAGGGGCCTATCCTATATCACCTAAATAAAACTCATAATATGGTCAATGTGTTTCATAAGGATGAATGATAAGGCTGCTGAGTGCAAGGCAATAGACATCAAGGAATCTAGAGGATTCGATAAAAGAACAAAAGGCTGCTTATAGCAAGTACAGAAAACTGAAAAGAGATAAAGGTATGTGGAGCTAGGTAGGATAGAAGAGGCAGGTGGTGATAGAGATAAAAGAAAAGGCAGGTGAAGCAAGCTGGAGGAGGGGCGGGTGAAGGTGGAGACAGTTACTCCTGGGAGAGAAATAGGAACACAAAGCTCTTAGGGGTGGAATCTAATGAAAAAGGAAGGTGATAATAGGAGCCAACAGGGGAGAAGCAAATAGCAGATGAAACCAGATCCAGGATGGGAGAAGTGCAATGGATAAACTGTATTAAGAGGACAAAGGTGGGTGATGGAGGCCTCGAAGGGGTGTAGTGCAAGGGGGAGAAACGCTGGAGGAGGGGCTTGCTTAAAATTAGAAAACTCAGTGTTCATACCATTGGGTTGCTGAGAACCCACGCAAAATGTAAGGTTCTATTCCTATAGCTTACAGTTGGCCTTTCTCTAGTGGTGGAGAAGGCCAGGGATGGACATGTCATTGTGAGAATGGGAAGTGCAACCAGAATGGCATACAATAGGAATTCAGAATGACCATTACAGACTGTGCTTGGTTTCACCAATCAAAGGGGACGGCATCAGGAGCACTGAGTGCAATAAATAAGGCTGAAGGAGCTCTATGTGAATCTGGAAAGGTTGTTTAGGTCTTTAGGTGATGGTGAGGGAGGAGGAGTAAGAAAAGGTGTTATACAACATTCCCTTTAATTTATTTTACATCTGCATGGACCAAACATTGCTCTGAGCAGGGAATTTTTACATGGTCTGAAAACCTTGCGGCACTTTAAATGTGTTTTGTAATATGCATCTTATGAATACTTAGAATGAAAATTAAATTACTTTGAATTTATTAATTGAAGTGTATAAAGAAATTCAGTACAACAAAGAAAATCTTTCTTTATTACAAATCCATTGTCCTATAAGCAATGTCCGGATTACTTTTGCATTTAGATGAAAAGATATGTCTTAATCCTTATTAGAACATCCAAATGTTTCACTTCTAGTCTGTTTTTGGATTTACACGTAATTAAATTTATAAGAACAAACCCATGTTCGCAGTCAGCATTAGAAGCTTGAAATTTTGCAATGATGTCAACAAAAATTGACAGTTCTTCAAGTTTTTCATTTCTAAACACACAGTTCAACATTTCAGTGAATATCTTAATCAAACCAGCCTTAACTTCTCAGAAATGACAAATTTGAAATTACAGTATTGCTGTGGTATTTTTGAGGCAATGCTTTCGTCCTAGTTTGCAATAGTAGTTGAGTATTTTTTGTCAGTCGTACAACATTCCCTTTTCCAAATTCAAAACTGGCTGTGTTTGCAATAGCAACAGAGTCAAAAGCTTGCCATACTCTTAATTCATCATCAGGAAATCTGTTATCCATGTGATTACACCCATGTTGACTGATTCGAATAATAGGTGCAGTATCAACATCAGCACTTATAGATGCAAACAGATCTTTCACTTTGTCACTCCAGTAAATGGCAGCACCAAGTCCTACTGACTTCCATTCTGTGTTTATTGTTACAATTTGTAATAGTACTGTAACTTGAAACACTGCTAATGTAGGTACATTGAAGCTCTAAAATGTTTCAAAGTAAAGTTTGTGGTACATTATTTTAAAAATTTATGAACTATATTCATTAATGTAATTAAAAGTATTTCACAATTATATTAACATTATATAAAAGAAAATTCCAGCTACACAGGAGCATGTCAGTTACTGCATACCTGCGCAGTTTAGAGGAAACAGTGCTGTTACACCTCCTATGTTTACAGTGAAGAGTGGCAGGGGTCAAATAGGGAAGGGTGAACAGACAAGGCAGTCACAGACGAAGTGATCCCTGGGGAAGGTAGAAGAAGGTAGAAAGGAAGAATTCCTGGAGAAGAATGTGGCTGATGATGGGATCCCATTGCAGCTGGTGGAAATGATGGATAATGTGCTAAAAGTCAGTAGGGTGAAAGGTGAGGACTACGGGAACTCTATTCTGTCTGGAGGGAAATGGAATAAGAGCAGAAGTCCAAGAAACAGTGGAAGAGAAACTATTTTTTCCAGAGGAGGACATTTCAGCTGTCCTGAAAGACCTTATCACTGGTCCTATCAGGTTTTGTGAACTCACAATGACCAAGCATGCTGATTGTAGCTATAAAGTTACACACATACGGTTAAAAGAATTCTACTCGCTATACTCATCTCATCTGCCGCTTAATGCAAGTAAATGTTTTCTTTGTCAGCAGCAATCTGCCTTCATTTCATTGTAGTTCATGTTGCCCTCATTATTTGTCTCCTGGGAAATGAAATTGATCCTCCACAGTTATGCATTATGACATCTAAAGTTTCCCAAGGCACCATCTGAATTAAAATAAAATGAAATGTGTACTTCCCTGTGGTTACCAAGCAATGTTATCAGCCTAAATATAACAATAAAAAAAAACTCTGATGGAACAGGAGGATTTGTGCAGATCTCAAATTTGAAAATTTGCCTGTATTTTTCCCCACACAGTCTTCACTTTCATCTTTCATTTCCACCACACGTTAATGGTGTTAGCCTTCACTCGTCGATAGCACTTTTGCTAGAGTCAGAAGATCATGCATACAAACCCTGTTACATAAACCTAAATAGAATCAAGGATGAAATTTCGGTGCAGTATCAGGGGAGTGTTACATTGCTAGAAGAATCATTTTTCAAATAAATATTAAATCACACCTGAGTTTTCCCTCTCCAGTAGACATCAGATCCCACACTACTGTTAAAAAAGCATTGAAATGGAATAATCAGAGTCAGGTTTCTTATCACCGGCATGTGCCATGAAATTTGTTAACTTAGCAGTAACAGTTCAATACAATACATTAGATTAATTAAAGTCTGTCATGAGCCTTGTGACCCATCAGGCCGGTGCTTATGCTGGTCTCCGTGGCGTGAAGCGACTGGGAGTACGAGACTCCCCCCCCCCACCGGAGAGGACACCAGTCTATCACGAGGTTAACCCCCAGCATTTTTGCCGGTACCTATTCTCAGCTGGGTAGACTGGAACATTGTGTGGTTAAGAGCCTTGCTCAAGGACACACATGCCGACCCGGCCAAGGCTCGAACCCACGACCTTCAAAATCCCTAGTCCAATGCCCTAACCACTTGGCCACGCGCCACACCAATGCAATACATGATCACATAGAAATCAATCAATAAATAAGTAAAGCAATTCCAGTAAGTATATGTATATTGAATAGATTGAAAATAGTGCAAAAACAAATAATACAAATTTTTAAAAGTGAGGTAGTGTTCATGGGTTCAATGTTCATTTAGGAATTGGACGGCAGAGGGGAAGAAGCTGTAGCTGAATGACTGAGTGTGTGCCTTCAGGCTCCTTCCTGTGGTAACAATGAGAAGAGGACATGCTGTGGGTGATGGGGTCCTTAACAATGGAAGTTGCCTTCTGAGACACTGCTTCTTGAAGATGCCTTGGATACTACGGAGGCTAGTACCCAAGATGGAGCTGACTAATTTTGCAACTTGCTGTAGCTTCTGTAGCCCAAATAGGACATAGTCACCACAGCACAATTAGCGTAAACAGACTCAATCAGACTATATACCATATAGCAACACCCTGACGCCTTCTTGGGTTTGGTATCGACATATTTTTCTTCTTTCTTTTTAAATCTTTTTATTAATTATTATTGAAAATCAACAACAGAATAAAATACATCAAAATAATCAAGGTAACATATCCATATGTAGAGTAAAAGTTAAACTGTCAACCAGGCTGAACAGTATATCAATAATAATCAAAAAACAAAGTATTAAAGCTTTTTTTTTGGAAAAAAGGAAAGAAAGAAAAAAAAGAACCCTTACTAACTAAAACAGAGAAAACCGCAATAACTGAAAAAAAGGGGAAAAAAACCCATTTGGAGCACAAACCCGGAGCCATAAGCCATACAAGCTTCCATAAAAAAAAGACATCAAACCGCCAACCAAACCCACATAACCAAGCATCAGAGAAGGACCATCTGTATTAACTCAAGTCAAATGGTAATAACAGGCAAAAGAACCCCACCTTTTCTCGAAGTCAAATTTAGGATCAAAAGTTCGACTTCTAATTTTTTCCAAACTAAGACATAACATCACCTGAGAGAACCATTGTGTCAAAGTGGGAGCAGTGGCATCTTTCCATTTTAATAAAATAGCCCTTCTAGCCAATAATGTGACAAATACAATTATGTATTGGTCAGATATAGAAATACCGTGAATATGTTGAGGAATTATACCAAACAAAACTGTTGATTTATGGACTTGTTTCAAGAAGGTCGATTGATGTCCTTTGAGAAATTAGTAACTAAATACTCTCTCTCATACCCACATGTTTTGTAATATCTTCAGGTCAGACATTTCTTACAAGAATATTTAAGAAATTTTCCATATATACAAGACTCTGACCTGTTAGACATTATTTTAAAAATGAACCCTTTAGTGAAAGGTTTTATTGGGAAAATTTATAATTTACTATTACAACAGGATAATTATCCTTTACTTAAGATTAAGCAAGATTGGGAAAGAGAGCTTAATATGACCTTGATAACAGAGGATTGGTTGCAAATTTTGAAGCTGGTTAACTCTTCTTCGATTTGTGCCAGTCATTCTCTAATTCAATTTAAAATTGTACATCGTTATTATTTGACGAAGGAGAGATCGTCTAAAATATTTCCTAATGTAAATAGTCAGTGTGATAGATGCAAAACTGAGATAGCTACATTGACACATATGTTTTGGTCGTGTTGTAGCGGTGTGCTACACACAGCGCTAGAATAACCACACGAAGTCTGTGAGTTAGAGTTGCGATGAAAGAGATTTATTCAAACTTCGCGGCCTGCTTTAAAGCCTTCCCGTTCCCGCCCTCCCCGAGCGGGACTACTGTGGGGAATGCATATTCTCAGACCCTTTCTGCGCGCGGGATTTTCCCCCTGCTGGTGAAGATGGCCTGGCGCCCTTTCTGGTGCCGGCTCTCTGCCTACGCGCGCCGTTTTGCGAGCCGGTTCGAGTGCGCTAGAAAGTGGGTCGCCACATAACCCCCCCCCCACAGAACCGGCGATACCTCCCCCAATGTCCACCGTCTGGATCGGCCTCTGTTTGGGAGGTCTGCCCCTGCGCCGCGGTGCCTGAGCCTGGACTGGCTGTGCCAAGTCCACATGGGCCGGTTTGAGTCGGTCCACTGTGAAAACCTCCTCTCTCCCCCCAATGTCTAGCACGAACGTGGATCCGTTGTTCCTGATCACCTTAAATGGCCCCTCGTAGGGCTGCTGTAGCGGTGCCCGGTGTCCGCCCCGTCGTACAAAAAGAAACTTACAGTTCTGCAGGTCTTTGGGTACGCAGGTCGGGCTCTGTCCGTGCTGTGAAGTGGGGATGGGGGCCAGGTTACCGAGCCTCTCACGTAGTCTGTCCAGGACTGCTGCGGGTTCTTCCTCTTGCCCCCTTGGGGCTGGTATGAACTCTCCTGGGACGACCAGGGGTGCGCCGTACACCAACTCGGCCGACGAGGTGTGCAGATCCTCTTTGGGCGCCGTGCGGATTCCGAGCAGAACCCAGGGAAGCTTGTCCACCCAGTTAGGCCCCTCCAGGCGGGCATGAGAGCCGACTTCAGGTGACGGTGCAAACGCTCCACTAGTCCGTTCGACTGTGGGTGGTAGGCAGTTGTGTGGTGTAGCTGTGATCCTAAAAGGTTGGCCATAGCCGACCACAGGCTGGAGGTGAACTGGGCGCCCCTGTCGGAGGTAATGTGGTCTGTGAACGCGGTGAAGGGCCTACCTTCTAAGAAGTACCTGAAATGCCGGATTGCCAGGTATAGCTCCCGGTCGAAAGCACTGTATTTGAGTTCCGGTGGTCGTAGGTGTTTGCTGAAGAATGCCAGGGGTTGCCAGCGACCCTCGATGAGTTGTTCCAGCACTCCACCGACTGCTGTGTTGGATGCGTCCACCATGAGGGCAGTAGGAACGTCCGTTCTGGGGTGCACTAGCATCGCGGCGTTTGCCAAGGCTTCTTTGGTTTTAACGAAAGCGATTGCGGCCTCTTCGTTCCAGGTAATGTCCTTGCCCTTACCCGACATTAGAGTGTACAGGGGGCGCATGGTTCGGGCTGCTGAGGGGAGGAAACGGTGGTAGAAATTCACCATACCCACGAATTCCTGCAAGCCTTTGATTGTGTTGGGTCGAGGGAAGTTGCGGACCACGTCTACCTTGGCGGGCAGCGCGGGTTGCCCCATCTTTAGTAATCCTGTGGCCCAGGAAGTCGATGGTATCGAGTCCGAACTGGCATTTGGCTGGGTTGATTGTAAGGCCGAATTCGCTCAGGCGGGAGTAGAGCTGGCGGAGGTGGGACAGATGCTCCTGCCGACTACTGCTGGCTATGAGGATGTCGTCCAAATAGACGAATGCAAAGTCCAGGTCGCGTCCCACCGCGTCCATTAACCGCTGGAAAGTCTGTGCGGCATTCTTTAGACCAAACGGCATTCGGAGGAATTCGAAAAGTCCGAACGGGGTGATGAGTGCTGTTTTGGGGATGTCGTCCGGATGTACAGGGATTTGATGGTATCCCCGGACGAGGTCTACCTTGGAAAAGATCCTTGCGCCGTGTAGATTTGCTGCGAAGTCTTGAATGTGCGGCACAGGGTAGCGGTCTGGTGTTGTAGCCTCGTTCAGTCTGTGGTAGTCACCGCATGGTCTCCAGCCCCCCGTTGCCTTGGGCACCATGTGAAGGGGGGAGGCCCATGGGCTGTCGGACCGACGTATGATCCCCAATTCCTCCATCTTGTGCAGCAGTCTCTTGGTTGAGAAAGCTCAGCACGTAGTAGTAACGAGTGGACTCCGAGGTTATCTGCCGAATGCGGAATTGTGCTTCTGCCTGTTTCAACCACAGACGGGGTTTCCGCGGCCAAAAGCCTGGCAGTTGTAACGAAACAGCGTGAACAGATGCGGCGTCGGTCATCTCTGGCCCAAATATCGTTTGGGCCGTCGGGGTCACCAAATGTAGCGGTGTGTTACACACAGCGCTAGAATAACCACACGGAGTCGATGAGTTAGAGTTGCGATGAAAGAGATTTATTCAAACTTCGTGGCCTGTTTTTAAAGCCTTCCCATTCCCGCCTTCCCTGGGGCGGGATTGCTGTGGGGAATGCATATTCCCAGACCCTTTCCGCGCGGGATTTTCCCCCTGTTGGTGAAGATGGCCTGCCGCCCTTTCTGGTGCCGGCCCTCTGCCTACGCGTGCTGTTGTGAGCCGGTTCGTGTGCGCTAGAAAGTGGGTCGCCACAGTGTTCTGTATTGAAACAATTTTGGAAATCTATTTTTTCTACAATCTCTAAAGCTTTAAAAATCAATTTACAACCTAATAAATTGGTATTTTTCTTCTACTCAAAAATCTAGTCTGATCTCATTTGTTAATTACATTATAATCCCTACTATTGCAATGAAAATTGAGAGAAAAGGTTCCACCCGACCAGCCCACACATTGCATGAAATACATCTCACCACCTATAAAGAACTTATTGATTGTACATTTTTGTATGATAAAGAATATGGTAAAAAGAAAGATGTATTTCAAACTGGCAGTTCAAATTGATGAAAACACCGTACACTATGAAGAGATAAACTGAAAAAAACAATTATCAGCTTGGTAATGGAATGTATCACTAATAATGCATAGAGAATAAAAATCATGGAACCTCGAGGGTAAATGTGAGTACAGAAAGGTATGTGATCAGTTAGTTTCATGAACAAAAGAAGACTTAAGTAGAAGTTGGATTTGACAGAAGCATTTTTGATAACTCAATGTCTTCATTCTATTTTGCATCTTCCACTTTGTACACAACTGCTTGAAACTATAACATGCAGTCCACACATTTTATATTTAGGATTGTTCCTAAACAGCCTAATATCCAATTTTCACCTGCAGTTTCATAATCTCAGAACACAGTAATAACCTTGGTGGCCTAACTTGATGAGTTGTCATAGACATGTATATTCTTGTAGAATTACCCAGTGTTCCAAAGTACGTATGAAAAGTTAATGAAACAAGGCTATTTATAAATTGACAAATTATTTTACATGCAGTATAACGTGTAGCAATCATAAACAGAATTTAATAACCTTGAATTCCAGCTTGTGCTAAACAAGTTCCTAGTAGCAGATTGCTTGATTTGCAAAGCACTAGCAACCTTACTGTGCAACTAACGGGTAAAACATTTGAGTGTCATAAGAGATAAGCATGGCAACAGTATCCACAGCAAGTTTTATAACGCCACTGAACATGCATGGAAAGAAGTATGGAGACTCAATCAGAAGAGTGAAGCTGCATATGGATTGCTGGCAATCATCCTTGGAGGATTCATCTGGCGTTCCTGGACTCCCCAACAACCTGAGAGAGACAACGTTAAGTATATATAGGTCACAAAACTGTCGCCCCCTCATATTCAAACAGACATACTCATGGATACCTGCATAATTATTCGAAAGGAACCTATTGTTATCATTTCTAAAAAATCTTGGAGGTTAAAAGGTTGGCACAACATCATGGGCACTAGTGCCTGTACTGTTCTGTTCTGTGCTCTATGACACAGGGAGCCCTCCAGCCACCCTGATGGCCACATCTGCGCTAGGTGCACCAAGATGCAGCTCCTCAGAGACCGTGTTGGGGATCTGGAGCTGCCACTTGATGACCTACTGCTTATTAGGGAAAGTGAAGAGGTGATAGACAGGAGCTGCAGGGAGGTAGTCATCCCTAGGCTACAGGGGTCAGAAAACCGGGTGACTGTCAGGAAAAGGAAGCAAAACGCCCGGATAGTGGAGAGCACACCTGTGGCTGTCCCCCTCAGCAACAAATATCTTGTTCTGGATGCTGTTGAGGGGGATGACCTGACAGGGGATGGCCATGGTGACTGGGTCTCTGGCATTGAGCCTGGCGCTGTTGTGCAGGAGGAAAGGAGGGAGAGGAGGAATGTGGTAGTCATAGAGGATTCCATAGTCAGGAGAACGGACAGGAGATTCTGTGAGCCTGATAGAGATACCCGCATGGTGTATTGCCTCCCAGGTGCCAGGGTACGGGATATCTCGGATCGGGTCCAGAATATTCTGAAGGGAGAGGGCAAGCAGCCAGTTGTCTTGGTACATGTTGGTACCAATGACATAGATAGGAGAAGGGAGGAGGTCCTGAAGAGAGATTTTCGGGAGTTAGGAAGGAAGCTAGTAATCTCAGGATTGCTACCTGTGCCACGTACTAGTGAGGGCAAGAATAGTAGGATCGGGCAGATGAATGCGTGGCTGAGAGACTGGTGCAGGGGGCAGGGCTTCAGATTCTTCGATCATTGGGATCTCTTCTGTGGGAAGTATGACCTGTTCAAAATGGACGGGTTACACCTGAACCCGAAGGGGACCAATATCCTGGCGGGAAGGTTTAAACTGATTTGGCAGAGGGCTGGGAGCCAGAATGATAGAGCAGAGGAAGAGGAGAACAGAAATAAATCTAAGATAGTGAGCAGTAAAAATGTCAGGAAGGACGGGCGGGTGATGGGGCAAATTTGCAGCCATTGGGATGAGTTGCAGTGCAATCAAAGCAAAAAATACCAAATACTGGTCTTAAGGTGTTATATTTAAGTGCACGCAGCATAAGGAATAAGGTAGATGATCTTGTCGTACAGCTACAGATTGGCAGGTATGATATTGTGGCCATCACTGAGACCTGGCTAAAGGATGCATGTCTATGGGAACTGAACGTCCAAGGATACACGGTGTATCGGAAGGATAGGCAGGTAGGCAGAGGGGGTGGCGGGGCTTTATTGCTAAGAAATGATATTAAATCATTAGAAAGAGGTGACATAGGATCAGAAGGTGCAGAATCTTTATGGGTTGAGCTAAGAAATCTCAGGGGTAAAAGGACCCTGATGGCAGTTATTTATAGGCTCCAAACAGCTGCAGTGATGTGGACTACAAATTACAACAGGAAATAGAAAAGGCTTGTCAGAAGGGCAGTGTTATGATAACTGTGGGGGATTTTAACTTGCGAGTGGATTGGGCAAATCAGGTCAGCACTGGATCTCAAGAGAGAGAATTTGTAGAATGTCTGCAAGATGGCTTTTTTGTTGTTGAGCCCACTAGGGGATCGGCTGTACTGGATTGGGTATTGTGTAATGAGCCGGAGGTGATTAGAGAGATTGAGGTGAAGGAACCCTTAGGAGGCAGTGATCATAACATGATTGAGTTCACTGTGACATTTGAAAAAGGGAAGCCGAAATCCAATGTGTCAGTATTTCAGTGGAGTAAAGGAAATTATTGTGGCATGAGAGAGGAACTGGCCAAAGTTAACTGGAAAGGGACACTGGCGGGAAAGACGGCAGAACAGCAGTGGCTGGAGTTTATGCAAGAAGTGAGGAAGGTGCAAGACAGATATATTCCAAAAAAGAAGAAATTTTCCAATGGAGAAAGGACAAAACCATGGCTGACAAGAGAAGTCAAAGCCAAAGTTAAAGCAAAGGAGAGGGCATACAAGGAAGCAAAAATTAGTGGGAAGACAGAGGATTGGGAAGTTTTTAAAAGCTTGCAAAAGGAAACTAAGAAGGTCATTAAGAGGGAAAAGATGAACTATAAAAGGAAGCTAGCAAATAATATCAAAGAGGATACTAAAAGCTTTTTCAAGTATATAAAGAGTAAAAGACAGGTGAGAGTAGATATGGGACCGATAGAAAATGATGCTGGAGAAATTGTAATGGGAGATAAGGAGATGGCAGAGGAACTGAATGAGTATTTTGCATCACTCTTCACTGAGGAAGACATCAGCAGTATACTGGACACTCAAAGGTGTTAGGGAAGAATAGCGTGCGCAGTCACAATTACGACAGAGAAAGTACTCAGGAAGCTGAATAGTCTAAAGGTACAAACAAATCTCCCGGACCAGATGGAATGCACCCTCATGTTCTGAAGGAAGTAGCTGTGGAGATTGCGGAGGCATTAGCGATGATCTTTCAAAAGTCAATAGATTCTGGCATAGTTCTGGAGGACTGGAAGATTGCAAATGTCACTCCGCTATTTAAGAAGGGGCAAGGAAGCAAAAAGGAAATTATAGACTGGTTAGCTTGACATCGGTGGTTGGGAAGTTGTTGGAGTCGATTGTCAAGGATGAGGTTACGGAGTACCTGGAGGCATACGACAAGATAGGCAGAACTCAGCATGGTTTCCTTAAATGAAAATCCTGCCTGACAAACCTATTGCAATTCTTTGAGGAAATTACAAGTTGGCTAGACAAGGGAGATGCAGTGGATGTTGTATATTTGGATTTTCAGAAGGCCTTTGACAAGGTGCCACACATGAGGCTGCTTAACAAGATAAGAGCCCATGGAATTACGGGAATGTTACATACGTGGATAGTGTTGGCTGATTGGCAGGAAACAGAGAGTGGGAATAAAGGAATCCCTTTCTCGTTGGCTGCCGGTTACCAGTGGTGTTCCACAGGGGTCAGTCTTTTTACGCTGTACATCAACGATTTGGATTATGGAATAGATGGCTTTATGGCTAAGTTTGCTGGTGATACAGAGATAGGTGGAGGGGCCGGTAGTGCTGAGGAAACAGACAGTCTGCAGAGAGACTTGGATAGATTGGGAGAGTGGGCAAAGAGGCAAGTGAAATACAATGTTGGAAAGTGTATGGTTATGTACTTTGGCAGAAGTAGTAAACGGGCAGACTATTATTTAAATGGGGAGAGAATTCAAAGTTCTGAGATGCAACAGGACCTGGGAGTCCTCGTACAGGATACCCTTAAGGTTAACCTCCAGGTTGAGTCGGTGGTGAAGAAGGTAAATGCAATGTTGGCATTCATTTCTAGAAGAATAGTGTATAGGAGCAGGGATGTGATGTGGAGGTTCTATAAAGCACTGGTAAGACCTTACTTGGAGTACTGTGGGCAGTTTTGGGCTCCTTATTTAAGAAAGGATATGCTGACGTTGGAGAGGGTTTAGAGAAGATTCACTAGAATGATTCTGGGAATGAGAGGGTTAACATACGAGGAACGTTTGTCCGCTCTTGGACTGTATTCCTTGGAGTTTAGAATAATGAGGGGGGCACCCCATAGAAACATTTCGAATGTTGAAAGGCATGGACAGAGGGATGTGGCAAAATTGTTTCCCATGGTGGGGAAGTCTAGTACAAGAGGGCATGACTTAAGGATTGAAGGGCGCCCATTCGGAACAGAGATGCAAAGAAATTTTTTTAGCCAGAGGGTGGTGAATCTGTGGAATTTGTTGCCACGGGCAGCTGTGGAGGTCAATCATTGGGTGTATTTAAGGCAGAGATTGATAGGTATCTGAGTAGCCAGGGCATCAAGGGTTATGGTGAGAAGGCAGGGGAGTGGGACTAAATGGGAGAATGGATCAGCTGATGATAAAATGGCGGAGCAGACTCGATGGGCTGAATTGCCGACTTCTGCTCCTTTGTTTCATGGTCTTATGACGAGAAAAAAAAGTAATATTTATTTGAACCAGAATGTGAAGTTCATGAGCCTCAACTCCTAGAATTGTCATCGGAAACCTTTGCTAAATGTTTCCATGATGCCCTACTGGGCAGATTGGTTGCATAGGACTGATTGAACAAATTAAATCTATTTCCCATAGAGGTGATCTCACAAAAACATACACCATTCTTAAAAATCTTGAAGGGATAGATATAGAGTCAACATTTCCCCTGGTTGGGGAATCCAGACCAGGGGTTACTGTTTCAAAATATGGGTCAGTCAATCAGAAGTAAAAAGAAAT
This sequence comes from Mobula hypostoma, assembly GCF_963921235.1. NCBI lineage: Eukaryota > Metazoa > Chordata > Chondrichthyes > Myliobatiformes > Myliobatidae > Mobula > Mobula hypostoma. Next base: position 117,238,929 of record NC_086103.1, on the reverse strand, counting down.
TTCTTCACCCAGAGGGATGAATTTATGGAATTGTCTACACCAGAGGGCTGTGGAGGCTCAGCTGCTGAATATATTCAGGGCTCTAGCTTCAATTTAATTTTGTCTTTCTCATATGATGTTTATAAATAAAGGTTATTTACCTCCAATACATCATATTCCTGCCTCCTTTATCTAAACACAATCAGAGAACCTATTATACATCCCTGCCACTCCTTCACCCTCAAATACAAGACTGCCACTTCATCAACTAGACCTACACCATTCTTGCCTAACTTGATGTGTGCATTCAAAATAGCCAAGTTACTTTTATGTTGATGTTCATACCAGAATATTACATAAATTAAGAAATAGGAATGTCTATAAGAATATTATTTATTTAAAATCTGGTTTATCTGTAATATTATAATTAAAAATAAAGTTTGGTTAGATTTATCCACAAAAACCAACCTTAAAATGTTTCCTTTAAACCTAGTTGGTAGTTCATCCATATTGTATTCATTACACATTTTTATATTGTCTGTCATTTAAAATTTAATTTGGAATAGACTCCTTCCAAATGAAATCACCTAATTTTTGATGCTGCAATTTCATTTCAACTTCATTTTATCTACCTTCCATGTAAAGAATTCCCTGGTATTCTTCCACTTTCATGTTGTTTATGTGTTTGATTATCCCAGAACTAGGCCTTTTTACTTTTACATGCAAAATACTGGTAAAAGGAATAGCTCTTGATGCCTTCTCAGAATATTACAATGAGTTAATTCAACATCAACAATTTCCTCTTAGGTGACTTTGTTAAGGAAAAACAATTTTATCAATGTTCTATTAAATCACTTTTATTTCACATGTACATTGGGCTGTACTTCAGTTTGTGGCTGACTTTAGTTCAAACCTTATCTCTGCAGAGACCATTGGCACGAACCAAGTGGAAGAACATAAGCCAGTCCTACCCAAAGACTGAGCAAAAAAAAAGTGATTAATCACATATTGCAGGTTTGTTTGACAAGACCCTTCCATTTGAATCAAGGGGAGAACATGTCTTTGGCCTCAACAAGCCTGGGGCAAGATTTTCTTATATAAGCCAGTGACCTTCTAGTTCAGCCCAAGTTTCTTCTCCCATGCTAAGCTCCATGCGTCAAGCACTGGAACATACTGTTGACTGAAAAACACACACGTATAGTGCAAACTTTGCAGTTAGCAATGAGCCTCTTGCAGTTGAAATAAAATCACACCTGGCTTGTTCACACGCAAGTGAGAAATTGCCTGAAGGTATATAACTCTAGAGTGAAGCCTAATATGACGAAAGGCCCATGTACAGCTCCAATCTGCTAATTAAATTTGCTGACAACACTACACAGAGTGGCCTAATCTCAAATAATGAGGCAGCCTAGAGAGAAGTCATCATCCTGACGCAGTGGTGTCAAGAAAGCAACCTCTCCCTCAACGTCGCAACAACAAAGGAGCTGGTTGTGGACTACAGGAGGAATGGAGACAGGCTAGCCTCTATTAACATCAATGGATCGGGAGTTGAGAGGGTGAACAGCTTTAGGTTCCTTGGCATAAACATCAGAGGATCTCACGTGGTCTGTACACACCAGCTGTGTGGTGAAAAAGGCACAACAGCACCTCTTTCATCTCAGACAGTTGAAGTTTGGTATGGGCCCCCAATTCAGAAGAACTTTCTATAGGGGCACGACTGAGAGCATCCTGACTGGCTGCATCACAGCCTGGTCTGGGAACTGTACTTCCCTCAATCGCAGGACTCTGCAGAGAGTGGTGAGGACAGCCCAGCACATCTATAGATGTGAACTTCCCACTATTCAGGACATTTACAGAGACAGGTGTTTTAAAAAGGGCTCGAAGGATCATTGGGGACCCAAGTCACCCCAACCACAAGCTGTTCTAGTTGCTACCATCCGGGAAATGGTACCGCAGCATAAAAGCCAAGACCAACAGGCTCCGGGACAGCTTCTTCCACCAGGGCATCGGACTGCTTAATTTATACTGGCATATATATTTCATTGATTGTCCTGGTGTACATTCTGGTGGCATCCGTTAGTCTCGCGAGACCATGGATCTGCGCCTGGATTCTCCAGGGCGCAAGCCAGGGCGAGGTTGTATGGAAGACTGGCAGTTGCCCATGCAGCGTCGCCCCTCTCCACGACACCGATGTTGTCCAAGGGAAGGGCAAGGGCCGATACAGCTTGGCACCAGTGACGTCGCAGGAGTTGCCAGAACGAGGTTGAAGATAACGTCGGACTGTCTTAGGGACTTCAGCTCCGGATTTGTCCTCAGGGTTTACTCCCGCAGCCTTTCCCATGAGTGGGTATGGCCACAAGGCAACGGAAGTTTAAAATCAGAGTTTTCCCTCTCTTAGATGGACTGACTTCCCAGGCTGACGAGTTCCATCTACCCAAAGCACTGGTTTTAAGGCGCCAGGACCCGCCTTCGCTGCTTCTCCTGTCAGTAGAAACAGTTCTGCTGGGCTTAGAGGTTAAGCCACATGAGAAGGCCAGGAGTTGGACTTGGTTGTCAGAGGCTATTTGAGTCGCATGTTGTGAGGAGCACTTGTTAAGTAGTGGGAGCTTGTCCCCACAACCACTCCTCGGCTTGACAACCTTGGAACCTTGTACATACTATTTAGATTTTTTTTTAAGATTCAACTTCATTGTCATTGTGCCGAGTACAGATACAAAGTCAATGAAATGCAGTTAGAATCTGAGCAGAAATGCAAAGAATAGTGTTATTTACAAAATAACTGCAAATAAAAAGTAAGTGCTAAAGCACACAGATATAGAAGTACTGAGACAGCACAATATGGATGCAATACTGCTTAGCGCTGTGATGTGAAGTTCAGCAGTGTCACAGCTTCAGGGAAGAAGATCTTCCTGTGCCTGCTGGTGTGGGAGCAGAGGCTCCTGTAGTGCCTACCAGATGGGTGGAGAGTAAAAAGTCCATGGTTAGGGTGAGATGCGTCCTTGATAATGCTTTTCGCCCTGCCCAGGCAGCATTTATGGTAGATGTTCTCAATGGTGGGCAATTGGGTGCTGATAATCCACTGGGCAGTTTTCACCACACGCTGGAGTGCTTTGCGGTCCGGTACGGGACAATTCCCATACCACACTGAGACGCAGTTGGTGAGCATGCTCTCAATGGTACAGCGGTAAAAGTCCGTCAGTATCCTGGGACAGAGGTGAGCTTTCTTGATGCTCCACAGGAAATAAAGGCACTGTTGCGCCTTTTTGATCAGGATGGAGGAGTTCAGGGCCAGGTGAGATCCTCGGAAATGTGGACACCAAGGAGTTTGAAGTAATTATAAATTACTATAAATTGCACAGTTAGACAGAGACATAACACAAAGATCTTTGCTCCTTATGTGTATGAAGGATGTAAGATATAAAGTCAATTCAATTCAATATAAAGGAAACAGTATATGAGATGTCACAGAGCAACTGCCGACGTCAAAAATGATGCACAGCAAAGCATGCCCCCTGAGGCAAGCCGAATAGTACATCGTTAAGAATGTACTGGCACTGACTGTCCCAGTAGCTTAGCCTAGCACTACTGCTTGTGCTCTCCCTGCAACTCACCCCCCCCCACCAACTTCAAACATAGGTTAATCTGGTTTCCTCTCTCATCAAGTCTTGAGGCATAACTTGAGCAGTGCAAATGCCTCTAGTACTACACTAATCCCCAGAATGTTCCAGAAAGCTGGCAATAAACAAAGATGCCCAACACTTACAGTCATAAAAACTGGCAATGATTTGCAATAATTCCATATCATAAGACAGAGATTTAGGCAATTTTGGTCCATTATGTCTGCTCTGCCATTTCATCATAGCTGATCCAACTTTCCTCTCACAACCAATCTTCTGCCTTCTCCCTGTATCCCTTCGTACCCATACCAATGAAGAATCTATCAATCCCTGCCTTAAATATACATTAAGATTTGGTTTCCACAACTGCCTATGGCAAAGAACTCCATATCGCTCTCCAGCTAAAGAAATTCCTCATCTCTGTTCTAAAAGGATGCCCCTCTATTCTGAGACTCTGTCCTAAGGTCATTGATTCTCCTACTATCGGAAACATCCTCTCCACATCCACTCTATCAAGGCCTTTAACCATCAATAGGTTTCCACCGAAGTCACCCCTCATTCATCTGAATTCTACTGAATACAGGCCCAGACCCAAATTCTCTTCATATGACAAGCCTTTCAACCCTCAAATCATTTTTGTGGAACCTCCTCTGAACCACCTCCGGTTTCAGCACATCCTTTCTAAGGGCCCAAACCTGCTTACAATATTCCAAGTGAGGCCGCACCAGTGCTTTATAAAGCCTCAACATTACATCCTTGCTTGAAATGAGTACTAGAAGAGGAGGCAGAGCTAAGTAGTTATGGTGTCCAGTGGCGACTCCTTTGTTTGCAACTTTGAAAACAGTTCTATTTCCATCTTTAATAACTTTATTTTTCCCTTTCAGGGTTCTTTTGAAGACTCTGACAGGAGTTACACACTGATTACTTCTTGCAGGAATCAGGGTTCCACAATTGGCCGCTATTCAGAATGCCTAAGTCTCTGCCTAAGATTTTAGCACGGATTCAGAAGCCTGGGATCTCGAGAAACTGGAGAGGGGTGAATCAAGGGTTGGTGTCGCCACAGGAGACCCGTGTGTCGTTGGGGGAGTCGGAACATCTACTGTGTGCCTGGACACCCGGGATCCTTACAATCTCCAGGCACAGAGCTCAAAAAAAAGTGACGTAATGGACTTTTAACATCGTAAACCAGCAAGTTGTTTGTTATCTCTCCCGCTCATTGGAAAATGAAGTCAGCTCTTTCTCCCTTATTAGGAGAACCTGCAGCATGTTGAATTATCAGGTGAACAATGTCACCTTTGGGGTAACTGCAAGTCTGTGTCTTTGCTATTGCTTTGCTCATGCTTGAGTGCTGATAGCGAGTGCTCCTTATTTTTGCCGATGGGGGGAGGGGGATCGTTGCTTGCTGCCACTTACGCATGGGAGGAAGGGGAGCTGGGGGGGGGGGAGATAAGACTTTGGGGTTCTAACATTTAACTGTCATTCATTCCTTGGGGCACTTCTCTGTTTTCGTGGATGGTTGTGAAGAAAAAGCATTTCAGGATGTATATTGTATACATTTCTCTGACATTACATTGTACCTTTGAACATTGCATTTGCCTTCCTCACCTGACTCAACCTGCAAAATAACCTTTAGGGATTCCTGCACAAAGTCTCCCAAGTCCCTTAGCACCTAATTTTTTGTATTTTCTCTCCACTTAGAAAACAGTCTACCCGTTCATTTCTTCTGCATGACCATACACTTCTCAACACTGTATTCATCTACTATTTCTTTGCCCATTCTCCTAATCTAATTCTTTTTGTAGTCTATTTCCTCAAATGTACCTGCCTCTCCAACTTTCTTCATATCTGCAAATTTTACAACAAAGCCATCATTTCTATCATCCAAATTATTATCATATACCATAAAAAGTATCAGTCCTGTTACAAACCCACAAGTTTCGTTTACTGTGGACTGTCTCTTTAAGCTCTTGAGTGAGGCAGGACTATGATGTCAGTCACAGGCTGCTGTGAACTTAAACTCATATACAGAGAGCGACCGTCAGTCCAAAGAGAGAGAGTCATAGTAGAGAGAGACGGGGGAAGCCGGTAGCTTCAGCTTGTTGCAACTGAGGCTTGGAACTCTCCTATGCCCACAAGGGTGGGTGAAACATCGGCACACTGTGCACGACGAATGTGTGACTGTCACTTCATACAATCCATAGGAGTGGATTTTGGGGTATCTTGTGGGACCACTTTTGTAGCCCTTGCCTGGGTATGTTGTGTGGTAACCACTGGAAGACGATATTACTGTGACAGGTCACTTTCAGCGATAATTCGTATGTGGATTTGGAACGGCACAACAGACAAGATCTACAGTGACTATTATCTCGTTTTACCATTGTGGAATCTGTGGAATACTTTGTACTTTTCTCTACGTTTCACCTTGGATTATAAATCTCTCTCTCCCATCATTCATTTTGTGGATTACTGAACTTTCCTACTTTACCACCTCAAGACTTTAAAGCTTTGTTCCCCCAAGCTCAATAGTTTGGGAGTTATATTTACACACATAATACTGTTAACTTTTGTTTATCTCATCAAGTTACTACATCATAAATAGATACTAATAAAGATAGTGGTTTTAACATTAAAACCTGACTCAGTGTGAAATCTCTTGCTGCTGGTTTGTTTCTAAAACATTACAGTTCGTAACAGTCCCAACACAGACCTCTGGGAAACACCAGTAGTCACCGGCAGCCAGCCTGAAAAGGCTCCCTTAATTCCCACTCTTTGCCTACCAACCAGCCACTCTATCCATGCCAGAATCTTCCCTGTAATACCATATGCTCATAGCTTGTTATATATGTGGCACCTTGTCAAAGGCCTTCTAAAAATCCAATTGCACAACATAAACCGATTCTCCTTTGTCTATCCTGTTATTTCTTCAAAAAATTCCCACATATTTCTCAAGCAAGATTCTTCCTTGAGGAAACCATGTGACTAAGGCAAATTTATCATGTGCCTTGAACTACTCTGAGACTTCATCTTTAATAATCTACTTCCCAACCACTGAGGTCAGACTAACTTGCCTGTAGTTTCCTTTCTTCTGCCTCTCTCCCTTCTCTAAGAGTGGTGACATTTACAATTTTCCAGTCTTCTGGAACCATTCCAGAATCTATTGATTCTTGAAAGATCACTACTCATGTCTCCACAATCTCTTCAGCCACCTCATTCAGAAACTTGCTGTGTACACCATCTGGTCCAGGTAACTTATCTACCTTCAGACCTTTCAGCTTCCTAAGTACCTTCTCTCTAGTCATGGTAACTTCACATACTTCATGACCTTTGACACCTGGAACTTCCAACATACTGCTAGTGTCTTCCATAGCGAAAACTGATGCAAAAAACTTATTTAGCTCATCCGTCACTTCCTTGTTCCCTATTACTACCTTTCCAGCATCCAGTGGTCCGATATCTACTGTCACCCCTCTTTTACACTTCATGTATCTGAAGAAACGTTGGTATCCTCTTTAATACTATTGGCTAGCTTACCTTTATATTCCATCTTTACCTTCTTAATGACTTTTTGAGTTGCCTTCTAAAAGCTTCCCAATCCTCTAACTTCCCACTTATTTTTGCACTATTATATACCCCACTGTTTGGCTTTAATTTCTCTTATTAGCCATGGTTGTGTCATTGTTCCTTTAGAATACTTCTTCCTCTTTGGGATGTATATACCCTGTGCCTTCCAAAAATTCCAGCCATTGCAGCTCTGCCATCATCCCTGCCAGTGTTCTTTTCCAATCAATTCTGGCCAATTCCTCTCATACCTCTGTAAATCCCTTTACTCCACTGTAATACTAATACATCTGATTTTAGCTTCTACTTCTCAAATTTCAGGGTGAATTTGATCATATGATCACTTTCCCCAAAGGGTTCTTTTACCTGAAGCTTTCTAATAATATCAACAGAGCACAGGTGCCATGGCACAAACAAACAGCAACAACACGAAACAACAGTGCTAAGAAGCTTGCAAAAGGTAACAAAGTAATGTCATAGTCAAACAGAACTGGTCATTGCATACAATGCATCCATAACTCTGCAATATTTACAATCCAAGGAAGCTCGAGTTCTTTTCAGAAGTACCTCTTCAATAATTGGGAACTAATGCAGCTGCTGAGGCAATCAGCCCTTTGGAAGACTGAAAACCGAACAGGGAACAGAAAATATCACCCAATGAAAATCTGCCAACTGATGTGATGTCATGATGCATTCAATAATTTAAATATAAAACTGTCCATGAAATTAGGGTGAATAAGCAAGTATGTTGAGAGCCAGCAAATAAAAGGCCCTTCATGTTATCTCAAACAAAATGGGCTTCTTTCCTTTTGCGAAATGAGTGATCCAGATCCAGGCTGAAATTGTACAGGATTTCAGGTGTTCTCTCCCATTTCCACCCCCCCCCAAAAAAAAAAGCTTCAGCCCAAACCAACACCACAGACATAAAATCTCCTTTGAATCAATGCAGTTAGGCAGTATTTTAGACTATTGAAAGGATTTGCATTAACAAAATATTCCTTGATAAGGGTAGCAACATGGTGTAGTTTTATTGTGGCTGAAAATGAGCATTTGCATTCAGCATTTATTTCTCTACCTGAGTAACAAGAAATGAATACAAAACCATTCACAAGCTAAGCTGGTGTACAATAGTTAATTTCATAGTAAACTAATTTGAAAACATAAAAGCTCTTAAAAATGTGCCCTTTCATGCCTATACACTAGTAAGAAAAGCTGAAGTTTTAGAATCACCAATAGGCTCATAAATGGGTGAATTTGGCAGAGCTTACTATGGTAATTCAAACCCTTAATGTGGTCAATATTGGGTAAAATTTCTTTATTAAAGAAGCTATGATAGAAAAATGGAGACAAAAGCCTGCTGATGCTGAAACAAAGAAAACACTGCTGGAGAAACTCAGCAGGTCATACAGCATCTATGGAGATACAAGGATGAACAACATTTCAGTCTGAGACCCTGCATCAGGACTTAAGAAACAGGCTTTGCGTTGTATGCAGGCGGCACTTACAAAGTTCAAGACTTGATATTGTTTTGACCTACTTCCAATAAAGGTAACTGCATCCAAAAAAAACTAGCATAAATCCTGTCTATATGTTTTTAAATGTGGAGAAATTCCCTCAAGGAATAAAATTATGGCAAAAAAATTAAGGCCTCACCACTCTCCCACCCAACTTGAAAAGAATAATACATTAACACATTCACATTTTCCCAGCTAAAAGATAATTAACAATTTAACTTGCACCAGCATCAAATTAAAAGTTACCAAGTTGATTCAAACAAGCAAGGTAGTTTCTTTGCTGAGACTTCCTCCTTATCTTCCTGGAAAAGGTGAACTAAAATAATGGAAAGTGGCACAGAGTTAAGCACTGAATTGACAAATGAAGATTGGCAGTAAGGGCTTTAACTAGGCTTTCTGAAGTGTTTTGACATAGATAAAGGGGGAATGGAGATAAAGTGGCTCCTCTGCACACCTGCTGGTGAGCATCAGTATTCCACAGGTTGTGTTACAGATAATGCTTTTCTTGCTGTACAGTATGATTTAAAATTAGGTAGCAAAGCTTAAATTTGCATGCACTATCAAATTAGGAGCCACAGCCAATGATTCTGAGGACAAAAAAAGACTTGCAAGATATTCAATCACTTGTAAGGGCACAGATTCAAAAATGTCAACTTCTGTACACCTGTAGCTGCAACCCAGACTGCTGAGATGCTTTGATTTTATTGTAACTGGTATAGAATAAAAGACTTAATATAGTAAATCTACATAAATCATAGAGCAAGACAAAAGCAGGAACACTGTATGGGCCTATGCAGTAAAATATAAATATATAGTGCCACAATTATCAGTGACCATCCTACCCAGTTCGAAGACATTTAGTAAATCCCATGAAAGGCAGACATTTTCTTTGGCCAAAAAAATAGTATACTGGTCCAATTTCCGGTGGTAAAGTTGGTGAAAATACCCCTTCCAACAACCAGGGTTCAATTATTTCATTCTCCCTGCAAAAGCACCAAGACAAAAATCACTTTTTAACTAAAGCATCTGATTACTGAAGGAGGTAGATTCATTCAGGAAGAGGATTGAGAAGTGATGGAATAATGAGCTTATCAGTCAATTTTTCCAGTAATTAGCATCATCTGACTGCCCACAGCACAAGTCTGAAATGCTTTTGGTATATATTAAAACAATTGGCAAAAGAGACTTCTCCACGTTCCTTAAAACCGCAAAATATATATTTGAAAAATTATGAACATTGATTTTATTCTAAAAATAAACATTTACAATTTATATTCATTGCATTTTAAGTGATACTTTCCCAATACAAGAATGGATTGTCCTTTGGCAAGAGTGAAATTCATTGAAGAGTCTTATTTAAAACATATTACTATACAGAAAATGCAACAAATTGGCATCTGACATTATTTTTGAATTAGGGTTTGTTCTCAACTTCTGCACAAAATACTGGAAACGTTCCAGATAACTTAACTTTAAGGGGTGTGTGTGTGGGGAGGGGGTGGAGAAGAGAGAAACATACTGTCTGGTGAAAATTTCAAAGGCACATGAGAGAAATTAGCATATATTATTTATACTGTACCAGTGGCAATAATACTCTTTAAACACGTGTCAAGACCAATAAGAATGGAACTGCAATTGGACAGAAAAATGTTTCTAGAATTGTGAAGCATTTAACCCTGGTTGGATTTACTCCATTTTAAATCCATTGTAGCCAAGATGAAATTTCTTCATGAAAAGCTTTGTAATTTTTCTCTCATGCAATAGTTGGTCGAGTAGCCACGTAAACAAACAAAACAATCAACAGCACAACCACAGCTAATGTGGGAAACACTATGGTGGTGATTTGACTTCGAGCTTCTTGCATGGCTTGCCGCCGTTCCTTTTTGTCTTTTGAAGTTTCCTTTTTTGGTTTTCCTTTCAGCTGCCTCATTTTTTAAATATTGCAAAGTGATAAACAAGAGTTGCAACGTACAGTGCAAATAACACTCAAGCTAGGTGATTGTCTTGATTTGTACTGCAGATGCCGTCTTGAATGTGCTATTCTTTCATTTGATTCCTTCAGTTCTGTAAAACAAGTAATTACATATCTTAGAGAGTACTTTTTAATTAATCTATTACCGAACACTGAATTGTTAAATGGGAATTTTCCTAATTGAACCTATGAAAATCATCGCTATTGGGCAAAAAGTATTAAATATACACTGAGTATGGTAGCATAGTGGTTAAGATAATAGTTACACAATTGATTTGGACACAAGTACAATATCCCATTAAAGAAGCTAGGAATCTAAACAATCTGTAGAAAAAGGCATTAGTCACAGTTACTGAGCTGAGATTAAAATCCCACAAGATTCAATGTCCCTTAGAACTGGAAAATTTGTCAACCTTAACCTCAACCACATTTTACACATGTGTGACTTGAAGGACAGCGTAATCTGTGCAAACTCCTTTTTTAATGACCAAGTGCGAAAATAGGACTGCACGACCACACAAAATCTATTTGTCTGATGTTACCCTTCCCAGCTGAGCCCCAGAGGCAAGCCACTGATGGGTCATCCTCCACAGCAGCATCAAAAGGGTACTCTTGTTGCTGAAGGGAATGGCCACAAGAGAAACTTGCACTGACTGCCCACTTGCGTTACCTCTCCCATATATCTGAAGCCTTTACCTTGGATATGAGCACCTCAGTAAAAGTCTTACTTATGAAGCCCTCAGCTTCCCAGGTTATCCAGAGTACCTCCAGATGTAGCTCCAGTTCTTTGACCTGGTCTCCAGGATCTGCACACATGTATTTACCAGGGGAGACCATTAGGTTCCCTGACTTCCCACATATGCAGTACAATTGTTTCATGGTCAAGGTCACTTGGATCACATTTCTTCCCCATTCTGATGTTTGGTCTGAACAGTGGCTAGGCCTCTTGTGCATGTCTACATGTTTTTTTTTAAACTGAGTTCCCACCACAAGATTGGCTGCTTGAATATTTGCATTGACGAGTTGATGTACGTAATAAAGTGGACACTGAGCATTTCCAAGTCAGGATGGAGGGTGGCTTAGAAGGAAACTTCCAAGGGGAGGCGTTTTCCATGTTTTTACTGTACTTGTCCATCCAGCTGGTAGAGATGGTGGGTTTCAATAATAACCTATTGAAAATTGAAAAGCCTACATAGTGGATGTGGAGAGGATTTTTCCAATTGTGGAGGAGTCTAGGATCAGAGAGAACACCCTCAGAATAAAAGGATATCCCTTTAGGACAGAGAAGAGGAGAGGTTTAAGATATTACCAAAGATGTAACAGCTTACTGGTAAATCATAAGGCAAGAGATTCAACTGAAAACATTACTTAACACATCCTTTCTGAAGAAAAAAGGAGAGGTGGGTTTGAGGGATGAACCGAGCTGGGGCTTTACGAGGTGCAACATGTTCAAGCGACCGGGTTTGCAGAGTTCCATACGAGACCATAAGACACAGAGCAGAATTAGGCCATTCAGCCCATCCAGCCCATCCAATCTGCTCCGCTATTCCATCATGGCTGATCTCAGATCCCACTCAACCCTATATACCTGCCTTCTTACCATATCCTTTGAAACCCTGATCGAACAGGAAACGATCAACTTCCGCCTTAAATATATGCACGGACTTGGGCCTCCACTACAGTCTGTGGTAGAGTGTTCTACAGATTCACTACTCTCTGGCTAAAAAAAATTCCTCCTTACTTCTGTTGTAAAAGGTCACCTCTCAATTTTTAGGCTGTGCCCTCTATTTCTGGATACCCCCCACCATAGGAAACATCCTCTCCACATTCAGTAGGTTTCAATGAGATCCCCCCGCATTCTTCTAAATTCTAGTGAGTACAGGCCCAAAGCTGCCAAACGCTTGTCACATCTTAACCCCTTCATTCCCGGAATATGGGGCCCAAAACTGCTGATAATACTCCAAGTGCGGCCTGAATAGCATCTTGTAAAGGCTTAGTGCTAACTCCTTGCTTTTATTTTCTATTCCTTTGAAACAAAGGATAACATTGCATTTGCCTTATTTACCACAGTCTCAACCTGCAAGTTAACCTCTTGGGAGTCTTGCACGAGTTTTCCTAAATCCCTCTGCACCTCTGATGTTTGAACATTCTTCCCATTTAAATAATCTTCCACAATATTGCTCCTTTTACTAAAATGTGTCATCATACATTTCCCAATACTATCTGCTACTTTTTTGCCCATTTTCTAAGTTCTGCTGCAATCGCATGGCTTCCTCAGCACTACCTACCCCCACCTATCTTCTTATCATCTGCAAACTTTGTCAGAAAGTCAAAGCCATTATCCAAATCATTGACAAACAATGTGAAAAGTCGATCCCAATACTGACCTGAGGAATACCACTAATCACCGGCAGCCAACCAGAAAAGGCCCCGTTATTCCTACTCGCTGCCTCCTGTCTGTGAGCGATTCCTCTATCCATGCCAGTATCTTTCCTGTAATGCCATAGGATTTTATCTTAAGTTGCCTCATGTGCAGCACCTTATCAAGTGCCGTCTGAAAATCCAAGTAAATGACATGCACTGACTCTTATTCCACCCTGCTTGATACTTCCTCAAAGAACTCTCAGATTTGTCAGACAAGATTTCCCTTCACAGAAACCATGCTGCCTTTGACTTATTTTATCATTAGTCTCCAAGTACCCTGAAACTTCATCCTTAGTAACAGACTCAAACACTTTCCCAAGCACTTAAGTCAAGCTAACTGGCCTACATTTTCCTTTATTTTGCCTTCCTTCCTTCTTAAAGAGTGGAGTGACATTTGCAATCTTCCAGTCCTCCGGGACCATGCTAGAATCAAGTGATCAACAACCAATGTATCCGTTCATATCACTGCTGGAGATGGATGAGCAATTTGGAGAGGAGTTGATGCACATGAGTTTCAATGTCCGTTCACCCAACTCTGATGCAAGGTTCACTCCAAGCACTAAGCTGCTATGGTGAGATTGAGAACGGCTTTGGGCTGGGAGGCCCAGGTATAATGAGGTGCCAGATCCAGGTCCTGGAACGTGGCACTATCTGATGCTTGGACAATTTAACTGCTGGCACAGATAAAATGAAAGGCCGAACGTCAGGTATAGAGGTAAGGGTTGAGCTGATTTCGCTCACCCTCCTGCAAATGTTTATTCCCTTCTCTGTGGCGCCGAGGCTGTGGAGTGATCCGATTGCTGTGCATATCTGCCCAGCTAGTATAATGAACTGGGAACTGAAGCTTCGCTTGGGCCTACTCCAGCAGCGGATCTGGGATTCAGTCTGGTAAGGATGCTGCTGGCTTGCTTCGATTGTTTGCATGATGTACGTGCTTTTTCCCTTTCTCTCTTTCTCTGCTGAGTGGTTTTTGGTCTCTTTTTCTTGGGTTATTCAGGTCTCTTGCTTTGTGGCTGCCTGTAAGCAGACAAACTTCAAGGAGTATTCTTTACACGTTTTTTGAAAATAAAAATGTTTTGAATCTTTGAAATATGTGGAATTAATTGCCACAGACAGCTATGAAGGCCAGGTCATTGTGTTATTTAAAGCAGAGGTTGATAAATTCTTGATTCTTGGTTATAGGGAAAAGCCAGGAGAATGGGGTTGAGAGGGATAATAAATCTGCCATGATGGTATGGCAGAGCAGACTTCATAGGTCAAATGGCCAAATTCTACTCCAATGTCTTATGATCTTATTCCACTGCCCAAACTACCATCTCGCATAACTAATTCAAGGACTATGAGTGAACAAAATAAAATCTTACCTGTCCTTATATGTTTTTTGTAAAGGAGTTGTTCTCGCTCCCCATGCCTAGGTCACTAACTCTGCCTCTTCACATTACAACCTCCTGAGCCAAAACCTCAGCTCCACACCACCACTGACCTCCTCTTACACTGGCTGCTGACAATCAGCTGTTATTAACCAAGAATTTCCAGATATGCCCCTTTTTGGATGCTGATTACAAGTGCCAAGACCCAACTCATTTAAGTACTTGCAACACTCATTCAAAATTCAGTCTTCTGATTAACAAAACTAGTTTGTATATAGTTTGCTTTAAAGTCCACAAGGACAAAAGTATGCAGACATCCCACCTCTCCCGGAAGTTCCGGGAGTCTCCTGCATATTAATAGTGGCTCCCTGATGCCCACAAATTACATACAATATCACGGAAATCAATTTTTTTCAGAGCGAGCGAGCGAGAGAAAGCAAGACAGAGCGTGAGAGCGACCAAGAGACAGAGCGCGCGCAAGAGAGAGCGAGAGCAAGAGAGAGTGAGAGCAAGAGAGAAAGCGAGAGTGCGAGAGAGCACCATGGCAGAGTGTTCCAAAAAATATATAAAACGTACATCACCCCAGACTACTCTGAAGTGCACCCCTGCCTAATAGGGGTCAAAATAATGACAGTGTTGCTTGCTGCACTGTTTGCAACAGTAACTTTTCTATTGCCCATGGTGGGTTAAGACTGTAAAAGACATGTTGAGGTGAGTTTAACAGGTGTCATTCGTTCACTAGCATAGCTAATGTTATTTCAACTAGCTGGCTAGCTACTAAGGAGCTACTCTATTGCAGACGTCCCACCTCTCCCGGAAGTTCCGGGACTCTCCCGCAAATTGATGGTGCAACCTCCCTGAAATGAGTTTTTGCAGAGTGGGATGTCTGAGTATGATCTGAACTCTCCCCTTTTCCCACAAAAATCAACAAAACTGAAAATATCCAGGTGGGTAGTCATGGAAGTTGTTCATGATATTTTAAATTTTTATTATATTGAAAGAGAAGAAATTATCCATTTTGCCATGCAAGAACAGCAATACAAGGATGCACGGTCGCACAGTTATTATTGCTGCTGTCGGGCTCTGATCCCATGTGGAGTTTGCAAACTTGCT
The DNA here is from genome assembly GCF_963921235.1 of Mobula hypostoma. Classification (NCBI taxonomy): domain Eukaryota; kingdom Metazoa; phylum Chordata; class Chondrichthyes; order Myliobatiformes; family Myliobatidae; genus Mobula; species Mobula hypostoma. The sequence continues at coordinate 117,223,382 of NC_086103.1, read as the reverse complement.
CCGCAACCACATGGTTTCCCACCCAGTGCATCAGTTTGCTCCCATGTGTGCAAGGTAGGTTAATTAGAGAGAGAGCTGAGGGAGAATATGATGCAGAATGCATAGGGAAATAAGTGGAGTGGGGAAGTGGAATAAGAGTCTTCCTCTACACGCTGGCATGGACTGATGGGTTGAGTGGCCTTCTATTTGGCAACAAGTAGGAAAATTAGTGATCATCAAAGCAAAGAACTCACTTAATTTCATTCTCAGAGGGATTGCAAATTAAGAGTGAAACCTACCGACATTCCCAGATGTACAATGCTAGTTATTCTGGCATATAACTGAGTATATGAAAACACAGGCCTGAGGAATCAGAATCAACTTGAAGGGGAAAAAAATCTGTTCTTTATCATATAAATAAGATTTCAAAGGACATTGGTAATGCAATTAGGGAGTTGAAGGAACACATTCACATAAAAGATCAATGTATTTCTAACACATTTAACAGTTCTCATTATATATACAATGTTGTTAAATGGTTGCAAATGGGCAACTAAATCAACAAAATAGGATTTTCATGACAATCTTGTTTAGCATTTTAGCACATGGTATAAAATCACAATTTGCATAATTTTATGGAACACAACCAGTGAAGTTGCCTGCTGCATTGAATTGAACCACAGGTTTGCAGAGGCAAAAAAATGTTTGTGTGACTAGTAGTAGAACGAAAAAGCTGCAGCATTTCCAACAGCTCACACTGAACCACTGAAATTATGATGCAGAAAAGTCATTCAGCTGAATAATGCTATTCTGTGGTTAATCCTCCATATCATATGACCATGGTAGATGGCACCAATTCTAACCTTGATTCATCCGTTGTGAAGGAAGCAATCTCGGGTATGAAATTTATCCTGTATTCAGTACTGAACAAAAGAAAACCAACACTGCAAAAAATCACACAAAATTGAGACATCTTGTTGCTTATTTTGCTGCCATCAATGGAAAAATGGCATAACTACATATATAGTACAAGCAAATTCAGACAAAAAGATGATTGGGTAAATATAATTGTTCAGAGTTTACTTTTGACTGTCTAATGAACCATTTTCATAGTTATGTCATTTTACAGCCCAGGTTATAAAACAGGTATTAAATTATATAACTGGAGTTAAAATTAAAACTAGACTGAAGAAATTAAGCCAGAACTAACTAGGAAGCAACAGTAGTTCCTGGCTAAAGAATCACACACATCTCTTCAATAATTTTTATATTGCTAATATATTACTTTCAGCTACTCACCCATTCTAAGCCTGTTGTTTATTCAGAACTCTCTCTTGGAGGTTTTTGGAGTTTTCTCTGTTTTCTTACTATGTTGTGTCACTCAAAATACACCAATTGCTACTTTAATTTGGACAACTCAGACATGCACATTTCAGAATACCTTCTCTATTCACCACAATAAATTTCTGAATCTAAAAGGGGCCGGTGCCTCCACTTCCACAAAAAAAGTGAAATTCAATGAATGTCCAAGATAATTTGCATGTTTACTGCATTTTACCTGTGCAAGATATTTTAAATTGTTGTTGATTTGGTTTATTTACACATTTAAATGATTTGTCAAAAAGCTCCCTCCAAATGTGAATGATGGTATAATTACAGTCGTCCTATAATATCGCTTCCTCCCTATGCGCTGTTCCTTATCGTGGCGGGGAAGTTTGTTTGCCATAATGATTCTGAGAGTTATACCAGCTGGGACTGCAGTCCCTGGTAGGTTCAACCTTGCTGGGCAGGTTCCAGGTGAAAGGCCAGACGAATACAGCACCTGGTCCTCCAGGTTGGGGGTTGGGCGTACGGCCAGCAACCCTACCCTGTAAAATCTTCACCGCTACAGGACCGAAAAAAAAGGCCTCATGTGCCACCTAGGCACTAAGAGTTCAGATGACGACGATAATATCACTTGGAAGGAACAACAATCAAACCACCATTTTCTTTCAATTTGGTCTGAGAGTGCTATTTTTGATGCTTTAAACAATAAAGGATTTTTACTAAGACTTTAAATCTGCTGCCATAACACAAAGCATTGTATAATGAAGGTTTGACATTATCATAATAGAAATTTTGTATAAATTACTTCAAATATTGTATCCAAGAGAGTGCATACAAACAGCATTGAATCCCAGGAAAAGTTTTCAGCTCGTCCCATATACCTGCATTCTGTCTGCACCTCTTAAATTATTTCTATACATAAACCTGTCCAAGTATTGCTTAAATGTTGTAATTGTACCTACCTCTCCTACTTCGTCTGGAAGCTCGTTCCATTTAGTTGGGTCTGAAACTTAACTGTGACACACATTTAACAGAGTAAACAAAAGCAAACCAGATTCATATAATTACTTAACTAGTAAGATTTAAACAATTTTCAGAGTCAGCCTTCCAAAATGCTATCTACTTATTACAAATTATGTATAATACCATTTTAAAAATACAATCATGGAGGGGGGGAAACCTACCAAATATTGAAAGAGTAGAAGAGGAGAGGATGTTTCCAATGGTGGCAGTCAAGGACCAGAGGGTACAACCTCAGAATAGAAGGATATTGCTTTATAACAGAGTTGAGGAATTTTAGACAAAATTCACTGCCACAGATGACTGTGGAGGCCAAGTCTTTGGGTATATTTAAAACGGAAGTTGATAGGTTCTTGATTAACAAGGGTGTCAAAGATCACTGGGAGAGGGCAGGAGAATGGGGCTGAGAGGGAAAATAAATTGGCCATGGTCAAAAGGCAGACATGCTCAATGGGCTGAAGGCCTAATTATGTGCCCATGCTTTATGGTATGAAATTGGACAATTTTGTCAGGATATTATTTGCCATGAAAGAACTGGAATATAGTTAATATGAATAGACTGTTAACATTACTTGATTTGGTATAACTATCAGATTAATTGTTGAATTTTTCACTCATTGATTATTATGACTCTTAAAATTGTAACATCTTAAAATAACTGAATGCTACAGGTTGCTGTTTGAAAAAGCATCCACTGCATAGAGGTTGAAGGTTACAATGTTCGCTATTAGTACGTACTTGGTATATTCAATAGTGAATTTGTCAGAACTCAGTTCAGTCAGTTGGGAATTGTGCAAAATATCATCCCCTTTCCTCCTCAATTTTACTTAATTAACAGTTTTCCTAAAGTTCTTAAGGTACAAATTTGATACCTGACATTCTTCCACAAGCTTGTTTCAACAGTGAAGGTGTCCTATACTTCAAACAAGTTTAGTTTTACTTATGCCTTGAATTTGGTAGCCTATACTCCCCATCCAGAACTACTACCTGAGGCATCCGTCAACTGAACTTAACACGTTCAGTTTGGGGCCAGTTCTTACTGGCCCAAACCATGTGAAACCAATCTTAGCAGCTGGGCTTCCAAAGGCAATAGGAATGTTCTATCCTTGACAGTGCTTAGAAGAGATAACTAAAAACAGTTAAATGGTGCAAATCATTAACATTTACAATTAAAATGCTTAACTAAAAATACAGTTTAAAGCATTTAACTAAACTAAAATGATTCGAAAAGAAACTTAAATTAATCTTTGCCTGTAGGGCAATTTTGGCAACACTGGCCTCCACTGTTAGACTGAAGATAGATGCACAGTGGAGAGTATCCTTACTGGTTGCATTATTGCCTAGGATGAAAACACCAATGCCCATTAATGGAAAGGCCTATATAAAAAAAGTAGTGTTCACACACTAGCCCAGGAAAAGCCCTCCCCACCATTGAGCTCATCTGCAAACAGCGCTGCCACAAGAAAGCAGTATCCATCATCAGAACCCCCACCATCCACCATGCTGTCTTCTCACTGCTGCCTTCAGGAAAGAGATACAACAGCCTTAGGTCCCACACCACCAAATTCAGGAACAATTATTACTCTTCAACCATCAGGCTCCTGAACCAGCATGGATAACTTCACTAATCTCAATAATGAACTGATTCCATAATCTATAGACTCACTTTCAAGGACTCTACAAATCATGATTTCAGTTTTTTTTTGTATTTGGGTGCCATGATAGCATAGCTGGGTGCCACAGCAGCGTAGCAATATTATTACAACTCAGGCGACAGAGTTTGGAGTTCAATCCCGGCATCCTCTGTAAGTGGTCTTTACGTCCTCCCCATGGAGTGCATGGGTTTTCCCCGGGTGCTCTGGTTTCCTCCCACAGTCCAAAGATGTACTGATAAGTAGGTCAATTGGTCAGTGTAAATCATCCAGAGCATAGGTTAGGGTTAAGTTGGGGGTTGCTGGGCAGTGGGGCTTGAAGGGCTGAAAGGGTCTATTCCTCACTGTATCTCTAAATAAATAAGACATTTGCCTTCTTTTATATATTTGTTGTCTGTCCGTCTGTGTGGTTTGTGTTCCTATCCACAAGAAAATGAATTTCAAGATTGTATATGGTGACATACAGCATATGTACTTTGATAATAAAGTTACTTCGAACTTTGAAGAGGTGCACCAAGCTAACTGCACTTGGAACCTTGTTACTTAGACCTGCATTTCCATGTTTGTCAGTAAAGCCAAGAAAGCCAGACTACCGTCAGAGAGAACCACTCCAATCTGATATATAACTGCCTTGCTAAGGAATGCCAGGATATGTTTCTGCACAAGCAAGCTTAATCATGAGAAAGAAACAAATTATTGTCTAGGATTTCCCAAACAAGCCAGGTAAAAACATTAGCAGAGCCAATGCACCATGCAACAACTAATTAAAGGACGCAAAAGCAAAGTCCTGGGAATAAGAGACTGCCAGGGAGAACAAAATTTCATATTTAATCATAAACAACTATCCACTCATGAAATGACAATGAACAGCTGTAGAAAGGATGTAATGTTCAGGAATACACTTTAAATATAGTCAGAGGTTTCTCCTCAGCTTTACATCCATTTTAGGGAGAGTGTACAACTGAATACCTATTACCTATTAAGAAATTTAGGTAATATCTCTGCACAAAGAATCATGATACATTCACAAATAAGTGATCTCCTTTTAAAAAGTCTAATGATGTACAATAAAAACACAAGTTTTTGACAAAGCAGTATACACCACAAATCCCACTGATCTATTTTCCACACAAACTCCCTCTACCCTGCCTACAACCAACTTGAGCACAATTATCCTCCTTTCTCGAGCTGCTCCAATCCAACAATACACAGCCACCTGCATCCTTTGCCCCTCCATCTTCAATCCATCCTAACTTCACACTCACTTTACCAACGCACGTTCCTCTGTCCTGATTAAGGGTTACTTTGCCCATTCACTGTTCAAACTCAGCAATTCAACCTGCTGAGTTTGATGCTCCAAATTTCAGCATCTGTAGTCTCTTGAATCCTCTCCACCTCAGACAAACCCCATCTCCCACACCAGCTTTCTATATATCACAGCTACTTATTTCATTAGGAGTCTGACGAGAGATTGTATGTTACTAAAGACTCCAGCAAATTACTTCAGATGTACCATTGGAGACCATTCTGACAGGCTGCATCAATGTCTGGTATGAAGGAGCCAATGCACAAGATTAGAAAAAGCTGCAGGAAGTTGTAAGCTCAACTGCCTCCATCATAGACACCAGTCTCCCAACAATCAAAGACATCCTCACAAAGCCATGCATCAAGAATGAAGCAACCATCATTAAGAATCTTTACCATCCAGGACATGCATCTTCTCATTATTGCCATCACAGTGAAGGTACAGGAGCCTGAAGACACATACTCAAGGTACAGCTTGTTCCCCTCTGAATGAACCAGTAACTCTTCATTCTCTTTTTGTACAACTTATATTTTTGTTTCTTTTTGTAACATAATCATTTTACATATAACACTGAACTGTTGCCACAGAAATCACAACATACAAGTGATACACTCCCTACTCACCCACTCCTAACTCTTCTGTCCACTCATTCAAGCCTCACTTCCCAATCTCTAACTCCATCCTGTACTGCTCCTCCCACCCACTCCTGCGCCCCACAACACTCTCCTTCAACCCCTAAACCACTCCCCCACCACTCTCCCTAAAACACACCCCATCTCCCCTAATCTCTCTAAACTGCGTGCCCTCCACAAACCTCTCCCTAAACCACATTCTTGTTCTTCCCTTCCCCCACCCTCCGCTAAACCTAACATTCAACCCCTAAACTCACCCTGTACCGCTCCCGCCTCCCCCACCCTCCCCTGTACCGCTCCCGCCTCCCCCACCCTCCCCTGTACCGCTCCCCCTCGCCCACCCTCCCCTGTACCGCTCCCCCCTCGCCCACCCTCCCCTGTACCGCTCCCCCCTCGCCCACCCTCCCCTGTACCGCAACCCCCTCGCCAACCCTCTCCTGAACCCCTCCCCCTTCGCCAACCCTCCCCTGAACCCCTCCCCCTTCGCCAACCCTCCCCTGAACCCCTCCCCCTTCGCCCACCCTCCCCTGAACCTCTCGCCCTCGCTCACCCTCCCCTGAACCTCTCCCCCTCGCCCACCCTCCCCTGTACCGCACCCCCCTCGCCCACCCTCCCCTGTACCGCACCCCCCTCGCCCACCCTCCCCTGTACCGCACCCCCCTCGCCCACCCTCCCCTGTACCGCACCCCCCTCGCCCACCCTCCCCTGTACCGCAACCCCCTCGCCCACCCTCCCCTGTACCGCAACCCCCTCGCCCACCCTCCCCTGTACCGCACCCCCCTCGCCCACCCTCCCCTGTACCGCAACCCCCTCGCCCACCCTCCCCTGTACCGCAACCCCCTCGCCCACCCTCCCCTGTACCGCAACCCCCTCGCCAACCCTCCCCTGTCGCCAACCCTCCCCTGAACCCCTCCCCCTTCGCCCACCCTCCCCTGAACCTCTCCCCCTCGCTCACCCTCCCTAAACCTTTCCCCCCTCGCTCACCCTCCCTAAACCTCTCCCCCTCGCTCACCCTCCCTAAACCTCCCCCCCTCGCTCACCCTCCCTAAACCTCTCCCCCTCGCTCACCCTCCCTAAACCTCTCCCCCTCGCTCACCCTCCCTAAACCTCTCCCCCTCGCTCACCCTCCCTAAACCTCTCCCCCTCGCTCACCCTCCCTAAACCTCCCCCTCGCTCACCCTCCCTAAACCTCCCCCTCGCTCACCCTCCCTAAACCTCCCCCTCGCTCACCCTCCCTAAACCTCTCCCCCTCGCTCACCCTCCCTAAACCTCCCCCTCGCTCACCCTCCCTAAACCTCTCCCCCTCGCTCACCCTCCCTAAACCTCCCCCTCGCTCACCCTCCCTAAACCTCCCCCTCGCTTAAACCTCTCCCCCTCGCTCACCCTCCCTAAACCTCCCCCTCGCTCACCCTCCCTAAACCTCTCTCTCTTTCAGCCACCCTCACTTAAACCGCTCTCGCTCTCCAGGTTCACCCACTCCTTGCCTTACCTTTACTCCATGTCCACCTTCCCCCACTACCTGTTCCTCACCAGCTCTCCTTCAACCACGCCACACAAAATCAAAGGCTTTTCCCTGAACTCTCTTCTAACTTTTGTTTCCTTCCTTTGTGAACTCACCGAGCCGACTCTAATTCAATGGGCTGCAAACAGCAGCTGTCCACCGGGACAAGTAGCTCTACGGCTGCCTCTCGCTAGGCTGAGCTCCACCGCCTCCCGCTCGACCTTTCACCCTGATTACGTGGCACTAGACCCGCGCTGCAAACAGCAGCGACCTGAGCGAAACCTGCGCCCTCTATGCGTCGGAGGACCCTCCCTCATTAGCCCATCTCCGACCTGGAACGCCCTCTCTTGGTGGAGGACCCGCTCAGCCCAGTCACTATCCCTCCTCTGGCTTGGGGACCGCATGCCTCAATCATTTTCTCCCACCTCCATCTGACGTACCGTCTATAAGACTCGTGCAATAAAACGTCCCGAAACCGCTGCTAAGAAGGTGGGCGGCCCCGAAGCTTAAGAGGCTAAAAGATATTTTGGTTTCCTTGTAGACCTCTTGTATTCCATACCTTCCCCGCAAGAGTGGACATGCCATTTTGTAGATATTCTATCCATTCGGGAGCCCGACCAGGCCGCAGAATTGTATCTCTACTGACGGGCGACCCTGGAAGCCCAAGTTGGCACAGTCACTCATTCTAAACAATTCGCACAGATATGGATAGAGAAATTCCCACAAGGTTCCTTATTATTTTGCTGAACACTAGTTCTTTCGCAGATGCAAAACTAAAATGAACACCAAACCTTAAAATTATTCTGTGTGAGGACAAGTAAACCTCATGTTGTTGACTTTTGTTTTTAAATAAAAGCACGGAATGGGTCCTTGCAGCCCTTTGAGCCACCAGAAAACCCTGGCAAACCTGTTAACCCTAGACTCGTTACAGGACAATATCCAATGACCTACTTGACATCTCTGTGGGAGCAAACCAGAGCACCCTGGGAAAACCCATGCACTCCACATGGAGCACATACTGACTCGTTAAAGAATGGCGGCAGAACTGAACTCCAAACTCTGAAATGCCACGAGCCGCAATAGTGTTGCACTAACTGCTACACTACTGTGGTGTGTGAAAAAGAGTTCTGCATATTTAATTATGTTGTAGTTTGACAGCAGTGATCATAATGCTACTGAGATTTGTTCTAGGATCCGCTGGGACACATAATCTGTCATCATCTGGGGTCATCAGGTGTTTTGAGTCTTTCAACATCAGACATCTTCATCCAGGTGATTCAACCATGATTGATCAGGCCCTGGCTTGTGTCCCAGCAGCATTGGTCCATGGATCATATCTCCTGATCCATAGCCATCTGGAGGCTCGCTCAGCGGCCTCTGTGACGGTCCTGGTGGCTCGTCTCTTCACAGTCCCCGTAATGCCAAGGAGAGAGTACGTTCTGCAGAGCGAGCAGTGAACAACACCTCTGCACCCCACCTCTACAGTCTCACATTGTGCCTTCACCTCTGTTTCTGGAACTGCTCTACCAGATCATCATATTTGGCTTTCTTACGCTCGTACGCCTCCTTAATTTGGTCAGTTCTATCATTACCATCTGCTTTGAGGTTTCTGACAGAATGACCATGTCAAGCCTCAGTGACACTGACGTGATGAAGTCAGGGAAACTTAATTGCTTGATTAAATATTTATAATTATTACTGTCAACAATTTTCAATATAAAGTGCATTGTGCTGAATAGCATGAAAACCAATACATAAACTGCAACAAAAGGAACTTTAAAATATCAACGTATTTTATAAATGCTGAACCTTCTAATAGGGCCTACTACTGCTATGTAAGAGAATAAGAGATCAAGGCTAAATATGCATCTTCATATGCATAAACACATGAGATTCTGCAGATGCTGGAAATCCAGAGTAACGGACGCAGTGTTGGAGGGACTCAGCAGGTTTGGCAGCATTTATAAATGAATAAACTGTCAACATTTTGGGCCAAGATGCTTCATCAGGTCTGAAAAGGAAGGGGGAAGATACCAGAATGTGAAGGTGAGGGGATGGGAAGGAAGGCAAGCTGGAAGGTGACAGATGAAGCCAGGTGGGTGGGGGAGAGGGGAGAAAAGGGAATAAGCTGGGAGGTGATGTGGAAGAGACAAAGGGCTGGGGAAGAAGGAATCTGATAGGAGAAGAGAGTGGATCATGGGAGAAAGGGAAGGACAAGGGGCACCGGGGGGAGGTGATAGGCAGGTGACCAGAAGAAGGTAGAGGCCAGTGCAGATCCATCTGTCACACCAATGGTCACAAGCCTCCAATCTATTAAACAAGACTGCTCTACATCCAATTCCTTCCACCAAGCCAGTTTTCTATCCAATTGCCTAGCTCACCCTGGACCCCATGTGATCTAAATTTCATCCAGATATTCCCGATAATGAAGCTACATGGCAACCAAAATTTCCCTGTACACAGTTTTTAAAAAATCTCCTAGCTCACCTCTTGATCTCCTGGACATGAACCCAAGCCCTTTTGTAGACAAGAAAGAATGGAATCGTGCAATGATAGCAAAATTGCTGCCTCACAGTTCCAGCAGCCCAGGTTCAATCATGACCTTTGGTCCTATCTGAGTGGAATTTGCATGTTCTCCCTCTATTCATATGACTTTCTGCTGAGTGCTTTGTTTCCACTCACACCCTCAATATGCCTGGGTTGGTAACCTAATGGCCACTGTAATCTACCCTTAAATTCTACGTGAGTGCTGGACTCTGGGAAGAGCTGATGGAAAGTGGGGAGAATGAAACGTAATTGGTGCAGGTGGGTGCTCGCTGGTCAGTACTAACTCAGTACTGGGTTAGATTGATCTCAGAGTAGGTTAAAAGGTCAGCACACCATCGTGGGCCAAAGAGCCTGTACTGTGCTGTAATATTCTACGAGCTATAAAACATGGAAACTGGCCCCTCAGCCCATGATGATGTACCGACCTTTTAACCTACTCTAACCCTTCCCTCCTACATAACATTACATTCTTCTATCATCCATGTGCATATCTAAGAGCTTCTTAAATGCCCTTGATGCATCTGCCTGTACCACCACCCCCAATAGCCAATCCACGCACCAACCACTCTCCGTGTAAAAATCCTACCTCTCTCATTCCCCCCTACACTTTCTATAGTTTTTCCCCCTTGTATTAGCCATTTCCACCCTGGGAAAAAGTCCTTAGCTATCCATTCTTTCTATGACTCTTATCACCAGAGGGTGGTTGTGGGGATAAGTTCCTACTACCTATAAAGTGTTCCAAATGGCATGCATCTCTAACAGCCTCTGACAACCAAGTCCAACTCTCGGCCTTCACGTGTGGCTTAGCTACTTGGCCTGGCAGAACTGTTTCTACTGATAAGAGAACGGGCAAAGGCAGACCACTGGTGCCTCAAAACCAGTTGCTTCAGGCAGGTGGGGCTCATCAACCTTTGATGGCTGCCCGCCTAGGAAAAGGAAAACCCTGATTGAAAACCCTGATTTTAAACCTCCTCTGCCTTTTGGCCATACCCACCCATGGGAAAGGCTTTGGGAGTAAACCCTGCGGAAGAAATCCGGAGTCGGGGTCCCTAAGGCAGTTTGATATTGTTTACAACTTCACTCTGGCAACCTCTGCGATGACACCAGTGCCAAGCTGTATTGGTGCTTGCCCTTTCCTTGGACTACATCAGCGACGTGGAGAGGGGGAACCCGCTGCATGGGCAACAGCTGGTTCTTCAAATCTTCCCACCCAGGCTTGCACCCTGGAGAGAACACAGTCCACCGGAGGCACAAACCCATGATCCCCTGGGATTGATGGCTGCCTGCTGATTATCATCTTCTACACCTCTATCACCTCCCATCCTCCTTCTCTCCAAAGAGAAAAGCCCTAGCTCGCTTGAACTATCTTCATTTGACATGCAGCATCCTGGTAAATCTCCTCTGCACCTTTTGTAAAGCCTCCATATCCTTCCTATAATGAGGTGACTAGAATTGAACACAATATTTCATGTGAGGTCTAACCAGGGTTTTATCGAGCAACAATATTAACTCATGGCTTTTGAACTGATTCCCCAAACCAAAGAAGGCCTACACATCATGTGTCTTCTTAACAACCCTATCAACTTGCATGATAACTTTGGGGGATTTATGGACATGGATCCCAGGATCCCTCTGTTCTACTAGACTGTCACAAATTCTGCCATTAACCCTGTATTCTGTCTTCAAATTCGACCTTCCAAAGTGTACCACATCACACTTTTCTGAATTGAACTCATCTGCCACTTCTCAGCCCAGTTCTATGTCCCATTAAACCTGCAACACCCCTCCACACTACCCACAACTCCACCAACCTTTCTGTCATTTGAAAACATACTAACCCACCCTTCCACTTACTTATCCAAGTTATTTATATGAATCACGAAGTCTGTAGGTCCTAGAACTGATTCCTGCTGATTGGTCACTGTTTTCCAGGCAGAATAATCACCATCCTCTACCACAGTCTGCCCTCTATGGGCAAGTCAATTCCGTATCTACACAGCCAAGATTCCCTGGATACCATGCCTCCTCCTGAGTGAGCCTGACATGGAAAATAGTCATAGTCATTGTCATACTTTATTGATCCCAGGGGAAATTGGTTTTCGTTACAGTTGCACCATAAATAATTAAATAGTAATATGTAAATTATGCCAGGAAATAAGTCCAGGACCAGCCTATTGGCTCAGAATGTCTGACCCTCCAAGGGAGGAGTTGTAAAGTTTGATGGCCACAGGCAGGAATGACTTCCTATGACGCTCTGTGTTGCATCTCAGTGGAATGAGTCTCTGGCTGAATGTATTCCTGTGCCCAACCAGTACATTATGTAGTGGATGGGAGACATTGTCCAAGATGGCATGCAACTTGGACAGCATCCTCTTTTCAGACACCACCCGTCAGAGAGTCCAGTTCCATCCCCACAACATCACTGGCCTTACAAATGAGTTTGTTGATTCTGTTGGTGTCTGCTGCCCCAGCACACAACAGCAAACATGATCGCACTGGCCACCACAGACTCGTAGAACATCCTCAGCATCATCCGACAGATGTTAAAGGACCTCAGTCTCCTCAGGAAGTAGAGATGGCTCTGACCCTTCTTGTAGACAGCCTCAGTGTTCCTTGACCAGTCCAGTTTATTGTCAATTCGTATGCCTTACTAAAATCCATACACAACACATCCACTGATTTACCTTCATCAATGTGCCTTGTCTAATCTGTGAAGAATTCAATCATGCTCATGAGGCATGACCTGCCTCCCTCAATGCTGACTATCCCCATGCTTCTCCAAATACTCTAAATTCTGTCTTAAGAATCCTCCCCAATAATTTTCCCACTCATAGATTCCTTGGTCTATAAATCCCAGGGTTATCCTTAATCTCTTTCTTGAACAAAAAGTAACATTTGCCACCCTCCGAACAATTGATACTACACGTGTGGCCAATGAGAAAGCAAATATCATTGCCAGATATGCAGTAAACTCGTCCCATGATTCCTGTAGTAACCTAGGATATATCCTGTCTGGCCAGGGGTCTTTCTTATCTTAATGTTTGTTAAAAGTTCTAGCACATCCACTTTCTTAACAACAACATGTTCAAGCATATCAGCCTGAATTATGCTGTCCTTACAAATGTCAAGGTCCCCTTCACAAATTAATACTGAAGTATTCATTATTCATTCAGGACCTCCCCTACCTCCTCCAACTCCAGGCACATATTGTCTACTGTCTTAATTGGTGCTATCCCCATTTTCGTCATCCTCTTATTCTTCACATACGTGTAGAATGCCTTGGATTTTTACTTAATCCTACTTGCCAAGGCCTTCTCATGCCTCCTTCTAGCTCTCCAAAGTCCATTCTTCAGCTCCTTTCTGACTACCTTGTAACTCCCCAGGGCTCTGCCTGATCCTTAATTTTTTTAGACCTTAAGTAAGCTTCTTTTGCCCTCTTGACTAGGTATTCCACATCTTTAATCAACCATCTTTCACTTTACCATCTTTCCCCTGCCTCAATGGGACTAATCTATCCAGAGCTCTAGCAAGTGCTCCCTGAACAACCTCTACATTTCAGTTGTGCATTTCCCTGAGTACATCTGTTCAATATGTTCCACAGGTATATTTAATGTCAGAGAAATGTATACAATATACATCCTGAAATTCTTTTTTCTTTGCAAATATCCACAAAAACAGAGGAGTGTACCAAAGAATGAATTCCCAATTTATGCTCCCCAGTTCTTGCCTCGTAGCATTATAATTCCCCTTCCCCCAATGATTTACTTCCCATACTGTCTGCTCATATTCCTCTCCAAGGCTATAGTGAAGATCAGGCAGTTGTCATCACTGTCTCTGAAGAGCACCAAGCGATCTGACACCCGACCTAGTTCATTGTCAAGTACCAAATCCAATATGGCTTCTCCTCTACTCAGCCTGTCTACATTTTGAGTCCTTCCTGGAAACACCTAGCAAATTCCTCCCCATCATAACCTTTTGTAATAAAGAAGTATCAATCAATATCGGGGAAGTTGATGTTCCCCACGACAACATTGTTATTTTTGCACCTTTCCAAACTCTACCTTCTGATCTGTTCCTCGGTGTCTCTGTTGCTATTGAGGCATCAATAGAATACTCCTAATTGCACCCTTCCTGTTTCTGATGTAGCTCCCTGGTAAGCCTCAGGCTCGCACAGCTTGCTTTTGTCCAGAGGGAGCAGCCTTTGGCCCCACCAAACTGGGTAATCAAGTTTGTGTAGATGCTGTGTGATGTACGCCACCCTGCCAAATAACAAACAGTACACCATGTGTGATTAAATGATTACACTTTATAAGTATTTCTTGGTGATGGGTTAGTAGAAACAAATACAATAAAGGCGCCAAGTCAGTAACTCCATCAGTTCTGTGCACAAATAATTCGTTGGAGCTCTTACAGAACCGGGTCTCCCTTTCCTCCAGTCAATGTCCTCCAAACTCTGCCGACCCTCAAATGGGACCACCCTTGCTGGTCGACCAAATGCTCCACACGAGTCTGTCCTCGTCTCCTCTCCTCACCGAAGACCATGGGCCTCGGACTCCCGCTCGGTGTCTGTTCCGTCGCCCAGCTGACAGCATCATGTCTCCTCTCTCTGTCCCCATCGCGCCTTCTGCCCAAAGCCCACGAAAACAATAGCTTACAGACACACAAGAAAGAATAACATCTATCCCAATTGGTTAGCAAATGATTACAATTCTCGTTATCAGTAATTATAACCCAAACAAGCTGCTATGGAGAACCACTGTCTCAGCAGTTAACAGTACAGAGAAGCCATTTTATTATAACATAACAAAGAAGCCATTTTATTAGACTTAGCAGTAACATAAAAGAAGAAACCCCGTACACTGACTTCCACCCACAGTGAATTATTAGACTATCCCTCCACTATATTCTTCCTTTCTGCAGCAGTGATACTATCCCTCATTAGCAATGGCATTTGCCCACTTCTTTTACCTTCCTCCCTGTTCCTTTCGAAACATCTAAATTCCAGAATATCCAGCAGCCATTCTTGCCCTTGTGATAGCCTAGTCTCTGCAATGGCCATAACATTATTCTTCCATGCACTGACACATGCTCCAAGTTAATCACCTTTTATTATACTTGAAGACTATGATTTAATGAAACTGCCATCTGGAGTGATAAATTGAGGGAAGATGGTGGCGTGACGCAGCACACAGCGGCCACTCCGGAATGAATATCTGTAATCTGTCAAGTAGAATGCCGTGCACAATCCTGATTTGAAGGAGACGGACGTGAGAAGCATGGAGGAACATCTGGTGAAACTTCTGAAATGTCTGCTTCACTGCCGCTGTTACTGTGCAATCCAGAATCTCTGGAGGGGAAGGCCCTGAATCCTCGGCTTTGCCTGTAGCTTGGCAGCTAGGGCCGGGGTCGAAGCACCCGGCAGAGATGGTGCTCGGTGCTCAGTGTCGGAGGGCTGGTCAGAGATTCGAAGTTTTCGGATGGACTCAGAGTCAGCTGTGGTCCGGTGCTTCCAGGGAGCTGCATCGGCAAGTTTGCGGCGCTGGAGGTTCATGGCAGGGAGAGTTTTTCTTCCTTCTACCATCTGCATGAGATGATGCGGCTATCAGGACTTTGAGACTTTTTTTACCGTACCCAAGTTCTGCACTTTATCCATAAGACCATAAGACAGAGTCGGCCATTCAGCCCATCCAGTCTGCTCCGCCATTTTATCATGAGCTGATCCATTCTCCCATTTAGTCCCACTCCCCGGCCTTCTCACCATAACCTTTGATGCCCTGGCTACTCAGATATCTATCAGTCTCTGCCTTAAATACACCCAATGACTTGACCTCCACTGCCGCCCGTGGCAACAAATTCCACAGATTCACCACCCTTTGGCTAAAAAAATTTCTTCACATTTCTGTTCTGAATGGGTGTCCTTCAATCCTTAAGTCATTCCCTCTCGTACTAGACTCCCCCATCATGGGAAACAACTTTGCCACATCCACTCTGTCCATGCCTTTCAACATTTGAAATGTTTCTATGAGGTCTCCCCTCATTCTCCTAAACTCCAAGGAATACAGTCCAAGAGCGGACAAACGTTCCTCATATGTTAACACTCTCATTCTCAGAATCATTCTAGTGAATCTTCTCTGTACCCTCTCCGATGTCAGCACATCCTTTCTTAAATAAGGAGACCAAAACTGCCCACAGTACTCCAAGTGAGGTCTCACCAGTGCCTTATAGAGCCTCAACATCACATCCCTGCTCCTATACTCTATTCCTCTAGAAATGAATGCCAACATTGCATTCGCCTTCTTCACCACCAACTCAACCTGGAGGTTAACCTTAAGGGTAGCCAGTACGAGGACTCCCAAGTCCTGTTGCATCTCAGAACTTTGAACTCTTTCCCCATTTAAATAATAGTCTGCCCATTTATTTCTTCTGCCAAAGTGCATAACCATTCACTTTCCAACATTATATTTCATTTGCCACTTCTTTGCCCATTCTTCCAATCTATCCAAGTCTCTCTGCAGACTCTCTGTTTCCTCAGCACTACCGGCCCCTCCACCTATCTTCGTATCATCAGCAAACTTAGCCACAAAGCCACCTATTCCATAATCCAAATCGTTGATGTACAATGTGAAAAGAAGCCCCAACACGGACCCCTGTGGAACACCACTGGTAACCGGCAGCCAACCAGAATAGGATCCCTTTATTCCCACTCTCTGCTTCCTGCCAATCAGCCAACACTCTATCCACGTATGTAACTTTCCAATAATTCCATGGGCTCTTATCTTGTTAAGTAGCCTCATGTGTGGCACCTTGTCAAAGGCCTTCTGAAAATCCAAATATACAACATCCACTGCATCTCCCTTGTCTAGCCTACTTGTAATTTCCTCAAAAAATTGTAATAGGTTTGTCAGGCAGGATTTTCCTTTAAGGAATCCATGCTGAGTTCTGCCTATCTTGTCATATGCCTCCAGGTACTCTGTAACCTCATTCTTGACAATCGACTCCAACAACTTCCCAACCACCGATGTCAAGCTAACAGGTCTATAATTTCCCTTTTGCTTCCTTGCCCCCTTCTTAAATAGCGGAGTGACATTTGCAATCTCCCAGTCCTCCGGAACCATGCCAGAATCTATCGACTTTTGAAAGATCATCGCTAATGCCTCTGCAGCTACTTCCTTCAGAACACGAGGGTGTATTCCATCCGGTCCGGGAGATTTATCTACCTTTAGACTATTCAAATTACGGTATTGCTTTACACTGTTGTAACTATATGTTATAATTATGCGGTTTTTGTCAGTTTTAGTCTTGGTCTGTCTTGTGTTTCTGTGATATCATACTGGAGGAACATTGTATTATTTCTTAATGCATGCATTACTAAATGACAATAAACGAGGACTGAGTGTCCTCATAATCTAAAAATTAATCTCTGTTCGATAGCAAATCCTTCTGGTTTGAACAGTTGTATAAAATGAAGAGGGCTCTAAAGCAGTTTTACAGGATATTGGCATCACAGCCACTTGATGCACAAATGGCATATCATCATCATACTGTGTTCTGCATAGCTTTGACAGTGACACTACAGAGATATGCTTCTTCTCAAGAACAATATACTAATTAATTAGCTTTAACTGGATTTTGAATTGCTGCTCCAAGTAACTGATATGAAAAAAATAGGAAGCTTTGAGCGTGGAACTTTGTTTCTAGCAGAATTCTCAATTGTAAAAGAAACTTAATGATGATGATAAGTGGATAGGGTTGTTGGCTTAACTATCAATTATCGGAAATGGATTTCACACTAGTGTTTCATCAGAAGTCATTCTTTTTAAAGTTTAATCTGATTGTTTTACACACACACACACACACACGCACGCAGTATTCAGTTTACCTCTGCATTTTTTCTTGTAAAATGCACACTTTTCCTTTCCACTCCCATTAATGTTTAATTTTTGTTTTACTGTGAATTGTAATTGAATAACAGCAGCTTGGGAAAACACAAACTGAAATATTGTTTCCTCCTGTGAACAGTGGACACTAGAGGAACAAGAGTCATTGTTATTCCAGGAACCAATATTTTAATACCACCAATACTGGAAATCTGAAATACAGAAAATGCTAACAATGCCTTGCAGGTCAGGCAGCAGTTATGGAGAGTAAAACAGAATTAGTATCCAAGTCAATGACCTTTCACCAGAATTTTTATTTAACATTAGTTTGCCTTAGTTCATTCCTTGGGCAATTAATATTTGTGCCTGTTAGAAAAGGGGACTTTTTTGGTTAAATTATCTTCGATTTGGGCTGTGATACTGGATGTGGAGGCTATTTATCTGATGACTCCAACTACCACTCAGAGATAACATTAGTGATCAAGCTGCTGAATTCTTGACATCTGAACATAGACATTTGAACTTGCAGTTGATAGAAAAATAGCCAGTATAACCTATTTGACCTCATTCACATCAATGTTCATTTGTTACGTGCTGTGTCGTGTGATGTGGGCAATCATAGTTTTTCCATGACCATGATTGTTCTTAGCAAATTTTTCTACAGAAGTGGTTTGCCATTGCCTTCTTCTGGGCAGCGTCTTTACAAAACAGGTGATCTCAGCCATTATCAATACTCTTCAGAGACTGTTTGCTTAGCCGCATAACTAGGATGTGATATGTAGCAGCTGCTCATATGACCATCCACCACCTGCTCCCATAGCTTCGAGTGATCCTGATTGGGGATCTAAGCAGGTGCTACACCTTGCCGGGGGTGATCTGCAGGCCAACAGAGGGAAGGAGCATCTTACACCTCCTTTGCTAGGGACGTATCTCCACCCCGCCACCTACTAATCAAAAGATGTATCTCCACCCTGCCGCCCACAAATCCAAACTGTAAAAGAAATTTAATGATGATGATAAGTGGATGGGGTAGTTGACTTAACCACCAATTTAATAAGTATTGGAAATGGATTTCACAAGTACATGTCAGGGATGACCTCATGTTGAATTCCTGCCTGCATACTGAAGACAATTCATCACAATATGTGGCACTATTTCTATGCTAAATTGCAGAATTAGATCAGCCATTAATTTCCTTAGACATTCAGAACAATAAGAAACATATACCACCTCAACCAGTGATGTTATGTTATTACCCATTACCATTCAGCCAAGTGACCAAAACTGCTTTGATTTGAATGGAGGAAAATATGTTGAGAACGGTTCTCAGTACATCTGAATGTGAGCTGCAAACTTGGCAACACAATAGGACTAAATATAATCTAGACAATGGAAACAAGGGAACAAAACAAGAGTTAAAAGTAGAACCATTACCAATAAATCACAATAATATTCTGAAACAATATTGTGTCCAATGGTGAGCAATTAAGCAAGAGAAGTTTCAATAACATTCTTCTTAACAGGGCCCATGAAGCAAAGGGTAAAACTGTAGTTTTTGCAACCATATAGAACCAGAAATTGTCAAGTCAATGATTCTTTTTACCTTCCAGTTGTCGGTTCAATTCACTCTCAATTCCAACAAGAAATAGATGAATACATTGGATACAGCAAGGGCTTCAGGCTTTCATTCATAGCATAGAAAATTGGTGAGGTATGTCCTTTTCACAAAAATTGGCATTTTAGTTGATTCAAAAACTGATATCAACAGCAGTATCAAATGGCACTGTTTCCTATATTATCACAATACGATATCCTAAAATATGTTACATTATAACTGAATATATTTGAAATGTAGAAACAATGGCAAAGTAAAAAAAACACCAAATCTACTCAAAAAAATAATATGATGACAACCAGATAATTAGGAAGAGAGTATTTACTTATATGATGCGGATTAAAAACAGCATTCATGTTGAAAGCTTTTGCCTATTTAGGAAGCATGTAGATACATGTAGGCACATTTCCCTTCATTATATTTTGAGGAATTTTTCTACTGGATAAAATTCTAGTTGCTGTCATGTAGCAATGCTTTTGTATTTGTGGAGTAATAATCCAGAGACAGAAATTATCGATCTAGAAACAAGATTTCAAATATCTCAGAGTTTTATTTAATTAACTAAATTTAAATTCCCAGTGTTTTGATTAAAAAAGAGAAATGTCAGTATGGTGATCATAATGCAGATATCAGTATGTTTGCTAATGTACTTTGGGGAGAGAAAATTCTAATCCATTGGCCTATATGCAAGTCCGGGCTCATTCATTATGGCTAGCTGTTCACTGACCTCTGAAAAGGACAAGAAATTAATGAAGTTGTTTCAAAGTATATATAATATACAAAAAAAATACCAAATTTGACTAAGTTATAACCAGCCTAGTCAATTCCACAACACCCTCCAAAATATCTGGAAAATTGTTGAGAGCTGTTCCACAATCTAGTCAAGCATCAGCTGGGCAGAGCTATGCTTGTGCTAGTATTCAATTCAATTAATGTCCAATGGACCCATATGTTATGGGAATTGTGTTCTTAGAAAACAGACTGTATCGTGACTTTTTGTAATGTGAGACCACGCCATTTGCACGTGTCAAGAAATGCAAATTGAAATAAAATTGTGTTGATTTATTTACCTTTTTGCATTAAGTTCTGTGACAGCAAACTTCACTCTGTATCTCAAATTTTTTGGGTAGTGTTTTGTGAGTTCTGTGAGGGTGAATTTCCATAACCTTAATGACTGAAAGGCTATCATCACATGATGGACTTGTAGAACCATGGAGTAACATAGCACAGAAAAGGACCCTTTGACCCACCAGGCCTATTCTGATCTTTTCACTTATTTACACCCATTGAAAAGGATTAGGTCTGCATCCACTTATGCCATGCCAATTCAAATTATTTTCTAAATATCTCTTAAATGCAGTGATTGAATCTGATTCCACCACTGATAGCAAGTTCCAGATATCAACCAATCTATGTAAAAAAAAACCCATCGAATGCCCATTAAAACTTCTTCCTTTCTCAACCTTGGAGGAACCCTCCCTTGAAATAATTTTCAGGTCTCAGGGAACCTCGCCATAAGAAGTATTATATCTACAGCTCACGACACATTAGCGTGATCAGTAGGTTGTAGATATAATAATCCAAAAATAATTGTCTATGTTTCTTTTGAATAGAGAATGAATTTTTAGCCATTCTTTAAAACAACAGGTAGTTAAGCTCAGCTTACCTTTCTTGAAATTAATCTTTATCTTTCCCTTTCATAAATTTTAAAAACTCATAAGGCAAACATAATAAATTTATGTCAAATAAATGGCTTAAGCCAAAATGGGATCTTATTTTTCTAAAGGTAGGCCCGGTAGATTTAATTTAAATAGAAGTCGTAAACTGATTTTAATTCATGCTATTTCCAACATGAAAATTTATTGACAATGTTGAACAGTAAAGTTACTAAAAACGATAAGCCAAAGCAATATGAATAAAAGTATAGCCTAAGACACAATTTTATACAAGACTTTGAAAAAACATTTTCTTACTAAGAAGAGACTGACGTCACAGCCCAGGTTGGGCGAGTCCATTCAATGCTCGGAAAACGCACTTCATGCTCCTCATCAGCTTACCATCCTCCTCTCTGTGCAATACAGCATTCACCAGTTATCAACGGCCTTCCCTATCTTGAATTAAAAAACTGAGAAGGACTCAACCAGTCCTACTGTGCACTGCCATCATGGGCTGAGAGACCTGTACCAAGATTGCTAATGGGGCTGCTTGCTCACTGCCCACCACTGCAAGCGCTCGCATCGTGCATTGTGCGAAGTTTAGAAAACTCTGTTTATTTTTTTTAAATCATGGTGTTGTAGCGATGTGTTACACACGGCGCTAGAATAACCACACGGAGTCGGTGAGTTGGAGTTGCGATGAAAGAGGTTTATTCAAACTTTGCGGCCTGCTTTAAAGCCTTCCCGTTCCCGCCCTTTTTGCTGCCCGCCCTCTGCCTGCGCGCGCTGTTTCGTGAGCCGGTTCGTGGGTGTCAGAAAGTGGGTCGCCACATAACCCCGCCCCAGAACCGGCGATACCTCCCCCAATGTCCACAGTCTGGATCGGCCTCTGTTTGGGAGGTCTGCCCCTGCGCTGCGGTGCCTGAGCCTGGACCGGTTGCGCCAAGTCCACATGGGCCGGTTTGAGTCGGTCCACCGTGAAAACCTCCTCTCCCCCCCCAATGTCCAGCACGAACGTGGACACGTTGTTGCTGATCACCTTAAACGGCCCCTCGTAGGGCCGCTGTAGCGGTGCCCGGTGTCCGCCCCATCATACAAAAAGAAACTTACAGTTCTGCAGGTCTTTGGGTACGCAGGTGGGGCTCTGTCCGTGCTGTGAAGTGGGTATGGGGGCCAGGTTACCGAGCCTCTCCCGTAGTCTGTCCAGGATGCTGTGGGTTCTTCCTCTTGCCCCCTTGGGGCTGGTATGAACTCTCCTGGGACGACCAGGGTCGCGCCGTACACCAACTCGGCCGACGAGGTGTGTAGATCCTCTTTGGGCGCCGTGCGGATTCCGAGCAGAACCCAGGGAAGCTCGTCCACCCAGTTAGGCCCCTCCAGGCGGGCCATGAGAGCCGATTTCAGGTGACGGTGGAAGCGCTCCACTAGTCCGTTCGACTGTGGGTGGTAGGCAGTTGTGTGGTGTAGCTGTGTTCCTAAAAGTCTGGCCATAGCCGACCACAGGCTGGAGGTGAACTGGGCGCCCCTGTCGGAGGTAATGTGGGCCGGTACCCCAAAGCGTGCTACCCAGGTTGCGATCAGTGCTCGGGCGCAGGATTCGGAGGTGGTGTCGCTGAGCGGGACTGCTTCTGGCCATCTGGTGAACCGGTCTATCATAGTTAGGAGGTACCGCGCTCCTCGCGACACTGGCAGGGGCCCCACGATATCCACATGGATGTGGTCGAACCTCCGGCGGGTGGGTTCGAACCGCTGCGGTGGAGCCTTGGTGTGCCGCTGTACCTTGGCCGTTTGGCACTGCATACACGTTTTGGCCCATTCACTGACCTGTTTACGAAGTCCATGCCACACAAACCTGTTGGAGACCAGCCGGACAGTTGTCCTGATGGAGAGGTGCGCTAAGTTGTGAATGGATTCGAACACACGCCGGTGCCAGGCTGCTGGGACGACGGGGCGGGGTTGGTCAGTAGCTACGTCACACAGTAGGGTCCTCTCACCTGGGCCTACGGGGAGGTCTTGGAGCTGCAAACCGGAGACTGCAGTCCTGTAACTGGGGATCTCAGCGCCTGCCTGCTGTGCCTCTGCCAGCGCTGCATAGTCCACCCCCTGGGACAGGGCCTGTATGGTAGGTCTGGAAAGTGCGTCTGCCACGACATTGTTCTTTCCAGAGACATGTCGGATGTCCGTCGTGTACACGAAGATGTAGGACAGATGTCGCTGCTGGTGGGACGACCAGGGGTCGGACACCTTAGTGAACGCAAAGGTAAGCGGTTTGTGGTCGGTGAACGCGGTGAAGGGCCTACCTTCTAAGAAGTACCTGAAATGCCGGATTGCCAGGTATAGTGCCAATAGCTCCCGGTCGAAAGCACTGTATTTGAGTTCAGGTGGTCGTAGGTGTTTGCTGAAGAACGCCAGGGGTTGCCAGCGACCCTCGATGAGTTGTTCCAGCACTCCACCGACTGCTGTGTTGGATGCGTCCACCGTGAGGGCAGTAGGAACATCCGTTCTGGCAAACTAGCATCGCGGCGTTTGCCAAGGCTTCTTTGGTTTTAACGAAAGCAGTTGCGGCCTCTTCGTTCCAGGTAACGTCCTTGCCCTTACCCGACATTAGAGTGAACAAGGGGCGCATGGTTCGGGCTGCTGAGGGGAGGAAACGGTGGTAGAAATTCACCATACCCACGAATTCCTGCAAGCCTTTGATTGTGTTGGGTCGGGGGAAGTGGCGGGCAGCGAGGTTGCCCTGTCTTTAGTAATCCTGTGGCCCAGGAAGTCGATGTGTCGAGTCCGAACTGGCATTTGGCTGGATTGATTGTAAGGCCGAATTCACTCAGGCGGGAGTAGAGCTGGCGGAGGTGGGACAGATGCTCCTGCCGACTACTGTTGGCTATGAGGATGTCGTCCAAATAGATGAATGCAAAGTCCAGGTCGCGTCCCACCGCGTCCATTAGCCGCTGGAAAGTCTGTGCGGCATTCTTTAGACCAAACGGCATTCGGAGGAATTCGAAAAGTCCGAACGGGGTGATAAGTGCTGTTTTGGGGATGTCGTCCAGATGTACAGGGATTTGATGGTATCCCCGGACGAGGTCTACCTTGGAAAAGATCCTTGCGCCGTGTAGGTTTGCTGCGAAGTCTTGAATGTGCGGCACAGGGTAGCGGTCTGGCGTTGTAGCCTCGTTCAGTCTGCGGTAGTCACGGCATGGTCTCCAGCCCCCCGTTGCCTTGGGCACCATGTGAAGGGGGGAGGCCCATGGGCTGTCGGACCGTCGTATGATCCCTAATTCCTCCATCTTCTTGAACTCCTCCTTCGCCAGTCGGAGCTTGTCCGGGGGAAGCCTTCGAGCACGGGCGTGGAGGGGTGGTCCCTGGGTCGGGATGTGGTGCTGTACTCCGTGTCTGGGCATGGCTGCCGTGAACTGCCGTGTCAGTACTGATGGGAAATCCGCCAGGACCCTGGTGAATTCATCGTCGGACAGCGTGATGGAGTCGAGGTGTGGGGCTGGCAACTGTGCTTCACCCAGGGAGAACGTTTGAAAAGTCTTGGCGTGGACTAATCGCTTCCCTTGCAAGTCGACCAGCAGGCTGTGGCCTCGTAGAAAATCTGCCCCCAGCAGTGGTTGGGCCACGGCGGCCAGTGTGAAGTCCCACGTGAACCGGCTGGAGCTGAACTGTAGCCGCACCGTGCGGGTGCCGTAGGTTCGTATTGTGCTGCCATTTGCGGCCCTCGGGGTGGGTCCCGGTTCTCTGTTGCGGGTGTCATAACTCATTGGAGGTAAGACACTGATCTCCGCTCCGGTGTCGACCAAAAAGCGGCGTCTCGACTGCTTGTCCCAGACGTACAGGAGGCTGTCCTGATGGCCAGCCGCCATAGCGATCGGTAGCGGCTGGGCCTTGGTGTTTCCCGGGAATTTGCAGGGCGGTCTGCAGCGGCGGGCCTCCGTGCCCCACCGTTGGTGGTAGAAACACCATTGTTCGTTGGGCTCCTCACTCCCGTCGCCGGGTTTTGTAGGCTCTGCTGCCGGGCCCGGTCTGGTCTGTCGTTGGGCACGCGGCTTAGTGATCTGTGCGACGGATGCCCCTCTCTCTTTCCTGGCATTCCACAGCACATCTGCTCGGGCCACCACCTCCCGGGGTTTGCTGAAATCTGCGTCGGACAGCAGCAGGCATATGTCCTCGGGCAGTTGCTCTAGGAACGCCTGCTCAAACATGAGGCAGGGTTTGTGTCCTTCAGCCAGGGCCAGCATCTCGTTCATTAATGCTGACGGCGGCCTGTCTCCCAAACCATCCAGGTGCATTAAGCGGCATGCTCGTTCGCGCCGTGAGAGTCCGAAAGTCCTTATGAGCAGGGTTTTGAATGCTGTGTATTTGCCGTCCTCCGGGGGCGACTGTATAAACTCCTCAACTTGTGCAGCTGTCTCCTGGTCGAGGGAGCTCAGCATGTAGTAGTAGCGAGTGGACTCCGAGGTTATCTGCCGAATGTGGAATTGTGCTTCTGCCTGTTCGAACCATAAATGGGGTCGCAGCGTCCAGAAGCCTGGCAGTTCTAACGAAACTGCGTGAACAGGTGCAGCGTCGGTCATCTCTGGTCCAAATATCGTTTGGGCCGTCAGGGTCACCAATTGTAGCGATGTGCTACACACGGCGCTAGAATAACCACACGGAATCGGTGAGTTGGAGTTGCGATGAAAGAGGTTTATTCAAACTTCTCGGCCCGCTTTAAAGCCTTCCCGTTCCCGCCCTTTTTGCTGCCCGCCCTCTGCCTGCGCGCGCTGTTTCGTGAGCCGGTTCGTGGGTGTCAGAAAGTGGGTCGCCACAGTGTCTCGTGGCTCTTTAGGGCTCCACGGAACACTGGTTGAGAACTCCTGCGTTAAACCTATGTCTTCCTGCTTTTGATACCCTAATCAGTAGAAAAAGTTGCTGACCTATCTATGTATGCTTCTTAATCATTTTATATTTGTCTGTCAGGTCACCCCTCAACCTCCTTTGCTCCTGTGAAAACAAACCCAGTCTCTCCATACCTTCTTGGTCCTCACCAAAAATCACCTTTGGGATTATTCTAGAGTTATGACATTACAGATAGCATAATTATGGATTAACCAAGATGAGAACCAGTCTTCAGGAAATGAAATCTGTACACAATTTAACTTCCAACAGATACTCTGTGGCTAGTGAAAACTACTGTTGTGTGTTGGACATTCCAGGTCTATTGAAACTACATAGAGGAAGACAATAGTTAAATGTTTTTGCTATTGGTACATACTTAAAAATATATCCCAGCCACTTACATGAAGAGTTCAAGACATCTATTTAATCATGTAACCTTCCAGATAGTTGTATATTTATGGAGACATCCCTCAAATCTGGTGTCTGGAGTTTGTACTTGGAGGCTTTGGAATAGACACCAGCATAGAATATTAAGAATATTTCAACAATTTTTAAATGGAACCATTTGATTCTGCTGGTTGGGATGTGTCACCATTGTAAATATGTAATTCTGTTATGTTAATTGACTATAATTTAAAATGATAAAGGTAAGTACGTGATTATAGATAATTGTAGCAAATGAAACTGGTCAATTGTTTATTATTATCTTTGTATTGAAGAAGTATAATTTCCGGGATATTGTATATAATTTGCGGGCGTCAGGGAGCCACTATTGATATGCCAGAGACTCCCGGAACTTCCGGGAGAAGTGGGATGTCTGCATAAACCATCTTGTCTTTTGGATTCTCGCTCCTGAAAGTTTGCTGTGTGAATACAGACTTCTGTATTCACCTTCTGTCTGGCTCAGATTTAGTCAGTCACTACAAACACAAACGAGGGTCCTGGCTATGATCCACATGGTACACCACTGATCACAAACTATCAATCAAAAAAGAATCAGTGTACTGCTATCCTCTTGCCTTCACTAAGCCAATCTTAGATACAATTAGCCAGGTCGCCATGTATTTTGGATAAGCCTATCATGCAGGACCTTGTCTGCTGCCTCACTGAAGTTCATAAAGATAATATGGATTGCCCATCTTCTTTTTAGTTACCTCTTTAAGAACTCAATCAAATTAGGATTTCCCATGCACAAAACCCTGCTGATTATTTCTGATCAATCCCTTACCTTTACAAATCCCTTGGGATTTTCTCCAATAGCTTCCTCCAATAGAGCAGAACAGTAGCGTAGCAGTTAGCACAGCATAGTTACAGTGACAGCAACCCGGGGTCAATTCCACTGCTGTTGTAAGCGGTTTGTACGTTTGCCCTGTGACCCCATAGGTTTCAAAGATACAGGTTAGTAAGGTTAATTTGTTACATGTGTGTAATTGGGTGAAACAGGCTTGGGGAGGCTGGAAAGGCCTGTTATTATGCTATATCTCTAAATAAAATAAGCCTTCTAACATTAGACTTAATAACCTGTAGTTATCTGGCTTATCCCTACTGCCCTTCGTAAAGAAACAAAATTAGTTGTCCTCAATTTTCTGGCACCATTTCTGTGGCTAAGGAAGA
This sequence comes from Mobula hypostoma, assembly GCF_963921235.1. Taxonomy (NCBI): domain Eukaryota; kingdom Metazoa; phylum Chordata; class Chondrichthyes; order Myliobatiformes; family Myliobatidae; genus Mobula; species Mobula hypostoma. The sequence goes on along the minus strand of NC_086103.1, from coordinate 117,195,780 downwards.
TGCAAGGACCTCTGCTATCTCCTCCCTCAATTCCCATGGGAAAGGTGTCATTATGTGGGACCCCAAGCATGGGAGGATGAACCCTGGGCGCCCTCCCAAGACTATGGTCAACACGCTCCTAGAAGATAGCATCGCAGCTAATGTAGATGAACTGAACACACCGATGAGGGAGAGGGAGAAGTGGAGAGTCCGTCATCGTGCCCACACCGGCCCCCTAGGCCTGACTCTACGTAGTAGTAGTGTCCATGGGGACTTGTCAACCCTCATGCATTCCTTGACATCTAATATGGCCTTCTTAATATTGACTTACTCCAGAATATCAGCATGAACCCCTCTATGTTCTTGGTGCATAGAGATGAGGTGTATTCATTTAGGACCTCACTCAGAGAGCTATATAGAGATTATTGCTTTGGTTCCTCTTTCCCTGGCTAGCTTCTTGCTCCATATACAGATTCGCTAGAGATTCTCCTTGATCTTACCTGCCAAGGCTATGTCATGGCCCCTTTATGTCATCCTAATTTCTTTCTTAGGTTTTCTCCCACATATTCTATATTGCTCTAGAGATTCCCTTGAATCAGATCATCTATACCTGCCATACATTTCCTTCTTTTTCCTGATCAAACCTTCAATATCTTTTTCATCCATAGTTCCAAAATTTTGCCACCTTTGCCTTGCAGTTACCATAACATGCTGGCCCTAAAATCTTATCAAATCTCTCTTAAAAGGCTGACACTTGCCAGCTGTTGTTTTATCCTACCAATAGCACAAGTCCAGCAAAAAGCATAAAACCAACAATTCAAGCTGGAGACACAAGAGAAAAGCATGTGCTGGAAATCTAGAGTAGCACACACAAAATGCTGGAGGAACTCAGCCAGTCAGGCAGGGAAAGGAACAGCTGGTGTTTTAGGCCGAGACCCTTCAGCAGGACTGACAGAAGTCAGAATTTAAGGGTGTTGGAGGGGGGAGGGGTGGAATGGCAATTGTTGGCAGGTGATAAGTTGTCTTCTTCCTTTCCTTGTCTTATGGCGGTTGGCAACCAGTTTTCAAATTTGCTGGTGAACGCAGCAGGCCAGGCAGCATCTCTTGGAAGAGGTACAGTCGACGTTTCGGGCCGAGACCCTTCGTCCTAGAGATGCTGCCTGGCCTGCTGCATTCACCAGCAAATTTGATGTGTGTTGCTTGAATTTCCAGCATCTGCAGAATTCCTCGTGTGAACCAATTTTCATTGCATTACCGCCACCTGCTCGACTTGTGGTGTTCCAACCAAGTATGTCCTGGAGTTCTGTACTTTAGACAATCTAGTTCAGCCTGCAGTTCTCTATTAGCATCACAGTGTAGTTGCAATTCCTCGTGAATGCTTAATGCACTCATTAGATAATGCTGCAAACTGCTATTCTTCCCTAACTTTGTCACATGTTTTCGTGTAGTTGCATTACCTCAATTACATTGATTTCATCTACACCACTTGTAAGACTAAAATTGTCTCGTTAAAGAGTAGTAATTATCGCAGGTTATACTTTTAAAATTGCTGTTTTTCCAAGTCTATCTGCTTTTTTGTGTTTTCCTTTTCTTGGATTGTGGCCTGCAGTTGTTTACTGAGACCTCAGAGTTCTTCTTCATTTGCTTCCATGTTTTCATTTTATAATCTGAATGTAGGTAATTCACTTTGCAACAAATTCCTTTTCCTTTTGTATCCTTGTAATAATTTCCTCCATTTTCCAATCTCTTTCCAACTCACCGTTGTTCTTGTCGGGTATTTCTTTGTTGTTGGAATTCTGCACATTTACCCTGTGCTTCAACCATAAAATCTGAGGATTTTCCTTAAGTTCTGGAACATTTCTTAAATTCTTGACCATTCGCAATAAATATACTGCTATTAAGATTCCATCTCCCCTGCCTGTGAACTGTTGGATCCTCCATTCAGCGTTTCTTTGACTTCTTCCCACATAATCCCTTTAATACCAAGATACTTTTCTGCAGACTTGACGATAATTTTAATTTTCTCAGTTCTTTTGCTTGTTTGCGCTGAACAATTAATTGCATCCACCATAAAAAGCATGAACTCCTTTCTACTCATTAATAGTGTATCCTTATTTTTCATATTACAGCTCTCACAATTCACCAGTTTATTATTCCCTGTATTTGTTTGCTTGACAGCCTTTTTTATTAAACTCTTTCACTGCCTCTGCATAACTGATTCCTTGAGTTACTTTTACATATTGTATCTCAGCCACCTTCTTGCTATAAATGCACCTTCGATAAGCTGCGCTGTGTTCCTTGCCACAATTGCAGCATTTCAGCCTAGCTCGCGCTTCACATTTCCCATATTCATGTTTTCCAGTGCATCTCCCATATCTTTGTTTTCCTATGCAGACCGCCGCAATGTACCCGAATTTCTGACATTTATAGCATCTTAATGGCGGTGGTATATCTATTCTAACCGCATAACACATATACCCTAAGTAAACGTTAGTTGGCAATCTCTCTTCATCAAAGTTAATCAGTACCGATAAACTATCACACTTTAGTCCTGACGAAGGGTCTCGGCCTGAAACGTCGACTGTACCCCTTCCTAGAGATGCTGCCTGGCCTGCTGCGTTCACCAGCAACTTTGATGAGTATTACACTTTTTCCCGTTTCTTGTAACTTTCAAACGTTTGGCCTCAATAATTTTTGCTCCTTTTATGTTCTGTTTAATCTCATCCATAGTAACTTTTGTTGGTATCCCCGAAATAACTCCTCTAGTCACTTTCTATTGTTGGGTATTGAGCATTGTACTTCTTTGCCATTTATTTTACATAATCTTATCATTTTACCTGGCTGAGCACTATCCCGACAAATCACTAATAGCGATCCATTTCGTAAAATCTTTTCTCCTTTAATCTCGCCTATAATTTTGTTCAGCATCTTCGTCAAATGAATCGGGTTCCAATCACCAAATGACACCCCGTCTTCACTTAGTTTTATAATTGCTTTAATCTCATCTTCTTTCCATTGTTTTGCTGTCCTGCTTTGATCATCCGCTGACTCCTCAGAGTTTAATATCCCATAGCTCTGCTTTCTTTTCTTCCTCTTTCCCGCCGACCTCCATCTCTAGTTCACTTCCACTTTCGCCAGAAACTTCCTTCAACAGCTTGGCTCTTTCCTTGATGTTCTCTCTCTCCGCCATTTTCCAGTCACAACTCGACTCTCTCTTTCCACAACCACCAGCCACCGCACAAACCACAATCAGCCCTGCTCAGCAGTTCGCCAGGTGATAAGTCAATCCAGGTGAAGGGGATGATAGGTAGGTTGGGGTGGGGAGTGGGAATGATATGAGAAGCTGAGAGGTGATAGGTGGAAAAGGCAAAGGGGTGAAGGAGATGGAATCTGATAGGCTAGGACAGTGAGCCATATGATAAAGGGAAGGAGATGAGGAACCAGAGGAAAAAAGCTGAAGGTGATGGCAGTTCATGAGGGTAGGGTAGAGGAAAAGAGATGGGCAATGGGCCCAAGGGATAAGGAAAAACAAAGGGGAGGGGTGCAAAAGGGTGGGGTTATCAAAGTTAGAGAAATTGATACTGATGCTATTTTGTTCAAGACTACCAAGATGGATATGAAATGTTGTTCTTCTAATGTGTTTCTAACCTCAATTTGGCAAAAGAGGAGGCAGCAGACAGATATGTCAGTGTTGAAATGGGAAATGGAATTAAAATTGCTGGCCATTGGGTGATCCTGGCTGTTATGGTAGAAGAAGTGAGCGGTAAGGATGTCAGAAAAGACAGGCAGGTGATGGGGCAAATGTGTAGCCATTGGGATGAGTTGAAGTGCAATAAAGTTGCAGTGAAATCAAAGCAAAAAGTATCAAATACTGGTCTTAAGGTGTTGTACTTAAATGCACGCAGCATAAGGAATAAGGTGGATGATCTTGTCGTACAGCTACAGATTGGCAGGTATGATATTGTGGCCATCACTGAGACCTGGCTAAAGGATGCATGTCTCTGGGAGCTGAACGTCCAAGGATACACGGTGTATCGGAAGGATAGGAAGGTAGGCAGAGGGGGAAGGCGTGGCTTTATTGGTAAGAAATGATATTAAATCATTAGAAAGAGGTGATATAGGATCGGAAGGTGCAGAATCTTTATGGGTTGAGCTAAGGAATAGCAGGGGTAAAAAGACCCTGATGGCAGTTATTTATAGGCCTCCAAACAGCTGCAGGGATGTGGACTACAAATTACAACTGGAAATAGAAAAGGCTTGTCAGAAGGGCAGTGTTATGATAATTGTGGGGGATTTTAACATGCGAGTAGATTGGAAAAATCAGGTCGGCACTGGATCTCAAGAGAGAGAATTTGTAGAATGTCTGCGAGATGGCTTTTTAGAACAGCTTGTTGTTGAGCCCACTAGGGGATCGGCTGTACTGGATTGGGTATTGTGTAATGAACCGGAGGTGATTGGAGAGATTGAGGTGAAGGAACCCTGAGGAGGCAGTGATCATAACATGATTGAGTTCACTGTGAAATTAGAAAAAGAGAAGCCGAAATCTGATGTGTTGGTGTTTCAGTGGAGTAAAGGAAACTACAGTGGCATGAGAGAGGAACTGGCCAAAGTTGACTGGAAAGAGACACTGGCGGGAAAGACGGCAGAGCAGCAGTGGCTGGAGTTTATGCGAAAAATGAGGAATGTGCAAGTCAGGTATATTCCAAAAAAGAAGAAATTTTCGAGTGGAAAAAGGATGCAACCGTGGTTGACAAGAGAAGTCAAAGCCAAAGTTAAAGCTAAGGAGAAGGCATACAAGGAAGCAAAAATTAGTGGGAAGACAGAGGATTGGGAAGTTTTTAAAACCTTACAAAAGGAAACCAAGAAGGTCATTAGGAGAGAAAAGATTAACTATGAAAGGAAACTAGCAAATAATATCAAAGAGGATACTAAAAGCTTTTTCAAGTATATAAAGAGTAAAAGACAGGTGAGAGTAGATATAGGACCGATAGAAAATGATGCTGGAGAAATTGTAATGGGAGATGAGGAGATGGCAGAGGAACTGAACAAGTATTTTGCATCAGTCTTCACTGAGGAAGACAGCAGGATACCGGACACTCAAGGGTGGCAGGGAAGAGAAGTGTGCGCAGTCACAATTACGACAGAGAAAGTACTCAGGAAGCTGAATAGGCTAAAGGTCGATAAATCTCCTGGACCAGATGGAATGCACCTTCGTGTTCTGAAGGAAGTAGCTGTGGAGATTGCGGAGGCATTAGTGATGATCTTTCAAAAGTCGATAGATTCTGGCAAGGTTCCGGAAGACTGGAAGATTGCAAATGTCACTCCGCTATTTAAGAAGGGGGCAAGGAAGCAAAAAGGAAATTATAGACCTGTTAGCTTGACGTCGGTGGTTGGGAAGTTGTTGGAGTCAATTGTCAAGGATGAGGTTACAGAGTACCTGGAGGCATATGACAAGATAGGCAGAACTCAGCATGGATTCCTTAAAGGAAAATCCTGCCTGACAAACCTATTACAATGTGTTGAGGAAATTACCAGTAGGCTAGACAAGGGAGATGCAGTGGATGTTGTATATTTGGATTTTCAGAAGGCCTTTGACAAGGTGCCACACATGAGGCTACTTACAAGATAAGAACCCATGGAATTACAGGAAAGTTATATACGTGGATAGAGCGTTGGCTGATTGGCAGGAAACAGAGAGTGGGAATAAAGGGATCCTATTCTGGTTGGCTGCCAGTTACCAGTGGTGTTCCACAGGGATCAGTGTTGGGGCCGCTTCTTTTTACATTGTACATCAACGATCTGGATTATGAAATAGATGGCTTTGTGGCTAAGTTTGCTGACGATACGAAGATAGGTGGAGGGGCCGGTAGTGCTGAGGAAACGGAGAGTCTGCAGAGAGACTTGAATGGATTGGAAGAATGGGCAGAGAAGTGGCAAATGAAGTACAATGTTGGAAAGTGTAAGGTTATGCACTTTGGCAGAAAAAATAAACAGGCAGACTATTATTTAAATGGGGAAAGAATTCAAAGTTCTGAGATGCAACGGGACTTGGGAGTCCTCGTACAGGATTCCTTTAAAGTTAACCTCCAGGTTGAGTCAGTAGTGAAGAAGGCGAATGCAATGTTGGCATTCATTTCTAGAGGAATAGAGTATAGGAGCAGGGATGTGATGTTGAGGCTCTATAAGGCACTGGTGAGACCTCACTTGGAGTACTGTGGGCAGTTTTGGTCTCCTTATTTAAGAAAGGATGTACTGACGTTGGAGAGGGTACAGAGAAGATTCACGAGAATGATTCTGGGAATGAGAGGGTTAACATATGAGGAACGTTTGTCCGCTCTTGGACTGTATTCCTTGGAGTTTAGAAGAATGAGGGGAGACCTCATAGAAACATTTCGAATGTTAAAAGGCATGGACAGAGTGGATGTGGCAAAGTTGTTTCCCATGATGGGGAAGTCTAGTACGAGAGGGCATGACTTCAGGATTGAAGGCGCCCTTTCAGAACAGAAATGCGAAGAAATTTTTTAGTCAGAGGGTGGTGAATCTATGGAATTTGTTGCCACGGGCAGCAGTGGAGGCCAAGTCATTGGGCATATTTAAGGCAGAGATTGATAGGTATCTGAGTAGCCAGGGCATCAAAGGTTATGGTGAGAAGGCGGGGCAGTGGGACTAAATAGGATAAAATGGATCAGCTCATGATAAAATGGCGGAGCAGACTTGATGGGCCGAATGGCCTACTTCTGCTCCTTTGTCTTATGGTCTAAGAAGAAATTCCCTGATCTGTGTTTGGTTTCTTCAATGTACAGGAAGCTATACCAGGAGCACCAGATGGTAAATGATTGATCATTTCACATCTGTAGTGCCTGCTCCCCGACCCGAATGGCATTAGTCATAGTCATACTTTATTGATCCCAGGGGAAATTGGTTTTTGTTACAGTTGCACCATAAATAGTAAATAGTAATAGAACCATAAATAGTTAAATAGTAAAATGTAAATTATGCCGGTAAATTATGAAATAAGTCCAGGACCAGCCTATTAGTTCAGGGTGTCTGACCCTCCAAGGGAGGAGTTGTAAAGTTTGAGGGAGGCAGTGTAGTGGCAGGTGTAACAGTTAGTCTGGTTGCAGGGGTAAGTGTCTGGAGGTGGATCAGTGGAGAGGTAATGTAACAGTTCAAATTGTCTGGTTCCATCAGTCTTCACCATTCTCTCCAGAGAACATGGAGATGAGTTCTTAAGGGTTTAGCTGCCAGAGTAGGCATAAGTAAGTTCACTGGAAGGAAAGTCCATTTCATTTACACCAATCTCATTGCTCTCTGCAGTGTTAAAATAACGCAAATTGTACTATGCTTACGGAGGAGTTGTATCTCCATTCCTTCCATTGTGCTGTATGATACCACCGCAGTGGTAAATAATACTGATTCATTAGAAAGTCAAATTCGATTATCCATGGTGTACTGAAAGCATATAGAAGCAGGTTCCGCCACAACTTGTAACTTGATGACTTATGCTTTCTCTGCCTACACTGTCAAGGTGGAGCGTGGATATTTCTTTCAAAAAAAAACCTCCTGTTTTTTATTCCACAGATTCTTCCAGATGCTTCCGGTTGCTATGGGACCCGCTGCGGCGCGACACACGCTTTCTTGCACTTATTTTAAATCACGGAAATGATGTCATTAAGCCATGGTCGTTATTAAATGGCGGCGAGCGACGGCTGGGGTCGAATTTTAAATCGGGGAGTTTTTGCTGGATGGAGGTTGGTTCTTCGACGTGTACTAAAATTAATAAAGCATTGTGCGCGTAGGCTTCCTATAGATTGTTCTGTAAAAATTCTAGCGACACGTAGGCTAAACTGACTGTATTCCTTATGTTGAGGCGGCGTGTCCACGATGCTGTCCGGTGTGATGGTGTCTCTTGCAACAATAAAATCAAAGGAACGAATGATTTTAAACCCCCCCCCTCCCCCCGTTCTTAGCTTGACAGTGAAAGGAAGAATAGAGTAGAGAACGAGAGGATCAGTTCTGGGCCCGTGGTTAACTTGAGTGACTGGTGTTAGAAACGCTTCCAGTCTTAAGTTTACACGTAGATGTAAGTCTGATCTTGGTAAAGTGATTACACAGCTTCTCCCTTCTGTGACCCAACGTTTTGTTTCTAATACAGAATTTTTTTTTACGGTTTTTGGGAGAAGTGGATCTGTTACTCATTTTTATGCACACATTCTTTCTCTCACTCTCCTTTTTCTCCCTCTGTCCCTCTGAATATACCTCTTGCCCATCCTCTGGGTCCCCCCCCACCTTGTCTTTCTTCCCAGACCTCCTGTCCCATGATCCTCTTGTATCCCCTTTTGCCTATCACCTGTCCAGCTCTCGGCTCCATCCCTCCCCCTCCTGTCTTCTCCTATCATTTTGCATCTACCCCTCCCCCTCCAACTTTCAAATCCCTTACTCACTCTTCCTTCAGTTAGTCCTGACGAAGGGTCTCGGCCTGAAACGTCGACTGCACCTCTTCCTACAGATGCTGCTTGGCCTGCTGCGTTCACCAGCAACTTTGATGTATGTTGCTTGAATTTCCAGCATCTGCAGAATTCCTGTTGTTTGTGTGTAACATTTTCTTTGCTTTGGGTATGCATTCCCATTCTTGATCATCAACCCCTGCCTTGCTCTTTTTCTGAGCCTGTGCTTTATTTGTAAGCCCCTATTGATTTTCTAACAGCATTGAATTCCAAGTTCCAGCTCAGGCTATTTTGACCTTTGTGTTTCAAAAAAATCGTTGCATTAGTTGATCTACTGATTTGATTTCAGATATTTTAAATTCTCAGTATCAAAAAATAAATCTAATCTTTGTTTCATCTGTGCATACACTGAAAAGAAGTAAATTAAAATACCAATGCAAGCGAGAGTTAAGGTCGGGATTAATTTGTAATATTTCTTTCCCTGAAAATCATTCCATTGTGCTATTAATCCATTTGGTTATTCTTCCACATCATTTGCTATGAAATGTATAAGTGCTGACTGATGATATTTGACCAAGATTGTTGACTTTGCATGCTTCATATCCATATCAGTAAGAAAAAAATACTAGTGGGGAAGATAATAGTTTTTGTCCTTGTCCCTCCCCCTCCAAAAAAAAAGTAAACAGGTCAACAATTGGCAACAACAATGAAGAGGGAATGTTTAAGGCTTTGATGAAGGTCGATGTAAATCAGCTCTCTCCACAGATGCTACCTAATTTGAGTATCCCCAGAATTTTCTATTTTATTTTGTCAGCATATCAGCCTGCCATCAGTATTGCAGGACAAAATAGAGCTGTTTAGTCAAGTTGCTGAGAATGGAAGCTTTGATTAGTTAACTACCAAGACAGACAGATTTATGTTTATAAAGCTTTGTTTTTGAAAAATTCCTTGTATTTTGAAATTCCCAGAGTATAGACAAATGATAACATTGTTCCAAATAAAAAAAAGACATTTGGCAGGAAACTATAAGCCAGTTAGCATGACAGCCATTGGTGAAAATGTTTGGTAATAGCAGGATATTTGGATTTTCAAAAGCCTTTGGGTAGGGTTACACACATAAGAGCATGGGGTTAAGAGTGATACATTACTGTTCTGGAGGAGAGAAAGAGATTGACTCACTAACGGAAAGTTGTGAAAAATGGGTGATTTTTGGATTGGAGATCTATTTATAAAAGGTATGCCACAGGGATCACTGTAATCTCATTTATCAAAGCACCTTTCCATTCAACTATAGGAAACCAATAGCTGTTCTGTTAACTCCTTTCATCCTCACAAACCACCCTCCACATAAAGCAGCAATTTACCTGCATTCTGTGCCCACAACATGATCCCCATTACTTTGTAAAAACCAAGTAACCAATTGGGTGACCATATTGTAGAACACAAGGAAAAAAAATCACCAGCAGTATTTCCATAAGGCTGTGTCCTTAACACCTTTCCTTATCTTCACATAGTGCTTAACTCCTTTTAGATAAATATTTCAAATTGTGATTGATTTGTATGAAAGAAAATTGAGACTGAATTAATTGCATTTGAGGGGAAATATGTCCTTGTTTCTTGAAGGAATTGCCCTATGTTGTAATAAAATTTTAAGCTAAATGCCATTGAATCTGTTGTGTGAAAACATTCAATCTGTGGTTGATATTTTGTACATAAACTATTCAAATAACGAGAAACAGAAATTTATTTCTAGATATTTTTCCAGTAGATATGAGAAAGATGAAAAGAAAAGTGGCCAAGTTGAGTGGCTTTCGTCTAAGTCCAAATGAAGAAGCACTTTTGATAAAGGAAGAGCATGAGAGGCGAAGGAGGTTAAGAATAAAACAGGTATGATCAATTAGGGATGCCAATCTGTTAGAAATCACTAATCTTTTCAAATAAAATGGAGAATAATGGCAATATTTCTATATTTGGTCCTTTTTGTGATGCATTTTAGGGTTATTAAAAATAATAATTTTCTCTTTAAATGTATGTGTTTTGTATTTAATAAAGCTTGCAAGGATGGGACTGTGAAATCCAGATTTGAAATCAGCAGTAAAAACTGTCTTTAATGCTCTTATTCAACGTCTAAGGCCATTTTCAGTTAAGCCCGTTGTTGGCTCGTAGTTACCAGCTATGTGCTGTTGGATTCTATACTGGTTTGAAGGCTAGCCCCTTTTGTTGGTGTTGCCTTCCTGTGGTTGCTCCCAGGAAGACAAGCTGGGTAGCCTTTGCACTGTGTAATATTTGGAACTGCTGCAGGCTATTCTTGCAGAAACATGTCTCCGGGTCAACATCCATGTGCCATCATTCTACAGGCCATGATGCTCAGGGACTTGGGCTACATTATGTTAAAATATTTTTTGTAACTTTTTTCTGCCATCATAATTGTATTTACTATATGTGCTGTGTGTAACTGTTGGTTCTATGTTTAGTACCTTGGCCCCAGAGGAACGCTGTTTCATTTAACTGTGTTCATGTGTATGGTTAATTGACAACAAACTTGAAATAAAACTTATTTTGAATTTTAGCCTATGTGAAAAGATGCTTAGTGTTAATTTTGTGGCTGGTTATGGTACCAGATAAAAGCTTGATAATTGCAAGATTTCTGCATTTAAAGCTTGTAGCAGTTGTAGCACACACAAAATGCTGGAGGGATTCAGCAAGGGAGGCAGCATCTGTGGAAGGAAATTAAAGGTCTTCCCCTGAAATGTCAATTATTTATTCCCTGCCTGTGTGCCTTGCTCAAGATTTCCAGCATTTGCCAAATCTCTTGTTTTTGTAGCAGTTGTAAATGTATTTCCATTGTGCTTTTGTTTTGGGCTGGTTCTGAAGAAGTGAAAGAAAATATATAATTGAGAATTATCTTCTCTAGTGATCCAATGCAATAGTGTTCCAATGTACTATACCACTTAGCTTAATGGTCTTGGTTGTGTTTTCATGTAATGAACAGACATATATTGTGACTATAGCTAAAATGATTACCTTTTAAGCTGCTACATTATTTATGATGCAGGTCAGAGAACAGGAGCGTTTCATTGCTGAGCAGATCCGGGAAAAAGTAAAGCAGTGTCGTAATCAACAACTTGAGCAACTGGCAAATGAGTTGAAGGCTGAATGGCAATTGGCACAAGGCGAAAAAACAAAGTGTCTAGAGAAGTTGTATCTTAGTAGTTTAAAGGCAGTTGGTGAAGGCCACAGACAAGCTCAAGAAAATGTAAGTAACTTCCTTTGTCTTTTATTTAGAGCTAATTTCACAAGCAGTCTGCAGAAGTTGGTTTGACATTTTGGCATTTTCCAAATGCTGATGAATGACTGGTGAATGTGAATACATCCGGTGCATTAAGCAGTTATCTCAAATCAGAATAAATGGCTAAAGTCATGTGTTTCTTCCCTTAAGTAGTCGCAAATAAAAAGGTTTTGTCTTGTAAAGGAACCATTGGTTTATGAAAGCTTTATGCACGAGGACACGTTAACCTAAGTGTAGTGCTGCTTCCTGCTTTTTTGATATGGGACTTAAAATTTTAATCACTCCTCCTTGTGCTGACCTATCTCCAGAGACACACTCTTTTACTCCTCCCACATCTCAAAAATATGAATGCAAACATAAAGGCCTGGTTAGTAGGTTTGTAGAGAATACTAAAATAAGTCGTGATGTGAAGATGGTTATCAAGATTTACAGAGACAATTGGTGAAGTAGGCCGAAGAATGGAAAGTGAAGATTAATTGAGATTTGTGTGAGGTGTTGCAATTTGAGAAGACATGAAGGTAGGACTTTAAGAGTGAATAGTAAGGCCCAAGAAATATTGCAGACCAGAGAGAACTTTGAGTACAAGTACAATAGTTTCATGAAACTGCCATCGCAGTTAGACAGGGTGGTACAGAAGGCTTTTGGCATGCTAGCCTTCAATGGTCAGGGCACTGAGTGTAGAAATTGAGTTGTTATGTTGCAGTTATAAAAGATATTGATGAAGCTGCATTTGGAATGTCTTCAGTTTTGATCACCCTGCTTTAGGAAAAATATTAAAATGTAAAGTGTACAGAGGAGATTTACAAGGACGGTAAATTGGCTTGTTGCTGTCACATGTACTGAGATATAGTGTAAAACTTGTCTTGCATACCAATCAATAGTTTAATCATTCAGTAGTACCATTTAATATCAGAGAATGTATACAATATACAACCTAGAATTCTTGTTCTTTGCAGACATCCATGAAAACAGAAGTGTCCCAAAGAATGAGTGACAGTAAAAACGTTAGAACCCTAAAGCCCCCCTACTCCCTGCTCCACCCCCCACGCACAAGCAGCAGAAAAGCAATGACCCTTCCCTCCCCCACTTTAGCAAGAAAAAGCATCCGAACCCTCCACCTACCAATCAAGTAATAGCAAAGCCCCCAAGAAGGGCCATGATCTGCAGTACAACAAAAACTAATTGTTTATCTGACAATTTGACATACCACAGGCTCTCTCTCTCTCTCTCCCTAATAAAGGTTCAGAGTTGTCCCCCTTTCACAGTGAGGAGGGAGACCAACAACTCACTGATTTATGGTGTTAAAGCCTGCCATGTTGCTTTTTTTCCCACTGAGTTCTCTGACTCAAGAATTAGCAACAAACTCTTCCCTGACCAATGAGAGAAAGCGAATGAACATGCAATTTGCAGTGTACAGAGCCCCTGATAACTGATCTGATGTTCCGTTTTCTCCAGCGTTGCTTCTGTCGGCAGCACTGGCATAGAATTGGCTTGTCCCCAGGGCTGCAAAGCCTTGGAAGCCCAAAGGCGCCGATTGATGAAACAGCTGGTTGACGAGCCCCGGGAGCAGGTCCCACCGCTGCAAAGAACCAAAGTTTGAGCATTGCTGTAGGTCAGGGTCTTCAACAGAACCCCATCCACCTTGAAGAGAAAGATGAAAGACATTAAGCTATTTCTGCAGATAAGCTCAAAGGAGTTGCTGTCAAGTGCCATGCAAATCAATTAATTGCAACAGTGCATAGAGGTAATGCAGGGTAAAACAATGTCTGTAATTGTAACACATTATTCTGCAAAGTACAGTGTAGGTAGACAATCAGGTGCAAGGTGCAATCATAATGAGGTGGGATTGTGAGGTCAGGAGAACTAGGAACTGTTCAGTGTTATAACAGTGGGTGAGAAGATGTCCCAGAGTGGTATGTGCTTTCAGACTTTTGCATCTTCTGCCCAATGGGAGAGGAAAGAAGAGAATACCTGCAGTGAGAAATCTCTTTGATTATAATGGCTGCTTTACTGAGGAGCATGAAGTATAGATAGTGTCTATGGAGGGGAGGTCCAAAAACATTCTCCTGTTCTATTCCTGTAACTTTACAAATTATTTCCCTCAAGTATCTATTAATTTTTCTTTTCAACAAATTTATTGTCTGCACTTTTACCACCCTTCTAAGCAATGGGTTCCAAGTAATTACCACTTACTATATGGGGGAAAGGAAGATCTTTCCTCACGTTCCCTGACACTGTTTTGCTCAGAATCTGGAATCTCTAATCCCTTTATCATCAGCCAGTGGGAACAGCACTTCTTTGCCTACACTTGTCACTGACATATCACTTTCAAATCTCCCCTTTTTACTACAAGCTAAATAACCCCAGTTTCTCAACCTAACATTTTCATTCCCTCTTGAATTTTTTTGTTGTGTTCATGCCAGCATCTTTACCTTGATTTTAAGTAATGTGCTCTGCTGATCTGTCTCATCAGAAACATTCTGATGCCAGTAGAAACATTGCTGTTTTGCAGCTCTTGTAAAACTTGTCATCAGACTGGTCAAATGGTCATTTTCTTTCGCTATCTACCTAGCTGCGCATTGGCTTCCTTTATAATTTGTTGAACCTTACTTGCAAGTTTAGATGTGAGAGTGAGATACAGAGCGCATTAAACGAGATGCTGGAGGAACTTTGCAGGTTAGGCAACATTTGTGCAGGGAAATGATCCTTCATCTGTATTGAGAATGTTTGGGTCTTTAGGTTTATGATCCACATGAACTTCCTCATCTTTTTTTGATAACTTTAATCCAACAAAGCATTTTTTTTCTGCTCTCATTCAATCAACTGTGTAAATGCATCAATGCCAGTTTCTAAAACTGTTGTGCTACTAAGTTTCCATATTTTAGTCACTGGGGTATTTTATGTGATGCATTAGTAGCTTGCATTTAAGACTTGTACTCCAAGTCTCTTGACAAGCCACAGCACATTCGCAAGGTTAACATTTCATTCTCTTCACTCTGTCTGGTCACATATCTTAAATCTATTTTTCCCCCCAGAAAAATAAATTCTAATGTTTTTTTTTCTTGAGGGCCTACTCTTTAAGTTTATCTGAAACTTCCTAATTTCTATTCTTTCTACAATGATTGGTTTCAATACATATCACAGTCTTGGCTGTTACAAACCCCATTTCCAGAAAAATTGGGATATTTTCCAAAATGCAGTAAAAACAAAAATCTGTGATATGTTAATTCACGTGAACCTTTATTTAACTGACAAAAGTACAAAGAAAAGATTTTCAGTAGTTTTACTGACCAACTTAATTATATTTTGTAAACA
This sequence comes from Mobula hypostoma, assembly GCF_963921235.1. Classification (NCBI taxonomy): domain Eukaryota; kingdom Metazoa; phylum Chordata; class Chondrichthyes; order Myliobatiformes; family Myliobatidae; genus Mobula; species Mobula hypostoma. The sequence continues at coordinate 117,180,750 of NC_086103.1, read as the reverse complement.
TACACAAATTTAGAATTTGATAGCTGCAACACACTCAACAAAAGTTGGGACAGAGGCATGTTTACCATTGTGTTACATCACCTTTCCTTTTAATAACACTTCTTAATCGTTTTGGAACGAGGATACTAATTGTAGTAGATTTGCAATTGGAAATTTTGTCCATTCTTGCTTGATATAAGACTTCAGCTGCTCAACAGTCCGTGGTCTCCGTTGTCTGATTCTCCTCTTCATGATGCGCCATACATTTTCAACAGGAGATAGATCTGGACTGGCAGCAGGCCAGTCAAGCACATGCACCCTGTGTCTACAAAGCCACGCTGTTGTAGCCCGTGCAGAATGTGGTCTGGCATTGTCCTGCTGAAATAAGCATGGACGTCCCAGGAAGAGACGTCGCCTTGATGGCAACATATGTCTCTAAAATCCTAATATACGCCTCAGAGTCAATGGTACCTTCACATACATGCAGCTCACCCATGCCGTGGGCACTGATGCACCCCCATACCATCACAGATGCTGGCTTTTGCAGCTTTCGCTGACAACAATCTGGATGGTTGTTTTCATCTTTGGCATGGAGAACTCGACGCCCGTTTTTTCCAAAAACTAGCTGAAATGTGGACTCATCTGACCACAGCACACGGTTCCACAGTCTTTCGGTCCATCTGAGATGAGCTCAGGCCCAGAGAACTCGCTGGTGTTTCTGCATAGAGTTGATGTATGGCTTCCTTCTTGCGTAATATAGTTGCAAGTTGCATTTCTGGATGCAGCGACGGACTGCGTTGAGTGACAATGGTTTTCCAAAGTACTCCCGAGCCCAGGTGGCTATAATTGTCACAGTAGCATGACGGTTTCTTAGACAGTGCCGCCTGAGGGCTCAAAGATCATGCGCATTCAACAGTGGTTTCTGACCTTGCCCTTTACGCACTGAGATGTCTCTGAATTCTCTGAATCTTTTCACAATATTATGTACTGTAGATGTTGAAAGACCTAAATTCTCTGCAATCTTGCATTGAGAAATGTTACTTTTGAACTGACTAACAATTCTCTCTCGAATTTTGGCACAAAGGGGTGAGCCATGACCCATCCTTGCTTGCAAAGACTGAGCCTTTGATGGATGCTGCTTTTATACCCAGTCATGATACCTCACCTGCTACCAATTAGCCTGCTTAATGTGGAGTCTTCCAAACCGGTGTTACTTGAATATTCTGTGCACTTTGCAATCTTATTTTAACTCTGTCCCAACTTTTGTTGAGTGTGTTGCAGCCATCAAATTCTAAATTTGTGTATGTTTACAAAATATAATTAAATTGGTCAGTAAAACTATTGAAAATCTTTTCTTTGTACTTTTTTCAGTTAAATAAAGGTTCACGTGAATTAACATATCACAGATTTTTGTTTTTATTGCATTTTGGAAAATATCCCAACTTTTCTGGAAATGGGGTTTGTATTTATGCCTATCCAAAATCTTTCAACAGTATAGTAATGGATAGGTCATTTGGCTATGATGTTGTGTCAATTTATATTACATGTCCTTTTGTATCAATCATATCGCTTCATATTCATTGGTCTATCAAAAGCCATTTAAAATCAACCATACTGCCTGATTCCACGATCACCCCTAGTAGCCTATTCCAGATACCTGCCACTTTTGTACTTATCTTAGTAACTTTACTTTCTTATTATTAAAACCATATCCTCCATCTGCCACTTTTCTGCCCATGTCTGTAACTGATCTATATGCCTCTGTTTCTTTGTCCTTTACACTGTCCATAACCCCTCCAGTCTTGGTGTCATCTGTATACTTGCTATCATCTGATCTACATTTTCATCCAAATCATTGATGTATATAATAAACAACAAGGGCCCCTACACTGATCCTTTTGGAGCACCACTGGTCATGGGCCTCCAGCCAGAATATCAGGCTTTCACCCCTATTCTGATCTCTATGGCCAAGCTAGTCCTGAATTCAAACTCGCAATTCACCCTGGATCCCATTCATCTTTACTTTCTACCATGAGGGACGTTATCAAATGCCTTAAAGTCCATGTATAGTAGATATTATCCATTGCCTTATCCTCATCTAGTTCCTGTAATCACCTTCTCAAAAAACTTAAGTTTGTTAGGTGCGACTTGCCCCGCATAAAGCCACGCTGACTGTTGCTAAGCAGGCCATGCCTTTCCAATTGTGTATAAATCCTGTCCTTCACTGTCCTCTCTAGTAGCTTATCTGTCACTGCCCTGAGGCTCCCTGATTGATAATTACAGGTGTCCCCTGCTTTCCGAGTGTTCTCTTTACGACATTTCGCTTTTACGAAAGACCTACATTAGTACCTGTTTTCGTTAATCCTCGAAAGAGGATTTTCGCTCTTACAAAAAAATGCTCACTTTAAACTTGTGTTTACCCTGAGAAAGACTACCATGGCCATGAAGCCTTGCGTGGGCAGGTGTGTGCGCATGCATGATGTGTGAATGCGTGTATGTGTGCATGCGTGATGTGCGTGTACGTGCAAATGCATGATGTGCACATGCGTGTACGTGCCAATTTTTTTTTCGACAAATCGGTTTTGGCTCAAACTTTCCAATTCTGTTAAGTGAAACTACACTGCACGTATATTATTTCTACTTTATATAGGCTGTGTATTTATCATATCATTCCTGCTTTTACTACATGTTAGTGTTATTTTAGGTTTTATGTGCTATTTGGTATGATTTGGTAGGTTATTTTTTGGGTCTGGTAACGCTCAAAAAATTTTCCCTTATAAATTAATGGTAATTGCTTCTTCGCTTTACGCCATTCCGGTAACAAGCCTGCATTCTCTACATTCAGATAGCGGGGGAAACCTGTACCTGGATTATCTCTCCTTTCCTTGAAATAAGTAGCAACATTTGCTACTCTTCAGGCCTCTGGGACCTCGCCTTTGTCAGAGTTCAAGCAATCTCATCACTTGCTGCTTTCAATGTTCTGCGATTATGTGCTATCAGGACCTAGGAACTTGCACACCTTAATGCTTTTCAGAAGACCCTGCATTACCTCCTCCTCAATCTTAATGTGTCAATAATACCACTTTGCTTCTGTGTTGTACTTAATTTTTCTTCTCTCATTTGGTGATGTAATTCTTGTCTATTTGACTTCACTTTTTGGGACTGTGATGACATTGAATATACCATATGCAAACTCTTAAGCATAAGTCAAGACTATAAGCCCTATCTGATGTGTATCAATGAGTACCTTCACTTTAGGGAGATTGTACTGTATCAACCTATAATTCAAAGACTACATTTATCTTACTGTTCAGTTTCCACAGCAAAGTCTACCTGTCAATAAATCAAATCAAGTTTATTTAGCATTCAAACCATACATAGATGCCGCTAAACAAGACAGCTTTCCCTTTTGCCAAAGTGCAAGACATTCAAAATAGCAAACAAACATTCAAAATAGTGAGTACATTATTCAAAATAACGAGCAAAGAAGCACATTCACTCAAAAAGAACAGATAGTCCAAGACCCTGAGTAACAATGTCCAGCAATCAAGGGTGCATTCTCCTGGCGATGTGCAGGTGCATGCAATCCAGCCTGTCATTGCACTGCTCGTCTGTGGGAGGGCAGCACCGATGGGCAAGACTCGGCCCCAGCCGAGTGAAGATGCCATGCTGTAACACTTCTACATCTTTCACTTGGTTTGCAGCTGCAGGCAGGCCTGAGGCTTGAGACCTAGTCCCTGCTACAACTGAGGCTGCACAGCTCCCATGTCATCAGGCCCTCCACCAGACAAGGGTAACAGGCCTGCAGCAACGTGCATTATCACTGCCAACAGAATCTTGTGATTGCATGTGAAATGTCCGAGACAATCTCCCATGCTTGTAGTGCACCAACATTGATGCTTCTGAGTAACGGGCATCAACACTGTCTACAGCCAGGTCAGCTCCTCTTTACCCAAAGTGGCTTCTCTTTTCCCCACCCCCACCAACATCCTGGCCAGCCCATTCAAAATAATCACTATTTTGAATGGTGTGTACCCCTTCAGTACCAAGGAGGGGATACTTCCAGCTCATGGTGGGTTTAAAACAGTTTATTTTGTGTTTAGTGATCCACATTTAATTTGGATTAATAATTCTTGACATAGATTGAAAGCTCACAGAGGATTGTGAACTTGCAAAATCTTTCTAACCTGCAAAGGATTTCTTGCTTAGAAAGGATACTCAAGCTTCAAGAAATTTCCAAACGTATGTTTTTATTTTAGTTTATCAAGTTACTTATCAAGTTGCAGACGAATTAATTGTCCTCAGAAACTGAAGACTGAGGAATAAATTCTGTCTTCTCTGTCATTCAATTTTTTTTATCATTCTTAAAATTCTAACTGCTTTCTAACATTTATACATATTTTTCTACCAGGAAGATATCGTCTGTATATGATGGTTTTCAGTTATATTCTTAATTAAAATTAATTTCTTAATCTTCATCTTTGGTTTTTGTATATTATTGATTCTCACCACAGAGAATGTATGTCTTCCTCTATTTTTTTTCTTAAAATATATTTTCTTTGAAGGAGCCAGACTTGAAAATTCAATCAAAACAGGCAGCAGTTAACAGAGAAAAGGCTGAGAAAAGACATAGAGAAGCATTAAGGGAGTTGAAGCAGCAAAGAGAAAAAGAACATGAAGTTCAAACCAGGTTTGCTTTTGCTTCTATAAATGCTGTGCATTAAAGTGTGCATTTCTGTCGACACTTTTCTTATGTGTATCAATCTCAAATCTCAAATATTCTGACTAAAATCTTTTAAGATAATTAATGTACTGAATAATACAGTGATGTATCTCCACATACTTTTGACTTTTATATTTCTTTTGTGCTTTAGGATTGTGGTATGTATGTAAAGAGGTATGGGTGAGAATCCCAGAGCTCCAATCATTGAAATAATTGAAATAAATCATTGTAACACTTTTAGTAGAACATTTCTTGCTTTTCATATTTTTTAATATGGTTGGAATTAATGGTAATTCCATTGTACATCACTGCAGTGACGAGGCAGGGTTTTCAGCTAAGTTCAGCTCTTTGTAACTGTGCTTGTGTTTGGTTGGAACATTAACTTTTGTGCAATAATCTGCTAAATAAAGATGTAAATGTAAGATGCTGTGAATAAATTGAAACATTGTTCATGGTAGATTTGACTATTTCCAGTCTGCTGCAGTACAGAAAGGCTTATTAGGGAAGGAACCAGTATGTAAGAGAGGTTTGGACAGATTAATTTGGGGTGGTGGGGGTTTGCCATTTGAAGGTGATAGTCATTTTCATCTGCATGAAATCCTATGAGGAAATAATGGAGGTCCAGCAGATGAAAGTTGGCAAAAGCCATGAAGGAGCAGCTCAATGAGTCAAAGTGTAATTTTGTTTTACAAATAATGAAAATGATGATTTTGAGACAGGTAGTGCTGGCTTAGAAATGAACAGTAAGGACAAGATGGAAGCAGTGATCATTAATGTTTGGAAGTAAAGAAGGCATCCATCTACCTTAGGCAGAAATTTTGGTTATACTTTCCAGCAGCGTTCTGAGTAGGATACTAATGCCTATGCTGCTCTTAGCCTGTTTGTTAAGAATGTTACAGTTTGAAATCTGCAGCATTCACAGCCCTTGTTCAGGGTAGAATTTGAGGCAGGTGCTATCAAAGGTGTGTGCATGTTCACTTTCTCTCCCTAAACCCCCCCCCCCCATGAGTACATAAACTCTCTGTGTCTCTCATGTACTGTAATTCTACTAAATGATTTGTTAAACTGAAGTGATTAGACCCTCCCTTCCCCTCCCCATCATGCCTGAACTGCTGAAAAAGGAAAGAGATTTTATTTAGAGGTTCTGTGCGGAATAGGCCTTTCCGGTTCAATGAGTGCACCAGGCAGCAACCCACCTATTTAACCGTAGCCTAATCACAGGACAATTTACTATCACCAATCAACCCCCTAACATCTTTGGAATATGGGAGGAAGCTCAGACAGTATTGAGGAGAACTTACAACTCCTTACACATGAAATTGAACTTTGAATTCTGGAGTGCCGGAGACTTCCGGTAGAGCTCATGGAGTGAAGTCGTGCTCTTGACTTGCTCCATTACCTCTGAGTTTTTTTTCTTATGATCAGCTATATTTAACTAACCATTAAGGCATCGACTTTTACAATAATCTGAAACAAATTGGGCTTTTTGATATTTGGATGCTTTTAAGGTCTGCTATGTCCAAGAATGGAAAAAATGGGAAAGACGGCAAACCTCCGGTTAGACCGAAAGGTACCGATCTCCCTCTGACTGAACCACCGTTGACTCTGAAAGCTATATCGGATCTAATTCAAAGGGAAATTTCAACCTCTATAACGGAGCTGATTTGTGCGGAAATTTCAATTAATTTCCAGAAAATTGCGGATTCAATCGATAAAATGCAAACATCTATCATGGAACATCAGTCGGCTATATCTAATCTTCTAAAATCCACGCAACAAAATGAACTCAAGATGGAGAAAATTGAAGAAACAATTACTTCAATGAAGAAAAAACTGGACTTTCTGACTTTTAAAAACTCTGACTTAGAATCCAGAATGCGACGGCAGAATATTTGAATTATTGGTGTTCGTGAAGCTGTTGAATCTGACAAACCTATAAAGTTTTTTTTCTCAACTTTTAAAAGATGCATTTCCTACCGTATTTCCTGACCAACCACCGTTATTGGATCGGGCTCACAGAGTTCCATCATATTCGTCTAAGTCAGATAAACCTCGACATGTCATTTTACGTTTTCATTACTTTCAAGACAAGGAGAAACTGCTTCGATTTGTTCGATCTAAAGGTTATATTGATTTTTTGGATCTTCAGTTCTGATTCGTGGAGGACTTCAGCAAACAGATTCGGGATCACCGGGTTCGTTACAGATCTGTGATGTCGGAACTCTACAAGATGGATTTAAAACCAGTGCTGCTTTACCCTGCGCGTTTAAGGATTCGTACGCCTGACGGAGCCCTTCGTTTTTTTGAATCTCCATCGGATGCCCAGAGTTATCTGGATCAATTTTCACCTTCAACATCTTAATCGTAATTTTTAATTATCTCCGTTTGATCGGAGGTTGTGAATCTGTCGGGTTTAATTTTTGGTTGCTTTATATGGGCAGAAAATTTTATTTTTGATTATTTAATATGGTTACCAAACTTTCTTTCTAACTGTGTCATTCCTTTCTTTTTCCTTGGGGATTCTGGGTGGTTATTCCCTCAGCATCATTTCGTGTATTTCCTTTGAGGCCTTAAATTTCGTAGTCTTTAAATGTACTTTTTTCTGTAGGTTTTCCTAACTAGTTTTATATTAATAATTTTGTTTCTTTTTTTTAGTTATCATAGGGTCTGTGGTCTGTTACGGTTTTCTTTATATTTTCTGGCTTTTTCTCTGTTTTATATCGTGTTTGTCTTAACTGTTCTACTTTTTTTTTATTCTTTTACTGTTTTATAACTAGCTGATCTTTTTATATTTACACTTTTTAGTGAGCGTCTATCGGAAGTCATGGGGGTAGTTCTAGTGCTTCTTTCTGGCGGGACTGCTTTGGATTTAGCCTTGGGGTCATGGGGTGGGGGTGGTGGGAGGGGCTTCATGTTTTAGTTTTTTTCTTCTTGGGCTATTTACATTACTGAAGCATTGGTTGCGTTCTCCTACCCGTTATCTCTGGTTTGTTCTGTTCCCTTTCCTGGTTCGTGGGTCGAACCTATCATCAATCCTCTTTTTTGCGGGTTGACTTTAGGGTTTATGGAGTCTATTATTAATTTTGTCTCCTGGAATACTAATGGTCTTAATCATCCTATTAAAAGGAAAAAAGTTTTCAAAGTATTCCGGAGACTTAAAGCACATGTTCTATTTTTACAAGAGACCCATGTGCGGAGGGGGGGACAGACTATGTTTTTTTAAATTCTGGAAGGGACAACAGTTTCATTCCAATTCTAACGCTAAGATTCGAGGCGTCTCTATTTTTATAGACTCCTCAGTTACTTTTGTACAACATGATATTATCTCTGATCCGAATGGTAGACTTCTACTGGTTAGTGGTCTATTATTCAATAAAAAGGTAGTTTTGGTTAACGTTTATGCTCCCAATATGGACTGTCCGGAATTTTATAAATCATTATTTAGTCGGTTCCCGAATTTGAATGAGTTTTCATTGATCTGGGGCGGAGATCTTAATACTTGCTTATATCCAGTTTTGGACCGTTCGGCTCCTCTACGGACCTTACCCAATAAATCTGCAACTTTGATTAACTCATTCCTCTCTGATTCTGGGTCGACGGACATTTGGCGTTTTTTGCATCCTCAGGAAAAAGATTTTTCTTTTTTTTCACATGTTCACCATTCCTATTCAAGAATTGATTATTTTTTTATTGACTCTCGGCTTATCTCTTCAGTGATTAAATGTGATTATGATTCTATAACCATTTCGGATCATGCTCCACTTAAGCTTTCTATTAAAATTCAGGTCAATACACAAAATAGTAGATAATGGCGTCTTAATTCGTTGCTGCTTCAGGACTGGGATTTTGTTAACTTTATGAATGAACAGATTGATTTCTTTTTTACAATCAACTACACAGAGGATATTTCTGTGAACATTCTTTGGGATACTTTTAAAGCTTATATTCGTGGTCAGATTATCTCGTATTCTGCTTTGAGGAAGAAGTTGAAGCAGGAGGAGTTGGTAATTGTGGACAAGATTAAGGAAATTGATAAGAAATATGTTACAGCTCCCTCTGAGGAGCTGTATAAACAAAGAACTGAACTTCAAATGGAGCACAGCTTATTACTTTCGTCCTCGATTGTAAACCAATTAAAGAAAACAAGAAGTGAATTTTATGTACACAGTGACAAAGTTGGTAAACTGTTGGCTAACCAACTGAAGTCTAATTATACTAAATCTCAAATTAATCAGATTTATAATCAAAATGATCGACTGATATTTGATCATGTGGAGATCAATCAAACCTTCTTTGATTTTTATTCTTCCTTATATCAATCTGAGTCTTTATGAGACTCTAAATATATGAATGACTTTTTAGATAACCTAGATTTCCTTGAGATTTCACAGGATATGTCTTCTATGCTTGATACTCCCATTACTACTGATGAGATTAAGAATGTTATTTCCTCTATGAACCTGGGGAAAGCTCCTGGCCCTGATGGATTTACCGTGGAGTTTTATAAGTTTTTTGCACCTTCATTAATCCCTTGGTCTGTAGGATTTTGGAGGCTTCATTAAAACTTGGTAAACTTCCCGAATCCTTTTGTGGAGTGTCAATCTCTCTAATATTAAAGAAGGATAAAGATCCTGCTCAATGTGCATCTTATAGACCAATATCTTTATTAAATGTTGATTCTAAAATTTTTTCTAAATTATTAGCAAACAGATTAGAAAAAGTACTCCCTTTTATTACTTTGGAAGACCAAACGGGTTTTATTAAAGGTTGTTACTCTTTCTATAACATTCGCACACTGTTAAATATTGTTTATATCCCCTCACGAAATGTTCCTGAGTGTGTTATCTCTTTAGATGCTGAAAAAGCTTTTGATAGAGTAGAATGGCCTTACTTATTTAAGGTGCTTGAAATGTTTAATTTTAGCTTGAAATTTATATCCTGGATTAAACTTATATCATTCTCCTATGGCCTCGGTCCGTACCAACTCTTTAAGCTCACCTTTTTTCCCTCTTTTTTGAGGTACTCAACAAGGTTGTCCTCTTAGTCCTTTATTATTTGATATTGCATTAGAACCTCTTGCAATTGCCATTCGAGAATCTCCAAATATTATTGGGATAACTCGGGGCTTAAAGTCCCATAAAATATCACTCTATGCTGATGACTTACTTTTATTTCTAATCCTCAAAAATCTATCCCTGCTGCTTTAGATTTATTAGCACAATTTAGTCTTTTTTCAGGTTATAAATTAAACCTTAGTAAGAGTGAACTTTTTCCGATTAATAAACTTCCCTTGTGTCATAACTTTCCGTTTAAATTGATTAATAATTATTTCTCATATCTTGGGATTAAAATTACTTGTAAATACAAAGATTTATTTAAGACTAATTTTTTACCCTTAATTGATCATATTACTCAACTTTCATCTAAATGGTTTCCATTATATTTAACTTTGATTGGTCGTATTAATGCAGTTAAGATGTTTATTCTGCCAAAATTTTTATATATATTTCAGGCATTACCGATTTTTGTTCCAAAATCTTTTTTTGATAAAGTTGACTCTAAAATTTCTTCATTTATTTGGCAAAATAAAAACCCAAGATTGGGTAAAATACATTTACAGAAAGCCAAGAGAGATGGAGGTCTAGCATTGCCTAACTTTAGATTCTATTATTGGGCAATTAATATTCGACATATGAAATTTTGGTTACTTGACCAAGATACACTATCCATTCCTAAATGGGTCGTATTGGAATTACAATCTGCTCAGGGCTATGCACTTGGCTCTATTTTAGGTTCCTCTCTTCCTTTTGATTTGAAACGCCTCAAACTGGTCTCTAACCCGATAGTTAAATATACCTTGTGTATTTGGTTTCAATTCAGAAAATTTTTTGATCTCAACCAATTTGGGCTAGCAATCCCTATTTTAGGTAACATATTTTTTCCTCCCTCTTTCACGGATCGTGTGTTTCAAATTTGGAAGACTAAGGGTATTTCACGGTTTTTGGATTTATTTTTAGATGGTTCCCTTATGTCTTTTGAACAATTATCTAATAAATATAATTTACCAGGAATACATTTTTTTAGATATCTCCAAGTTAGAAATTTCCTAAGTACTATACTCTCTTCCTTTCCGATGCTATATCCTACATATATTTTAGATACTATAATTAACCTTAATCCATGTCAGAAAGGTGTAACGGCTATTATTTATAATATTATTATGAAACTTAGGAAAGCTCCATTTGATAGGTTAGGTCAGATTGGGAACAAGAATTGGGTTCTATTATTTCCGTGGATGACTGGGGGCAGATTTTACAGTTAGTCAATACTTCCTCTATCTGTGCTAAACATTCCCTAATTCAATTTAAAGTTGTTCATAGAGCACATATGTCCAAAGATAAATTAGCTTGTTTCTATTCTCATATTAATCCTTTTTGTGATAGATGTCCGGGGCAGATAGCCTCTTTAACTCATATGTTTTGGTCTTGTCCTACTCTGGAAACTTTTTGGAGAGACATTTTTAATATTATCTCAAAGGTATTGAATATAGATATCTCTCCTCATCCTATTACTGCTATCTTTGGATTACCTAAAATTTCCAGTAATCTTTCCCCTTCAGCCTGTAGAATGATTGCATTTCTTACTTTAATGGCGAAAAGATGTATCTTACAACATTGGAAAGAGCCTAATGCTCCAACTACCTTTTTTTGGTTTCCCAGACGATATTATGCTTAAATTTGGAGAAAATTAGAAGTAATCTTTATGATTCCTCACTTAAATTTGAACAGATCTGGAGATCTTTTATTCAATATTTTCATTTAATATAATTTTTTTTCTCTTTTGTTCCATATTTATATTCCCTTCTTGCCTTTTTTTTAAAACTGTTTTTATTGGAGGTCGGGTTTGAGGACGTGATTTTAAGTTCTTTAACTCTACCTGTTTCCAAGTTAGCCATTGCTTTGCTTTGCTTTTAGTTTAGTTGCACGGTGGGTTTTTTTTTGGGGTCTTTTTTTGGAGTTTTTTTTTCCTTTTCTCTATTCATTTATTTTTATATATAAATTAGTATACTATTATTTTACCATATTATTTTATGTTTAAATTGCACTGTTTGTATCAATTTTTTCTTCTGTATTAATACGTCCTGTAATTTCTAACAGTGTATTAGTGCCTTTATGGTTTACTCTTTGTATACTTATTCAATAAAAAGATTTAAAAAGAAAGAAAGAAAGAATTCTGGAGTGCCCCGAGCTGTAATAGCATTGTGCTAACCGCTACAGTATCGTGTCATGGTATCATAGAGATTAACGTAATGCTGGTACAGCACCAACAACTTAGGTTTAATTCCTGCCACTGTCTTTAAGAAGTTTGTATGTTCTCTTTGACCATGTGGCTTTCCTCCTGGTGCTCCAGTTTCATCCCACAGTCCAAAGACCTACAGTTACTAGGATAAATAATCATATGGGCGTAATTGGGTGGCATGTGCTCATTAGGTTGCAAGGGCCTTTTGACATTTGTATCTCGAAATAAACATTAGAATTTTTAACAGGGTGTTTTCAATGGAAATGGCTTTCTCTTGATCTTCCTGTCATCTTTAGTCATAAGCAAGTGTCTTTTGTCTTTTTTTAAACCAGCTTCTAGGGCACAGTATTTTCACACATATGTGGAGTCAAATGTGTGTATTGTAGTTCTTGCTGATTGGATTATCTACTCTGCTGATTTAGTTAACTTTTGGTATTTCACTTTGAAATGGGTTTAGAGTGTAACAATAATAAAAAAAAATGACCAATAATTAAAATATTTGTTCTGGAAAGAATTTTAAGTTTGATATATTATTAAACTATTTAAAAAAAAGACTTCTTCTGTGTTTGCATTTCAAAGACTTTCCTTTCTTTATTCAGGTATATCAAAACTCGCAAAAAAGCACTACTCATTGAGAAAAAAAGGGCAATAACAATTGCACACCTTCCACCACCTCCAACCAACCCCTTTGCTGTAAGTATTTTTTTCAAGTATTTTTCTTAATTAACTTAAAAATACAGTCCATTGTGAAGCAAATTTATTATCTTGCTATGTGAGAAGCATGTATTCAAATACAATCCATACCAAATTAAATCTGAAGTCACAATACTATTAGTTTTTTAAATGCTAGGTCCTGACAAACTGGATAGATTTGTCAGTACATATTGTAGGAGATTGTTGTTTTAAGAAAAATGGAGATGCAAACTGTTCCACTGGAAAATTGATTTTAAAAATGCCTAGTTTCAAATTTGCTTTTCTTGTGCTGATGATTGCAGAATTATCTAACACCATTCGAAATTTTTAACTCAACCTGTGTAGTAAAATTGAAATCATTTGTATTTTATCTTTTTTAAAAATTTAGCGCTCTGCATGTAATATCAATGGTGTTTACCCACTGAAAATGTGCTGACACCTTGTTTGCTTTTTCAAAGACTGATGACTGTAACAATTTAACAGAAAAAGTAGTTAGTTCTTTAATAGGAAGCTTCTAATTGTTAAATTTTCACATGTTATATTAAATATTTAACTTTAGAAGGTCTTTTACAGATAATATTATACAAGACCTTCTAATGTCCAGGGGAACTTGTATTTTGATGGATATGACTGTTGCATGACAATAAAACACATCAGTTCTTAAATTAGTTTCGAAGAATTGTTGAAAATGGGCTTGGATAGGGAGAATAAGAGCAGATGGATAATTGCAAGCAACATGACTAAAGTTTATGATTAAGATGACATCAGTTAACACCAACATTGACTTCTTGGCCTGCTTGGGTCAATTTGAATTTATTGCCATATACACAAATACAGTGAGCTACACAATGAAAATCTTGTTTGCAACAGCATCACAGGCATGTAGATTCAGAGAATCTTGTGTCTTTTTAAAAAAAAAATTAAATAAGGTTGTCTGAAACTGTACCTGCTCGTTAACTGATTTAATAGGGACTGTCTGCAAGTGATATTATAGTCTTTAAGAGACTGGAGCAAAGACATTTGAGGTAATTTGAACAGTATGATGCATGTTTTTGTAGATATCTAATTGCAATTGTATAATTATTTTCCTGAGGCACTTTTATAATAATTTTAAATTATAGGATCTAGAAGTTCCAAAATACCCAACAGTGAAGATGTATGATATTGACAGCTTCTCTGCCACACACTATCATCTGCCTGAGCCTTATGTGAACAGGGAAATGAACTCAAAACAGGTATCTAATATGTATACAAGTGAGTGTAATTTAATAGTAATTGAGAATATAAAGCTCTGCAGTTAAATATTTGGTCCATGTTGGTGCTTATGCTTACTTGAGCGTTCACCTTTCTTTAACTAATTCATTCAGTAGAAGCCATTATTCTGATCCTTTGTTCTTACTTGTTCATTCTGTAATTGTATCTTTTTCTTTGGTAGCAAACAACACACTCAGGGTAATGAGTTTTTAACCTGAGTTCTCTATTTGACTGCTTACTAGTAATCTATTAATTCTATCAAAAATTATTGTCTTTGAGAGATTGCCCTTGGTTTAATCCAGTCTTTTCAAGACAAATGAAACGAAGCCTATCCTACATTACTTTTTGGTCTAATCTTTAAACCCTCTCTGTTACTTCTATTGCCTTTCTTACCCCAGACGATTTAACCCCCCTGCAGCACATTTCTCATTCTTATCATTGCTGTGTGCCTGTAGAACATTTTGCTTTTCCTCAATAATTTAAATGCAATTTAAATAATTGGGTTGGGTGCAGAAAATTTATCCAAATGGCCCTGTGCATTCTTGTGTTGGTGAAAGTCTTCCATAACGTGTAAAAGCTCTGCAGCCAGTATTCCCTTTTCAGCTTCTGACAAAGGGGAAAACTGGGAACTGTGCTTTGCTTTCTGTTAAAATGACTGGTGATTTTAATAGTTACAGTATTCAGAAAGATATTACAGTTGAAGAAAATATTTTTGACCCTTACACTAAAATTATCATTGAAAAATAACATGCTTTCCCCTGTGTCTCTTCATTCACATCTGGAATTTCCATTGGGATCAGTGGATCACAATCCATGCCTGATCTGGAGTAGGATCAGAGTGGTGATAGGGGGAAATTGTAATAAGGCAGGAATGTGCTTAATGGACACAATAGAAGCACTGTCTCTCATCGAGTGGGTCCTGGACTTGATCATGTGAGTCTGGTATTTCTGTTCTATTTTCCTCATCGAAGCACCAAGCTTAGACAGAAAAAAAAACGTTTAAATGTTTCCTTTTCTGTCATTTCCTTATGCTGTTGTAATCTTGTCATTGAAAATGGTGGAGGACCTAAGCAGGCCAGGCAGCGTCTATGGAGGTAAATGAATTGGGCTGAGACCCTTTATTAGGACCGGAAAGGAAGGAGGCAAAAGCCAGAATAAAAAGATGGGGGGGTGGGTGGGATAGGGAGGGAGGGAGCATAAATTGGCAGGAAATAGATGAGGGAGAAGGTAGGTAAGTGGATGAATTGGAATGATACGATGATCACTTGCCTTAATGTTTCCCTTCATTTTTGTAATTTTTATTTGTATTATTTGTTGTTTCGTTCTTCATTACTATATCTGCCATTCGCTTTTTGTTATTAATACAATACCTTTGTTTCTTTTCCTCTCTTGCCAGTTTTAAATATATGGAGCTCTGCAATGTTTGTATATCATTCATGAAGCTTTTTAAATAGCAGTGCATCTGTACTATTTTTGTTGTCTTGCCTATAATTTGTTATCTGTTTTCTATAACATAAACATCATTGGATATAACCTGCTACTCAATATCCTAACTTTTTACCTGAACATAATTTCTCAGCTGGCAATGGAAATTTACTGTGTCATATGTGTTTTATTTGACTAAAGCAATCCCTTTCAATAGGTTAGTGCTCGACTGACTGCTGAAAAGGAAGAAAAGCGTTTAGAGGAATTGAAACAGGAGGCTGAGATGGAAAGACAAGAGCAGCTTGAGAAAGCTAGATTGAGAGGCAGTCGTGCTCTCCAATTAGTTCATTTGATGCAGGTAATTAAGACAGCCCCTTAAGTGAGGGAGCAAGTTTTGAATAATGTATTATCAATAAGTTTATTTCGAAAGATGTAATCTGACAGTTAAAAGGGTTGTATGGTATTCACACTGTATTGCGAATTATAAACTAGCATCTTGTGATCGATTGGGCACAAGATCCCTGATGTTAATCTTCAGTGACACTTGTGTAACTAAGTTGTATTTTACAAACCATTAGCAATGTAGTTATTTGATATGCAACTGGAAATTTAGACTCTGGTGTATAACTCTGGGCACTCAAAGCAAATTGTGGAGCCAAATGTGAAGTTGTATCACAGTTATACTGTATATTCTACTACTGAATAAGTAATTGCTGTTCTTCATGTTCATAGACCATAAACAAGGAGTGCTAGTAAATGTAATGCATAATTTAAAATTTTTGTCCAAATTAAATTTAATTTCAGTTTGATATCCCAGTTAAAAGAGATATAGGTGGGTATTGAAAACTTGCTGTAATTTACATTAGCCTCATTACTACATTTTTTTGCATAAGTAGTTGAAAAATATTGTTGCATTTCACAAATTTGTGATATTATTGAATAGTGTGAAGTGCATCAATATGTATTCAAAAGCATTTATTCATCTATTCTTGTAGGACAAAGAGAAACTGATCAAGGAGCTGGAACAAATGCAGCTTGCAGACTTGACCCATAGAAGGCAGGCAGTGTCTCAAATGCCACAGCAGCTGTTTGAACCACCATATAGACGAGTGGAGATAAACAAGGATCGGCAGAAAGAGATGGAAATTGCATTTGAGGATATGTATGCTGATGATAAAAGTAAGTTGAAGAATATTTAAGTATGGTTAGTTTGAAAGTTATTGCTGTGAAACAATTTAAAAAAATTATTGGGAATTTAGTGGAAAGATGTGAAATAAAGTTCTGGAAATTTTTGTGTATGAGCACTTGCATTCTACTCTTACTAAGAATTTGTAGACCTTTTTAAAAACAACTAAACATGACAATTTGAAAGGTGAAAGATGCAAATTTTATCAGATTAAGACAGGTGGACAGCTGTTACATTGTAAATTCATGGAGTTGGGATGGAGTGGGGGTCTGTAGGATGGATGAAAATTGCAAGGTGGTAAAGCAAAACTTGCATAACTTGAACTCTTGATTTTCTGGGTTTGAGGAACTGATGTGCAAAATTTGATCATGCAGTACCTTAGGAAGGTTACTTGGGGTGTTATTTTGATGCATATGAACTATTAATAATAGAAATAACTGTTTTGAAAATAAAATCATTCTGTGTAGGTGTCATTGGTAATCCTTGTATATTGTATTGAATTCTGTCTAAGTGTGTAATTTATAGTGGTTTATATTAGTGTGTACAACAGGACAGTCATTATAACATAGAAACACAATTGTATCAGCATGAATTAATCAGTCTGGTGAAAGAAGCTGTCCTGGAGCCTGTTGGTCCTGGCTTTTACGCTGTAGTACTGTTTCCCGGATGGTGG
This sequence comes from Mobula hypostoma, assembly GCF_963921235.1. Taxonomy (NCBI): domain Eukaryota; kingdom Metazoa; phylum Chordata; class Chondrichthyes; order Myliobatiformes; family Myliobatidae; genus Mobula; species Mobula hypostoma. The sequence continues at coordinate 117,163,518 of NC_086103.1, read as the reverse complement.
CAGCTGCAACAGTTTGTGATTGAGGTGACTTGGGTTCCCAGTGATCTTCGGGCCCTTTTTACACACCTGTCTTTGTAAATGTCCTGAATAGTGGGAAGTTCACATTTACAGATGTGCTGGACTGTCTGCAGAGTCCTGTGATTGAGGAAAGTACAGTTCCCATACCAGGCAGTGATGCAGCCAGTCAGGACGCTCTCAATTGTGCCCCTTTAGAAAGTTCTTAGGATTTGGGGGCCCATATCAAACTTCAACTGTCTGAGGTGAAAGAAGTGTTGTTGTGCCATTTCACCACACAGCTGGTATGCACAGACCACGTGAGATCCTTGGTGATATTTATGCCGAAGAACTTAAAGCTGTTACCCCTCTCAACCTCAGATCCATTGATGTCAGCAGGGGTTAGTCTGTCTCTATTCCTCCTGTAGTCCACGACCAGCTCCTTAGTTTTTGCGACATTGAGGGAGAGGTTGTTTTCTTGACACCACTGTGTCAGGATGATGACTTCTCTTGAGGCTGCCTCATTATTATTTGAGATTAGGCCAATCAGTGTAGTATCATCAGCAAATTTAGTTAGCACATTCGAGCTGTGGGTGGCGACACAGTTATGGGTGTATAGAGAGTAAAGGAGGGCACTTAGGACACAGCCCTGAGGGGAACCTATGATGCCCATTGTAAATTTGCTAAGTGCTCACTAAGCTACTGCAGCAGGCAGTTAGGCCATTGGACCATCCAGTTAGGAACATTTTTCTTTAAAGAATTTGTCTGTTAGTACAGTAACATGTAGAGTGGTGTGTGAAAGAGAAGATACTTAGTTCAATTATAGAAACCAATAAATGATTCTTGCATTTCCAAGCAACTTTGAACTTCTAATTGGCTGCATAAAAAAGCCTTGATATTTCTTGCTATCTGTCCCAACCCAAGCATAAGATCTACCTATTGACTGCAAGTTCAGTGTGTGCAGGATGCTGATATTTACAGTGGCATGCAAAAGTTTGGGCAACCCGGTCAAAATTTCTGTTACTGTGAATAGCTAAGCGAGTAAAAGGTGAACTGATTTCCAGAAGGCATAAAGTTAAAGATGACACATTTTTTTTTTGTAATTTATTTTTTATTGAATTTCATCATCAAACATTTCCATAAGATGTATTTCAGATACTGTACATGTATATCATATAATCATATTTGTCACAAATCTCCACATGATATTTATACACTTATAGCAAGGAGAGGAAAGAAAGAACAATCAAAAGAAGAAAGTTATGTACAGAGTAGGGAGTGATTTTTTTTTTACAGCGTATTCATTGACTTGTGAGAATAAAATCAGTCCTATGAGGTGTTATGTAGTTAAACCATTTTTTTTCTCGTATGAATCAAATTGTTCTAACTTATGATTAACAGATGCTGTTATCTTCTCCATTTTGGAAATGTCCATTGTAATTTCCATCCATACATTTAAAGTTGGGCTCTCCTGTGATAACCGTTTCCTGGTAAGGGTCCTTTTACCAGCCACCAGCAGTACATTCATTAAATATTTATCTCTTTTCAACCATTCTTGAGGTCTTACTTTCTAAGGGTATTTCACATTTAAAGATGTCTTGTAGGGCATTCAGTATCCCGCTCCAATAGTCTTTGATAACGGGGCATTCCCAGAAAATATGATAAGGCTTTGCATTTTGATTTCCACAATTTTTCCAGCAAGCAGGGGGGTTACTATCATAATGGGACTTCTGAGAGGGTATAATAAAATAACTTATCAGGTTTTTCCACCTGAACTCCCTCCATTTCTGTGAACTGGTACACTTCCAGTGATACCTCCAAATTATTGTCCAGTCTTCCACAGATATTATTATCCCTCCTTCCTTCTCCCATTTTGTTTTAATGTATGAAGTCGATTGTGTTTGAAGATTTGACAAACCCTTATAAACGCTTGAAATTATTCTACTACAGTTGTCTGAATTGTATGCTTTTCTAAATAGCTCTATCAGACATGTACTTGCCTTGGTTACATTTTTAACCGTCCTATTAACATACTGTCGCATCTGTAAATACCAGTAAAAGCCTTGTTTTTCTAATAAGTGTTTCTCTTTGAGCATTTCAAAACAACAGTGTTCCTTTCATTATATTGCAAATAGCTGTTATTCCTTTAGCTGTCCAGTCCTTAAATCTAGCAACCCGTTTATTCAGCATAAAATCCGAGTCATATGCACACCATTTAAGAATTGCAGTGTCTCTCTCTAGTTTATATTCTTTTATAATAGTTTTCCATATTTTAAGAGTCCATTTCGCCCACGGGTTGTCAGTATTATTTATGTAACTTCGTAAGTTGTTATCAGCCAAAATTGCCTGTATGGGGATGGAAAGTATCCTCTCCTCAATGTTTTTCCATTGAACGTCATATGATGGGTTGCACCAGCATATCACGGCTCTCAACTGTGCTGCAAAATAATAATCTCTCAGAGAAGATAGGCCCCATTCCTCCCCCCCCCCTTTTCCTTGGCTAATTGCAAAGTTTTGAGATGAACCCTAGGCCTTTTACCTTGCCATATATATCTTGATAGCATCTTGTTCCAATCATTGAATTGATTTTGGTTAATCTCTATTGGTAGGGTCTGAAAGAGATATAGTAGTCTGGGCAGTATATTCATTTTAATAGATTCATTCCTTGAACTGAGACCAAGAAAAGGAATTAGGTTCCATCTTGTTATATCTTCCTTAAATTTTTTTTATATATAGGCTGATAATTGCATTCTGATAATTTTGCCAAATCTTTTGGCATAATGATGCCCAAATATTTGACGGACTCTGTTTGTCATGCCCAAGGATATCTACTTTCAATTTCTCTTGGTAGGCTATAGTTATATGAAAGTAGTTGGGTTTTATCTATGTTGATCTCGTATCCTGAGAATTGGCCGTATTGTTCAAAGGATTGCATCAATTTAGGTAAAGAGTATGTTGGTTTTCCTATATGGGTCAAAATGTCATCCGCGTAACAGGCCAGTTTATGCTCTGTCCCGTTAATAGTAATTCCCCTGATATCTTCATTTTGTCTGATGTATTGAACTAATGGTTCCAGATATAATGCGAAGGGTAGTGGTGACCATGCACACCCCTGTCTCGTGCCCCTTTCTAGGGTAAAACTATTAGATAAATATCCACTGATTTTAATCCTGGCAGTAGGATTGTTGTATAGTGCCTGCATAGTTTTAATAATTGTGTCATGTAGACCAAATCTATGTAAAACTCTGTAAAGAAAATGCCAATTAACCGAATCAAATGCGTTTTCAGCATCTACGCTTATCACTATTGCTTCAATTTCATTTTTTTTATATGATCCATAATGTGAAGTGACCTTCGTATATTGTCTTGTGTTTGGCATTGTTGTATAAAACCTGTCTGATCATTATGTATCAGTGTGGGTAGAAACTCTTCTAATCATTTGGCCATGGTGGAGGTAAATAATCTATAGTCTACATTAAGAACGGATATTGGTCTAAATGATCCACATTCCATTTTATCCTTGCCTTCTTTCGGTATAGCTGAGATCATCGCCTCCTTCCAGCTGGGTGGCATTTGCGCCTTTCTTAGGGTCCAGTTCAGTGTGGGGAGTGAAATGGGAATTAACTCACTTCTGAATTCTTTATAGCTGTATATCTATCTGATCCTGGTGACTTGCTTAATTTAAGCCTACCAGTTGCAATTTTTAGTTCAGCTTCAATTATGTCAGCAGTCATCGTTCTATTTTGTTTTTTTGCTTAAAAGTGGGTAACTCTAAAGGATTCAGGAATGTGTCAATTTGCTTCCCCCTGGAACTTTGGAATATAGAGTTTTGTAAAACATTTCAAAAGCTTCTTGAATTTCATTTGGCTTATTTTTCTTATCACTTTTGTTCTTGGATCCCTTATTCTATGAAGTGTATTTTCTGCTATCTTTTTTTCAGTTTCCATGCCAGTATTTTCATAGATTTAGATCCACTTTCATAGTGTCTCTGTTTCAGAAACATAAATTTTTTTCTAATTTCTTGTGTAGCCAAACTATTAATTTCATTCCTAATTTTTAAATTTCCTCCAGTGTATCCTGTGCCAAATTGAATTTGTGTTTTTTTTTCTAGTTGCTTCAGCTTATTTTGTAATTCCTCTAATGTTTTATTCGTTTTTTTTTCCTTATATGAAGATATCACTATAATTTTCCCTCTTAAGACAGCCTTCAGAGTATCCCATAGACTGGGAGGTGAAACCTCTCCATTATCATAGAATTCTAAGTAAAGACCAATTTCTTTTTTAATTTGTTCCTTAAAATAGGGATCATTGAGTAGACTTGAATTGAGTTTCCAAATAGTATTCTTCGGTTGTAGGTCAAAAGCAACAGATAAATATATAGGTGCATGGTCACTTACGTCTATTGTCCCAATTTTACAGGTGATTATTTTGTCCCTATCTTTTCCAAATGTTATGAAATAGTCTATTCTTGTATATGCGGAATGGCGTGCCGAATAATGAGTGTAATCCCTTCTGTCGGGGAAAAGGTCCCTCCATATATCAATTAGACCAATATCCTCAAAAAAAGTGTTAACTTTCTTATGTAAGGACTTTGTTTCATAAGTTTTTCTATTGGAAAAGTCTGATTGTAATTGTAAATTTAGGTCTCCCCCGCATATCAAGAGACCTTCTGTTTCTGTTACCATAATATTAGTAATTTTCTGGAAGAAACTAATATCACTTCCTGGGGGTGCATATATATTCAATAAAGTAACTGGATTTCCATCTATAGTCCCCCTTACCAGAATATATCTGCCCTCCTTATCTCCCATTTCGAATACTTTTTCAAAGTTTAGCTTGCTTGAGATGAGAATCGCAACTCCTCTCCTATGTTCTGATTTATATGAGGAGAAAAACAAATTAGTGAAGCCCATTCTCTTTAATTTTCCATGCTCATTATCACTTAAATGAGTTTCCTGTAAATATACTACATGGGCTTGTTCTTTTTTCATTTTGGATAGATTTTTACTGTGCTTGACTGGATTCAACAGCCCATTGACATTAAAAGAAATTAATTGTCCTTAGCCATGTATATTTATCTGTTAGTATATCATTGAAATTTGCAGAATATAACTTAAACTTAAACTATCTACTCCCTGAACAAATAAGAGCCAAGAAACACAAATAATTTAAAAAAAGGTAACGAAGGTGTGATTCCAAGGCTGGGGTCTCTAGATGACCCTGGGTTGGGCTAGAAGAAATGTCTAGCCGTGGGGGATACCTGTGAGTTGAGGGCCCCCGTTGCAGTACCTATAAAAGTAAGTTTTTAAAAAAAACTATGTCCATTACACAGAAATGATTTCCCTGTGTATTCCTCCCATGTATATATTCTCATTTAGGTGGGGGGAAAAGGAATGAATAAATGAATTTTAAAAAAATTGAGTAATATAAAATCCACATTATAATACGTATTTCTTGAGATTGGTATATCACCGTCTATTTTGGCTTCCGTTTAGTTTATCAGCACTTTTAAAGTTAGCCAAACCTTTATTTATTTAGGTCTTTCATAGTCTTGTGTACCTCAGCAGTATTTGACTTCAATTGCCTCTGTTCCAAAGATCTAGTTTATCTGAATCTTTTTTTCACAGCAACATCCTCATAACTCACCTCCGTACTCCCTTAAGTACAATTACATCTTTGTTATAATGTGGTGATCAGAATGGTATGCAATACTCCTGTGGTCTGGCTGGTATTGTATGCAATTCTAGCATTACTTCCCTGTTCTTGTATTCTGTATGTCAGCAGATAAAGAAAAGCATACACACAGTTTATTAACCAGTTTATTGTCCTATCTTGCCACCTTTAAGTATGTGTGGATAATGACTGCAGGGACCTTCTACATGTACAGGTTTCCCCCGCCATCCGAAGGTAGAGCGTTCCTATGTAAGCTGGAATGTTGTAAAGCGCAGAAGCAATTACCATTTATTTATATGGGGAAAATTTGGGAGCGTTCGCAGACCCAAAAAATAACCTACCAAATCATGCCAAATAATATATAAAACCTAAAATAACAGTAACATATAGTAAAAGCAGGAATGATATGATAAATACACAGCCTATATAAAGTAGAAATACTTTTCTACAATCATTACCGCACTGTCCACTGTAGCGAAAATCTCACGCAGAAAAAAGTGCTCTCGGCAGAAACACTCTCTCCAGTAATCTTCATGCTATGAAGCTGCCAAAACATACCAAATAACGCGTAAAAATACACAGCCCAGATCAGAGGCCACAATTGCTACTGGGGTGGTGGGATACTGAGGTGTCATCTCATCGTCGTATGTTTCCATCAAGGCAGGCAGGTCATCTTCTATATCTACCTGCCTCAATGTTGAAGGTCGAGGTTCGTTGTCTGCTGTGGCTGATGTGGAAGGCTTGAAAAACAACAGTATGCTTGACTGCTTAGCCTCACGCATTTTTCTATCATACAGTTCTTTGTAAGCTCTCAAACCATCCTGCAAATATGCCCTAAACTTACGTACCCTTTCAAAATTAAAGTCGTACTTTTCTGCAATCATGGCAGCGAAAATCTCATGCAGTTGCTTCACGTTCAGTTCCTGGATGACTTCACTTTTAGTCCGTTCGCTACTGCATTTGGTTTCGATTGTTAGCCTTTCCTCTTCCAATTGCATCAGCTCTTCATCTATCAGTTCTTGGACATCGGATACCAAACCTCTTCAACATCATCTTCATCAACTTCCACAAGCCAAACTCACTTTGTCCTTACTTCGTTCACCGTGATCAAAATGCTTAATTATGTTTAGTTTTACGCTAAGTGTAACACCCTTACGAGCTTTTTTAGGCTTTTCTGATACCTTGGAACTCATCTTGTAAACAGATGCTCAAAATAAATCGACATAAAGCACAGATGCCCACAGGCACGTATTTAAGCAATGCCGGCTAGAATGCAGTTCCGGGGGAGGAGCTTGGCTGCTTGGGGCATGCACTGCCTTTTTCGTAACAGTGAAAACACCTTCTGTTAGCGAAAACAGGTAACTAATGTAGGTCTTTCGTAACAGCAAGGTGTTTTAAAGCAAACGTTCGAAAAGCGGGGGACACCAGCATTGATGTTGAGGACTGTGTACAGAGGGGAAAAAAAAAACAATTAACCTGGTATAGGACTACACTTGTATGTTTTTCATTTACAGTGTTTTGAAGAAGGTTTTTTATAATTAATAATTTGAGTTAGTGCAGTCTTGAAATTGCTGCATAGATTCAGTGTAATGGAATTTCCTGATCTAATTTCTTTCATCAGCAAGGCACATCCGACATCTTTTGAATAAACATTTGCTCTGCTTGGTCTCGTCAGTTTTGTTTATTACTATAATGAAGAATTTTGAGATCTTTTGCTCCATTTACGATGCTATATAAATAATTCAGAATACAAAGCCTTATAATTTTGGTACTGCCCTTGTTTTTGTATAACTTTGTGCCTTGTATGATGTGCAACTTTTGTTTGTTTCATAATTTTAGAAATAATGGACTTGTTTATAAGCCATAAAATCATTTTCTAAATCTTTCCTTTCAATATACTTTGTTGTTGAAAACCATTTCAGATATTTTGGCTGTATAGGTCTTTTAGTTTATTCACTTCAGTGCTCTAAATAGTTTGTGCTTTTTATCTCGTGCAAGGGTTGTCATGAATGATACTTTCTGTCTGTATGCAGATTCCAGGTCAAATGTTAAGTAATTTGTGACAGATTATTGTGATGTTTAGTAATTTTTCCTTTATTTTACTCAGAAATCAAAGGTGATGTGTTATTACGTCTTGAGCCTGAACCATTACCAGCCCCATCTGTTGAAACGCAGGATGAAGATTTAGATCTCTCTGTGGAACTGGAAGGATTTCAAGAGGAGCAATGTGCAAAAGGAGATCAAGAAGAATCTGAGATTAAACACTTTAGAAAAACAGAAGGTAATAAATCAAAGTTCAAAGTAAATTTGTTATCAGAGAACATGTATGTCACTATATACAACCCTGAGATTCATTTTCTTGCGGGCATACTCAGTAAATCCAAAAATTGGTGAAAAGTAAAAGAAAATCTGCAGATGCTGGAAATCCAAGCAACACAACACAAAATGCTGGAGGAGCTATCTATGGAAAAGAGTACAGTTGACATTAGGGTCTCGGCTTGAAACGTTATCTGTACTCTTTTCCATAGATGATGCCTGGTCTGCTGAGTTCCTGCAGCATTTTGTGTTGTTGCTTAGAATCAATGAAAGACTGTACTGCACCAGATCCTATTAATATGAATATTATCTCTAAAATACTTGAGTGAAATAATTTATAGTGTTCTGGCAGGGATTTTTGCCTGTGCCAAACACATTGTGACTTGCTGTATTAGATTTCTTCATACATATTTAGATGTTATTAAAAAATGGGTGCATTCAAAGGTGCTGGGAACGTTAGCTATAAAGAGTATAGCTTGGGCTGCATGGGACAGTGGTGAACAATAGGGCAAACATGATATATCCTAAACCAAAGTGAAACAACTTTGAGAATTAAAGGAAATTAATTCGTCTTAAATTAATGTCTCATCAATTAGAGGAATAGAAATCGTGAAAAGGAAAGTATAGGTTGAGTAGAAGTCAAAGGAATTAAAAAAAAATCTTGCATCACCTTGGAACTTGAAACAGATTCTATTCTGTCAATTAACTGCTCAGCAATTATTATCACGTAATTGAAATGTTTCTTATACTGCTAATTATTATTATTGGCATTCTGTGGAAAGGGTAATCAGCAGTTAATATGGAAGTACAGTAACTTAATGAAGATGTTGAGGGGATCATCCTGTTTTCACAAAGCTAATGCTGAAACAACACAAACTGATCAGCTTGTGTTGAAAAGCAAAAAAAAAAAAGGCTTTGGAAGTAGGAATTAAAAATTGGGATCTAGAGCAGCATCTGGATGACCTTTGGTGTTGGGGATCTGGAGCAGCAACTGGATGATCTTCGACTTATACGGGAGAGTGAGGATATAATTGGTCAAAGTTACAGGAAAGTAGTCACCCCAAAGCTGCAGGAGGCGAGTAGCTGGGTAACTGTCAGGAGAAATGGAAATACGGTTAGAGCAGCGCAAGCCTGTGGCCATTCCCCTCAAAAACAAGTATACTGCTTCAGATACTTTTGTGGGGGATGACTTCCCGAGAGAATGCCATGGCGACTGGGTTACAGGCACCAAGCATGGGTCCATGGTGCAGAAGGGAAAGAGGGAGACGAAAGGAACAGTAGTGAAAGGGGACTCTATAGTGAGGGGAATAGACAGGAGATTCTGTGGACATGAACGAGATACCCAGATGGTATGTTACCTCCCAAGTGCCAGGGTCAGGGATGTCTCAGATCATGTTCACAACATTTTGGAGAAGTGGGGGGAACAACCAGATGTCTTGGTACATATTGGTACCAATGACATAGGAAGGAAAAGAGAATTTAGAGAACAAGGGAGAAAGCTGAGGAGCAGGACCTCCTGGGTAGTAATTTCTGGATTGCTGCCTGTGCCATGCACCAGTGAGGGTAGAAACAGGATGATTTGGCAGGTAAATGCGTGGCTGAGAAGCTGGTGCAGGGGGTAGAGCTTCAGTTTCTTGGATAATTGGGATCTCTTCTGGGGAGGTATGACCTGCTCAAAAGTGACGGGTTGTACTGAACCCGACGGGGACTGTTTCTGGGAAAAATGAGGAAGGTGCAGGACATGCGTATTCCAAAAATGAAGTATTCAAATGGTAAAATAGTACAACTGTAGCTGACAAGGGAAGTCAAAGCTATTGTAAAAGCGAAAGAAAGGGCATGTAACAAAGTTAAAATTAGTGGAAAGATTGAGGATTGGGAAGAAGGGAAAAAATGAAATATGAAAGCAAGCTGGCAAATAATATCAAAGTGGATAGTAAAAGTTTTTTCAAGTATGTTAAAAATAAACAGAAATGAGAGTGCATATAGGACTGTTAGGAAATGAGGCCAGAGAAATAATAACGGGGGACAAGGAGATGGCCGATGAACTAAATGAGTATTTTGCCCCAGTCTTCACTGTGGAAGACAATAGCGATATGCCTGATGTTGTATGTGAAGGAAGAGAAGTGGGTGCAGTTACTGTTACAAGAGAGAAGGTGTTCAAAAAGCTAAAAGGCCGAAAGGCACATGCCACCTGGACCAGAAGAACTGCACCCTAGGGTTCTGAAAGAGGTAGTGTTAGAGATTGTGGTGGCATTAGAAATGATCTTTCAAAAATCATTGGACTCTGGCATGGTGCTAGAGGACTGGAAAATTTCAAATGTCACTCCACTCTTTAAGAAATGAGGAAGGCAGCAGAAAGGAAATTGTAGACCAGTTAGCTTGACCTCAGTGGTAGGGAAGATGTTGGAGTCAATTGATAAGGATGAGGTGGTGGAGTACTTGGTGACACACGACAAGATGGTACAAAGTCAGTGTGGTTTCCTTCAGGGAAAATCCTGCCTGACAAACATGATGGAATTCTTTGAGGAGATTACAAGTAGGATAGATAAAGGGGATGTAGTGGATGTTATATATTTGGACTTTAAGAAGGCCTTTGACAAGGTGCCACACATGAGGCTGCTTACCAAGTTAAGAGCCCATGGTAATACAAAAAAGTTACTAACATGGTTAGAGCATTGGCTGATTGGTAGGAGGCAGTGAGTGGGAATAAAAGGATCCTTTTCTGGTTGGCTGCCAGTGACTAGTGGTGCTCCGCAGGGCTTGGTGTTGGGACCACTTCTTTTTATGCTGTTATGTGAATGATTTAGGTGATGAAATAGATGGCTTTGTTGCCAAGATTGCAGATGATTGGGGGAGGGGCAGGTAGTGTTGAGGAAACAGGTAAGACGCAGAAGGACTTGGACAGATTAGGAGAATGGGTAAGAAAGTGGCAAATGAAATACAGTGTTGGAAAATGCATGGTTATGCACTTTGGTAGTAGAAATAAATGTGTGGACTATTTTCTAAACGGGGAGAAAATCCAGGAATCTGAGATGCAGAGGGACTTGGGAGTCCTTGTGCAGAGCACCCTGAAGGTTAATTGGCAGGTTGAGTAGGTGGTGAGGAAGGCAAATGCCATGTTAGCATTCATTTCAAGAGGTCTAGAATATAAGAGCAAAGATGTATTGCTGAGGCTTTATAAAGGCACTGGTGAGGCCTCACCTTGAGTATTGTGAACAGTTTTGGGCCCCTCATCTTAAAAGAAAAAAAAAGTTGTGCTGACGTTGGAGAGGTTCCAGAAGAGGTTCACAAGGATGATTCCATGAATGAAAGGGTTATCAAATGAGGAATGTTTGATGGCTCTGGGTCTGTACTGTCTGGAATTCAGAAGGATTGGGGGGGATCTCATTGAACCCTTTTGAATGTTGAAAGATACTGGACAGTGTAGATGTGGAAAGAATGTTTCCCATGATGCGTGAGTCTAGGACAAGAGGGCACAGTCTTGGGTAGAGGAGTGCCCTTTCAAACAGATGTGGAGAAATTTCTTCAGCCAAAGAGTGGTGAATTTGTTGTCACATGCAGCTGGTCGTTGAGTGTATTTAAGGCAGAGATTGATAAGTTCTTGATTGGACATGGCATTAAAAATTATGGGGAGAAGGCCATAAACTGGGCTTGAGGAAGAGGAGTAGAATAAAAAGGATTAGCCATGATTGAATGGTGGAGCAGACTCGATGGGCCAGATGGCCTGATTCTGCTCCGATGTCTTGTGGTCTATGAACAAAATTGCTGTGAAAACTCAGCAGGTCAGCTTTGTTAGAACTGAAGTAGAGCAAGTGAGTATCAAGTTGTAGGGTCTATGGGATAGGCATGAATAGGACAAAGGGGATATCTCTGATATGATGAGGCTAAGATTGCCCAAGGGTAAGCAGTAAACAGATCTGGTCAGTAAGTTATTGGGGGTACTTAGGGAGAGAAAATGTATTCCTTTGTTCAGAAAGCTGTGAAGTGATGCCATCTAGAGAGTTGGAACACAGAAATAAATGGAGAAGTTGTGAAATGCAAAGCTTTGGGACATCCAATCAGATGTGTTTGTGAGGGGGGAATAAAAGCTGAGCTGATACAACAAATGCATGACCTAACCTGTTCTGATATGGCCAGAAAATGTGAGTTACTGAAAGTTGTGGAATTTGATATAGAGCCTGATAGGCGCAACAGGTCCAGACAGAAAATGGGTACAGTTCTTATTTGGCTTTATCTGTATTGGAGGCAAGCAAGCATTTCCTGTATCTGCTGATCAGCCTTGCATAAGGGCAAGGGGGAATTTTATACCATTCCTATATACAAAACTGTTTCAGTTCATTAATATTTCTGAGATACCTTGCATGAACAACCCTCTTCAGTTCATGCTACAGCATCTCAATTGGATTAAGGTCTGTACTCTGACATTGCCATTCCAAAACACGAAGATTCTTCTTTTTAAACCACTGTTGTCAATTTACTTTTGTGTTTCGGATCATTATCTTGTTGCATCATTCAACTTTTATTATGATTCAGGTGATTGGACCATACCCTGACATTCTCCTGTAAAATGTCTTGATACAATTTTAAATTCATTGTTCCCTCAATGATTGCAAGCTGTCCAGACTCTGAGAGCAAAGCATCCTCAAATCATGATGCTCCTTGCAGCATATTTCACAGTTGGAATAAGGTTTTGGTGTTGGTGAGCGATGGCCTTTTTCCTCCAAACGTAGCGGTGTGCATTTCTGCCAAAAAGTTCAATTTTTGTCTCATCTGTCCACAGAACATTGTCCCAGAAACATTGTAGAACATCCAGGTGGTCTTTTGCAAACTTGAGAAGTGCAGCAATGTTTTTGTTCTTGGAGAGCAGTGGTTTTCCATTCTTGTTCAGTGCTTTTCTTGTAGTGGACATATGAACGGAGATTTTAGGAAGTTCTAGAGTCTTCTGCTGGTCTTTTGCTGTTGCTGTTGGGTTCTTTTTCACCTCTTTCACTATTCATTGATTGGAACACCTGACTCCAAATGGCTTTTGTAGCAGTTATTACCCCAGAAGTTCACATCCTTTTTGGAAAAAATAGTGATTGTTTAAATGATGTACTCAGTATTGATGAGAAGTAGTACAATTATTTGTGTGTTATTAGCTTAGGCAGATTGTGTTTGTCTATTATTGTGATAGATGAAGATCAGACCACATTTTATGAGTAACTAATGCAGAAAACCAGATGTTTGCAATGGGTTTGCAAACTTTTTCTTGCAACTTAATGTAGTAAAGAACAATGAACAGTACTAGTGTTATGATCATTTATTTCTTCCATGTGTGCGCATTCTTGTTTTGTACTCCAGTTATTATTTTTGGAACAATTTTTGCTTAATTTTCAGTACAGTAAGTGAATGGAATAGAAATTGGGATTTGTTTACACACTGTAACCAATTTTACACTTTTTTTTCCTCTCAAGTTTCACCATTAATTGTAACTGGTCAGCCCTCTGCAAGCCCTTCTAAAACTGCCTTGATGAAACTCCTTTCTAAGATAAGGAAGCAAAAAGACCATTGTATGACAAGATCTGAATCTAATAGTGTAAACGAAGAAGTGACCATTAACTCTGGTTCCATAACTGTTGAAGAATCCAAACAAACAACTTTGGCTGAATCTACGAGCAATGCAAATTTAAGTGAAGAATGGCCAGAAGTACGTTCAGTGCTCCCTGATAGTAATTGTAAGTCTTTTTTCAAAATCTCTTTTGAGATTTCATCTTCATCAAAACTTCCTTCTAATATGGCCTTCCAGAAGTTTTTGTATTTTGACATTGAATAGATTTGAATTGATGTAGATCCAAATCTAGGTTTGTTAGAATATAAATACCTTGAACAATAAAATGTTGATATTTTGTATGATTTAAGTTTTATATTCATTGAAGTGATGTGGGCATGAGAGGCTGAATAAATATTTAACTCCCCATTCCTAGTTGTCCTCGAAGGTGATGGTGAGTTGCCTTCTTAAACTGCTATGGTCCTTGGAACACTACAGCACTGAAGCAGGCCGAAGGACCTATGTAGTTTGTGCCAAACTATTAATCTGCTTAATCCCATTGATCTGCACCCAAACCATAGCCCAACATGTCCCTTTCATCCATGTACCTCTCCAAATTTCTCTTAATTATTGAAATCGACCGCTTGCACTGGCAGCTCATTCCACACTCTCAACACCCTCTCAGTGAAGAAGTTCCCCCTCATGTTCTCCTTAAACTTTTCACCTTTCACCCTTAACCCATGACTTCTAGTTGTAGTCTCACCCAACCTCAATGGAAAAAGCCTGCTTGCATTTATTCTACCTATACCCTCATAATTTTGTATACCTCTCTCAAATCTGTCAATCTTCTGCGTTCTGGGGAATAAAATCCTAAACTATTCACCCTTTCCCTGTAACTCAGATCCTCGAGCCATAGCAGCATCTTTGTAAAATTTCTTTGCAGTCTTTCAATCTTACTTGCATCTTTCTTGTAGGTAGGTGGCCAAAAGTGGACACTATGCCCCAAATTAGACCTCACTAATGTCTTATGCAATTTCAATATAACATCCAACTCCTTTACTCAACACATGAAGGCCAATGTGCCATAAGCTTTCTTTATGACCCTATTTATCTGTCACACTATTTTTAAGTAGTTATGGATCTATATTCCCACATTCCTCTGTTCTATCGCACTCTTCGCTGTCCTACCTCTTAGCGTGCAAGACCTAGCTTGGTTGGTCCTCCCAAAGTGCAACACTTCACACTATCTGCATAAAATTCCATCTGCCATTTTTCCACTTGGTCCATATCTCTCTGCAAGCTTTGATAGTCTTCCTGACTATCTACTACACCCCCAATCTTAGTGTCATCTCCAAACTTGCTGATCCAGTTTACAACATTATCATTCAGGTTGTTGATTTAGATGACAAACAACAATGGGCCCAGCACTGATCCTTGCGGCACACTACTAGTCACAGGCAACCATCTACTTTCACACTCTGGCTTCTTCCGTAAAGCCACTGTATAATCCAATTTACTACCTCGTCTTGAATGCCAAGTGAGTAAACCTTCCTGACCAACCTCCCATGTGGGACCTTGTCAAATGTCATGTTGAAGTCCATGTAGACAACATCCACTGCCTTCATCAACTTTCCTCTTAACTTGCTCGAAAAACTCTACAAGACTGGTTACCCACAACCTACCCGGCACAAAGCCATGCTGACTATCCCTTTCATGTCAAAATGAAAACAGATCTCTACAAAGTGATATAAATTAATTACAAATATGAAGCACAAAATAATTGATTGCATAAGTGTTCACCCGCCCCCATCCTTAATATGACACACCAAATCGTCACGACTGCAGCTAATTGTTTTTAGAAGTCACATAATTCATTAAATTGAGATCTGTTTTTGGAGACTGTGCAGTCAGTGTTTCAGTTGACTGTAGTAAAAATACAACTGTATCTGGAAGGTCCAACTGCTGGTGAGTCAGGATCCTGGCAAAAATGACACCATGAAGACAAAAGAACACTCCAAGCAACTCAGCAAAAAGGATATTGAAAAGCACAAGTCAGGAGATGGATAAAAGAAAATTTCCAAGTCACTGAATATCCCTCGGAGTACAATGAAGTCAGTCATTAAGAAATGGAAAAAATATGGCACAGCTGTAAATCTGCCTGGAGCAGGCTGTCCCAAAAGCTTCGTGACCATGCAAGAAGGTGACTAGTGAGGGAGGCCACCAACAGACCTATGACAACTCTGGAGGAGTTACAAGCTTCAGTGGCTGAGAAGGGAGAGACTGCACATACAACTGTTGCCCAGGTGCTTCACCAGTCACAGCTTTATGGGGAAAGTGACAAAGAGAAAGCCACTGTTGGGAGGGTTTAAAAAAAAACTCACGTGAATTCTTGGCTAGAGTTTGCCAGAAGGTATATGGGAGACTGAAGTCAGCTGGCAGAAGGTTTAATGGTCTGATGAAACCAAAATTGAGCTTTTTGGACTAAATTGAGCCATCGGACTAAATGCTGCGTTTGGTATAAGCCAAGCACCACACATCATCAAAAACACACCATCTCTACTGTGAAGCATGGTGGTGGTGGTATCATGCTGTGGAGATGCTTCACTGCTGCAGTCCCTGGATGCCTTGTGAAGGTAGGGGGCAAAATGAATGCAGCACAATACAGGGAAATCCTGGAGGAAAACTTGATGCAGTCTGTAAGAGAGCTGCGACTTGGGAGAAGATTTATTTTCCAACAAGACAATGACTCCAAGCATAAAGCCAAAGTTACACAGGAATGGTTTAAAAACAACAATGTTAATATCCTGGAATGGCCAAGTCAGAGTCTAGACCTCAATCCAATTGATAATTTGCTGCTGGACTTGAAAAGGGCTATTCATTCACAATCCTCATTCATTCTGTCAGCTTGAGCAGTTTTGTAATGAAGAATGGGGAAAAATTCCAGTGTGCAGATGTGCAAAGCTGCTAGTCCTATCCACACAGACTCAAGGCTGTAATTGCTGCCAAAAGTGCATCTTCTAAATTCTGTCTTGAAGGGGGTGAATACTTGTGCAATCATTTATTTTGCGTTTTATATTTGTAATTTTTTTTCCGTTGATCAGTGTCAAAAAAAAGCCAAATTAAATCCACTGTGATTCAATGTTGTAAAACAATAAAACATGAAAACTTGCAAAGGGGTTGAATACTTTTTATTGGCACTGTACTTGCTATGTACCTCCTTTTTCTTAACCAGGGCCTCAATTTCTTGACAACAAATGTTCCCTAAACCTGTTAACCTTGCCTTTTATTCTGACAGGAACATTTAGACTGTACAGTCTTGTTAGCTGTTCACTTTTGTTAGCCTGACACTTAACAGGTACAGCTTTGCCAGAAAACAACCTATCTCAATCCACACTTGCCAGGTCCTATCTGATGCCATAAAAGTTTGTTTTCTCCAATTTAGAATCTCCACCCAAGAATCAGACTTGTCCTTTTCCATAATTACCTTGAAACTAATGGCATTATGATCACTTGATATAAAATGTTCCCCTACACAAATTTCTGTCATCTGTCCTGTCTCATCTCCTAATAGGAGATATAGTATCACATTCTGTCGAGCTGGGACTTTTATGTACTGATCGAGGAATGTTTCCTGAGCACATTTGACAACCTTTTCCATCCAGCCCCTTACAGTATGGGAGTCCCAGTCAATATGCAGAAAGTTAAAATCACCTATCACAACCTTGTTTCTTGCAACAGTCTGCAATCTCTCTAGAAATTTGGTCCTCAAAATCCCATAGACTGTTAGGTGGTCTATAATAACGCATAACCTTTCATATTCCTGACATCTACCCATAAGCCTCACTAGATGAGCTCTGTAGTCTGTCCTGATTCAGCACTGCTGTGATATTTTCCCTAATTAGTAATGCCACCTCTCCCTCTTTCATCTCTTCCACTGTACCACGTCTAAAACAACAGAACCCTGGAATACTGAGCTGCTCCTGCCCCTTCTGCAACCAAGTCTCACTAGTCTGCTTCTCTTATGAAACTCCTTGCATTGAAATATACGCAGCTCAGAACATGCTCAACTTTTTGATTCCTGACATTGTATTGTATGTAGGCTTAACAATATCTTTTTCTGCAACCACTCCACAATCTGTTCTGGCGCTCTGGTTCCCCCTCCCCCACCGCAACTCAAGTTTAAATCCCCCCCACCCCCTGTGAAACGCCAACAAACCTTCCTGCTAGGAACCCCCTCCATTTCAGCTGCAAGCTTTCCCTTCTGTACAGGTCCCACCTTCCCTGGAAGAGAGCCCAATGATCTAAAAATCTGAAGCCCTCCTTCCTGCACCAATTCCTTAGCCATATTATCAAACTGTATGGTCTTCCTATTTCTGGCCTCATTAGTACATGGCACAGGTAGCAATCCAGAGGTTACATCCCTGGAGATCCTGTCCTTTAACTTGGCACCTAACTCTCTGAACTCACTTTGCAAGACCTTGTTACCCATCCTATATATGTTATTGGTATCAACATGGGCCGTCATCTCTGGCTGCTCATCCTCACAGTTAAGAATGCTGTGGACTTGATCTGAGATGTCCCTGACCCTGCCACCTGGGAAGCAGCAAACCATCTGGGAATCCCATTCTTCTTCTAAAAATCTTCTTTCTGTTCCCCTAACCAATGAATCCCGTATCACTACAGCTTGTCTCCTCTGCCCTCTTCCTTTCTGAGCTACAGAGCCAGACTCGCTGCCAGAGATCTGCTGACTGCAGTTTCTCCCTGGAAGGTCTTCCACCCAACAATATACAAAGTGGAAATAACAGG
The DNA here is from genome assembly GCF_963921235.1 of Mobula hypostoma. Classification (NCBI taxonomy): domain Eukaryota; kingdom Metazoa; phylum Chordata; class Chondrichthyes; order Myliobatiformes; family Myliobatidae; genus Mobula; species Mobula hypostoma. The sequence continues at coordinate 117,145,203 of NC_086103.1, read as the reverse complement.
AATTCTGCAGATGCTGGAAATTCAAGCAACACACATCAAAGTTGCTGGTGAACGCAGAGGCCGAGCAGCATCTGTAGGAAGAGGTGCAGTCGACGTTTCAGGCCGAGACCCTTCGTCAGGACATACGAATATACAAAATATACAAAGTGGTATACTTATTATTGAGGGGAACGACCACAAGGGTATTCTGCACTGGCTACCTATTCCTTTTCCCTCTCTTGACTGTCACCCAGGCACCTGCCTCTTGTAATTTATGGGTGACTACCTTTCTGTTACTCCCATCTTTTGCCTCTTCATTCTCTCATATGAACCAGGTGTGGGATATGATTGAAACATAATTTAAGTTCTTATGCACTCTTAGATCAAAGAGAAACTTCTGAAGAAACCATAGTAGCTGGAAATACTACTTTGTTCCATCCAAAGGAGCAAGCAAATAGAATTCGATCTGATGTTGACCGAGTAAAGCAGGTATGTTTGTGCAAACACAATATGAGCATTTGCTAAGTTCAAGGATTATATTTCTGTGCATTTTCTTTGTTCTATATCTCTTATCCTCAGAAAAGTAAAACTTATCTAGCTTCCTACAAAATAGCATTTAATACTGATGCATGCTGTACTATTTTGTGAGTGGATTTTTAATCTATCCAGTGTCCATTTTTTTTATAATAGTGCAGTGAATCATTTCATTAAATTTTAAGAATATAGGTTTATTCCTGAGTTCACTGTGTAGACTTGATTTTGTTGCTTATGAATATTAGCATGTCATTTCCAATTAATAAAACAAGAAACGTAAGAGTTAGGTGCAGGAGTAAGCCATCAAAGTCATGGCTGATCATGTACGTGAATGCCATTTTCTTGCACAATTGCCATATTTCTAGATGCACGTAATCAGAAATCAGTTGCGATCCGTTTAGGAATAAATTCAATGATTTTGTGAATTGTTCACCTGGGCAAGTCTCTAATATTCAAATACACTTGTAATGTAGCTGAGAAATTAGAGGAGGAAAGAAAAGCTGAAAGAAACCTTTGAGATCAATATTACATTGGGCAGTACTGCTGTTGGTAGTGTGTCTAAGCAGACATTTAACTACTATCCTGATATGCTATTGGTGAATCACATGGCTGTTGGGTCTTTTTAGTTTTGTAGGTTTTGTCTTTCCGAAGCCTTTGCAAAAGGGAACAGATTTCCCTTTCAGTAAATTACATCTGTTAATTCTTTCTGATTCATGAAGTAGTCTGTCTAATCTTATTTTTGGATTATTTTACTTCAGGGACGTTGAAATGAGATTAGAATTACTGTTTCTGGTGGAACATGAGACTAGAATTTATGCATGTTAGTGTGAACAGTGCATTGATAGCATCAGGTCTCGTATTGTTGGTGAAGATGTAATAAATAGACAGAATTAGACATACTTTATTGATCCCGAGGGAAATTGGGTTTTGTTACAGCTGCACCAACCAAGAATAGAACATAAATATAGCAATACAAAACCACAAACAATCAAACAACAATATGCAAACTATGCCAGATGGAAGTAAGTCCAGGACCAGCCCATTGGTTCAGTGTGTCTGACCCTTCACGGGAGGAGCTGCTTGTAGCAGCTCCTCCCGTGGAGAAGAAAACTCTTCTTGTAGGCACAAAGCTCCTAAATTACAGATTTGTGAAGGGCTTCTGCATTCTTTTTCTATCTTGCTGCATCATCCAATAAGGTTTTCTTGAAATTGATATAGGATAAAAGATTGGAAATTAAATTGTTTAAAATTTGGATACTTTTTTTTTGTTCATCAGTTGCATGACTTGGAGCAGCAGAAGCAAGAACAGTTGGCTTTGCTGTGGCAGTCTGAACATCAAAAGCATGACCTTGAAGCTAATTTGCGAATATCTCAGTTACAACAGCTGCAAGAAGCAACACAACTACAAGAAAGACTGATCAGTGATTCTGAAAAGCAAACCTGGCAGGAGAATGAACAGGTAGAACATTTTTTTTTGAGATATCAGGAGAAAAAAGGATTGAGAGTATTCTGCTATTCTCATTGAGATATTTAGAGCACCCATGCGTATGAATGCTGTAGCAAGTAAAGCATTTAACCTGAAACCTTATCTTGTCATTAAATAAACATTTTCATTATAGAACGTGAGAGGTAAACTTATCATCTGGCATGCATTTAGTATGGCATTTTATTTAAAAGCAAGCAACTAAATAGTTTGCTAATTCCAGATTGCTAATTATATTGTCCTTGTCTAACAGACAGGATGGTCATGTCGGGTTGAGGGCGAGGACTGCGGATAGGATGTGTATACTTCCATAACACCATGGTACAGGAAGCTATTCAAGTGTGAGGAGCAAAGAGAAATGTAGTATTTGTAGGGCTCAACATGGGAATAGTTACTGTGCCTTGCACCAAAGAGAGTAAATTGCTGTATTGTCTACACAATGCTAGCATTAAGGACATCTCTTCTGGACTAAAGAAGAGCTTGGAATAGGATGAGGGAGGATCCGGTGTTCATGGTCCATGTAGGCACTAAAGCCACAGGTACAATAAGGAAAGAGATTTTTCTGAAGGATTGTGAAGAGCTCAGGGCAAAATTGAAAAGCAGAGCCATAAGGGAAATAATCTCTGGATCATTGCCTTAACCATGTGCAAATTAGTAAAATGTAAATGGAGTTAGAGAACTAAATGTGGATTAAATGTGAATCAAAGCTTGATATGGATGTGTTGTCATGTTTAGGCTAGTTGCTGAAAATTGCTTGGTTTATTTTGTTCTTTGCAGTTGAAACATTCCAAGAGCATTGTGTCAAGTGAAGTTTCTCCAGAAGATGAAATCCATCAGTATCAACAGCACCTTATTGAGCAAAACAGGTGAAAAGCTCGGTGTAAATAAGTTGATGATTGTTGTAGTTATCGATTTATTGAAAACCATCTAAAGAAAGGTTGATAAAATAATACACAATGCAGTTCAGGCTTGGACTCGACAATTGTGCTGACATTTCAACACAGCAGCTATCTATCTGAGTTAGATCAAATCATGCGTATTTCACTGGGTGTGACCTAAAGTATTAATTTGTCTTTCCACAGATACATTCTGACTTGCTGACTATTTCCTGTGTTTGTTTTTATTTTAGATTTCTAACACCAGTTATTTTATGATTTTCATTTTTAAAACTTCAGTGGAATTGAAAAAAAGAAAAACATTCTATCATAATAATTATAATACAAGATGTAACAGTTATTTACAACTGAATTCTAAATGTTCTTCATGAGAGTAATGATATATTTTTACTTGGGAGCTTGCCTTTGGGTTTAAGTCAGTTTTCATTTTTTGTTTACATTTGTATCTTTTCTGTAAGAAAGCAATCAGTATTGTTGTATTAAAGCGTTATTTCACAAATCAATTTTATTTTAAGGTTACATAAAACAATAGTGGAAGAAACCAGGAAACAATTAAATGAATATCTGTTGGAAAAAGGATTGCCTTCTGATTCCACTTCTGCAAGCTGCCAGGTGCACAGTGAAAGCAAGAATCACCTTGATCTTTTAAGATCTGAAAGGCGTGGTTTTGAAGTAAATGGTGTGAAAGTATTAGAACCTTCCCTGACGATTTTAGATGCAGTTGAGTCAGAGCAAGTCCTGAGTCATGTGGGTTTAATGGAGGATGAATTGAAGTCCATACGTACACAACCAGGAACAACAGAAATTGCAGAGGAAAGATTGAAGCAGTCAATGTGTTCGATACCCTTGACAAAACCTATTGAAATACTAAAGAATCAGGAAAGAGTATCCGCCTCATCAGTGGATCTTTCTTTCCAGCAAGAACACTTAATAGGATTGCAGCAACAACTATGGAGGCAGAGGCAAGATCTTCTTGCCACACAGAAATTACAACAAGAATTCATTTGTAGACAAAACCAATTAATGGAACAGATGCAGCAACAGCAATATCAAGGCATGGAGAAGAAATGGACTGGAAATCAGGTAAATGTTGCTCATCTCAAAGTGGCTTCCACGTACAGAGTGAAGAATCTGATTGCAAAGCAAACTAATATATTTATGTAGGTAGGTGATTTATGACTTCCCAAGTGTGGGGCTTATACTAGGGTGTTTGGAGTAATGCATTAGAAACAAAAGTATAAATACTTAGCAGGACTTGTAGTGCATATGGAGAGAGAAAGTTAACATTTGGGATTGAATGTCACAACTGGGAAAAGTTGGAGTTAAACAGGATTTTATAAGTGCAGCTTAATATGGGGGAGTGTTAGAAGAGCAAAGATCTGAGAGCTGAAAGGCAGTACAAAGTAAATAAAATGACAAGGAGTGATAGGAAGGTCGTAATGAGCATAAGGTCAGTCAGAAAGTGGTATAAATTCAGATTTGTCGTGAATGTGTAGTGTGTTGTTAATGTTGGAAATTTCAAATAAACACTTCAAACTATATATTACCTGAAGCTGTTGAACTTGAAGCCAAGTCTGGAAGGTTGTAATGTATCTGGTCAGAAGATGTTCTTCCCTGAACTTGTGAGATTTGATGGAATTGTGTTGGGGCCAAACATAGAAATCAGAATGAGCTTGTCACATTTATGGATTATATTTTCAATTTAGTGCAAGTGCAGGAAATGGATCAGCTCTGCTTTTAGCTTCCAGCGCACCAAGCTCTCTTTCCATGAACAACAACAAATTAACTGTGGCACCGCATTCACTCAGCACAGTGTGAGCTGAACATTGGGAAGTGCGGTTGCAGATTGGGTAACAACTTTGTGGAAGACAGCACAGAGGAGATGGTCTAGTGGGGTAAATGACAGGAGTGATAGCATAATGTTTTCATGGGGAAACGATCAATCTGGAGGAGGTGGTATAATTGTAGAAAATTTGAAATGAAATTTTGGAATGCTAAATATCCAAAATTGTTGAACTCTGATTTCAAGATCGTACTTTGCCTAATTAAATGAATTGCTGTTCTTTGAGCTTATGTTACACTTCAATGGAGCAGTTTAGGAAGCCAATCAGCAAGTTTGATTCCAATCCTTTTAACTGTCTGTTCCACTATCACTTGAATGATGATACCTACCCACCCTCGCATTTGTGCAAACACTTCCTTGACATATTGTACTACTCCACTGAAACTAATTGTAAGCTAAAAGAGCAGCTCATTTTCAGCTCAATACGTTAGTTTTCTGGACTCAAAATTTCAATAAATTCAAGTAATCATTTTCAATACACACTCTGGATTTATTTCTGGTGAGTTCAGTTAATTATTTTGCATTCACTCTTTGCTGATCATTTGTTTCTGTTGCCAACTGCTCCCACATGTAGTTGTCACTGGTGAAGCATTTATTACCTATGTCTAATACTCTCAAATGTGCTGATGAGCTATCTTCAGGCACTTGTAATGTATGTCTGGATTTAAATCCAGCATTATTCAAGGACTGAATACGTTCCAAATAAAAATGATATGTGACTTGTGGACCTGCAGGCATTGATGTTCCCCTGTGTTTGCACTTTGTCCTCCTTGGTGGTAAAGGCTACGGGTATGATGAATGCTACCAAGATGGCCTAGTTTAGTAATTGCAGGTTACATTGCAGGTAGGGGGAGTCGATGGTTGAAGGTGCAGATATTTAGAGGAGTGGATGTGTGCCAGTCAAGTGGGTTGCTTTGTCTTTGCTGATGAGTATTTTGCATATTGGGACTGTACTCACCATGCAAGTGGAGTGTATACCATCATACCTCTGACTTGCATGGAAACATACAAAATAAGAGTGGTATTAAGCTATTTGAGCCTGCTCTGCAGTTGAATATAATCATCTATTCCTGTTTTCCAGATCTTTTGTTTTTAGAAATCTATGTACACTGTACCTCCTGCTTAAGTATATCCAAGGACTTGGTCTCCATTCCCTTCTATTGTTGAGAATTCTCCATTCACTGTTCTCTGGGTGAAAAAATTACTAATTAAAATCGTAATTGTGTTTACCCTAAAATACTCTGTGAATGTGACGGTTTGTCCCAGGCAACCTGACCAGGGAGGCATTCACCCCATATTCACCCCATTATTTGTCTGAGTGTTGTAAATTTCAATCGGATTCCCTCTTACACTTCTAAATTCTTAATGCAGCTTTAGTTGTCCAGATCGCTCTTCACATGGCATCTTGCAATCTCCTTGGCTATATACCTTCTGTGCGCACAATGCCACAAGTATGAATTTAGTGATTTTATTGTCTTTATTTTCAGTGACTGGTGTATTGGTAGGGGAAGGGGAGAAGTTTTTCCTGTTTTGTTTTCCCTACTGAAGTGGTAAAAAAAATCTGTACCGTCCTATTTTCTCTACCAAACTGAATAACTTTATATTTATCCACATTATACTGCACTTGCATGTATTTGCCCACAAATTCAACTTGCGTCAATCACCTTGAAGCTTCTTTGTGGTGTTCTTACAGATCACAATCCCACTCAGTTTTGTTCTGTGCTTTGTAGATGGTGGAAAAGCTTTAGAGGGACCGGAGATGAGTTGCTTACTACAGGATCCCATTTCTTAGACTTGCCCTAGTAGCCATAGTATTTGTGGGGTTTAGTTCACTTTCTGGTCACTAGGGTTGGAATGATTGTTGTCCAAGGGTGACAGCCATGTTCCTTTGTACAAAAACTTGAGTGCATTTATTTTGATGTCCTAGCCTTCTGCTTTATCATGGCTTCTTGCTGCTACATTCAACTGCCTTCATAGAAAGGTCATTGTGGTTTGCCCACAAATTGGGCATTGGTGAATGTTAGGAATTGAATTGAATTAGTATTTGCTGATGAGATGGATCTACTGGGGAGTTCAAAATGTACATATAATCATACAAATTAGGAGCAACGGTTGGTTATTTAATTTTCTCATTTAAAATAAAATATGGATTGTAATGTCAAATTTGTATTCCGGCCTACTCCTTGTAACTTTTCATCTTTTAAGAATGTTCAAAAACTCTGTATCTACTGCTCTTTGAGGAATAGAGTTCCCAAGTCTCACAATTAACTGAGAGGGAAAATTTCACCTTGTCTGTCTGAAGTGAGTAACTACTTATTTTAAACCATGACTCGTACTTCTTGATTCTCCTACATCTGCTCCACCTTGGCACTTTGTTTCAGTCTGTGCTGGTATTGGATTTGCTGAACTCTAAGATCTTAAACCCTATTCGATTATAGATGGCTATGGGTGCCCTCACTAAAAAGAGGTTATGGTTGTAGCCACCTACTCTTTAAAGGCTAGATGACTTCCTTGCTGATCTTCCAGTGCATTTAGCTGCAGTACCCACTATTTAAGTGGGTAGATTCTCCATTTCTACCAAGGAGATTCTTCCAGCTAACTGTAGCAGGCTGGGTTGTTCAGACCCAATTATTCAACACATTTTGCTATTTCTGAAAAGTTTTTTTTCAATTAGCGCATATGGTTGTATATTTAGTATTGTAATTCAGTTTGGATTTTTGTGTTTTTTAAAATAGCAGATCAAAGGGGTTAAAACGTGCTTGTTGAGGCATCACTTCTAAATGTTCTTCTTTCTAGTCTGGACACCTGGCCTTACAGGAGGTAATACCCGCAAGTGAAAATGTTAAGCAGCTTACTGTCATGCCGTACCAGATGTGCTCCTTTGAGAATTTTAATACTGGATCAACCAATAAGAATCCTGATTTCACCAACAAAGAGCAGGACCAAGGTCCAGCACCATCAGTTCAAATAAATGAAGCATTATTGCCTTTTTGGTATTATGATTTCAAAACAAAACAAGCTGGTAACTTTAACTATAAATTGTATAGCTGTATTTGTGTGTTTGAATTGTTTCTTTTTTTTTAATAATTAGATTTTAGACTGGAGACCCTTAAACAATAAATATGGAAGCTTTTATGAAGTTACCATTTCATCCATTATATTTGTCTGCTTTTAGTTAGTTTTGACTTTAAACATGCTAGGAAAAATGGCAGCTATTATTTTGTGGCTTTGAATTTGGTGCATTGTTAAATAATATAGTGAATCAATTTTCCTGCCTGCATGTATCCCAAGCCACCACATTAGACAGTCCCTCTGGGTTGAGATCAAATTATTTCCTTTTGAGTTTTGTTGATCATTTTGAAATGGCTGATGAGGCAAGTGTGGGAATTGCAGTCTGTTGTAGAGGTGGGGCAGGTGGGGATTAACATGGTGGGTGGCTGGGTAGAATCCTTATTCTTTTTATTAATAGACCAAAAATTCCTAGAAGTCAATGGGGATATTGCATTTATTTCAAGGGAGCTTTGAGCACATCCTTGAATCTTTTACTCTGTCCGCCTGGTAATTTCTTCCAGTCAGACTTGTGAACAACATGGCATGTCCAGTGTTTCTGGCAATGTAATTGGGGCCTCCATGGGATATTGGAGGCAGTGTGATGCAGCAGAGGAAGACTAGTAGAGGATCTGTGAAAAGTGGGTGTATGATTGTGAAAGAATTTGAGTATGGCCTCTGAGCATGTGCAACATTACTGCATGATGCATGTATTGGGGAGGGTTGTTTAAAATGATGGAGAAAATGCAAATTAAGCATCTGAACATTTTTGTCTAACAAATTTGATTTGAAAAAGTATTTATTAAATTATCCTACAGAATGTTCCAATGTTGAAGCTGTTATAAGAGAAACTCGATATTACAAGCGTTCTAAACCACCTGTAACTAAGACAAGGTTGGGGCTTTGTGGAGTAATTGAACAGCATGAATTAAGTTCCATTCAGGAGGTGGAATCACCTAAAAGTGACAGACTGTCTATGTATGGTAAGATTTTTTTTAAATTCCAGTCTTGTGATAATGGGGCATTACCACATTTTACAAGATGGATAGTATCTTTTAGAAGAAGGAATCACAGACTGACTTTTTGCGAAACATTATTTCCAAACGCTGGAATTTATCGGGCATAGCTAGTACAGCCCCGTCTCTCTACCAGAAACCCAAATTCAATCCTGACCTTTGGTGGCATCTATATGGAGTTTGCACATACTCCCTATGACCACATTAGCGTACATGGTTGTATATTTAGTATTGTAATTCAGTTTGGATTTTCGTGTTTTTTAAAATAGCAGATTAAAGGGGTTAAATGGGTGCTCCTAAAGATATTTGAGTAATAAGTTAATTTGCCCCTAGATGTTCCTTGGTGAGATGAATGGTAGAATTTGGAGGGAGCGAATAAAAATGTGAAGAGAATAAAGAAAATGGTGTTAATGTTTGATTAGTGTAAGTAGTTGGTGAATGATAGACTGTTTCCATATTGTATCTTTCTGATTGTTTTTTGGCATGTTGCTATACAATCAGAGTTTTCTATGGTTAACTTAAAGTATAATCTTGCTTTAGTATCATGCATTTGTGTATTATTTAATCTTAATTACTTTTGTATTGTGGCAATTTTGATTCCTTGTTTGTTAATGCACTCTCAATTACTGGCCAGTTGTATATCTGTGGTCCCAATTCCCCAACCAAGTAGAATAGATATAACTTTTAACCAAAGATCTGTTATGCTGCTGATTGTTTTCACCTTCTGATATAATCAAAGATTTGACCAACCATATTGAATTTAAATAAAACTCAGCTTTCAAATTAAAGTTAAAGTGCAGTTAAGTGATCAACCTTGAGGATAATGATCCCTTAGATGCAATCTTGAGCAGGAATTGTGAATAGGGGATAGTTAGTCTAAGTGTTGGGCACACTATTTTTAGCCAATTTTTTTGCACAAATGAGTGACGAATAAACAGCTTTAGCCAGGTGTTTTGTTAGCTCTGAATTGCTTGATAGTTTCAACAAATTAAGTTGGTAAGGCCTGAGACTGGCTAATTTTAGATACACAGCGAGGAGTTTAACTTGTTTCTTACACTTTTTTTGGGTGATAATTTGCTACTTGCCTTCTCTTTGGGTTCCTTTTTGGCTTGTTACAGTCATTAAAATGTACGCTTAAATGCTGCTTTACTTTTTTTGATTGCTTAATTTATGGCCTTAATTGAAGTAGTTTGCTCTTTGATAGATGACGGGATGACAAAGTCAAACGACTGCTATAAATCAGTAGCTAAAGAGTTAATACCAAGTATAATGGATCCTCCTCATTCCTCTGAAGTAATGGAATTGGATTTGTCCAACATGTCCACACACAGTAGTCAAAATTCTAGTGTGCCAAAAAGTACTGCAGAATCTATTCAAACAGGCAGAATGACTTGGCGAGAGAAGCTTAACTTGGAAACTGGCAGTCTTCCAGTGCAAGGTAAACAATTTTGTGTGAGTACTTGTATGTGTAATTAATTAAAACTCTAAGACTTTCAGGTAAAAGTTTTTGAGTTCCATTTCACCTCCTGTCCTACTCTTTCATTCTGTCCTTAAATTGTCAGATTTGCTGATCTGATACCTGGTTCTGTATGAGTAGGAAGTCTTTTATCCTACACTGGGTCCCTATCCACAAGCTTATTTTCTCTTGGTAACTCTAAATTGAATCAAAGTGTGTAATATTTAAGGTCAAGATGAATTTTAAACTTGGCAGTCACATCCCTGATTGGTCTCAATTCCATCTTCATAAACTTTATTTTTGCATTATCTGTCATTCTATTCTATTTTCCCCATACCACTTCTACTCTTACTAATATCCATATGTTTCTAATTCTGCAGTGTCCTTTTTTTCAGTAAAGCATTCTCATCATTCCTTTCACATTTGTCTGTGGTCTTGAACTCCCCATAATCTCCATTAACCATACTTCCCACTGGTGTTAACACTCTTCTAACTGTAGCTTCGTGATCATCTCCACTTCCCATCTTCTTATTTTGGATTCTTCCCCTTTCCTTTCCGGTCCTGATGAAGGCTCTTGGCCCAAAACGTTGACTGTTTATTCTTTTCCAAAGATACTGTCTGAACTGTTGAATTCCTCCGGCATTTTGTATGTGTTATTCTGGATTTCCAGCATGGCAGAATCTCTTGTGTTCGTGATGATCTAGGTTTTATTGTTCCACCATTGACGCAAGTACATCCAGCTGCCAAAGCTCTAACCTTTGGAATTCTGCCCCTGAAGCATCTTCGTTATCAATGTTTTTAGACTTCTGTGAAACAGATTTGATGTTTAGCTATGTGATTGCAAGCTGTTGATGTTATGATTTGGATTTCCTTATATACATTTTGATATTTTCATTGTTACACCGAACAAGTTTAATTTTGGAATTCATAATAAAAACTTAGAGCTCAGGAAATTATTACTTTTAAGTAGCCATTGTTATGTCACTTGCAGTAATCTTGTATTTTCAGTCACTCATTCACAGCATTCATTTTAAAGATTTTTAATTCATTTGGTATAACCTTTCTTGTGTTCAGCTAATTATCTCCTAATAAAGATTTCCTATTAAAGCATTCCAAAATTTATTTTTTAGGAATCAGAATATTTTTTATTTTGTACAATCCAATTTCATTATTCAAGTCTGTTAATTTAACTCTTAATTACCAGATTTACTGCTGTGTGGTGTCATACTATTGCCAAATCAAATAAGTTAGTAATCCAAATGAAAAATGTTAAACCTTCTTAAAGAAAAGAGACTTAAGTTATGGGAAGTGCATGTTTTAAAGGCCATGAAAAAGTTTTGAAATTATTGCGCCGCCTGAATGGGAACTAGACTTTATTCGAAGTTTATTTCATAGAAAATAGAATGCTACAGCATAGTAAAGGCCATTCAGTCACGATGTTGTACCGACTGTTTAACTTGCTGTAAGATCTCTCTAATCCTCTGCTCCAACATTGCCCTCCATTTTTCCATGTGCCTATCTAAGAGGTTATTAAATGCCCCTAATGTGTATGTCTCTTCCCATGGAATTTAAAATGCATGGATGAAATGGTGAAATTGAACTTTTTCCTTGATTATTTGTCGGGGTCTTTTGATAACTTGTCCAATGATTATCACTGTGCTGCTAAACTATTGCGTAAACTTTATATACTTATTTTAAAAAATGAGTTTTCAATCTTGGAATAGAATCATTTAAGTTTCTAAATTTAGTTAGATGATAAACTTCAGTGCACAAGTACTTTGGAGATGGTGACCACATCTCCCTGACCTTTAGTATATACATGGACAAGGGTAGGAGACAGTATGAGGGAGGGCTAATTATGCTGGTATTAGGCACAAATTTGGAAGTGTAAATTGGTAACAGTTTCTCAGGTAAATGCATAGCAGAAATCTCAAGGTCTTTTAAGGGTTTGCATGGGGTTCTGGACAGGTTTGTCTCACTGAGATGGGGAAAGGATGGTAGGATGAAGGAGCCACAGTTGACAAGAGAGGTGGAGCATTAGGTTAAGAGGATCAAGGTTTAACTTTAGGTTTAAGAGGCATTAATTGGGCAGGGCTCTTGAACTGTAGGGTAGCAGGGACTTGGAGCTAGAAGGAAATGTGAGAAGGCCTTGGCGAGTAGGATTAAGAAAAACTCCAATGTACTTGAAGAATAGGAGAATGACTACTGTGAGGGAAGGATACTTGGGTAAAGGGGGAAATGCATCTGGAGGGAAAGGAGGTTGGGAGGTCCTCAGTAAATACTTCGCTGCATGTTGACCAGAGGGGGACTTTGACGAGTATGAGGTCAGTGTAGAATAGGCTAATGTGCTGAACTATCTTGAGTTTAAGAAACAGACAGTGTTGGAACTTATGGAAAAATATTAGGATGTCTAAATCCTTGGAGTTGGATGGGGTATACTCCAAGCTACTAAGGAAAGCGAAGAAAGAGATTTCTGGGGCATTGATGATGACCTATGTGTCCTCCCTGGCTCTCAGGCTCCCAGGAGTGGTACCAGACAATTGGAGGATGACAGATCTTGTTCTGTTGTACAAGAAACATCATGGGATAATCCTGGGAATTGTAGACTAGTGAGTCTTGTGTCAGTAATGGGCAATCTAATGAAGAGAATTCTTAAGAGCATTTGGCAAAGCATAACCTTATTGGGGATAGTCAACATGGCTTTGTGAGGGGCAAGTGGTGCCTCATGAACCTAACTACTTTTTTCAAGGAAATTACAAATGAAATTGAAGGTAGAGTGTTGGATATACTGTTCATGGATTTTAGTAAGAAGTTTGACAAAAATCCCTCTGGTAGGCTGATCCATCAAGTCATGAAGCGTGGAATCTATGTACGCTTGGCTGTGTGGAATTGGTTTGCCCACAGAAGGGACGAGTGGTTGTAGATCGATATATATTGCCTGGAGATCAGTGACTAGTGGTGTTCCACAGACATCTTTTCTGGAACCACTGCTCTTCATTTTGTTTTTTTCTCCCCCATTAAGTTTGAATATGACAAAGGTTTGAGGTGTTCTGGATAGTGTGAAAGGTTGTTGTAGGTTACTATAGGGTTGTAAATGGTGCAGAGAAGTGACAGATGAAGATCAATCCAGAAAAGTGTGAAGTGATGAACTTTTTGGAGATCAAACTTGAAGGCAGATTACAAGGTTAATTGGCCATATAGAGGGAGTGTGGGGTCCAAGTCCCTAGATCCCTCAGAGTTGTTGCACAAGTTGACAGGGTGGTTAAGAATGCTTACGATGTGCTGGCCTTCATTAGCCAGGGGACTGAGTTCAAGAGCCACAAGGTTATGTTGTAGCTCTATAAAACTCTGGTTCGATCACAGTAGGAGCAATGTGTTCAGTTATGTTCGCTTTATTATAAGAAGGATGTGGAAGCTTTGGAGAGGATATAATTGTACGATGCCAGGATTAGATAACAAGTCTTATAAGGAAAGGTTGAGCAAGCTAGTGCTTTTCTCTTTGGAGTGATGGAAAATAAGAAGTAACTTGGTGGAGATGTATAAGATTATGAGAGGCATAGATGATGTTCAGCCAGGATCTTTTTCTCTGTGGTGGCAACAGTCAATACCAGAGGACATCTGTTAAAGGTAAAGTGGAAGAAAGTTTAGGGGAGACGTCAGAGGTAGTTTTTTTTTAGATACACGGACAGGTGACAGGTGGTAGGTGATTGGAACACTGTTGGAGTGGTGGTAGAGGCTGATACAATAGGGACATTTAAAAGACAGATAGGCACATGGATGTAAGAAAAATGGAGGGTTATGGGCTGTGTAGGAGATGAGCATTAGATTGGTCATGGAATAGGTCCGTTTAGGTTGGCACAACACTGTGGGCCAAAGGGCCTGTATAATGCAGTATTCTATGATCTGTACTGTGTAGTAGAGCTGATAAAATAATATTGACGATCATGTTAGACCAAAAAGCATACTATTGTTTGCACTAGAACTATTCATTTATCATGTGTTTGGTTACAAATTGAGCCTCTTTGTAATGTCTTCAGCTTCTCTTTCAAAGTCACCAAGTTGTTTTGCCAAAATTGAAAGTGATGGGCTTGAATACAGTGACCCAGCTTCATGTAACATAAATAGTATGGTAAGTAATTACTTTACTATCCATATCATCACCACTTTGGAGTTTTGAAATTTGTTCTGGATATTTGTATTATTCTTTCTGACATAAAGCATACCAGAGTAATACTTGATGTTTGCTTAACTCTTAATAATTAGCAAATTGTAAATGAAAGCACAGAATGAGCTAATTTAATGAAGTTAATTTCTGTCCCTTTTTCTGTAATGCTGCAGAATGTTGTCTTTAAATGCAATAAATTAAGCTTTATTATGATTCTTATTTAAATTTTGCTTGAGAATGAACTCATGATGTTCGCTGTCAGATTTCTGCAGTAATATGTCAAAACGGAGCACGTTAAAAAAGCATGATAGTGACAGTTGCATTTATTACCTATTATTAGTAAGAAAGAAAGAAAAATTTAGTCTGAAAAGCAAGAGAATCTGCAGATGCTGGAAATCCAAAGTAACACACACAAAATGCTGGAGGTACTCAGCAGGTGGGGCAGCATCTATGGGAAGGAATAAACAGTCGACGCTTTGGGTGAAGATCCTTAATCGGGATCGGAAAAGAAGGGGGAAGAAGCCAGGATAACAGGGTGGGGGGGGGCGGGGAGGGGCAGAATTACAAGCTAGAAGGTGATAGTGAAAGCCAGGTAAATAGGGGAGGGGAGATGGTGAGAAAGTGGGAGGTGCTAGGTGGAAAAGGTAAAGGGCTGAAAAAGAAGGAATCTGTTAGAGGAGAGTGGACTGTGGCAAAAAGGAAGGAGGAGAAGCACTGAAGGGAGGGGGTAAGCAGATTAGGAGAAGAGGGGAGCCAGAGTGGGAAATGAAAGAAGAGGGAGGGGGAAAATTACCAAATGTTAGATAAATCAGTATTCATGCCATCAGGTTGGAGGTGACCCACAAAATGAGGGTTTGTTCCTCCAGTCTGAGAGTGGCCTCATCATGGCATAGAGGAGACCATGAACTGACATTGGAATGGGAATGGGGGTTGGAATTAAAATGGTAGACCATTGGAAATCCTGCTTGTTGCTGATGTAGTAAAGGTGCTCAACAAAGCAATGTCACAGTCTACATCGGGTTTCACCAATGTAGAAGGAACCCCCATTGGGAGCACGGGATACAGTAAACCACACCAACAGATTTGCAGGTGAAGTGTTGCATCACCTGGAAAGAGTGTTTGGGTTGTGAATGGAGGTAAGGGAGGATGTGAGTGAGCAGGAGTAGCACTTCCACTTGCAGGGCTAAGTGCTGACCCATGGACCTCTGCATCTAGCACATCATTCTCTGTAACTTCTACCACCTTCAACAGCCCTATGACCAAACACATCTTTACCACCACCCGCCCCCAGCCCAATCTCTGCTTTCTACAGAGATTGCTTTCTTTGTGATTCCCTTATCCATTCATCCCTCCCCACTAATCTCTCCTGGCACTTGTATGGCTATGAATGACTATAATCCTTGCAATTCTGTGCAGAGTTAGATTGGCTTAATGATCAATAAACTGGTTTCGTGCTTAGAATAATCATACATAATG
Source organism: Mobula hypostoma (assembly GCF_963921235.1). NCBI lineage: Eukaryota > Metazoa > Chordata > Chondrichthyes > Myliobatiformes > Myliobatidae > Mobula > Mobula hypostoma. The sequence goes on along the minus strand of NC_086103.1, from coordinate 117,129,307 downwards.
CTAGTTTGTAACAAAGATTGTGGTCCTAGAGTAATTTGAGAAAGGTCTCCTCTTGGACTGTGCACTGCTATGCCAGCAAGCTAGAGGAAATCCTGTCCTCCACTATTACTCCTATGGTAAAGTATTATCCTGTAGGGATGATATCCCGTGACTGTGAGGAGGGTCTGTCCACACTAAGGTGTGAGGCTCAAGTCTGCATGCTGGCTTGCTTGGCAAGGCAGGCCATTGCTGGGAGTGGTTTCAACAAAAAATACGTTTTCTCTCATCGCCTCATATCAGATATGATGGAAGTTGTTACATCCTATGTTTAACTGCATAGCCCGGAGATTTTTTTCATGTATAGTGGTCACTGGCATTGCGTTCTTGGCGTGATCTCTGTTCTGGTGAGAGCTGTGTAGCTAAACAAACTGGGGCAACAGCAGCTTTCGTCCTTCCAAAAATGGATTGTGATAAGAAAAACTAGTGGGTCTAGATGGTCTTTCAGCAGTTGGAGCTGGTGCTGCCAATGCTCATCTCCTGCAATCATCTACTCTCACCATGTCAGTTTGGCACCTCGCTTGGCTGGCAGTAAGGAACCCTACCCTTCTGATCTATCTTAGTGTCTCACCTGCAGCTTGCATTACCCTCGACAGTTGTGATGACCATAGGATCATCATCACCCTTGTGGACTATGGATCTTGAAAGAGTGAAAGGGTTCTTGTTGAGGTTTGTCCTAAACAAGTGCATTACAGAGGACTCTGATCCGTGGCTGTTCCCAGGGACGTGAATCAAGAAGAACATCGTGCTGCTGGAAACACATGAAATTAAGAGGCTAAGCTCAGTGGAAAAGCCTTGCAAACATTTGAGTGTGCAATGCTTAAAGAAGTGACATGGTCTTGTACTAATGCTGCAATATATACATCTGAAAACACTAAGAAAGAAGAAATTAAATGCAAGTATGAAAATAAAGAAAGCCATATACAGTTTTTGTTGTATGTCATTTTTACAAGTAGAGTTTATAGTCTATTTTTGCAATTAGTGCATTCACCATGCTATACAGGATGTAGCTCTTTGTCCAGGTTGCAGCACTGAATTCAAAGATCACCCAACACCAGCCCTCACAGGTAACCTCTCCACACAGAGATACAGAACAATTCATTGCAGAGAGAATACCACGAGAGGGCTTTGATTGTACCAAATTCCTGGTACAGCAGTGTAGAGGACAGGGTTACCTGAAGATTCCAGTCTCTGCTCTTTAGTTTAATTCTCATTCATCCACACATATGAATACACATAAAAGGGAATGTAAGGTCTTCTGCCCAGTATGGCAGATCTATCAATCTAGCCCTTCCATATAATGCCAGAAGAGCTCCTTCTAGTGCTGATTCCTTAAGTGGTCATTCCTGGAAATACATGCTGAGCGCTAAGTCAATACCAGAGCATCTACGTGGGTGTGTGTCAATAATACCTTGCCATATTCCAGATACACTAGTACTAATCAAGTACTTATGAAACACTATAATAATGTAGGAAAAGGTAATTTGTGACAGGGGGATAATGGTGCCTTATGTTGCTGCCTGCCATTCTTGTAGAGACAGCTAGGAATATTGTAGATTGTGACTCAGTTCACATAGTTCAGAGGTTCAGTTTTTGGTAAAGGGTACACCGAAACAAGCCATTCTCTAGGGTTGTATAGGCACACAGGGGAGTGATTTTTCTTCATACTATTTCCTTGAAATTGGGTCTGTGAATTGAGGTGACTTAGTATTTTTCTCCTTACCTTGGCTGCTTCTAACCACCTTGTTGAAAGAATGAAAAATAATCCTGTCAAGTTTTCTATATTACTGCAGTGAGCAGTGACCATACTTGGAATACTTCATTGGCTGTAAAATGGGTGTTATGTGTCCAGAAGATACGATTGGCATTCTTAACATAAGATTTTTAAATTGCTGCCTTGTCTTTAATGAAACATTAAACACAAAAATTAACAACTTATAATTTGTAGAGAGAAGCTGTCTCGCCTGGACGAATGTTCCATTTTTCAAAAGCATTTTGTTCTGCGTGGTTTTTCTTCTGAGATCTACTGAGATGTTCAGTGGGTCAGTGATGAAAAATAGCCAAATCTGATCATTATTTGAACTAAATAATGAATGATTGGTGCAGTGACCAGAGAAGCAGAACGTGTGTGTGTGTGTGTGTGTGTGTGTGTGTGTGTGTGTGTGTGTGTACGTACGTGTATGTGTGTGTGTGTGTACACTTTATTGTTGGTACTGAGCAATGATGTAAACATTCACACTGATTTCTAAAATTGTGATGTTCACTACACTTGAACTGAGCTCAATATTTTGTATGCTTTTGTGTGGCTTTTGTGGATTGTAGTTTGCGTGGAATGTATTATTTGCATGTGTGACTGGCTGTTGCTTAACTGAGACTTTTATACTGAGCAATGATGTAAGCACTTAGTGGTATTCAAAGATACCTTCAGTAATATTCACTACACTTGAACTGAGCTCAGTGGTTTATAATTGGCTCATTTTTATGTTTCTCTTAATAATATGATTCATTGCTTTATGCTATGTTATTTTATTATTTCCCCATCTCAATCAACCATTCAAAATCTGTCTCTCAAGTCAGCACTATGACTCTGGCTCTAATTAGAGTTAGCAGCTCAGAAATCTTGGGAATTACTGATCTGGATATAGATGACCATGACTAGCGTTTTTTCTAACATTTTTGTGGAAATTTATTCACAAGTAAAATGTATGGAACTTTTTGGGGTAGACTTTCTTTCAATCCACCTTTAGAAGTAGCATTTTGTTGCATGGTTATTATAATTTTAGTTAGACGTCATCATATTTCTAACTTGGCATTCAAATCTTCCATAAAGAATTTTAAAGGAAATAACGTCAGTACAAGGTAATTTCTATGGTAGCTGCAGTCACTCAAGTATACTTGGAAATTTGTGATTTTAGATAAAATTTAAGTTGGAAGCACAGGCTTTTAAATGGTTTATTACATCAAGTACTCGGTGTTAGTGTGAGCCTCAGAGTATGATTACAACTTATAGTAAGACTAAGTCACTGCTCGCTTTTTGAAATTGTTTTGATTTTTTAATGTTTAAAATATTCATCTGATCCCAACATTTTAACCTACTTTGCAATATTGTTATTTACTAAAATAACAGATAAGTTAATGCCATTCCAGAACTTGATTAAACGGACAGTTTGGATTACCATGTACATTGAACTGTCAGCATCTGTGTAGTGTCCTAATTATTAGGAAGACAGAAGTCTTAGTATTTTGGTTCTCAGAAAACAAAAATCTATTCATGTGCATTGACGTTGTCTTTCTGGCAGCTCTCCATGCCTGAGCCAGATGATATGCAATTTTGGTGCATATCTGAACTCAAGATAAACTTTGGATCACTCATCTGAGCCCATCCAAGACCGCCCATTTCTGACGCTTCCACACGAACACTAACCAGATGTTAAAATTTCAGTGTGTTTCCTATTCTTCTGTCACTGTACTTGCAAACTACATTGACTCCTAGTTGAGTGGCGGCTTATTGTGAATTATTTCCTTGTTTTAAAATTTCTCCATCACCTCATCCATCCTTCTGTGTATAGACACCTTCAACCCACCATTCCCCTTGAGTTTTCTGTACCCATCTAATTCTGACTTCAAGTATCCTTGCTTTGAATTGCTCTGTCATTGGTATCTGCCATAAACTGCCAAAGCTCTAAGGTCTGAAATAAAAACAGAAAATATTGGAAACACTCACAGGCTGCACAGTATTAGGTCAGTATCCTTCATCAAAACAAACTGGGATTCTGTACCTAAATTTTCTTGCAATTCACTTGTTTTTTGGGGATCTGAGCACTGATGGGAAGGCTAGAGTTCATTGACCATTCGTAGTTTACCTTTAGGAGGTAATGCTGAGTCATTGCTTTGAAATCATGTCCTCCTTATGATAATAATGTCACAATGATGTGGCATTTTTATCATTAATCCCGATGGAATCCAGAGGGGATTTCTGGGATTTGGCTGTGGTGTTAATGAAGAACAGCAATATACTTCCAAGTCAAAATGGTGTGTGACTTACAGGTGAATCTGTCAGTGATAATGTTCCAGTAGGTTTGCTCTTCATGTTTTTGGTAAGTGTTATTTGGTTTAAGAAATGTTGGAGCTGCCAAAATGAGAAACGAATGTGTCTTTTATATTGGCATGAGCAATGGGGGGATTGAACGTTTAGGGTAGTGTGCAGTTGATTGCATACTAATCAAGTGGACTGTTTGCCTGGGTTGTGTCATGCTTGAATGAAGTTTAATCATCTGCACTCCTGACTCGTAGCTTGAAGATGGTGGAAAGGAATTGGTGATTTTATTAGGAAGTGAGTTATTCACTGCAAGATACCTAGCTTCCATCCTGCTTTTGCAGCGTGGTATTTACGTCGCTAGTCCAGTTACGTTTATGGTCAACGCTGACCCACAAAGATGCTCTTGTGTGATTGAATGAAGGCAATGTCAAAGGATGTTAATGATTGGTGAATAAATTTACCTGTGTTGGGGTTGGTCAATTATAAATGGCACAAATCTTAATTACCATTTACTAGCCCACGGAGTCTAGCTCTTGCTGCGTGCAGGCACGAACAGCTTTATTTGCTGAGGAGTTTTAAATGGAATTGGACATCTTGCAATCATCAGTATGCCTTCAGACAATATCTCTAAATGGTTCTTTAAAACCTACTGTTGTCACTATATTTTTGTTACTGGCCTCAGTATCTTAAGTGATATAATCAAATTTTGCACATTTTCCTGTGAATTACTTTGATGTGATTTTCCTTATTAAATATGATTTCTATAAGACTGAATATTTTCAGTGCATTTCTTAAATGAAGTACAGTGCCTCGTGGAAGTATTCAGTCCCCAACCTTTTGTTCACTGAAATGAGTACAGGTGTCCCCTGCTTTTCGAACGTTCACTTTACGAAACCTCACTGTTACGAAAGACCTACATTAGTACCCTGTTTTCGCTTTCAGAAGGTGTTTTCACTGTTATGAAAAAAATTCAGTGCGCGATAAAAAGCAGTGCGCGCCCTGAGCAGCCACTCTCCCCGGATTCAGAACGGCATTCTCGCCAGCATTGCTTTAACAAGTGTCTGTGAGCAGTCGTTTGCAAGATGAGTTCTACGGTGTCGGAAAAGCCTGAAAGAGCTCGTAAGGGTGTTACACTTAGCGCAAAGTTAGACATAATTAAGCGTTTAGATCGTGGCGAACGAAGCAAGGACAAAGTGAGTTTGGCTTGTGGAAGTTGACGAAGATGATGTTGAAGAGGTTTTGGCATCCCATGACCAAAAACTTATAGATGAAGAGCTGATGCAATTGGAAGAGGAAAGGATAACAATCGAAACCGAATGAGTAATGATAAAGTACGACTTTAATTTTGAAAGGTACGTAGGTTTGGAGGATATTTGCAAGCTGGTTTGAGTCCTTGCAAAGAACTGTATGATAGAAAAATGCACGAGGCTCAGCAGTCAAATGCGGAGAATGCAGCAGTAGCCGGGAGGCACACAGCACATCTTTAAGAAAAAAGCCGAAATAAACATGCTAATTAATTAGGTGCTGCCCCACATGTAATTAATTAGCATGTTTATTTCAGCTTTTTTCTTAAAGATGTGCTCGGTGCATCCCAGCTACCGCTGGACCCCTGCGTGCTTCGCGGCAATGTATCGGTTGGTGGCCCGGAGGGTGGGGGCCACTGCACCACCCAGCCTGCGACAACTCAGCCTAACAGGCCATCATCAGTGTGCTCTGCGCTGTCCCGATTCCGGTAAGTGATACTACACTGTACATACATTATTTCTACTTTATTTCGGCTGTGTATTTTTACGTGTTATTTGGTATGATTTGGCAGCTTCATAGCTTAAAGGTTACTGGAGAGCGCTTGCGCCATGTTTTTGCCAACAGCGCTTGCATGAGATTTTCTGCCGACGGCGCTTGCGTGAGATTTTCGCTATGGAGATCTGTGCTGGCAATGATTGTGAGAAAGTATTTCTACTTCATATAGGCTGTGTATTTATCATATCATTCCTGCTTTTACTATATGTTACTGTTATTGTAGGTTTTATGTGTTATTTGGCATGATTTGGTAGGTTATTTTTGGGTCTGCAAACGCTCACAAAATGTTCCCATATAAATAAATGGTAATTGCTTCTTCGCTTTACGACATTTCGGCTTACGATCTGTTTCATAGGAACGCTCTACCTTCGGATGGCGGGGGAAACCTGTATTACAAACCAAGGATTTTGATCAATTTAGCTGAGAATTTTTATTTGTGAAACACATGTTCCTCGTTCCACCCCCCCCACATAAAAACAAGGAAAATTGTAAAGCAAGAAAAACAAAAATTTCAAAAAGTGAAAATGTCAGTAGTTCAAAATTAATTTATCCCCCTTTGCTCAGTACTTAGTTGAACCACCTCTCGCAGCTATAACAGCCAGTAGTAGTTTTTAGATAAATCTCTTTTAGCTTTGCACAACATGTTGTATATTCCTCTTTGCAAAATTGCTCAAGCTGTGCCAGGTTAGTTGGAGTGGTGGTGGCCAACAATCTTGAGGTTTTGCCAGAGATGTTTGATTTGGTAAGGTCAGGACTCTGACTCAAAGGCATCAATTTTCTTTATCTGAAACCACTCCATAGTTGCTCTGGCAGTGTGCTTTGGGTTGTGTCCTGATGAAAGACTTATTCCTCCCTAGTTTAAGCTTTCTGGCAGAGGCTAATGGGTTTTTAGCCAGGATCTCTCTATATTTTGCAGCATTCATCTTCCCTTCGATCCTGATCAGATTTCCAGTCCCTGCTGCTGAAAAGCGTTCCCACAGGGTGATGCTACCTTCACCATACTTTATAGTAGGGATGGTGTACCAGACTGATGTCAAGTATTAGATTTCCGCCACACGTACCACTTAGTGTTGAGGTCAAAAAGTTCCACTTTAGACTACCTTCCACATCTTTATAGTATCATCTAGGTGATGCTTTACAAAGTCCTGATGGGCAAAGATATTTTGCTTTTATTATTAGCCAGGGCTTCTTCCTTTCCACTCTTCCATAAATACCCTTTGTGCAAGGCCTTGGAGATTGTGGAACCATGAACTTCAGCTCCAGTTGCCACTGACTTTTGCAGCTCACTCGAAGTGACTGTTGGCATCTCAGTAACCCCTCTTGCAAGTGCCTTTCTTCTGCAGCGGCTAAGTTCGGAGGAGCGTCTTGACCTAGGCAGTGTGGCTGTGGTTTCATATTTTTCCCCTCTTACCACAATGGACTCCACTGAGCTCCAAGGTTTGTTCAGTGCTTTTAAGAAGGTCATGTACCCTTCCCCAGAGTTGTACTTCTCTATTGCCATTTCCCCAACTTGCCTTGAATGCTCTTTTGTCTTTATTTTGGTTTGGTGTGTTGAAGATATACCACACTGTTGGAACCTTACGGGGGGGGGGGGGCTACAATTTGATACATTAACAAATTGAGTGAGATGTAAGATAACATACAGTAATGCACCTGTGTACAGTAATTAAAAGGGATGAATACTTTTTTCAGCTTCAATTTTGGTTGTTAAATTTTTGGTAGATTGACAGGTTTTAGAATTTTTCTTTTTGATTTGACATGCACAATGTTTTGTAGATTAGCTCAAAAATCTTACTGCAATATATTTTAAATTTAGAAAGCGAGACAGTTAAATGTGAAATTAGTTGTGGGGTTGAATACTTTTTCAAGTTACTGTATGTCATATGACTTGGAGGAAGAGCTGATTATTTCATGCTCTCAGTGCTTTCCATTCCAAAGATGATGATGATGTGGAAGTGACACATTAAGTCTCGTGTTTCATTCTTCAATCAGCTCCTTTTGCGGCACCTTTCCATAGATTGGAATAACTGTAAATTTAAGTACAAGTCTAGAACTATCCTATTTGCTGGTCGTTTCAGTTAGTTGCCATCCAGTCATTTTAATTTCATCAAGAAAGTGATTAATCAGAGTAGGAATTAACATCACTGGATCTAAATTCTAGCATACTCTGCATAGCAACATTGTGGGGTTGCCTTTGGAGGATGGATTGAAGCACTTGTTCACCACCACTTTTCTGAGGGCAATGATTAATGTGTGGTGAGTGTTGATCTTGCCAGTGAAGCCTACATCACAAAAAAAATCAAACAAAATGGAAATAATTCTCTTCCTGAAATTTGTGGTTACAGTTATTTGCAACAAGGTATTCTGTTTTTAATACTATCATTGTGCTTTTTTTTGTGCTTGTAGGTATTTCCTCACTATTCAAAGGACTCATGTTTTAATGCTGTTGAAAAAACCTGTGAAGTAGATCAAACATCTACCACAACATTGTCCACTGGAAGTTTTCCTTTGCATGAACAAACAGCTCCTGGTCCCTTAAATTCAGGTTTGTAACATAGATTTTTTTTAAAAAATCTAGTTTCTTCTAGTATTTAACAATATAAGTGCCGGATCTGTTCTGGGACCCCTACTCTTTGTGATTTTTATAAATGACCTGGATGAGGAAGTGGAGGGATGGGTTAGTAAATTTGCTGATGACACAAAGGTTGGGGGTATTGTGGATAGTGTGGAGGGCTGTCAGAGGTTACAGTGGGACATTGATAGGATGCAAAATGGGCTGCGAAGTGGCAGATGGCATTCAACCCAGGTAAGTGTGAGGTGGTTCATTTTGGTAGGTCAAATATGATGGCAGAATAACAGCATTAATGGTAAGACTCTTGGCAGTGTGGAGAATCAGAGCGATCTTGGAGTCTGAGTCCATAGGACACTCAAAGCTGCTGCACAGCTTGACTCTGGTTAAGAAGGCATACAGTGCATTGGCCTTCATCAATTGTGGGATTGAGTTTAGGAGCCGAGAGCTATCGTTGCAGCTATATAGGACCCTGGTCAGACCCTACTTGGAGTACTGTGCTCAGTTCTGGTCACCTCACTACAGGAAGGATGTGGAAACCATAGAAAGGTTGCAGAGGAGATTTACAAGGTTGTTGCCTGGATTGGGGAGCATGCCTTATGAGAATAGGTTGAGTGAAGTGGGCCTTTTTTCCTTGGAGCGACGGAGGATGAGAGGTGACCTGATAGAGGTGTAGAAGATGATGAGAGACGTTGTGTGGATAGTCAGAGGCTTTTTCCCAGGGCTGAAATGGTTTGCACGAGAGGTGCTTGGAAATAGGTACAGAGGAGATGTCAGGGGTAAGTTTTTTTTTACGCAGAGAGTGGTGAGTATGGAATGGGCTGCAGGTGAAGGTGGATACGATAGGGTCTCTTAAGAGACTCCTGGACAAGTACATGGAGCTCAGAAGAATAGAGGGCTATGGGTAACCCTAGGTAATTTCTAAGGTAAGGATGTGTTCAGCACAGCTTTGTGGGCCGAAGGGCCTGTATTATGCTGTAGAGTTTGTATGTTTCTATTGTTGTGCCTTAAATCCTAAATAACATTTCTGAATATTCAGCCTTTTTTTAAAAAAGATAATTTCTATCTCTAGGTGACTTTTGTAATCCAAAATGTGTTATGTCCATACTGAAAATTTCTGAGTTATTAGAATACTGTTCATATTACTTTATTTTCAGCAGGTGACCATCAATGTACCATTGACAACATTCCTAGTAGACAGTCAACTCCTACTTCGCCTGTATGCATATGGAATTTGCCACCTTCATTTCCTGAATACCAGTATACAATGAAGGCCCAAAGTAATGTTTTTAGCACCAGTGAGGAAAGAAGTACTTCTAATGAAAGCAATATTGAAAAACTAATTGAGAAGTATACCCAAGATCTAAGCAAATTACTGGATTCAGGTGGAAAATGTCAAGGTATTAAGTTTTATTTGAAAATGCATAACAAACCAAGAAAATGTCATTAAAAGCCCATCAGGCTTTAAACAAAATTAAGATTGCATGCTATAGTGGGTAAGTTAAATATGAGTGGAATTAATCGTATCTTTGTCTTCAGGACCTGCATTTAACCCAATCAGGTTTTCATATGCCTTCTCCAATGTTTAGCTGTTCTGAACTAAGTAATATGTCAGCACACCAACTGTTTGTTCCATTACTGTCCCCCATACTGAGACCAATGGTGGAGCCTGGGTGTGCTAAGAAATATTAACTTTGGCATCAGGATTAGAGACTCCATGTATTTGAGTCTTCATTAAGTGGAAAACTTTTATTTTTACTAGTTTCAAACCACTGTAGTCACATGATTTTAGTGTTTCTAGTTTTTAACCTACAATTCTTAAATTTTACAATTATCACTAAAATTTTAAAAGTTGAATATCAGAGTCACTTTAAAATGTTGGTAACTTTGACAGAAGACAGGATTCTACTGCCAGCCTTGCTATCTGTGAAAGGCTGGTGGATCTTTGAGGAGGAGTGACCTGAGGCCTACTCATTGAATTCAGAATTGACTTGCCCACGTAGCAGACAGTGATGGTAGATGGAGTGTATTTTTCCTGGAGATTGGTGACAAATGATGTTCCACAATGATCTGTTCTGGAACTCGTGTTGTGATTTTTCTCAATGTCTTAGATGAGGAAGTGGAAGAGTGGGTTAGTAAGTTTACAGATGACACAAAAAGTTGGTGGAGTTGTGAATAGTGTAGAAAGTTGTCATAGATAACACAGGAGCACTTTTCAGATGCAGGGCTGACTGAGGTGGCAGGAGTTGAACCTGAAAAAGTGAAGTGATACACTTTTGAAAATCAAACTTGAAGGCGGAGTACAAGGTTAATTTTAGGATTCTTAGTAGTGTGGAGGAACAGAGAGTTTCATGTCCGTAGATCCCTCAAAGCTGCAGTTGTGGGATGGTTAAGAAGGCATATGGTGTGTTGGCCTTCACTATTCGAGGGATTAAGTTTAAGAGCCGTGAGGTATTGTTGCAACTCTATAACTGTGGTTAGACTTGGAGTATTGTGTTCAGTTCTGGTTGCCTCATTGTAGGAAGGATGTAAAGGTTTTAGAGAGGGTGCAGAGAAAATTTGCCAAGTTGTTGCCTGGATTCGAGGGCATGTCTTGTGTGGATAAGTTTAATGATATACAGCTTTTTTTCCCCCTTGGAGCAAAGGATATGAGGGGTAAATTGATAGAAATATATAATATGATACGAGGTATACTGTAGATATATATGGACTGCCAGAGACTTTGTCAGGGATAAAATGGTTAATTTGATGGGGCATAACTTTAAGGTTCTTGGGGTAAAGTATAGGGGGAGATGTCAGAAGTAGGTTTTTTATACCCAAGAGTGATAGGTGCAAGGAATGTGGTGTTGGAAGCAGATTCATTAGGGACATTAAAGAGATTCTTAGGCACATGGGTGGAAAAAAATACGGAGGGCTGTGTGGGAGGGAAGAGTTAGGTTAATCTTAGTCGGTTAAAAGGTCGGCACAGCATTATGGGCCACAAAAGTCTGAACTATACTGTTCTATGTTTTATTTTCTATGTCACTGAGACCTTAGTGCACATCACCAAATACTTCTTTCTGGAGGCCAAAACTAGCTTGTCTCACACCATATTTGGTTCAGTTGTGTGCATTCGAATGTGGACCATTAGCAGCAGGCTGAATTCGGCCAAGTGTTTCAGTCTAGAGATAATTATGTTAAATGCCATAATAAAAGTTTTATTATTTAGACCAAATGTTCTCATGCCATTCTGCATCTTCCTTAACTTTATCATATAATCAGATTCTGCAATGCATTCCTAAAGGTTATCAATGCTGCGTACTTTTAAGCTTTAGCATAAATCTTCAGAAATGCACAAATTATAGACTCCTGGCCATCCAGCATAGAAACAGGACTTTCAGCCCATCACATCAATGGTGGCCTTTTTGCCCTTCTACACTAATCCCATTTGCTTGCATTTGGACTGCATCTCTTTATGCCATGTCTAATCAAGTGCCTATCTACATGTCTCTTAAATCTATTTGCACCACTTGATCTGTCAGTGATCTCTAGACTGTTTTAAAAACAAAATCCCCCCCGATTCCCTTTAAAATCTATTTTAAATCTATACCCTGTTGTGTTTGAAACCCCTACCACAATTAAAATATATTATTATCTTAACTATGCCTCTTGTAAATCTTACATTCTTCAATTGTTGGCCTCTTTTGAACCAGGGGAAACACGCCCAGTGTATCCAGTTTCTCCCCACAATTTGCCATCCAATCCAGGCAAATCTCCTCTATGCTCTCTCCTTCTCCACAGTGAATCACATTTTTCCTATAATGTGACCACAAGTACACAGAATACTCCAAGTGAGATCTAACCAGTGTTTTGTAATATTGCAACATATCCTTTCAACATTTATATTCTAATTCCATTTTATGAAATTGGGCATAGAATATAAAAGTTGAGAGGTTATTCATGGCCCTATCTACGTGCAATGCCACTTTCAGAGAACTATGGACTTGAACCCTGGGGTACTTCTATTTATCAACATTCCTTAGTGGATTACTAATTACAATATGTCCTATTCCTATCTGACTTCCCAAAAATGCATCACCTTGAACTTCTCAGGATTACATTCTATCTGCCAACACTGCATATTTTTTCATTTGATCATTATCATACTGGAGTCTTAGACAGTCTTCCCAACACCACCATTTTTCGTGTCAGCCACAAGCTTATGTACAGGTGGCCCCTGTTTTCCGAACGTTTGCTTTGCAAAACCTCGCTGTTATGAAAGACCTACATTAGTTACCTGTTTTCGCTAACAGAAGGTGTTTTCACTGTTACGAAATAAGGCAGCGCGCGCCCGAACAGCCAAGCTCCTCCCCGGGAACTGCATTCAAGCCGGCATTGCTTAAACATGTGCCTTATCTCATTTATTTTGTACATCCATTAGCAAGATGAGTTCTAAGGTATTGGAAAAGCCTAAAAGAGCTCGCTTTACTTAGTGTAAAACTAGATATAATTAAACGTTTAGCTCATGGTGAACGAAGTAAGGACATTGTCCGCATGTTGAACTTGCCTGCATCCACCATTCGCGCTATTTATACGCAGAGAGAAAGAATTTTGAAAGCTGCCAATGTTACTGTTGGTTCTGCTCGTAGCAAAGTGGTCTGTCTTGGTCGGCATCCAATAATGGATAAAATGGAAAGTCTATTGCTTGAGTGGATTGATGGGTGTACAAAGCGTGGTGTTCCGTTGAGTTTTCTTATACTTAAGGAGAAATCAGTCAGTCTTTTTAATAAGCTGAAACAGAAGCACTGGACAATGGTGATGAAAGTGGAATTTAAAGGTAGTCATGGGTGGTTTGATCGGTTTCTGTGGCGAGGACAGCTTCATAGTTTAAGCAGTTGTTCCCAACCTCCGGGCCGCTGACCGATACATTGCCGTGATGAATGCAGTGGTGCAGCGGTAGTCGGAACGCACCCAGCACATCTTTAAGAAAAAAGCCGAAATAAACGAGCTAATTAATTAGGTGCCGTCCGGCATGTAAGTGTTGGCTCAGATCGGAGGCGGTTGCCGATTGTGTCAGGTGGTTATTCGTATAGGCAAGTGTAACTGGATCCTTGACTTCCTTACGAACAGACCACATCCCCGGTAAAGCAGCAACATCTCCACAGTTATCCTTGTACCAGTGGCCTGCTGGGCTGCGTCCTCAACCTCTTGCTATACTACTTATACGCTCATCACTGTGGCCAATTTCTGATCCAGCTCCATCTACAATTTTGTAGGTAACGTCACTGTAGCAGCTTGATCTCAAATAATAATGAGGTGGAGTACCAGAAGGAGATAGATAGCCTTGTGGCATGGTGTTTGGACATAGCTTTTTCCTTAATTGAATTGACTTTATTTCTTACATCCATTACATACATGAGTAAAAACCTTTACGTTACATCTCTGTCTAAATGTGCAATCATAGTAATTTATAATAATTTATAATAAATAGAACAGTCAATGTAATATAGAGTACAGTCAAATCAGCATGCATTAATTAGGCTGATTGCCTGGTGGAGGGAGCTGTCCCAGAGCCTGTTGGTCCTGGCTTTTATGCTGCGGTACCGTTTCCTGGATGGTAGCAGCCGGAATAGATTGTTGTTGGGATGACTCTGATCCCCAGTGATCCTACGGGCCCTTTTTACACGCCTGTTCTTGTAAATGTCCTGTATCATGGTAAGTTCACAACTAGAGATGTGCTAGGCTGTCCACACCACTCTCTGCAGAGTCCTGCGATTAAGTGAGGTACAGTTCTCATACCAGGCAGTGATGCAGCAAGTAAGGATGCTCTTAACTGTGCCCCTGTAGAAAGTTCTTAGAATTTGGGGGCCCATACCAAACGACCTCAACTGTCTGAGGTGAAAGAGGTGCTGTTGTGCCTTTTTCACCACACAGCTGGTGTGTACAGACCACGTGAGGTCATCGGTGATGTGGATGCCGAGGAACTTGAAGCTGTTTATCCTCTCAACCCCAGATCCATTGATATCAATAGGGGTGAGCCGGTCTCTATTCCTCCTGTAATCCACAACCAGCTCCTTTATTTTTGTGACATTGAGGGAGAGGTTGTTATCTTGACAGCACTGTATCAGAAAGATAACTTCTTCCCTGTAGGCCACCTTGTTATTGTTTGAGGTAAGGCCAATCAATGTAGTGTCATCAGCAAATTTAATTAGCAGATTAGAGCTGTGGGTGGTGACACAGTCATAGGTATACAGGGAGTAAAGGAGGGGTCTTAGTACACAGCCCCAAGGGGCTCCTGTATTGAGAGTCAGAGGGGTGGAGGTGAGGGAGCCCACTCTTACAACCTGCTGGCTATCTGACAGGAAGTCCAGGATCCAGCTGCACAAGGCAGGGTCAAGGCCAAGGTCTCTGAGCTTCTAGTCGAATCTGGATGGAGCTATGGTGTTGAATGCTGAACTGTAGTCCAGGAACAGTTTTCTCACATAAGCATCAATGTCAGCAAAACAAAGGAGCTGGTCATTGACTTCAGGAAGTTGGGTGGAATACACACCCCTGTATGTAAGTATAAGTGCTACCATCCATTTGTCCTGGTCCTTCCCTTCATTCCCTTAGTTACCTTCTCAAAAATGATTCAAAACAATGATAACAGGATCAAATTAATGAGACAGCATTTCCCCCACACAAAATGCTGACTATCCCTCATCAGCTCCTGACTTTTGACATATGCATAAATTTTCTCCTTTTGAATTTTCTGCAATAATTTTTCTACCACTGTTGTAAAGCTCATGTTGTTTGGAACTTAGAATGAGGAATGACCTTATAAAAATATTTTAAAATGATCACAGGTATCGATAAGGTGGATTTAAAGTCTTCTTCCCAATGTAGGAAGTATAGGTTTGTGGTGAGAGCAGAAAGATTAAAAGGAACCTGAAGAGCAACCTTTTCACCCTCGTAGTGCTGAGTATATGGAATGAACTGTCAGATGCAGTGGTTGAGGCAGGTACAATTTAAGAAACACTTGTTTAATTAAGTAGCGGGGTGGGGCTTGCATATGTGCAGGAAATTGGGTTTAGCTGTGTGGGCACCATGGTAAGCATGGACTTGTTGGACTGACAGACCTGGATCCATGTTGTATTGTTCTGACTGTGAATATGAACATACCGCTTCCTGAACTGGCCATCTTCCAGATCCTTCTCTTTTGGTGAATGCAGATGAGAAAATGTATATCTTGGCATACTTTTTAGTTGTAGAATTGATATTCATTTGTACAACCAAAATATAATACTTTATTTCTCAATCTTAAACTTTTTATTTTACAGAATTTGTCACACCTCACTCGAATGTTTTGTAACTATTTTGCTGCTACTTTTCTATTTCTTAGTATTGTTGTTTTGATCTTTTTTTTAAGCATTATAGTTTGTTGCAGTCAAATCAATCCTAATGTTGGATTCTGATATTAATCCAAGGTTCTTTCAGAAGTTAGGAAAGGGGCACAAAACTTGTTGCTGCACGACTGTTTAAGTGTTGATAGAACAAAGAAAAATTGGAAGAGAACAGTGATAGAAGCCTGCTAAGTGAAAGGAGAAACAAAAAGCCAAGATGGCACCCAGCACGGAGCAGCTTACAGAACTGAGGAAAATTCCATTCAAATTTGCAGATAAGAGTAAACAAATGAGAGGGCTTTTATTCATATAACGCAGAACAAAGAGGCATTCAGAATCATACGGCGTATAACCACTTAGGGAATGCATTGAACTTGCATATACTTATTGTGACCGCTAAGAAGTATTATAAGCAGTTACTTGCATATAACTAATTATACAAAATGCAAGCAGATAATTGTTAAAAGGAAATAACAATTGAAGTCTAATCTAAGAATTAAACAGATCCAACTCCAGTGTTGCCTGAGTTGTTGATGGGTTTATGTTTGACGCATATCTTCTCACTGTTGGTCAAATTGTTGCAGTCCTATTCTTGCATCATGTGTATATTTTCTGTAGAAATTATACCTTTTTGTCGGCACCCCAATTCTGAGTGAGACTTGCTGAAAGAAATTAAAGTTTGCTAAATATACATTATTGGAGAAAATGGGACTAGAATATGTTCTGATGACTTGAATTCCAGGGTTTTGAAAGAGGAAGTTATGGATATAGTGAATGTTCAGAAAACATCTTCCAAAATTCCATTAATTCTGTAATGGTTACCACATATTGGAAGCTATCAAATTAATACCATATAGGAAAGAAAGGAGAGACCTGGTATCAGTAGTAAGGAATATACTATAGTCTATTAAGGTTGGGCAGAGCTGGCACGAATGAAAGAAAAATATGTTTGACACATTTCTTTCTTTGAGGTTATTACTAGTAAAATCGAAAAAAGCACCCCCTGCCCCCGTGACTGAATTTAACTTTATGAAGGACTTTTCACACAGGAGGCTGTTTAGCAAATTTATTAGATTGTATTGGAGGTAAAGTGGAGTATGAATGGACATTTTTTTTTTGGTTTGGGAGGCTCTGACAAGGGAAGTCCCAGTAGTCTGTAACAGTGATTTGGAAGGGTGCCAAATGTGGTTTATCCCTGTTTGTTGATGCAAAGCTACATGTGGGTTGTGAAGATGATATGGCTAAGTGCAGAGACAAGGATGTGATAGAATATAATGTGAAAAGTGGAGGTTGGCACCTTCAGCAGTCATTGATAGTGAAGTAAGTACTTTTTTAAATTTATGAGAAGGACCTGAATGTCACTGTGCAATTACAGGATCAATTTGTCCTTTATTGTAAGAATAGAAGGGTAATAATTATGGAATTCATAGAATCTGGAATATTATGTACAGATCTGGTCTTCCTACCCAAGGAATGAAAGGGAAGTTCAGTGAGAGTTCAACAGGTTGATTCATGGGATGGGGCAATGTTCTCTCTAAGGAGAGATTCACATTGACCTATACAACCTATACACTCTCCAGAAGAATGAGAAGTGATCTCATTGAAACATACAAAATTCTTAATGGGGTTGACAGGATAGATGGAGGTGAGGTGTTTCATTTGGTTGTCTAGAGATGAAACAACATTCTCATTTGAGACTGAAGTGAGAATCTTTGGAATTCTCTGCGAAAGAGAACTGTGGAGGCTCAGTTGCTGAATAATTTCAATAACAAAATCAACAAATTTTTGCTTGTGAAGGAAATGAAAATTAGTGCAGGAAAATGGACTTAAGGTGAAAGAACTGTATTGATCTTGGTGAATGATAGACCAAGCATGTAGGGCGGAATAGCATTCTCCATATACAGTATTTGTATTTTTATTGTGTTATGTTAGGACTTAATCAACTTTAGATTGTTTGCCTAGTCAATGGAGAATGCTTGTTTAATTAATTAACCCTGTTGTGACAGAAGTCAACTTTCATGATGCCTAGGAGAGCAAATGACTACAGATGTTAGAATATGTACAATACACAGGACTCTCGAGGAATTCAACAAGCCAGGCAGCAGCTATGAAAGAAAATGAGCCCTGATCTGCTGCCTGGTCCACTGAGTTCGAACAGAAACTTGTGTGGTTTGGGAAATTTTTATTCACCTTGGTGCAGTTATCACCCATGTGTTTCATTTCTGTTGTTTTGATTAAGGAACTTATTATTATTATTATTTTATTTATTTGTTACAGATTCCACAACTGGTTGTGATATTTCAAACCTGGAATTCCTCAACCCCTTTCTTCAGCGGCATAATTGTCAACAGGATTCAGATTTTGAATTTCAGCCTTTGGAGTGCAGACCTGACTTTAGCATTAATAGTTCTTCATTATCTCTGACATCTAGCAAGGTACTGAGATTAATTTTGAACTTGAGGCTATCATCAGTCTTTATTTATCTGCTTAGTAATTTACAGTAAAATTAAGGTTCATGCATTTGCATTTGCATTTCTTGCTGGCTGCTGCTGTTCTGACTGTCACTAGGCCTTTGCTCCCCCCAGTCTTTTACCAGGGCCCATGCTTCCCTGAATCTTACCCAGTCCAGAGGAGAATGTATTATAGGACTCAGTGACATCTTATAAAATGTAAAAATGTCCAGCACCATTAAAGTCTTAGCTGTGTTGGATTATCCCAGTTTCATTGTATTGTTAATGACAGCAAAATTTACATCTACACTGAAGCATATTGAAGTTTATAGATAAGTCACTTCTAAGTAAGTTCTTTTTTTTTCCTCTTGAATCTTTCCAACATGGAAGGCAATCTTAGTGCAAGGTAGAGGGAAAAATATACTAACCAGTTGTTGCCTCCAAGACTCTCTGAGCCAGGAGTTAAATATAACCTGGTTAAACTGTAGTGGTGGAAAAAAAAATACTCTTAATGGAAGTTTCGCTGATAAAAGTCACCTAACAAGAAATATAATAAGGAATTTTTTGGATTTGTATATTTTTGAAGTAAAGATTTAACACTGAGAAGGTGTATGTATTTTTCCAAAAGCAGCTGCGGAGGTAAAATCTTTAAATGTTGGTATTATAGATAACCCTAGCATAGTTATCAACATTAGGATATTAAGATTAACACTGAATTTTTTATCTCATTTTTAAAAAAATCAATAATCCTTGTTTTGTTGACTTGGAAATCATTGCTATCCATTACCGAATTGTGCCCACACTTCTGTATTTTAAGGCAAATGAGAGGAAAATCTAGAAATTTGGATCTGTAAGCAATACCAGCTTTGTACCACATTAATTCTCTAATTTTTTTTAATATATTGGCTAGTTCAACATAGCACTATTTTCTACCTCTATAGCTGCACCTGATCTGCTGGGTATTTTGAGGATCCTTTAATGTTTCTAGAATCAGCTATTATACATTATAGCTTTTGAAGGTACCGTATTAATGTGCTAATATGTATTGATCAAGCTACAGTTTGATATTGTACTAAATTCTGGAATCTGTAGGTGGTTCAGCTTAAAAGACTGGAGAATCTGACAGCTGTGTGAGGATGTATGGATCCCTTCTCAGAAAGCAGGATGGGTAAACATTTTGAGATGGCTACAGTCTTGTAATTAAAGGATCGCTATGTTGCTTAAATTGTTTTGAGACTTCAAAAGGACATCACTGTGAAATCTTCAATATGAATAATGTTCCAAGATATTTTTCAAACTGCTGTTGTCCTGCAAGGGCCTTTATTTGCTTTAAACATTATCTTGGCGTTTTAATTTTAAAATGACTTGCAGTGGATCCCTGTTTTACAGAAGAGTTGAATTTTTTTTAAAAAACTTATCTTGCCAAGATTTTCTATAATGTGAATTTTTTTTCTAATCAATCCCACTTTAAGTAAAGAGATGCTCCTCTGGGAAGTTTTTTCTCTGAACAGTGATGCCTCTGCAGGTGTGTAGCAAGGGTATTCTGGTTATATCTCAGACCTTTTGGTAGTGATTTGTGAATTATGTAATAACAAATCTCCATTACTCAAACTGCCAAGTAGTTTTTCTAAATTTTATAAACTGCAGTTTTACCAACTTCATTTTTATGTACTTCTCCTAAGATGTGAGAAATGCTGGAAGCCCTGAAGACCAACTGTAGCATAGAGTTGACATTATCAATAGCTGTCTTGGCTCTACAATGAGCTGGATGTGATGTTTTATTCATAGAGTACAAAATCCATTTACTTGAGGCTCAAAACACAACATTGTCTATAAATTAAAAAAAACTTTGAAAATGTAGAAAAGCTGAGGATTTTTCATTTTATTTTAATAAATCTAGAATTCAAATTTCCCAAGTATTGGCAGCACCTCAGGAAATCAGCGTTCTATCCCAACTGCAACTTCAGACAAAGAATCCTCTAGCAACACTCTAGCCTCTGACATAACAGCCTCAGATATAGATCAACCAGAGGACCACATTCAGCAGTCCTATGAGGGTGAGTGTCTTGGCTCTAAATGAAGAAAGTGGAAATGTCTGTTAATATGTCAAAGTCAAGCTTATTATCCAATTTACAGTGTACATGTATGCACTAGTGCAGTTAAAAACTTGAAATAGCATCAGATGCGCACAGCATTAAGGGGCAGAGCATTCACAAGGAAAACATTAGCTAACATAAATTATGCACATCTTTTTACCAGAAAGAACACAATTAGGACAAAATAAAATGTAAAGTAGTCATAATGTTACACAGAAGATGTTGGCTGGCAATTCTCCATGTTGAACTTGATTATTAAGTTCCAGGCTTAGCCCTTGTCCAAACTGTACCTCAGCAAAATCTGTTTACTTCTCCATACGATATTGCAATCACAGGACAGATCAGTGTTTAATGCTATTTGAGAAAGGCCATCACATTAGTACTCTACGATGCATTGTTAAAAGGAGAATCGTTTTGTTTTGATGCACTGTAATCTGATTGTGTCACTTAAGGACAGTTCAGAGACTGCCACCTTTCTGAGAGCCTGGGTTCACTAGGAGTAAGGTAGCTCATATATAACTTTTAAAAGACAGTTGGACAGGTACATGGATAGGAAAGGTTTTCAAGGTTATGGGCCAGTCCAGTTGTAGGAATGATTTCATGCTGTATATTGCTATAAACTCTCTTAAATTTCTTAGTGGAATAGGGTCAATGGCTTTAAATTATTTGGTATTAACATATCAGAGGATATATCCTGGGACAGACACACAAATGCTATCACAGACAGCACCTTTGCTTTCTTAGAAGATTGTGCAGATTTAGCATGTAGGAGTTTGTGAAAGATTTTGGTGACAAATTCACAGTGGGGAGTATCCCAACTCCAATGCACACAAAATACAGAAGTAACTCAGCAGGCCAAGCTGCGCCTATGGAAAAGAATAAACAGTTGACATTTTGGGCCGAGACCCTTCATCTGGACTGGAAAGGAAGGGGAGAAGTCAGAGTAAGAACATGGGGGGGTGGGGGGGGGGAGAAGAGAGGAAGAAGTACAAGGTAGTAGGTGATAGGTGAAACCAGGAGAGGGCGAGGGGTGAAGTAAGAGTTGGGAAGTCACCCCTCGCCCTCTCCTAGTTTCAGCTATCATCTAGTACTTTGTACTTCTTCCTCCCCTCCCCCCACCTTCTTACTCTGATTTCTCTTCCTTTCCAGTCCTGATGAGGGGTGTTGGCCCAAAATGTCAACTGTTTACTCTTTTCCATTGATACTGTCTGGCCTGCTGAGTTCCTCCAGCATTTTGTACGTATTACTTTGATTTCTAGCATCTGCAGATTTTTTTTTTGTTTGAGTATTCTATTTGGTTGCATCACAGTGTGGTATGGAAACACTGATGCCCAAGAATGGAAAAATGGTGGATACAGTTGAGTCTGTCACAGCCAAAGCCCTCTCTCCATTGAGTACATTTACAGGGAATGCTGCCACTAAGTAGCATCTATCATTAAAGGCTCCTACTACTGAGAACATGCTCTCTTCTTGTTACTATCACTGGGTAGGAGGTACAGAAGCCTTGGGTCCCACTCCAGCAGGTTGAGGAACAGTTAGTACCATACAACTATCAGGGTCCTGAACTGGCATGGATAACTTCATTCACCACTACTCTGCACTGATTTTAAGACCTACAGGCTCACTTTCAAGGACTCTATGTAACTCATGTGTCCAATGTTATTTATTTCCTTAGGTTGTCATCTTATGCATATTGGTTGCTTGTCAGTCTTTGTTATGTATAGATTTTTTTTGTCAAATTCTATATTTATTACCTGTAAATCCCTGCAAGGAAATGAATCTTAAGGTAGTATATGGTAGCATATTTGTACTTGGATAATAAATTTACTTTGAAGCTGAAAATGTGATATTGGATGGTGATAGTGGTTCAGCACGAGTGCCTGCAACATTAGTTCTTTCATCATACCTGTACAAATTCAGAAGTCCCAGATTTTTGGGTAGCAGCTTTTTTACTTCTCTAGTCTCTTGGACTTCTTGCATTCATAAGGAATTTTCAGTTTTATTGTAACTGAAGTAATGGACCATTTTTGGGAGTGGTGACATATTATGCAAATAACAGCAAATTGTCAGAGGCCTTAGAATTTTGTTTGAAAGACTAAATTTTGGCAATTTTTTTGATCTCTTATATTCTGCCATTACTGATTTTAATGTTAGGTGTAAAATATTAAAAATAATTGTTTCAAGATCTTGTATGTTATTTGTACTTTTGTTGCATACATTTCCTTTCACTTTTGTTAGGTGCTTTGGTTTCCTAATGTTCCATTGACTTGCTGGTAGACTAAGTGGCTGTTGTAAATTACTCCTTAGTGCAGGAAAATGGCAAAATGTTTGCAAAGTATTTATTAAAATTCAGCTTCAATAAATTCAACATACTCTTTTTGTTCTGTAAGTAGAGGAAATATGCAAGATGATTTGGTAGTGCCTTATATTAGGTCATTTTTTTCTTGTGACTAAAGTATGCATTTCATTTTGCAGAAAACAGTAGTTTGGATTTTTTCCAACCTGTACATCTGGAAATCTCTCCAAGACAATACAATTCAAATACTGATCATTCTAGTGAAAATTTAGAGCAGGAATGTCATAATGAAAATTCAACAAATACTGAGTATGTTCCATCTGACCTGTCAAGAGCTGGAAGGGTAGTTGCTGATTCATTGACTGTGGATTCCATAAATCAATCATCTTATTCTGAACCAGGCATTGAAAAATTGCGAGTTGGTGATGGAGAAAATTCTCAAGAGCATGCTGATTCATTCTTCCAACAAAATGGAACATTGACTACTGTGAGTGAGTTTGAAATGCCTAACCAAGATGAAAAATGGCTGGAGGATTGCGAGTCTAAAAAACAGATAGTTGCCTTCACCAAGACAATAAATTCAGATGACAAAGTCACTCTGGAAAGTCTATGTATTGAAGCCTCTAAGTTAATGTTATCGGAAGAAGACAATTGTGTTTATAGTAAATTGCACCAAATTACAGAACAGAATTCCATGATGCAATCTAAACAGTTACCTCATACAAAGGAAGGAACTGACACTGTCATGGAACGTGAGGGTGAATTCGAACCTCATTGGGATCGGTCTCAACCATCGGCATCAAATCTAATGCCAGGGATTTGCCAGTTAGGGACACTTACACCAGTAAGTTAGTGTGTTTTTGATTCAGAGGTGCTATTGGGCCAAGAATTGTTTCCTTTTTGTATTCATTTATTAACAAGATACATGTCATAATAGGTCTGATAATTCTTTTACAGGAATGGAAAGTTTTAATTTTTATTACGTTTATGCACTTTTTTAAAAAAACTTACTTGTCACTTGGTAAATAGTATTCAATTCGCTACAATTGTCACTGATCTTCAGTGAAGTGTAGGTTGTGTGGTAGTAAACTAATTCTTGTCGTAATAAACATTGGTTTCTGCAGCATCAGGATACTTTCCATTTTCAGAAACAATTATCTTAAAGATAGGATCTACTCACATCTTAAAGCATAGATTTATTAGCAATAATGTGTTGACGCGTGACCAAGTGGTTAAGGCTTTCTTTTAGTCATTTGAAGATCACTAGTTCGAGCCTTGGCTGAGGCAGCATGTGTGTCCTTGAGCAAGGCACTTAACCACACATTGCTCTGCGATGACACCGGTGCCAAGCTGTATGGGTCCTAATGGCCTTCTCTTGGACAACATCAGTGGCGTGGAGAGGGGAGACTTGCAGCATGGTTAACTGCTGGTCTTCCATACAACCTTGCCCAGGCCTGCGCCCTGGAAACTTTCCAAGGCACAAATCCATGGTCTCATGAGACCAACGGATGCCTATTACTATTATTATCAGCAATAGTCTGTATGAATTTGGATGGGGGAGGTTATGTCTCACAAGCCTGATTGAGGTTTTTTTTTGAGAAGTTGAAGATTATTGAAGGTAAAGCAATTGATCTTTTGTACATTTACCTCAGTAAAGCTTCCCACATCGGTAAAATAATCCAGAAGATTAAGGCAACTGGGATACAAGGGGAGTTGGGAGATATGATCCAAAATTGTCTTGGCCATAGAAAAGAAACAGTTATGATGGAGTGGTGTTATTCTGGCTGAAGGTCTATGACTAGTGGTATTCCATCAGGATCAGTTTTAGGTCCTTTGCTGTTTATGATATATATAAATGATTTGGACAAAAGTTTGGATAGACTGATCCATACGTTTCCAGATAACACGGAAATTGGTAGAGTTGTAGATTAGAGTATGGTGACAATAAGGAAAGGTTGGAGAGAGTCTTGGATGCAGCTCAGCACATCATGGAAACCAGCCTCCTCTCCATGGAATCTGTCTGCATCTCTTGCTGCCTCAAAAAAGCTGCCATAATAATTAAAGGCCCTGCCACCCATTAAAGGCCATCCTCCCCTCTGAGGAGAGATTAGTCCTGTCATACAAGGAATGGGTCTATGGAATTTTATAATCTATCTGAGGAAAGTTCATGTTAAGGAGATGATGAGTGCACATAATACTTCAGATGTGGTTTCACTAAAGCCCCACAGAATTATCGCAAGATGTCCTTTCTCCTGCCTTAATCTTGGTTGCTAGTTGTCTCTTATTACCAGAATAACAGTCCACTCTTTTCTCTGCCTCTAATGCATTGGATGCCACTGGAGTCATGTGGTTGTGTGGAATATAATTTCTATTTATCACTGACATTTAGTGAAGCTGGGAAGATACTACATTGGGCTATGATTCCTTATTTCATGTTGGGTGGTTGTTCCTGTGATCAATCAGTGTTGGTAATGCATAATGAAAATTAATTTGTTCCCTAACTCATTTTCATAATGTTCTCGGAGAACTTCACAGAATATGGCAACCCTAAATGTTAGTCATTATGAACCGTAGAATAAGAATGGATATCATGTTCAGTTTGAACCAAGATGCCTATCTATGATAATTCTATTTGCTTACTTTTGGCTTAATCGTGCCTGAAATCCTCACAATTACTATATGAAAATCAAAGAACAATGAGGTTCTCAAACTTCTGTACTAACAGGGATTGAAAAGATCCAAACAAATTTTTCAGTTAAGTGGTGAGATCATCCACACAATTTTTAATGTGTAAAATTACCCAAACAAGTGGAAAGTTAGAGAGAAAGAGGAATTAAAGTGCAATAGTCCATAATCTAATTGAATGATAGAGGAAGCTTGAGAAACTTAAGCCACATTTGTTGCTTTAGTGTCGATACAAGCTAATGATTATTATCAGTACTGTAGAAATGGACATTCTTACTGAAGTGCCAAGATTACCTAAACAAAATGTGTTCAGAAAGTAGTAACAGGAAAAGTTCGTCATACATTTACTACATTAATTTGAACAGTGAGACCTTTTCTTGGGGCTCACTGTTCTCCAAGGTTTGAGTAAAATGAGAGTTAACTGCTGCAAAATACTCTTTATTTAAAAACCAAAGGATCATGCACAAAAAACAATTCATAAGGGTTTTAAAAAAATGAAACTATTTACTAACTGGAGCTACATCCCATATAAGGAGTGATCGTTGTTGAAGCTCAGTCCTAAGACATTGCTGTGGGAGTTTGAAAGGGCAGTGTCCTAGACCCAAACTGTTTCAGTTGTTTGTCAATTGCCTCCTTTCCAGTGTGAGGCCATGTGAAGAAATTTGCTAATGATTAAGTAAAATTAAAATTCATTCTGGGAGGCCACAGTGTGCAGCAGCAAAATGGGAAAAAATTTCATTGTGTGCTTAAAGCATCATTTGACGTTGTTGCCAGTCATCATCTCCAATTTCTGTACTGTTGAATTTACTAGTCTTTCAAACCACAGGTCAAGAGTGTGGAAACATTTTATATTTAGATCAGTACTAAATTCCACAGTTGCTGTTTGGTTGTGTTCTATACATTGTTCACTTTCTCCCACTGGCAGACCAATGCTACATATTTTGCAATAATCCAATGTTTTTTTGAAGGAAGTGTTCCATATTTTGTGATGTTTGTTAGCTAGAACAGCAAAAACAACAAGTCATACCTTGTTCCATCTTGTCAACTCTCATCCATTATCCAGAATTCTGTGTACTCAACAGTATTTTGGGAATTAATTTCATCACGTAGGCAGTAGTAGTACACTATGTTCTGAGGAAATTAGAGATGAGAAATGTGTGCTGGAATTACTTGCTATGCCAACTTTTTTAAAAAAGAAGTAAGTTTACTGTATTCTTTGATACACATTCAAAATTGTCTGACATGTTTTAGGGGACAGAATCAGATGTTGGAATTATGGAAGAACCAGAACTGACACAGCTAACACTGAATGAGTCAACGTTATTAGATGATGAACTAGGTCAAGAGGTTGCAGTTGAACATATAACTACTGAAAATGATTTAAGTGAAATACAAGCACCTTCTCAGGTAAAATATCAAATACATCTTTGTCTTCACAGGTTTGATTTACAACATGTCTTGCTTTATCACCAAGACATTAAGTTTTGGTGGTTGTGATATTGATTTAAATATTAGGCTACAACTTTGTGCACGGCAGTTTGGCAATATATGACAAATCAATTTTAATATAATCCAGTTTTGGATAACTTGGATCTGGTATTGGATAAATTCAATAGTTCCATTGAATATCAGAATGTATACACTATACAACCTGAAACTCTTGTTCTTGGCAGACATCCGTGAAAACAGAAGAGTGCCCCAAAGAATAAGTGATAGTAAAAATGTTAAAACTCCAAAGTTTCCCCTACTTCCCCCACTACCTTAGCAAAAAAAAATGTATCAGCGCCCTCCACCTACCAAGCAAGCAATAGCAGATCCCCCCCAGTAAAGATCATGATCTGCAATACAACAAAAACTAATCATTCACCCAACAATTCCACATACCACAAGAGCTCTGTCTCTCTCCTTAACAGAGGCAGAGAGGTGTCACCCATGAGAGGGGAGACATAAAACAACTCCCTGATTTGTGGTGTTAAATTCTGCCACATCACTTTTTTCTTCCCGAGCTCTCTGACTTGAGAATCAGCAACAAACTCTTCCCCACCAATCAGAGAAAGAGAGTGGGTGTGTGATTTGACAAGTACAGAGCCCCCAACAGCTGATCTGGTGTTCTGATTTCTCCCATGATGCTTTAGTTGGCGGCAGAGTCGTAGAATCAGCTTATCCCCCAAAGTTGCAAAACCTTGGAACCCCGAAGGCGCGCTTGTCTTCTCGGCCACATCTTTGAGATATTGAAAAACAGCCGGTTAGTAAGCTCTGGAAGTATCACAAAGAATCAAAATTTGAGTGTAGCTCCAGGTCAGGGTCTATGACAGAACCCCATCCACCTTGAAAAAGAAAACGAGAGAAACTAAAAGTAGAACTTGAGCTGTTTCCATAGCTGAACTCAAAGTTGCCATTGAGTGCCATCTAGTTCCACCCACTATGAATTATGAACGCTGTGAAGTGTGCTACCGATATACAGTGTTATTGGATCTTTCTAATGGTGTTTTAAATGGAACATTTGTGTAATCGTGACAAAGAAACATTACAAAAGATATAATATTGTGCTAAATACAGTGCTAATATTTTGATTTATTTAGTATGAAATTAATTTTCTATTTTTGTTTTTGTATTCTGTGCTGAATGGACTATGCTAGTTAAATTGTATGCCTTGTCGAGAGAGAGAGAGAGAGAGATATGTATGTATGTCTTGCATGTGTTTGAAACAGAAGTAGGTGAGTTGGGTGATGATCAAGTGTTTTGTCTACCACCTATTTTTGGACGTCACTATTCTTCTATGTAGTCATGTGGATTAGTAGGAAAATTCAGTCATTCCAGTTAAAACAGTTTGGAATTTAACTGAATTTGTAATTTGTAGCTGTGTTTGTAAATTAATCCCTCTCCATCCACCTTGCCAATGTTACAGTGTTAAATAGTCTGCTTAATTTTTTACGAATCAACACTGCTAACTGCAAGGACGCAAGACTGCAAATGTTAGAATCTGGAGCAGCAAACAAACTGCTGGATAAACTCAGCAGGCCAAGCAGCACCTGTTGGTAGGGTGGACAAGGCATGCTATATTATTGCTTATAAGTAAATCAGAAGGTGCCAGTGTGTCCATGGCCAACCTCAATAACAAAACAAACCCAAAATCTGAAAACCTTACACCCTACTGTTAGCTTAAGATACAAGAGCAGAAGTAGGCCATTTGGCCTGTCAAGTCTGCTCCGCCATTCAATCATGGGTTGATCCAATTCTTCCAATCATCCCCACTCCTCTGCCTTCTCCCCATACCCTTTGATACCCTGGCTAATCAAGACCTATCCATCTCCTCCTTAAATGCACCCAGTGACTTGGCCTCCACAGGTGCTTGTGGCAACAAATTCCACAGATTTACTACCCTCTGACTAAAGTAATTTTTCTGCATCTCTGGTCTAAATGGACACCCTTCAATCCTGAAGTCGTGCCTCTTGTCCTAGACTCCCCTACCATGTGAAACAACTTTGCCATATCTAATCCGTTCAAGCCTTTTTAACATTCGAAATGTTTCTATGAGATCCCGCCTCATTATCATGAACTGCAGGGAATACAGCCCAAGAGCTGCCAGATGTTCCTCATATGGTAACCCTTTCACTCCTGGAATCATTTTTGTGATTCTTCTCTGAACCCTCTCCCATGTCAGTATATCCTTTCTAAAATAAGGAGCCCAAAACCGCACACGATACTCCGTGTGATCTCACGAGTGCCTTATAGAGCCTCAACATCACATCCCTGCTCTTATACTCTATACCTCTAGAAATGAATGCCAACATTGCATTCACCTTCACAACCGACTCAACCTGCAGGTTAACCTTTAGGTTATCTTGCACAAGGACTCCCAAGTCCCTTTGCATCTCTGCATTTTGAAGTCTCTCTCCATATATAATAGTCTGCCTGTTTATTTCTTCCGGCAAAATGCATGACCATATACTTTCCAACATTGTATTTCATTTGCCACTTCTCTGCCCATTCCCCTAAACTATCTAAGTCTCTCTGCAGGTTCTCTGTTTCCTCGACACTGCCCGATCCTCCACCTATCTTTGTATCATTTGCAAATTTAGCCACAAATCCATTAATCCCATAGTCCAGATCATTGACGTACATCGTACAAAGCAGCTGTCCCAACACCGACCCCTGTGGAACTCCACTGGTAACTGGCAGCCAGCCAGAATAGGATCCCTTTACTCCCACTCTGTTTTCTGCTGATCAGCCAATGCTCCACCCATGCTAGTAACTTCCCTGTAATTTCATGGGCTCTTATCTTGCTAAGCAGCCTCATGTGCGTCACCTTGTCAAAGGCCTTCTGATAATCCAAGTACACCACATCTACTGCATCTCCTTTGTCTACCCTGCTTGTAATTCCCTCAATAAATTGCAGTAGGTTTGTCAGGCAGGATTTTCCTTTCAAGAAACCATGCTGGCTTTGGCCTATCTTGTCATGTGCCTTTAGGTACTCCATAATCTCATCCCCAACAATTGATTCCAACAACTTCCCAACCACTGATGGCAGGTTAACAGGTCTATAGTTTCCTTCCTGCTGCCCCCCACCTTTCTTAAATAGTGGAGTTACATTTGCAATTTTCCAATCATCCGGTATGATACCAGAATCTATCAATTTTTGAAATATCATTGTTAATGCCTCTGCAATCTCTCCAGATACTTACTTCCTTCAGAACCCGAGGGTGCATTCCATCAGGTCCAGGAGATTTATTCACCCTCAGACCATTAAGCTTCCTGAGCACCTTCTCAGTCATAATTTTCACTGCACATACTTCACTTCTCTGACACTCCTGAATGTCCGGTATACTGCAGATGTCTTCCACTGTGACGACTGATGCAAAATACACATTCAGTTCCTCTGCTATCACTGCGTCTCTCATTACAGTATCTCCAGCATCATTTTCTATTGGTCCTATATCTCCCCTCAACTCTCTTATACCCTTTTGTATACTTTAAAAAAAAGCTTTCAGTATCTTCTTTGATATTAGTCACCAGCTTCCTTTCATAATTCATCTTTTCCTTAATGACCTTAGTTTCCTTCTGCAAGTTGGGCTTCCTTTTATGCCCTCTTTTGCTTTTACTTTGGCTCTGACTTCACTTGTCAGCCATGAAAATTTCTTCTATTTGGAATATATCTGTCTTGCACTTCCCTCATTTTTCACAGAAACTCCAGCCATTGCTGCTCTGCTGTCATTCCTGCTAGTGTCCCTTCCAGTCAACTTTGGCCAGTTCCCCTCTCATGCCATTTGTGATTTCCTTTATTCCACTGAAATACCAACACATTAGAATTTAGTTTCTCCTTCTCTAATTTCAAAGTGAACTTGATCATATTGTGATCACTGTTCCCTAAGGGTTCCTTAACCTTAAGCTCTCTTGTCACCTCCGGATCATTGCACAACACCCAATCCAGCACAGCCGATCCCCTAGTGTACTCAACAACAAGCTGTTCTAAAAAGCCATCCCTCAGACATTCTACAAGTTCTCTCTCTTGAGGTCCAGTACTGGCCTGGTTTTCCCAATCCACTTTCATGTTAAAATCCCCAGCGATTATCATGACATTGCCCTTCTGACATGCCTTTTCTATCTCCTGCTGTAATTTGTAATCCACAAAGTTTCTATGGGAAAAATAAAAGAGGAGGCCTTACATTGCCCAAAGAAGGCTTAATTTTAATACCCTTCATTGAAAATATATGCTTTATTTTTAAATCTATTTTTGAGGTACTAAATACTTGGGTGGACCTAACTAAAGTACTTTTGTTGAATCACAATGAACAACAGAAAATTCGTGACTGCGTTTCTGTAGAAGACCAGTACAATTTACTGTTCTAGTGGAATGGAAAAATCTACTTTTGGCTAAATTTCAAAGACAAAACATGATTGCCCCACCTGTAGCTTCATTAGGTATTGCTTCAACATGTTTGGTAGAGGAAAACTGCACACTTAGCCGTAACATTCCCTTTAAAATTGACAAATGGCAAGATGGCACCAACAATCAATGGCGGCATCCTGCAGACAGCTCACAAAACTACTAGGTACTCTTCTGAACTGCGATTGTTTGCAGCCTGTAATTTCTCTTCTAAGAATGCATTTTTAAGCCAACTAAACAAACTGCTGCTTTTGCGATCTGGGGCATATGTGTGAATGAGAGCAGAAAGTGCAGCTACTATGGCCGTTGCTGGGGGTTACACTGCATTGAATCATAATGGCGGAATGTGGTTGGCTCCAGTACTCCGCATTGATTAAAGCATCAAACAAGATTAAAATAGTCGAGGACGAAAGCTGAGAACGAACAGGTGCTCAGCACCATCTGCCTGCATTTGACTAGTCTCTTCTTGCTGATTCTGTCGGGAGGAAGGTGCAAGAGTCTTGGACTTGTACTGAACAGGTTTCACTCACCTCCGTGTTGAACATGCTTTACAGTTGTGGATTCACCAGAGATTCTGTAGTACATGTTCCTTGTGGTTGTTTTTTGCACTACTTGCACAATTTGATCTAGTTCCTTTAGTGCTGAATCGACTCTGCAGCTATGACCTGCAGCCTTCGGGCTCCATGGCAGTGGACTCACTTCTGGGAATTCCGCAGTTTGTTTGTTATTTGTTTATTTATTGCTTACACAATTAGTGTTTCACAGATTGGGTGTTTGGGCTGGTGTGAGTTTTTTTCTTTAAATTGGTTCTAATGTGTAAATTTATGTGGCTGCCTGCAAGAAGACTAATCTCAAGGTTGTATACTGTATCCATAAACAAGAGAAAATCCGCAGATGCTGGAAATCCAAGCAACACACACAATGCTGGACGAACTCAGCAGGCCAGGAAGTATCTATGCAAAAAAAGTACAGTTTACGTTTCAGGTCTCGGCCTGAAACGTTGAGTTCCTCCAGCATTTTGTGTGATACTGTATACATAATGTACTTTGAACTTAAAGTTGTGGAAATTCCAACATGTAACATTTGTCAAGGAACTGCAAAGGTAAAAATTGTGAAAGATTGTACATTTATTATCTGGGTGAATATATAATGGCTCACAAAGCTGCCACCAATGAGGATTTTCATTTGTTAAATTCCTCTACTTAATTTTTTTCCCATTTGACTTGTGTCTGTCACTTAAAAACTTCAGTCGTGTCAACCTTGATATTCCCTTCTGAAATTTATGTTACCTCATTTCTGTTTATTGGTAAGTACATTAATTTCAAAAACTGATTTAAAACATGTCTGAGTGAGAGCAAAACCAAAAAGAGGGCAATTTATTCAAATTGTTCCTTTTTTACTATAATAAAGATATCATACAGTCAATCAATGCTCAGAATTAAGCGCAGTCTGGTAAAACCCTATCCTGTATCTTGTTGAACCTCCATTATTACTTGTCTACTTTTCTGTAAATGATTAGATTTTACTTAACTAACATTTAAAATGTTTTCTTTTGCGATGTTATGTATTTCATTCATAACATTTCTTCCTTTCAGTCAATTTAGGGTTTGTGTTATCTCAAATCTTTTCTGCTAGTAGTTCTCTAGTATCCCCAAAAACTTCCTGTCATCCCTAAAACCATTAACTTCCTTCTATCATACTTGATCGTCACCTTCAAATTTTGTATCTCCTTGCCCACTTTTAGTTTTGTACTTTTCAAATTTGGCTATTTTTGTACTTTTTTTTAATCACTGTTTTAGTTTTTAGTCTCAATTTTTATCCATTTCATTCTGAAAAGTTAAGTAGTCTTTTTTGCTGAGTGTGGTGTTACTTAGAAAAAAAACGCTTCTACTGTTTGCTTTTCAAATTGCATTTCCTCTCAAGTGGCCTACATACCAGTTTCTCAGAAATGGAAAAACACAAAACTGCAGATATTAAAAACCTGAAATAAAAGAAAATTGCTGAAAATGAAGCAGCACCTCCTTTAGGATTTTTTTTAAAAAATCTGTCATTCTGGTTCCATTTCTGTGTTTTTATACCTTTACCCCATATATTTATTTTAAGAAAAAAGGGCATATGATTTAATTGTGCTCAAAATATTTGCTGATATTGGAAAGTGGTTTATTGTGTGGGTGCAGATCAACTATGATCTACTTAATGTAGAGATGCAGGTCAGTATTCTGACTGGCCATTAGAATTGCATTAACAAATTTCTGTGGCCTAATGCAACAGAGTATGCAAAGAAACTGGTTAGAATTTGATCCAGTTTTTATGATTTTTATCTTGTTATTAATGGATGTGAGTATTAATTGTTTTTTTTATGCAGGCAAATGGAATACAGCCTGTAATTCCCGTGAACACAAGTTCTGAATCACAAAAATCTGAAGGTAAAGGGAATTGTTTTAGGAATGTTAGCTCTGTAATCATTGAACATGGTTTGTTCAACTCTCATTTATTCAAGGAAGTTTTACATGGCGTCATTTAATTTATCAAATAGCAAAAGGAGTTAGAAAGTTTATTTCTGTAATGGTTCTTCTGTCCCCCATTCACCCTTTTGGATCAAATCAGTCTGTCTGCAACCTTGATGGCTTGTTTAACTTGAGCTGGGCTTCTGGCCACTCCATCAAAGGATCCTTATTTTCATCTTGATAACCACTCATTTTGTTTAGAGTTATTAGCACAATTTGGTCTTTTCTCAGGTTATAAATTAAATCTTAGTAAGAGTGAACTTTTTCCGATTAATAAACATCTTCCCTTATATTATAAATTTCCATTTAAATTGATTAATAATTACCTTTCATATCTTGGGATTAAAATTACTTGTAAACATAAAGATTTATTTAAGACTAACTTTTTACCATTAATAGACCATATTACTCAACTTTCATCTAAATGGTTTCCTTTATATTTAACTTTGATTGGTCGTATTAATGCAGTTAAGATGTTTTTTTTGCCAAAATTTTTATATGTGTTTCAGGCATTACCAATTTTCGTTCCTAAATCTTTTTTTGATAAAGTCGACTCTAAAATTTCTTCATTTATTTGGCAGAATAAGAATCCGAGACTGGGTAAAATACATTTACAGAAAGCTAAGAGAGATGGAGGTTTAGCATTACCTAACTTTAGATTTTATTATTGGGCTATTAATATTCGACATATGAAATTTTGGTTACTTGACCGGGATATACTATCTATTCCTAAATGGGTAGCATTGGAATTACAATCTGTTCAGGGTTATACACTTGGTTCTATTTTAGGTTCATCTCTTCCTTTTGATTCGAAACGCCTTAAGCAGGTCTCTAACCCGATCGTTAAATATGCTTTGCGTATTTGGTTTCAATTCAGAAAATTTTTTGATCTTAATCAATTCGGGTTAGCGATTCCTATTTTAGGTAACATATTTTTTCCTCCCTCTTTTACGGATCGCGCTTTTCAAACTTGGAAGACTAAGGGTATTTTACGGTTTTTGGATTTATTTTTAGATGGTTCCCTTATGTCTTTTGAACAATTATCTAATAAATATAACCTATCAAGAATACATTTTTTTAGATATTTACAAGTTAGAAATTTTCTAAGTACTATACTTCCTTCCTTTCCAATGCTTCCTCCTATATATATTTTAGATTCGATAATTAACCTTAATCCATGTCAGAAAGGTGCATCGGCTATGATTTATAATATTATTATGAAACTCAGGAAAGCTCCATTTGATAAGATTAGGGTAGATTGGGAACAGGAATTGGGGCTTACCATTTCTGTGGATGATTGGGGGCAGATTTTACAATTAGTTAATACTTCCTCTATTTGTGCTAAACATTCCCTAATTCAATTTAAAGTGGTGCATAGAGCACATATGTCCAAAGATAAGTTAGCGCGTTTTTACTCGCATATTAATCCTTTCTGTGATAGATGTTCGGGGCAGATAGCCTCTTTAACTCATATGTTTTGGTCTTGCCCTACTTTGGAAACTTTTTGGAGAGATATTTTCAATATTATTTCTAAGGTATTAAATATAGATATCTCTCCTCACCCTATTACTGCTATCTTTGGACTACCTAAAATTTCTAGTAATCTTTCCCCTTCAGCCCGTAGAATGATTGCATTTCTTACTTTAATGGCGAAAAGATGTATTTTACAACATTGGAAAGAGCTTAATGCTCCAATTACCTTTTTTTGGTTTTCTCAGACGATTTTATGTTTGAATCTGGAGAAAATTAGAAGTAACCTTTATGATTCTTCATTTAAATTTGAACAGATTTGGGGACCTTTTATTCGATATTTTCATTTAATGTAATATTTACCCTTCTTGTTTTTTTTCACTGTTTTAATGGAGGTCGGGATTGAGGACGTGATTTTAAGTTTAACTCTGTTTGGTTTCAAGTTAGCCCATTGCTTTGCTTTGCTTTTAGTTAGTTGCACGGTGGGTTTTTTTTGGGGGTTTTTTTTTCTTTTTTTCCATTGATATATATAAAATCTAGTATACTATTATGTTATCTTGGTTTCTTATGCTTAAATTACATTGTTTGTAGTATTTTCTTTTTGGTATTGTTACCTTTTGGAATTTTATTATACTTTAACATTGTATTAATGTTTATATGGCTTACCTTTTTTTGTATACTTACTCAATAAAAAGATTTAAAAAGAAAGATAACCACTCATTTTGTACGACATCTATTGGGAGCAGGAACTATGCCTTTATCACTTTTATATTCCAATATTCCAACACCAGTTACTGGTAGACTGCAGCAGTGCAGAATGTGTGCCTCAGACTACTATTTGTGACCATAGTAACTTGTTCTGCTACTTGCACTTCTAGCAGTATTCTAGTCATATTTGTTCCCATAGAGTGTGGTTGTAAAGACCTTTAGATTACACTTCAAAGTATAGATAGAAATAAATCACATTTTGTTTCTTAAAGTAGTAAAATTTTTCACATGAAATTCCACAATCTTTCGACTTAGTTTACAGCTACTGGATCATTACTTTCATTATTTAATCACTCTTAAAATAGCTTGGAGGAAAATGCCTTTCAGACATCTTAAATCCAAGCAGCATGGCAATGTAGCAGTTAGTGTTACGCTTTACAGCATCGGCAATTGGAAGTTCAATTCTCACAGCTGTCTGTAAAGGGTTTGTACTTTCGTGACCATGTGGGTTTCCTCCGTTTTCCCTCCCACATAACAAAAAGATGTACAGGATAGGGTTAATAAGTTGTGGGCATGCTATGTTGGTGCCAGAAACATCACATCCCCAGACTCGGACGCTGATGCATTTCACTGCATGTTTGGATGTATGTACGTGTGATGACTGAAGCTAATTTTTTAACAATCTTTATCTTTTAAATCTGATTCAATTTTCAAGACAAAATATTCATTGTTCATGATATTAACTTTTCACAGTTATAATATTTGAGTTTGAACCATCTGCTAAGATTTTGAATGAAGCAGTTTTGAAGAGAAAACAGAAATTTCTTGCAAATTCTGCAAAACGCGTAAAAGACTTGAAAAGGAAAGAAAAATCTGGAATAGTGAAGTCTGAACTATATGCTAGACCAATTAGTCATGGGCAAGGACAGACTTCTGGTTTTGGTAAGAACTGTACTGACTAATTTTTTTACTATTCTTTCATAAATGGTTATACTAAGTTGTTTCATTTGTGTACTAAACAGCAGCATCATCATCATCATCATCATCATCATCAGTGGCAACTCATTTGAAGATGGTGGGAGAAGTAAAAGTCTCCACTCCAGAGGACAGGAAAGCTGTAGAAGTTGAGATGCGACAAAGAACACTCCGGTACAGTAGAAAAAAAATAAACTTGGTTTCAATTGAAGTTGAGACAGATCTACCACATAACATTTTACTTGATATCTTTGGATTGTATTATTCACTAATGGTTAGCCATACATGGAAACCTTAACTACCATTAAAGGGCCTGAAATTTGACTAGATTTAATTTCAATTGTAGCTTGTTTCACTATTATCAACTTGTGTTTCCATGATTAAAGTTCAAATTATAAAAGTGTTAAATTTGCCACACACTCACCAAAATGTATATCAAGTGACCAAAAGTTTAGCTGATGAAGTACTGTTAAAGAACACTTGAAAGAAAGGTACAAAGAGGTAAGGAAATAGCTGAATGTGTATCTGTAAGTGCTGGTTGGCTTAAATTGTTCCAGTTTAAGATGGTGCTGGTGATACCCAGCGATTATTTACAGTCAGCAAAATACAAAACGAAGAAAACTACTAAACACTATGAATAATATTTTATTAATAATGAATACCACTAACAATAGAAGGCAAGGTGAGGCATGGCGGAGACTAGTGCAGGCAGGAGCGAGGAACGTCCTGATGTCTGATTGATTTAAGCGCCGGGCCAAATCATGGCCCCAGAGCCGTCCGACAACAGACGGCGACTCAATGTTTGAGTGATTTAAGTTCTGGGCCAGATTGAAAAGGTCAAAGTGATGGGATTGGAGGGGAGGGACAGTCTGGTTCTGCCTGGTTCTACTCTCTGATCCGCAACATTTACTCAGTTCTGCACTTAACTGAGGCTGTGGCCTGCTCTGGCTGCGATGATGACTCGCTTCGTGTCTGTGGCGTGACGTTTATTCAGCTCTGCAGTGAACTGAGGCTATGGCCTGCTCCAGCTGCAGTGATGCCTGGCTTCGTGTCTTTCGTAAAACTTCAATTCATTTAAAGCTGGTACATTTAAAGCTCTTTGCTTACTTTTATTGTTTACACAATTTTCTTCCTTTTGCGCATTGGGTGTTTGACGTTATTTTTTAAAGGGGTTCTTTTGGGATTTCTTTGTTTTGTGGCTGCCTGTAAGGAGACGACTCTCAAGGTTGTATAATGTGTACGTACTTCGATAATAAATGTACTTTGAATTGGGTATGTACAATGAACGGTTTAACGCAAATTCATTTTTTTATAATGGATTATTGCTCCAAACAAGATTTCTACTACTTGTATCTTATTGTCAGTAGATTCTTGGAAAAATGAGTTACTAGTAAATAGGAAAGCACTGTTTAAAGAAACCTGTAAGAATAAGTTTGTCTTGAAACCTGTCAAATTTAAAATCAAGACGATTACTAATGTGCTGATTTTCATTAAGAGCCTGTCAGACTGACATTGGCTTTGGCAGCAGACTAGCAAGAGAGGTAGGAGGGTTGTGTCTGGGCTTAAGCCAATGAAAAAGTGGGCATGGAGGTACTAGATGTGGGAGAGGATCTTCAGCAGTGGAAAGATAACTTCTTATCTCTAAGTTAACATATGTATTTGGTGGGTTATGAGGAAGCATTTTTGCTATGTAGTGTAACTTTTAGGCAAATGCAAAATGCTAGTCCTGGCCCTGGTACATTTAAAGCTATTATTTTCACCTGCATACTGAGTTCCAAGTTAGGAACTCTAGATATAAAAGTGTTTTTGAATACCTGGAAAAGCTATGCAATTACATTTGTCAGTTTGTATTTGCCCTTCTGTAAACAATATTTTCTGTTCAGTCTCTACAGTCAGCTTGAAGAAGTGAAAAACAAGAAAAGGGAAGTGAACAGACAAACAGTTTGTGCTAGAAATCGAGAAAAAGCAAAAGAATTTCAGAAGGTAATTTTTCTGTCTATCCATTTTTTTTTGCTTCTAAATAAAAAAAATTCTGAGGAATTATAATAATGTTTAGTAATACTAATCTTCCCACCACTTCAGCCTTTGTTACCAGAGACATTGGGATGGTTTGCTTGTTATATGCCTTGCCTGCTTTGGTTTGAACTTGTTTACCGTCCATCTGAATAACTTTCTTTAATGGTGCCTCAAACTATCTTGCTCCATTGTCTAGACTTCTCATTGTGATTGCTAGATACTTACAGTATAATATTGTAGCTCAAGTAATGGAAATTCACCTTTGCAGAATTCATAAATCACTCCCAGTACATCTGGGGTATGAAATAAAATTCACTCATGGAATTTGTGTGTTTTTAAAGATTGTTGGGGGGGAACGGGAGGAGGGTAGTGGGTCGTATCCCAAGAATCTGGAAGGCTAATGAGAGGATGAAAAGTGATGCAGAAGTCAGTGACAGGAAGTGACAGAATAGGGATGATGGGCATGAGAATGGCCAAGAGCATGTAAGACATTGTGTAAAATTTGGGAGGTCATGGTGCTGGTGGAGTATTGTGTTCTGTTTTGGTTGCCCTGCCAAGGGAAAGATGTTATTAAACTGGAAAGAGTACAAAGAAGATTTACAAGGATGCTGCCAGGACTTGAGGGACTGAGTTATAGAGGTACAGAGATAACTTTTAAACCAGTTGGACAGATACGTAGATTGGAAGTGTCCAGGAGATTATATGCTCCATGCTGGCAAATAGGAGTAGCTTGGATATGGCATCCTTCTTGGCATGGTCCATTTGGGCTGAAGGGTGTATTTCTGCAGTGTATAATGGGTTCAGTAACTGTAGTTACTTGTATAACATCATGCGCAGAGGCCCAGGAGAAACTTGTGCTCCATCAGCTAAGCCTTGTTTCTGGAATGGGAATTTCCAAAACCTCCAAAAATTTCCAAAAATGGTAAAGTATTTTTTTTAATATGTATAGCGCTATGCAATGTTATAAGTACATGTAGTTTTTAAACTTCTGGATTATATTTACTGAAAACACTTCTCTTTACTTCATTCTTCCCCATTAAAGAGAACATTGGAAAAGCTAAGAGCAAACAGAGTTCGCAAGTGATGCATCTGCGACCTTTGGATCAATCAAAAATAATTGCATCGTGATGTATATAAGTATGTATATTAATATACTCCTGGGCTTCTATTTTGTTATTTTTAAATAAGTACATCATTTGTAATTTTCTATTTATTTAGACCATTGTACAAATGTGTAGGTGAGTATAGAATGTTGGATCTTTTTTGTAAATTTTGTATAATTCCTTATTCTAAATAGACACTGTAAATTACATTTCATATTTATCTAATTCATAGACACGTACAGTTTTCGATAAAACCACCTATTGCTTTTTAAACCGGAAGTTAATTACTTGGACTGAATCACTGGATAAATACCAATACCTCACTCAAGTTCAAGTTTACTTGGCAATATTATAACAGTGCAAAAGACTCCTCCTCTAAACTATTAGCTATTGATTGACCATGTTCTTCTTTTCTAATGATGCAAATAGTAAAACTCATGGCTAATATCAGGTGTCACTTTGTCTGTCCTTGTGTACTTTTGGATGAAATACCTCAAATAGAACGAATACTTTGTGCTGAACTGCAGCAATTACTTTAGATTAATTCATTTTAAAAGTCACAAGATAATTATAAAACTCTGACTTCACTGACATTTACTTTATCAAAGTTTTGATGGTAAATAAATAAATTATACTTTCCCCAATGGTGTTGAGTTGCATCTCATTTTGTGTATATTATTCTTGATTTGCATCAAAGGGGCTTTTTGTGCAAGAGAAAAAAGTGTGCAAATTCAAAAATGAAGAGAAATTTAAAATATTAGTCATAAATATGCAATAAATATCAAGCATGAAGATATTGATGAGATGAAAAGTCCTTGACAGTGAGTCCATAGGTTGTGGGAAGTTTATTGACGGGGTGAGTGAAGTTGTCTCCTCAGGTTCAAGAGCCTGATGGCTGAGGGGTAATAATAGTTCCTAAACCTGGACGTGTGGGCCCTTAGGCTCCTGTAACTTCCTGATGACAGCAGCGAGAAGAGAACGTGGCCTGGATGGTGAGGGTCCTTAATAATGGATGCTACTTTCCTGTGGCAAAGCTCTGTGTAGATGTGCTCAGTGGTGGTGAGTAACAGCCACAGATATTTTTTTGTTCTTTTATTGAATACTGCCTCATACACCATGTGGTTTAGTACTGTGAAACTTAACAGAGAATTCCATAGAGAACATCCCTGTATCTTTAACCTTAAGTTTTAAAATGACAAATCAGCATATGGGAGGGAGATTCAAAAACTGGTTGAGTCGTGCCACAACAACAACTTATTTAATATCAGCAAAACCAAAGTGATCATTGATTACAGGAGAATGAAACTAGGGGGTCCATGAGCTTGTCCTCATTAGGGGATTGAAAGTGGAATCAGTAACATTAAATTTCCTTGGCATTATCATATCACTCTTTCACAAGTTCTACCAGTCTGCTGTTGACAGTACAATCTTCTATGCAGGTGATGTGCTGCGGCAATGGCGTCAATTCAGGTGATGCCAACTGGCTGTGATATCGGAGTCAAACTGGACACACTGGAGGCTGTGGTAGAACAAAGGGCCCTATGGAAAATCCTGGCAATTCTGGAGAATGTTTCTCGTCCTCCACATGCCACCTTGGCTGAACAGAGGAACTCTTTTAGTATCAAGTTAAGACAGATGCGGTGCTCCAAAGAGTGCTATATTAGGTCATTCTTACCCTCGGCCATTAGGCTTTATGATGAGTCAACCTATAGCCAGGGAAGTGATGACCCCCTCCTGTTAGACTGTTCGAGGTAACTTATTTTTTTGTGTTCTTAATTCTTTCCTAATACTTGTATATTGCATATCTGTGCACTTGTAATGCTACTGTGACTAATTTCCTTTGGGATCAATAAATTATCCATCTATCTATATTAGAGAATCTGTCCTGGCACTGGAATGTAAGTGTCATTTCAGAGAGGGCACGGCAGCACCTCTTCTTTCTTAGAAGTTTTTAGCAGAATTGGCATGTTATTTAAAACTTTGACAAACTTCTGTGTATACACAGTGGAGGATATCCTAACTTGTTGCATCGAATGCTGATATGGAAACACCAATATCCAGGAACATTGTACTATTGGGAAAGTGGTACATAAGCCTGAAGGCCTGCACTCACCGATTCAGCAACACCTTTTTTTCCCCCATGTTCTAAATGAACATTGAACCCATGAACACTACCTCACTATCTTTTATTGTTTGTTGTGTATTACTTATTTTAACTTAAACTTATTGTTACTAGTTTGAAGTTAGCTATATTAACTTTTATTATTTTAACTTCAAACTAGCTGTAGCTCATTTTGGCCTCTGTTATTTTTTTGTGTTCTCAGCCATTCTTTCTTGTTGCTGATTGGTGGGCTGAGGATTTGGGGTTTGATGTTCTTGTTTCTCCATGTGGGTAATCTGTTAGTTTTTGTGTGGGGGGGGGTTTGAGGTTTGTGAGTATTTGTTTCTTTTTCTTTTTGTGCGGGGTGGGGTGGAGATAAATGTCTTTCAACTACTTGTATGGTTTTTCTGTATTATGGCTATCTGGAGAAGACAAATCTCAAGTGTTCTGCATACTGTACATTAATAAAAAGAATCTTTGAACTATTTAATAGACATACTGTAATTCAGTTTTCTCTACACTTTTCAAGCATTTCATTGTACTGCTACTGTAAGGTTAACAAGTATCAACATATTAAACCTGATTCAGAAAAGCCTACAAAAAGTAGTGGAATACAGCGCAGTCCATCACAGGAAAAGCCCTCGCCACCATTGAGCACATCTACAAGGAGTGCTGTTACAACAAAGCAGCGTCCTTCGTCAAAGGCCCCCACTATCTGGGCCATGCTCTCTTCTTGCTACTGCCATTGCTGAAGCCTTAGGTCTCACACCACCAGGTTCTGGAACTATTACTACCATTCAACCATCAGGTTCCTGAACCAGTGTGGATAACTTCAATCACCTCAGCACTGAACTGATTCCACAACTTATGGACTCACTTTCAAGGATTCTAGAACTCATGTTCTCAGCATTATTTCTTTTTATTTACTTATTTGCACAGTTTGTGTTTTACACCTTGGTTGTTTGTCAGTCTTTGTGTGTAGGCTGTCATTGATTCTCTTGTTCTACTGTGAATGCCTGCAAGAAAATAAATCTCAGTACAGTACATGGTGATATATGCGTACTTTAATAGATTTACTTTGAAGTGCAGCTGAGAGATGTACACTGTCCAGAGGGGCTGTTTTGTGGTTAGGAAAGAACTTTTTTAAAATAATTGAGTTCTGCAATCAGCCAGCATGATTAGGCTAGAGATACATTAACTGGATAATTCTGCAACATAGGGCCACAAGAAGCTGGCAAGGTTAAGACTACGAGGAATCCATAGAGAGAATACAAGTGTTGGAGAGAGGGAGTAATAAAATATTTTAAAAGCTTGTTACTTAATTACAATTTTAAGTAACTAATCTTTAATTAAATAATTTTATTATTAAATTGGTCATTGTCCTCCCTATTTCCATGAAAACCAGAATTCAGATGGCGATGTGATTCAACATTCACATTTACAATTCTTTTAAAATTTTAAACCTCTTACCTGAGCTTTATCTATGCATTTTGGAAATTAAGATTTAGTCCTTCGTTACATGTAGAAATTGAACACCAATGTATTTTTGCTACAACTAGTGCATGTACCAAATGTTTATATTTCTACTGCCCTCACAATGCGTCTCTGCACAGCTATGCAACAAGTTAAACAACTTATCAAAAATCACCCGGTATGGAAGCTTCCTTCAGGGTTTCTGATGGGATCTGTAATATGAAACTGCAGAAAGTTCAGTAAAATACATTTTAAATCCAATACAAAATCATCACATGCCTGAATATGCTAAGAGTGTCAATTATTCTTATATTCAATGTTAACCAAGGTAATACGCATGCAAAAGTCCATAATTAAGCCACATAG
This sequence comes from Mobula hypostoma, assembly GCF_963921235.1. Lineage (NCBI taxonomy): Eukaryota > Metazoa > Chordata > Chondrichthyes > Myliobatiformes > Myliobatidae > Mobula > Mobula hypostoma. The sequence goes on along the minus strand of NC_086103.1, from coordinate 117,085,369 downwards.
ACAAGAGTAACTCATGATGCAATGTTATCTTAATAACAATGAACAAAATATAGCTAAATGTTTACCAATATTAACAAAAACTTAAAACTCCCTTTCTTGCAGTTGTTCCATCTTTGCCGCATCTGCTTTCAGGATGAGGCTTTTCATTCCAGAACTAATGAGGTGTCCTCCTCCTTCAAAGAAAGGGGCTTTCCTTTCTCCATCAATGCTGCCTTCACCCTGTCCTCCCGCCACCCCTCCAGAGATGGGGGTTCTTCTTGTCCTCACCTACCACCCCACTAGTGTTTGCATCCAGCACATAATTCTCAGTAACTTCTGCCATCTCCGATGGAGCCCCATCACCAAGCGCAATGTTTCCCTCCACCCTACATTCCACTTCCTACAGGGATTGCTCCCTATGCGACTCCCTTGTCCATATGTCCTTCCCCAGTGATCGCCCTCCTGGCACTTATCCTCGCAAGAGGAACGAGTGCTACACCACCTCCTTCGCTACTATTCGCTACCAGGTGAGGCAACACTTCATCTATGAGTCTGTTGGGGGTCATCTACTATATCTGGTGTTCCTGGTGAGGCCTCCTATATATAGGTGAGACCCAACATAGATTGGGAGGCCGCTTCGCCGAGCACCTACCAGAAAAAGTGGGATCTCCAAGTAGCCACCAATTTCAATTTTTCTTCCCATTCCCATTACGACGTGTCAGTCCATGGCCTCCTTGCAGAGGAGGCCTCACTCACATTGGAGAAGAAACACCTTGTATTCCGTATGGGTAGTCTACAACCTGATAGCATAGACATTGATTTCTCGATCTTTCAATAATTGTTCCCCACCTTCACCATTCCGCATTCCTGTTTTCCCCCCTCACCTTATCATTGATCTCCTTTCAATGCCTCCTTCTCCAGCCCTTTATCTTTCACCAATCAACTTCCCAGCCCTTATTTCATTCCTCCCCCTCCCATTTCACCTATCATCGACCACTTTGTACTAATTCCTCCACTCCCCTCACCTTCTTGCTCTGATTTCTCACCTTTTTCTCTCCCTCCCCCCATCTTGATGAAGAGTCTCAGCCCAAAACGTTAACTGTTTACTTTTTTTCCATAGATGCTGCCTGGCCTGCTGAGTTCCTCCAGCATTTTGTGTGTGTTGCTTGGATTTCCAGCATCTGCAGATTTTCTCTTGTTTGTACTCACAGATATTGCTGTTTCAAGGGCATGTAAAGAGAGGGTGGAGTTGGAAGTCTTTCTGGTGTGCTTCATATCGAATTGAAAGTGACCTACGCAGGAAATGATGTAAATAAAAACAGCTTGTGTACAGGAAGTAATGTTCATACAAAATGAACTGCACCTCTAGAGACCAGATTACTCCCTGCCTGGCATACATAGGATGTCAAATTTAACTATTGAAACTAAAAGTCAAATGATCATTTTATAAATTTTTTGGCAAAAGGAGGATAGTCTCAGAAACTGGTCTTGAAAACCATCTTACTACATCATCTTTACATTGCCACTCGAGTTTTCTAATTTTCTTATCTTCACTAGGGAAAGTTTGTGCAACCAACCCTGAAGTCCAATCATATCTCTTGGCTTGCTTGTCTTTCAGTAAGGTGACATCACCTGCTTGTAAATCTGGCTTCTCAGTTCTCCACTTTCTCCAGCTCTGGAGATTGCTAATTTACTCTTTTTACCACCTTAGCCAAAAGGTGTTGGCTGAACTCTGGACTTGCCTCCATTACAGTCAGTATTTGTTAAAATGACCTGATAGAACAGGAGGAGAGTGTTAGAAGCATAGTAGGGGTCAAAATATAGGCTCATCTGGATCTTAAGAGACTGAAATTAGCAGTTGGGAGCTTACAATAGCTGTAACATCAGCCATGAAAGTTATCGGGATGTCACATATGAGCTTCGAAGGCCCAATTTTACAGAATTTTGCATCAAGGATCTTTTCCCAAGAGCCACCCATATATAAAGCATGTGGGGGTTTGAAAATCCACGTGCAGCTTTGATCAGAGAAGTAGTTAGTCACATGGTTATTGTTGCAGCTTTTGGCATCGATTTGGAGCTTTCTTCAGACTCTGGTGAAATTGGTGCTACATTGAATTGTAACCGCTTCCCTGGTCCCCTGATTGCAAAGATGTGTCAGAGAACATTGATGAAACCAGATGTGTCCATTAATTTCATCACTTCAATGTGAATAGCATATGTGTTCATGCACATAAAAATGATGACCCAAAGTTCAGAATTTGCATGACCTCCATGTGTTTTCCTTGCAGTGATGGACCATGCAAGGACCCAACACACCCAAGTCCACAAATGTAAATGCAGGGTCGGTGTTCAAGTGATCTGCTGGCAAGTCTGCCATCTTCTGGTCTTGCATGTCACACAACTGTAGATCAGGCTACTGATTGTTCACTTCCCTCCAACAATCCATTGTTACGTACCCCGTAACTGGGTTGCCAAACCAGCAGAAATGGATCACTCAGTTGGAGTTTGGATTACTAGAACTAAGAAAGTTTTATTAAAGAAACAAGCAACACAGTAATCGAAAGGATAATAAATGCAACAGTTCAGCAATGATAAACACACATGTGCACAGAATTAAGATAACAGCATCAATCAAGCTCTATCGTTGTCTAGGGGTAAATGATCAAATTTCAAAGTGACACAAAAGTTCAGTCCAATTTAGTTCAGTTCGCAGTAATCGTTGCCATGGCGATGGACAACGTGGGGGGAGAGAGAGAGAGAACGGGAACGACTGATCATTCAGACACGGCTTCCACTCACAGACCGGCGATATGGCTCACAAGCAGCTTTTGGGCAGGTCCTTGGTGATGTCACCTGAGGTCACCGACTGTGACCCCTCCTCCAGACGCGGTCGATCCTCTGCAGTGAACCCGGCACCCAAGCAAGGGCGGACACACACCAGGTTCCTGCTGATCGTACCTTTCCACCCTGTGCGTTGTCCGGTACTTCCCACCAACTCGTGAGAGGCGCACCGCTTCCAGGGTCTCGTTACCTCGGGTGTCGTGCGTGTCCTGCCTTAGCGAACCTGTCCCTTTTTATCCCCCTGCTGGGGTATCGCCTGTCCATCACTTCAAACAGTTCAGGGTTCAAAGGGGGAGCCGCTCCAGACAGCTCTCTACACATCTCCAGGTGCTGTTTCATTGTGTCCCTTATCTCTCTCTTGAAGACAGGTGGCAGACCAACTGCTGATCACATAGGACAGCTAACATCTTATCTATGTGTATTCTCGTCACACCATAAACTTTCTGTTCGTATGGCCCCTAAGTAAAATGCCCACCTGGATGACATACTTGTTTGTAGTAATGTCTAATGAACAGAGAGGTTAAATGATGCTTACTCGGAATGATGATTGGATGAGTTTCCTCTGAAATGAGTTGTGCCTTCTTAATACGTCCTCCAACTCGCATTAGCCCCTCAGAGTCAAGAAAGGGACAGTGTTTACTAAGGAGACTGTCTTGCGAGAGATGCCTGCTTTGCGATGCACTGTACTTCCTCTGCATAAACCTGTCTTTGAACAACAAGGAGTCTAACCTTTGCCTGATACAGTTGCTCTGCACTGAGAGGTTGCTTACTAATATGCAAAGACTGTTTGACTATTCCTGCAAAGGAATGAGCAATATGTTGACTGCAGAGAATTGCTCTGGTAAGTGACTTCCAGCTGAGAAATGCTCAAAACTGTTATGTTTCGTTAAATATATAACCAAGCACAACCTTGCTGTCTGTAAGAAAAGCAACACACATCAAAGTTGCTGGTGAACGCAACAGACCAGGCAGCATCTATAGGAAGAGGCGCAGTCGACGTTTCAGGCCGAGACCCTTCGTCAGGACTAACTGAAGGAAGAGTCTGTAAGAAAACATGACATTATCTAGTTCTGTGTTTGGCTGTTCATATATCATCTCTGCTACATCGTCTGCTAGAACATCAACACTGAGTTCAGGCCTCATTATGGTGAGTCCTGGTTTGGGAGCAAGCATTGCCTTACCCAGGATGAATACAACTTCACCATATCCAGCAGTGTCTATGATCTTAGGTATGCAACATTAACAATAGCTTTAGTTGATGCATTACAGAAGATGCAGACCTCTTTCTTTTGAGCCCTAGACAATAGTGATGTTTTGGAGGTTCATGGAGTCTTCAAATCTTTAAGATCATGAAGGGAAGAACACCACTGCTCATGTTTCTCTCTGGGGCAGAAGTTCCCACCTTTTTTTATGCCATAGACCAACACTGAGGGAGTGGAGCATCCCATCCACAAGTGTCCAAAATCAACTCTCTTAAATATGAAGTGTCCCTGGATAGTGACTGGAGCAGTAAATCTAGGAGAGTCAAATATGTTGTTGATAGTTGATGGCATGCCACAACACATAAAGGGTCATTCAATATCAGCAACCTGGAAAGTAAGAGTGTAAGTAATGAGGCCCCATCCAAAGCCCCGACTGCGCTGCATAGAAGGGAGTTCCTGTCCAAGATCAAGATTCTGTAGACCTTTCACCAGATCTCCAGATGGGAAACATTGCATGACCTCAGCACTTTTGAATGCAATCTTATGCAGTCTGAGATTAGACTGTGCTAACATGTTTTGCTCTGCTTTCAGCACACTGACTGCTTCTACACTAGAAAAGACAATCATCAACATAGAAAAACCTTTCTATGTATCTCTCTGTTGCAGGCCCAAATTCCTTCTCTCCCTCGATAGCAGTCCTCTTACAGCCATAAATTGCCACAGCTGGTGAGGGACCATCACCAAATACATGAACTTCCATGCAGTGCTCCAGAATCTTGAGGTGGTCATGAAGCCTCAAGAATCTGAGGTAGTCTCGATGATCCTCTCTCACTGGTAAGCTGTGGAACATTTGTTCAATGTCTGCCACCATTGTAACAGACTCAGTTCTGAAGTGCATGAGGACACTGAGCAGACTATTATAGAGGTCTGGACCCCGCAAGAGCATATTGTTCAGTGATATGCTTTTGAACTACATAGTTGAATCAAAGACAATTTGTAGGGGGTGATAAACATCAAAGTTGGGCAACTACCAGTTTTCTTTGTTGGGATCTGGTGGAGGAGATCTAACTGTGTTTTAGTTGACATCAATGGTGCTGAGCCTGAGAGGCTTAAGAGATTCAACTTCCAAGAAATGAACACCACCAATTACTTGTCCCGATCCAGCCACATACATGACATGGCCAGGAAAGCTCACTAGTGCCTCTGCTTCAAGAGGCTAAATAAATTTGTCATGTCTCTTTTTGCCTTACCAATTTTTTTAATTAATGCACCATAGAAAGCATCCTATCTGGATGCATTCTAGACTTGGTATGGCAACTGCTCTTTCCCCAATTAATAAGCTGTAGAGAGATGTAACAGGTCAGCACATTACAGGCTCTCATCCATGAACTCTATATACTTTTTGCTTCCTCAGTAAAGTAGCCACAGTAATCAAAGATCCCAGACGTTCTCTCCTCTTCCTGCTCCCATTGAGCCTGGTGGCTTTTGTATCTTTTGCTCAAGAACGGTTTCTAACCCACTATTATAAGAATATCAAATGGATCCCTACTATGATAATTGATCCCCAGTATGGTATTGATTAGAGAGCTTAAGGGAAAGGAAACCTTAGGGGTCGGTGATTATAATATGATGAAATTCACCCTGCAATTTGAAAAGGAGAAGCTAAAGAAGGGTGTATCAGTATTACAGTGGAGTAAAAGGAATTACAGAGGCATGAGAGAAGAGTTGGCCATAATTGTTTGGAAAGGAACACTAGCAAAGATGATGGCAAAGCAGCAATGGCTGGAAATTCTGGGAGCAATTTGAAAGGTGCAGGATAGATAAATCCCAAAGAAGCAACATTCTAAAGGCAGGATAATGCAACCGTAGCTGACAACAGAAGTCAAAGCCAACATAAAAGTAAAGAGAGGGCAAATAATGGAGCAAAAGTTGGTGGAATTTAGGAGATTGAGAAGCTTTTAAAATGAACCGAAGGCAATTCAGAAACAAAAAGAAGTAAAAGATGGAATGCGAAGGCAAGCTAGCCAAAAATGCGAAAGAGAATACCAAAAGTTCCTTCAGATACATACAGTAAAGTGTAAAAGAGAGGTGAGTGTAGTTATCAGACTGTGGGGAAATGATTCTGGAGAGAGAGCAATTGGGGACAAGGAAATAGCAGATGAACTGAACAAGTATTCTGCATCAGTCTTCATTATGGAAGATGCTGGAAGTTCAAGGGTGTCAGGGCAGAAGTGTGTGAAGTTGCCATTACGAGTGAGAAGACGTTTGGGAAACTGAAAGGTCTGAAGGTAAATAAATCACCCAAACCAGATGGTCTGCACTCCAGGATTCTGAAGGAGGTGGCTGAAGAGATTGTGGAGACATTAGTAATAATCTTTCAGGAATTAATGGATTCTGGCATGGTTCTGGGGGACTGAAAAATAGCTAATGTTACTCCACTGTTAAGCAAGAGAGGCTGAAGAAAGGAAATTATAGGCTAGTTAGTCTGACCTCAGTGGTTGAGAAGATGTTGGAGTTAACTGTTAAGGATGTGGTCTGAAGGTACTTGGAGGCTCATGATAAAATTGGCCATAGTCAGCAAGAGAAAGTCTTGCCTGATAAATCTGAAGAAATAACAATCAGGATAGCAAAGGAGAATCAGTAGATGTTGTGTACTTGGATTTTCAGAAGGCCTTTGACAAGGTACCACACATGAGGCTGCTTAACAAGTTAAGAGCCCATGGTGCTACAGGATAGATACTGGCATGGATAGAGCATTCCACATCAGAGTTGCTGGTGAACGCAGCAGGCCAGGCAGCATCTCTAGGAAGAGGTACAGTCGACGTTTCGGGCCGAGACCCTTCGTCAGGACTAACTGAAGGAAGAGCTAGTAAGAGATTTGAATCTATCCCGCACCTTTTATGGAGATAGGAAGAGGGTCAGTTAGTTTTGAAGGAGCACAGAGGATACAGAATGACTTAGACCAATTAGGGGAATGGGCAAAGAAGTGGCAGGTGGAATACAATGTTGGGAAGTGTATGCACTTTGGTAGAATAAGTAAAAGCATAGACTATTTTCTAAATTGAGAGAAAATTCAAAAATCTGAGGTGCAAAGGAATTGAAGTCTTCGTGCAGGATTCTCTAAAGCTTAATTTTCAGGTTGAGTCATTGGTGAGGAAGACAAATGCAATGTTAGCATTCATTTGGAAAGGCCTACAATACAAAAGCAAGGATGTAATGTTGAGGCCTCATGTGGAGTATTGTGAGCAGTTTTGGTCCCCTTATCTAGGAAATGATGGAGTACTCTGCAGCTGCAGGAGAAGCAATACTGTGCAAGTCTGGCGAAGAGCTTTAAAAACCTAGTCTCCATAAAGGAGGGGTACTGTCTAGCAGAGCAATCATGGGAGTGGTCTGAGTCAGAGCGATAAGGCTTTGCTCAACAGGGCTTCAGCGAGAACAGGCAGAGGCAAGGTAAATAGGTAAGTTCTTCCTTATTTCATTTTCTTATTTAACTAGGGCAGCGGTCCCCAACCACCGGGCCGCAAAGCATGTGCTACCAGGCCGCGAGGAAACGATACGAGTCAGCTGCACCTTTCCTCATTCCCTGTCATGCACTGTTGAACTTGAACATAGGGTTGCCAACTGCCCCGTATTTGCTGGGACATCTCGTGTATTGGGCTAAATTGGTTTGTCCCATACGGGACCGCCCTTGTCCCATATTTCCCCCGCTAAGGTAGAGCATTCCTATGAAACCTTTTGTGCCGAAATGGCGTAAAGTGAAGAAACAATTGCCATTAATTTATATGGGAAACATTTTTGAGTGCTCCCAGACCCAAAAAATAACCTACCAAATCACACATAAAACCGAAAATAACACTAACATATAGTAAAAGCAGGAATGATATGATAAATACACAGCCTATATAAAGTAGAAATAATGTATGTCTTGTATAGCCGAGAATATTAAGCCAAAACCAATTTGTGTTGGCACGTACGCGCATGCGCACGTCACATATGCGCACATCACGCATGCACACACAGGTGCCCGCGCAAAGCTTCATGGTCATGGTAGTCTTTCTTGGGGTAAACACAAGTGTCCCCGGATTTGACTGCTAATTTTGTCCCTTATTTGGCAGTGAGAAAGTTGGCAACCCTAACTGTAAAAGACATGTTGAGGTGAGTTTATCCCTACTTGAACGCGCCCCCCCCCACCCGGTCGGCCAGTCCGCAAGAATATTGTCAATATTAAACAGGTCCGCAGTGCAAAAAAGGTTGGGGACCCCTGAATAGGGGGTACGTCTACAGGGCTACTGTTCTATTCTGAGTATCAGAGGTGGGATTTCCAGGAGATGACCAGCCTCCCCGGTGGCCACATCTGCACCATGTGCATCGAGTGCAGTTCCTTAGAGACCGTGTTAAAGAACTGGAGCTGCAGCTCAATGACCTTTGGGTTGGTAGGGAAAGTGAAGAGGTGATAGACAGGGAGGTAGTCATCCCAAGGCTACAGGGGACAAATAAATGGGTGACTGTCAGTAGAGGGAAGGGAGAATATCAGAGAGTGGAGAGCACTCCTGTGGCCATCCTCTTCAACAATAAATACTCCATTTTGAATACTGTTGTGGGGGGAGGAATGACCTGCCGGGGGAGGGGGGGGAAGCAACAGTGGTCATGCCTCTGCGCTGAGTATGGCCCTGTGGCTCAGAAGGGCAAGGAAAGGAAGAGGATGGCAGCAGTAATAGGGGTCTGTATAGTTAGGGGGAGAGGTAGGCAATTCTGTGGATGCGAAAAAAAACATAGATGGCAGTTTGCCTCCCAGGTGCCAGGGTCCGCGATATTTCTAAACGTGTCCACAATATCCTGAAGGGGGGGGGGTGAGCAGACAGACATTGGTAGAAAAAGGAGGAGGTCCCGAAAACAGAATACAGGGAGTTAGGAAGGAAGCTGAGAAGCAGGACCTCGAGGGTAGTAATCTCGGGTTTGCTGCCTGTGCCATGTGACAGTGAGGATAGGAATAGAAAGAGGTGGCAGATAAATGTGGTGGAAGAATTAGAGCAGGGGGCAAGGATTTATATTTCTGGATAATTGGGACCTCTTCTGGGGCAGGCATGACCTGTACAAAAGGGATGGGTTGTACTTGAATCCAAGGGGGACCAATAGTCGTGGGCAGGTTTACTAGAGCTGTTGAAAGTGGTTTAAACTAATATGGCCAGGGGATGGGAACCAGTATGATGGAGCTGAGGATGAGCCAGCAGGTTTACAAGTAGATGATGGGTGTAACATGAATGTAAAGGACAAGCCAATGATTGGGTACAAATGTTGTCAGAACAAAGAGTTAAATTGTACCATAGAAGCAAAATTCAAAAGGGCAAAGAATGCAGGACAGAAGATGCTGTATTTAAATGTACATAGTATTTGGAATAAGGTAGATGAACTCATGGCACAATTAGAGATTATCAGTATGACGTTGTGGGCATCACTGAGTCGTGGCTGAAATAAGGTCATAGTTGGGAGCTTAATATCAAAGGATATACTTTGTATCGAAAGAACAGGCAGGAAGGCATAGGCGGTGGTGTGGCTCTGTTGGTAAGAGGAGGAATTACATCTTTAGAAAGAAGTGACATTGTCAGAGAATGTTGAATCTTTGTGGGAGGATTTAAGAAACTGCAAGGGTAAAAAAAATTATGGGAATCATATATATAGGCCTTCAAATAGTAGCCAAGATGTGGCGTTGAGAGTGCAAAGGGAGCTGGAAAAGGCTTGTAATAAGGGTAATGACACAATTGTAATGGGGGACTTGTCAAGTCGCTAGAGTAGGCATCCAGTTGTAGACCCAGTACTGTGCATACAGTGATACTAACTGAGTAACAAATCGCAAGGTGCAAACAAAGTTGGCCTCAAAGTTCAGGCAGAGATCAAAACATCCAGAGAAATCCAAAAACCAGAATCGACATTCAGATGGACAGAGTACAGACACGAATGTTGGAAAGGCTCAGGAAAATTCACTGGTACAATCTGGCAACAAACAGGTGAAAACACAGGACTGAAATACACTGAGCAGTAAACAGAGAGGCAGATGATAGGTAGTGCATGTTAGAGTGAGTTTTTCTGGGTAGATAATTCATTTACACTTAAATGACTTTGGCCACCAGACTTCTATTTGACAAAGTACTGTGGATTGAGTCCACAACAATGCGCTTCCTAAAAAGGTGTGAATGCCAGATGCTTCTGGCACCGTAGTTTGACCAGATGCTGTAGTTTCAAAGACAGTATTATCTATACATTATAAATATTAATTGTCCTCTATGTTAGCATGTCAAATGCCAAATAAATGTATTGTGGATTTAACTGGGATTCCTAAAGGCTGTGGATACCAATCCAGAAATGTTGGCGTCGGGAGGAAAGGATGAAGTCAGAAGGTGTGATGTTTTGTATGTAGCATCAAAAGGAAGCATTGCCTATAACTTTTTAAGTAGCGATTGCCTTTTGTGTTTAGCATATAAATACCGAGCACACATTGGGCTAGCAGACCTTTCTACCAAAAACGTCTCTGTCTGCATAATGCCTGCTGTACCTTGTTGTGTCGAATAAAAAAGCTGCTTTGTATCTACCAGTGACTCTGTTTCTGCAGTGATTTCATCCACACTACAACATTTGGTGTTAGGAGTGGGATACTTCGTGACCCGTCGTGTGGCCAGTGTTCCGAGCAGTCTAAGTCGGTGAGTATTTTTCTAAAATAACATTCACACTTGGATCTGTTCGGTCGGTGGTGCACGGGCACGAGGTATCACGAACATGGTGAGCTGAACTGGTAGATATAAAAGTAGTGTGTGCGTGTGCATGTGTGTTTATGAAAGTGAGGAAACTTTGCATGTTAACTTGGTGAGACTTGGACCACCAATTGCAAAAAGTGGTAACCAACGGTATGGTTCGGGACGCCAGAGTAGGGGTGTGTATACTCGTTCGGGGAGCTGCAGTTTAGTGTATGCATTTGCAAGTGTGATGCAAAGGAATACAGCAGGCATCATGAGTCCGGGTACTCAAGGGTGGCAGATTGTGGAATACATACTCTGCGGTTTTAACTATGTGTTGTTTAACTGGTACCCGTCTTTTATATTTTGCGTAGTGTGGGAATTAGTGTGGAGATATCTCAGGGAGAGGTTTTACCCAGATAGATCAACTAGAATGGCACCTATTGAAGTCAGGCAACGTCAGGTTGAGAACCCTGATGATCCAAGCCAGCCCTTGACATTGATTATGACTACAGGTTTCCCCCGCCATCCGAAGGTAGAGTGTTCCTATGAAATGGTTCGTAAGCCGAAATGTCGTAAAGCAAAGAAGCAATTACCATTTATTTATATGGGAAAATTTTGTGAGTGATCGCAGACCCAAAAATAACCTACCAAATCATGCCAAATAACACATAAAACCTAAAATAACAGTAACATATAGTAAAAACAGGAATGATATGATAAATACACAGCCTATATAAAGTAGAAATACTTTTTCACAATCATTACTGCACTGTTCTCCGTAGCAAAAATCTCACACAAGCGCTGTTGGCAAAAGCATGGTGGAAGTGCTCTCCAGTAACCTTTAAGCTATGAAGCTGCCAAATCATACCAAATAACATGTGAAAATACACAGCCTATATAAAGTAGAAATAATATATGTACAGTGTAGTATCACTTACTGGAATCGGGACAGTGCCGAGCACACTGATGATGGTGTGTTAGGCTGAGTCGTCGCAGGTTGGGGTGGTGCAGTGGCCCCCACCCTCCGGGCCACCAACCGATATCGATCTGCGAAGCATGCAGGGGTGCAGCGGTAGCCGGGAGGCACACAGCACATCTTTAAGAAAAAAGTCAAAACAAACATGCTAATTAATTAGGTGCCACCCGGCATGTAATTGTCGGCCCAGATCAGTGCCAATTTCTGATTGCGTCGTCTCTGATCTGGGCCGACAATTACGTGTCGGGCGGCACCTAATTAATTAGCGTGTTTATTTTGGCTTTTTTCTTAGATGTGCTGTGTGCCTCCTGGCTACCGCTGCATTCTCCGCGAGTCGGTATCTGTCCGTGGCCTGGGGGTTGGGGTGGTGGGACACTGGGGTGTCATCTCGCCATTGTCTGTTTCCATTAGGGCAGGCAGGTCATCTTCTATCTCTGCCTGCCTCAATGTCAAAGGTCGAGGTTCGTCGTCTGCTGTGGCAGGCTTGCTTGACTGCTGAGCCTCGCACATTTTTCTATCACACAGTTCTTTGTAAGGACTCAAACCATCTTGCAAATATCCCCTAAACCTACGTACCCTTTCAAAATTAAACTTTATCATTGCAGTGAAAATCTCACACAGTTGCTTCACGTTCAGTTTGCAACTGTATTCGGTTTCGATTGTTATCCTTTTTTCTTCCAATTGCATCAGCTCTTCATCTATCAGTTCTTGGTCATGGGATGCCAAAACCTCTTCAACATCATGTTCGTCAGCTTCCACAAGCCAAACTCACTTTGTCCTTGCTTCGTTCACCACGATTGAAACGCTTAATTATGTCTAGTTTTACGCTAAGCATAACACCCTTACGAGCTCTTTTAGGCTTTTCTGATACCATAGAACTCAGCTTGCAAACAACTGCCACAGGTTCGTGTTTAAGCAATGCCAGCGAGAATGCCGTTCCGAATCCGGGGAGAGCGGCTGCTCGGGGCATGCGCTGCCTTTTATCGCGCGCTGATTTTTTATTGCGCGTTTTTTTCGTAACATTGAAAACACCTTCTGAAAGCAAAAACAGGGTACTAATGTAGGTCTTTTGTAACAGTGAGGTTTCGTAAAGCAAATGTTCAAAAAGCGGGGGACACCCGTATTCATAAGCCCTTCACCCCCAGGGAGAAACAGAGCATTTTGTGCAAGTTGCCCTCACTTAAAGTCACCTGTGGGAATTCAGAATTCTGGTGCAAGCTCGAGGAAATGGTTGAAATTCACCAGATGCACGCTAAAGATATACACATGTTAGTGAACGCCAAGTGCCCGAGGAATATGTAGGACAGAATGGCCCAGGGGTACATGGACAACTACCGGGAGCACCAGTAATGAAGAAAAATATCACTCTTTTAAAGGGGAAGTGAGACAGCAGCTGGGGGGAAGTGAAAGTAGCTGGGGAACGATAATGGCAGTGACCCAGAGGGCTGACGAGACAGTCATGGATTATGCAGAATGTAAATACTGAGCCTATGAGGAGTATTCAGGGTTAGATAATCCAGGGAGGGACGACCCAGTCTTCCTAAAAATGCTGAAGGAAGGCCTGAGCTCAGCCCACCAGGAAGTTTTAGATTTAGGCATAACGGTGGGGTCCAACTACTCTGAGATAGTTTCGTGGGCCAGTGAAATAGACCAAAGTAAAGGTAAGAGAGATCATAAAGTGGGTATAGTGGATGCAGCTGCTGTGATGTCCTGAAGAGTTTGCTTTGCTTTCCGGCAGCCAGGGCACCTACCAAAGGACTATCGGACCAGGTATAAGACAGGGAAGGAGTTGATATGCTACAGCTGTGGCCAATCGGGGCATGGCTGGAGACAGTGTCCAAAAGGGAGAGGGAAAGCCCAGGCAAAGGTCACGGCAGACACCCAGTCACTCACCCCATCAGCAACCAATCTGACTGTTGATCAGATCAAAGAGCTAGTAACGGTGCCTCTTAGGGCAGAAAAAGATGTGGCAGCGGGCTCCACTGCCAGCACTGGTGACCCGCGGATGTACACAACAGCATTGTAGGGGGACGGCAATGCAATATGTTAGTGGACACAGGGGCATCAGTATCGATAACAGACTTACCCTTACCAACATCTGGGCAGGCCAGTTATATCAGGGGTGTAGGAGGGAAAACAGTAAAAGCAGAAAGAAGCAAGTCACAAATACTAGAAATCGGGGGAATGCAGCTTCCAGTGTATTTTTGGGTATGTCCAAATAATGAGAGCATGATCCTTGGAATAGACATCCTACTGGAAGCAGGAGCTGTTATAGATTCGGGAAAGGGAGAAATAATATGGACAAGTCAGGGGCAGCGAACGCATAGAACCAACAGAATATACAACCTGCCTCGCATAGTCACAGCTGCCCCGATCATCAGAGGCTGCAGCCCGGATGGGGTCTATGGGTTACCTTGTCAGCAGTTCCCAGCAGTGTGGGTTGCACACAAGCAAGATTGTGGTCGAGTAAAGATAAACCCAGTTAAAATAGAGGAGGGTCTGTATAAACCCCCTAAGCAGGACCCTATACAAACTGACACTCTGATCGCTATTCAGGGTATAGCGAAGGAACAAAAACACCAGGGGATACTCAGAGAGACTGTGGCCACTCCAGAACATAACATTTTCCCAGTTCCTCCGAGGGCAGACATTACTGCGAATAAAGCAGCAGGGGGACAAGAGGCAATTGAAATTGCAAGTGTGCAGGAAGAAACGACAGAAACCAGCTTAGTAAAATTATATGAAGAGGTAGAGGCAGAAGAGAATGGAAAATGGAGGAGGAAAGGAGGGACCAGATGGGTGCTGGACACATGGGGAGGAAAGAGTCGCAGTGGCCCCACCCTGTATTAGACAGATACTACTGAAGTTTTATCATGGGGTGATGCATCAGGGAAGGCAGAGCATGATCACAACCCTCCGGCAGGACTGTTGGTGGCCAGGGATGGGCAGGGAGGTTGAGAAATTCTGCTGCCATTGTATCACTTGTGCCCAGCATAACCCTGGTAAGGGCAGAAAGCTACAGCTGGCAAATCAGCCTCGGCCAAGGGGACCCTGGGAAAACATCCAGAAAGACTTCACAGGGCCCCTGCCAAAAAGCAGGGGGAAAAGCTACTGAATAGTAATTATTGATCACTTCACCTGGTGGGTAGAGGGACTGCACCGTCCGCACCGCTGCATGGATCCTAGTTCAGGAAATCCTCCCAAGATGGGGAACCCCAGTCCAGGTGGATTCAGATCAGGGAGAACATTTCACAGGGAAAGTGATGAAGGAAATGTGCCAACTGCTAGGAATTCGACAGCGGTTCCACGTACCCTACCACTCCCAGAGTTCAGGGATGGTAGAAAGGATGAACTGAACAATCAAGAATGCGTTAACCAAAGCTATAGCTGAGAGAGGAAAGACATGGGTTGATGTATTACCAGGAATCCTGATGAGATTGCGCACAACCCCGAACCGCACTTTGGGTCTCAGCCCCTAAGAAGTTTTGATGGGGCGAGCAATGCGACTTCCTTATAGGGTAATTACGGGTTGTGGGAAGCCTGGGGCTTACAGGGATAGAATGACCCAATATGCAAAAGACCTTTGTAACCAACTTAAAGTGTTGAAAGACCGAGCGAAACAACAGCAGCGAATTGCTGATCAGAGAGAGCCAGAGGGGAAAGGGGATAGTCCTTCCACAGCCCGGAGACCAAGTTATGGTGAGGGTGCTGCCGGTAAGGCTGGGGTTTGCCCCCAAGTGGATAGGACCACAGACGGTACACTTAACCAATGATACGTGTGTCTATGTACAGTACAGACTCGGCGAGAAAGCCAGTGGAAACACTGGAGCAGGTTAAAGCATACGACTCACCCTTTTGTTGCTCCCACAGACAGAGTGGGGAACTAAGTGTACCCAGTAACCATGTAATTACAGAGAACCTAAGAGGGGAACACCGGCCGGTCATGCCAGACCTGACCACAGCTGATGAAAACATGCCCGGAGAAAACGCAAAGGCAGAAAATGCCAAGAGCGTAGCAGAAGACACTAAGAGTGTGTTGGAAAACCATGAATAGCCTGCTAAAGTGTGATGATGATGGTACTCTGTAAAGAAGGCTGGTTGCTGAAGGTAGATGATTAATTTTATAGCATAGTATAGAAAATTAATTGGGAAATAGATGGGGAGGGATTTTTGAATTAAAGCAGGGACTGCAAGTTCCACCACTTCGAAAGCATTTCAGTCTGCACATGGTCACTGCCATGAAAGCAGTCCCATCGAAAGCAGTCACCCAGAGTCTGAGGAGCTGGGCCCTTTTCAGCAGTTGGGCCAGTGATCTACTGAACAGTTTGGCAGGGGGTGCCACAGGGAGAGGTCCTTGCAGACGTTTACAGAGGCTACCCCAACCCCTTCCTGTACATCGATGAGAGAGCCTGTGGGTGCTCCTTGAAGGAGAGTTTCAGTGACCAGAGGATAAAGGGCTGAAGACAAAGGAATGTGATTAAACTGCAGTCAGCCTGCAGGGAAAGAGCCGACAAGCACACGAAAGGAGCTGCATTTCTAAAGACTTGGAACAGCCTCTCTGCTTAACATTTGGTAGGTAGTGATTAGGTAATGCTAGGATAGCTATCGAGGTACATAAAATTGGGGGGGGGGGGATTTCAAGACGGGGCATTTTTGTAGCCCTATTGGAGCAGATCCTCCTAGGTTGGCCCTTCCTGATACAAATTAAATTTTTGTCCAGGAGGGCCAAGAGGAGGGACTGCTAGAGTGAGTTTTTGGGTAGATGATTCATTTACACTTAAATGACTTTGGCCACCAGACTTCTATTTGACAAACTACTGTGGATTGAGTCCACAACAATGCACCTCCTAAAAAGGTGTGAATACCAGATGCTGTAGTTTCAAAGACAGTATTATCTATACTTTATAATATTAATTGTACTCTATGTTGGCATGTAAAATGCCAAATAAATGTATTGTGGATTTAACTGGCATTCCTAAGGCTGTGGATACCAACCCAGACATGTTGGCGTCGGAAGGAAAGGATGAAGTTAAGAGGTGTGATGTTTTGTATGTAGCTTCAAAAGGAAGCATTGTCTATGAGGCAAATGATAGGTGGAGCACAATGAGACACAGGTGGCAGCAATACAGGTAATAATGAGAAACAGATGCAAGATGGAATACTCAGTAATATAGGGGCCAGAGTAGAGCAGGAGTGGGGACAGGAGCACATGGCAATAAAAAACCACAGACTGACAGCTAGGGGGTAAACACACAAAAAGACAAAGTTCAACTGGAGGTACTGACAGTAAACCGCCCCCCCCCCCCACAGAAGCCTCCTGGTGTCACGGCAGGTAGAGCTTGGTCCAGGAGATGGAAGTCCCTAATGAGAGAGGGGTCCAGGATATTACAGTGGGGGACCCAGCACCTCTCCTCAGTCCATGGCCCCAGCGACGAACATCCAGCAGTCAACGCACTGTGAAGGCCTCTGACCCATCGATGAGCTGTGTGGGGTGTTGGGTTTGGGGACAGGACACGGGGTGGCTCATGAAAGGCTTGATGCAAGGCACATGGAACGTGGGATGAATGCGGTGGAGAGCTTGAGACGGACAGCAGCAGAGCTGATAACTTTAGCAATGGGAAAGGGGCCGATGAAGAGGGGGGCAAGCTTGTGGGAATCCACTTTGAGGGGCAGGTCTCAGGTTGAACGCCACACACGCTGTCCCTGGTGGTAACGTGGGGCCTTGGAACGAGGGTAGTCAGCTTGACACTTGATCCTAGCAGAGGCACAGAGAAGGGCAGAGCGAGTGTGCCTGCACGTCTGCTGATAATGGCAGATGGAACACCAACCTCCTCCTCCTGGGCAGGAAACAGTGGAGGTTGGTAGCCAAGGCAGCACTTGAACTGGGACAGACTGGTGGATGAGGACTGATGAGAGTTTATGGTGTACTCAGCCCAGGGTAGCTGCTGACTCCACGTGGAGGGCTTCTGGGAGACCAGACACCGCAATACTGTCTCTAGTTGTTGGTTGGCCCGCTCAGTCTGGCCATTGGTCTGTGGGTGGAATCCTGAAGACAGACTCATTTTCATTTTAAAATCTTTTTATTAATTATTATTGAAAATCGACAACAAAAAATACATTAAAATAATCAAGTCAATATATCAATATGTATAATAAGAGTCAAACTATTAACCAAGCTAAACAGTATATCAATAACAATAAATTTAAAAAACATTAAAGCTATTTTTTTTTGGAAAAAGAAAGAAGGAAAAAGAACCTGTACTAACTAAAACCAAAAAAAAACCCAGCTAACAAAAGAAAATGAGAAAAAAAACCCACTTGGAGCACAAACCCAGAGCTATACGCCATACAAGCTTCTATATATAAAAAAAAGACATCAATCCGCCAACCAAATCCATTTACCCAAGAATCAGAAGGGGACCACCTTAATTAACTCAAATCAAATGACAATAGCAGGCAAAAGAGCCCCACCTTTTCTCAAAGTCAAATTGAGGATCAAAAATTCAACTTCTGATTTTTTTCCAAACTAAGACATAGTATCACCTGAGAGAACCATTGTATCAAAGTGGGAGCAGAAGCATCTTTCCATTTTAATAAAATAGCCCTTCTAGCCAATAATGTAACAAAGCAATTACATGTTGATCTGATATAGAAATACCATGAATATACAGAAGAATTATACCAAAACTGTCAATTTATTAGGTTGTAAATTAATTTTTAAAGCTTTAGAAATAGTAGAAAAAATAGATTACCAAAACTGTTTCAATACAGAACACGACCAAAACATATGTGTCAGTGTAGCTATCTCAGTTTTACATCTATCACACTGACTGTGAACATTAGGAAGTATTTTAGACAGTCTCTCCTTTGTCAAATAATAACGATGTATAATTTTAAGTTGAATTAAAGAATGACTGGCGCAAATCGAAGAAGAGTTAACCAACTTCAAAATTCGCAACCAATCCTCTGTTATTAAGGTCATGTTAAGCTCTCTTTCCCAATCTTGCTTAATCTTAAAGAGGATAATTATCCTGTTGTAATAGTAAATTATAAATTTTCCCAATAAAACATTTCACTAAAGGGTTCATTTTTAAAATAATATCTAACAGGTCAGAATCTTGTATATATGGAAAATTACTTAAATATTCTTGTAAAAAAGTGTCTGACCTGAAGATATTGCAAAAAGTGTGAGTATGAAAGGGAGTATTTAGTTACTAATTTCTCAAAGGACATCAACCGGCCTTCTCGAAACAAATCCATAAAGGAATAAATTCCTTTATTCCTCCAAAGAGAAAAGGTAGGATCACTAAGTGAAGGTTTAAATAAATAGTTTCGATAAATTAAACTAAGAAGGTTAAATTTTTTAAGATTAAAAAACTTATGAAACTGGTACCAAATTCATAATGACTGCTTAATCATAGGATTAATATTTAAAATAGAAATTTTGGCTAGTTATACAGGTAAAGAAGCTCCGAATAACGTACTGAAGTAAAATAGTTTCACAGCTTTCAATTCCAAATCAACCCATGGTGGTCATTCATTTTTAATCAGTCCAATACAACCAAGAGCACGCATAGCGTATATTAACTGCCCAATAATACATTCTTAAATTAGGCAAAGCAAGACCTCCATCCTTTTTTAATTTTTGTAAATGACATTTTCCAATTCTTTGTCTTTTATTATTACAAACAGAAGATGAAATAATAGAATCAACTTGATCAAAAAACTTCCTAGTTAAAAAAATCGGAATATTTTGAAATACATATAAAAATTTTGGTAAGATCATCATTTTAACTGCATGAATTTGACCAACTAACGAAAGTGTAAGTGGATTCCATCTAGAAAATAATTGGTTCATAAAAACCACTAAGGGAACTAAATTAGCTCTATAAAGGTATCCATAATTTTTAGTGATGATAATACCTAAATATTTAAAAGAATCTATAACTTTAAAAGGAATATCATCATACATAAAAGCAGGATAATTTAAAGGAAATAATTCACTTTTATGCAGATTTAATTTATATCCTGAAAACTTTCCAAATTCATTTACTAATTTCAATAAACTAGGAATAGATTCTTCAGGATTTGAAACATAAACTAAGAGATCATCAGCATAAAGGGAAATCTTTTGAATACTCCCATTTAAGGAAATTTCTTGAATATCCTTAGCTTCACGAAATGCAATAGCCAAAGGTTCCAGCACCAAATTAAATAACAAAGGACTTAACGGACATCCTTGTCTCGTACCTCGCGAAAGTTGAAAAAGGGGGATCTACGGTTATTAGTAATCACAGTGGCAATAGGGCTTTTATATATCATTCTAAAATTAGTACCAAAGCTAAATTTCTGTAAAACGTTAAATAAATATTTCCATTCAACTCTATCAGATGCCTTTTCAGTATCAAGAGAAACAACACATTGGGGAGTTTTCGAGGGGGATGAGTATATAACATTTAACAGTCTCCGAGTGTTAAAAAAGTAATGGCCTTTTATAAAACTTGTTTGGTCCTGAGAAATAATTTTAGCTAGAATATTCTCCAACTGATTAGCCATTAATTTTGAAAGAATTTTGGAATCTACATTTAATAATGAGATAGGTCTATATGAAGCATAATCCGTAGGGTCTTTATCTTTCTTAAAAATTAAAGAAATAGAAGCTTCATAAAATGTAGAAAGTAACTCTCCTAACAAAAAGGAATCTTTAAGCATTTCCAACATACAAGGAGTAAGCAAATTTTCAAATTTTTTTATAAAATCCTACAGAAAAACCATCTAGTCCAGGAGCTTTACCAGATTGCATTGATACTCTTTCAGTAAAAGGAGTATCAAGAATTTGTTGATCTTCAACAGACATTCCAGGAAAATCAATCTTTTGTAAAAAGGCATTCATTTTAGAAGGGTCAGCTGGAAACAGATTTATAGAGTTCACTGTAATAGTCCTGAAAAATGTTATTAATATCTTCATATTTACTCGCTAAACAACCATCTCCCTTACGATTTTTTAAAATTTGTCTTTTAGCTCTAACTGCTTTTAGTTGGGATGCTAGTAGCTTATTACTTTTATCTTCAAATTCCCCCCCTCCCCTTTACAAAGAAAACACATGACTCTGAGATAAGAAAGCCCAGCAGAGAAGCAGAAAAAGGATGTTTATAGTTAATCATTGAAAATAAACTAGGGAATGCAAAACCAGTCTCCAGAAGCATCAAAACAACACTATTCAACCTAAACAATACAATCCCTAACAAAAATAAGGCACCATTATTCCTTTAGCTTATTACCCAACTTTGACAAAGGAAACTAAAGCTAATTATCTATTCTAAATACTCTCCACTATATAAGAAATAGTCTATATAAACTATGAAAGCTATCACTTAATTAATAAAAGAAAAGGAAGAAAGAAGCAGATAATCAAACCAGTTAATAATCTGTCCACTGTGTTAGTTCACTCCAAATACCAAAGAGACTTCAAAAAAGTCATTCATTAGTCAAACCAAGAAGTTCACCTCTTCTTTAAATAGTTCATCGATCAAAGGAAATCGTCAGTATATGAAAAATCTTCAAAGCCTGTTTTCTTTCAGAAAATTATTCAGCACACCAAAGATCCTTCATGCGACAGCCAACTCCACGGTAGAGTTAAAGTCCAATGCTGCTTGGGAATCCGAAAACACACGAGGTGTAGAATCTTTAGGAAATAATTTTAATCTAGGGGGGTAGCAAAGCAATGGAAAAAGTCCCTTTGCATAAGCAATTTTCATAGTTGGGACAAATTTGATCCACTGTTCCATAATTTCCCGTGGATAGTCTTCGTAATAACGGATCTCGGAACCGTTAAATTTAAAAACTCTGTTTCCTTGCACATTTTATGATTTGGTCTTTAACTTTAAAGCAAAGAAAGTTGACCAAAATTGGCCGAGGTTTACCTGAAATCTGAGGATTTGAAATGAAAATTCTATGAGCTCTTTCAATATCGGGAGGTTGAGGTAGAATATCTGGAAACAAAGATTGAAACAAATTGGCAAAATAGCCCAATAAATTCCCACTCCCAGAACCTTCCTTCAGTCCAATAATTCGAATATTATTCCGACGAGACTTTGCCTCTAAATTGACAACTTTACGTTGAGCCTGTTCCAAGCGGGTTGAAATATCCACAATCTGACGTTTCGATTCTTTAAACTCAGTATTCAAGGAAATAATATTTTCCTCAAGAGTCTGAAAACTCTGTTGGAACGACTTCAACTCAGAAGTGTTATTGTCTATTTTGTTGTTGAGAGCCATCAACACGTGTTCCAAACACTCAGCCCAGACAGGCATATCTTCTGATTTTTCTTTCAAAGTTTTTCCCTTTCCATTGCTGGATTCAAAAGGCTGCTTTCCATTTCGTAAAGGATATGACATGATGACAACTATTTCCCTCTAAGATCTGAGAAATAAAAGTTAAAAATTCAAGGTTTAAACCGGGGAAAAGGAGGAATTAAAGGCAGCCGCAAAATTTATGTATTACTCCATCGAGCTGCAGGCAGAAGTCCGTGAAGACAGACTCACAGAGGCGCCCAGAAGATCACAGAATGCCCTCCAGAGGTTGGATGTGAATTGAGAGCCCCTGTCTGACACAACATCTACAGGTAAACCATGCAATTTAAAAACATGCAGTACTAGTAATTCGGCTGTTTCTTTGGCAGATGGGAGTTTAGGTAAAGGAATGAAGTGTACAGATTTGGAGAAACGATCAACAACTGTGAGAATGGTGGTGTTACCATCTGATGGGGGAAGACCAGTGACAAAATCCAGGGCAATGTGGGACCAGGGTCTCTTGGGGATAGACAGGGGTTGTAACAGACCAGTGGGAGACCGGTTAGAGTTCTTGCCTTGAGCACAGACCAAGCAGGCCTAGACAAAGTTGCGGATGTCACCTCCCATGGAAGGCCGCCAGAACCGCTGACTGATGGAGGCCTGAGTACACTTGGTTCCGGGGTGACAGGATAACTGGGAAGAATGACCCCACTGCAATACCTGTGAGCAGACAGAGTTGGGAACATAAACACAGTTCGGGGGGATTTGACTAGGGGCTGCCTCGCTCTGTTGAGCAGCTTGCACAATGGATTCAATGTCCCATTGCGCTGCACCCATGAGACAGTGAGCAGGGAGGATGACATCGGGGACCTCAGGGGTCTCAGAGGAAGGAAATCTTTGAGAGAGGGCATCAGGTTTTCCATTCTTGGAACCGGGGTGGAAGGACAGAGTAAAATTGAATCTTAAGAAAAACAGGGACCAACAAGCTTGACGGGAGTTGTGACGCTTAGCTGTACGGATATATTCCAGATTCTTGTGATCAGTCCAGACTAAAAATAGCACCTTGGCTCCCTCCAGCCTATGCCTCCACTCCTCCAGAGCTAGCTTCACAGCCAGCAGCTCCCAGTTTCCAACATAATAATTCCACTCCAGGGAGTGAGGCGGTGAGAGAAGGCGCAGACGTGTACCTTCTCATTCTCGGCCAAGTGCTGAGAGAGAACAGCTCCTACGCCGGTGTCAGACACATCCACCCCCACAATGAACTGCTGGTTGGTGTTGGGTTGAATCAGGATGGGGACAGAGGTGAAATGTTCCTTCAGGTCAGAGAATGCTTTTTCAGCAGCAGTGGACCAGAAGAATCTGACACCCCTAGCAGTGAGTGGTGCAGCCAGTGTACTGTAATTTCTGATGAAGTGGCGATAGACGTTAGTGAAGCCCAAGAAGCGTTGCAACTCTCAACGAGTCGAGGGTTGGGACCATTTGACCACCTCCTTGACCTTCTGTTGGTCCATCTGAATGGAACTGCCTGAAATTACATACCCCAGGAAGGAGATGGTATTGTGATGAAACTCACATTTCTCAGCCTTCACAAAGTTGGAGAACTCTGCGGACGTGACCTGTGTGTTCAGCAAGGGACTTGGAGAAAAAAAATCAAAATGTCGTCGAGATACACAAAAACAAATTGGTTCAGCATGTCCCTGAGAACATCATTTACCAGGGCTTGGAAGACAGCAGGGGCACTGGTGAGACTGAATGGCATGACCAGATACTCGTAATGGCCTGAGGTGGTGTTGAAGGCTGCCTTCCACTCGTCCCCTTCACAGATGCGGACAAGATGGTAGGCATTACGGAGATCAAGCTTGGTGAAAACGGAGGCTCCTTGCAGCAGTTCAAATGCCGAGGTCATGAGTAGAAGAGGGCAATGGTTCCTAACAGTGACTTCATTCAGTCCATGGTAATCAATGCATGGACGCAAGGAGCTGTCTTTCTTTTCAACAAAGAAAAAAAACTGGCCCCAGTAGGGGAAGAAGACGGCTGAATGATGCCTGCAGCCAGAGACTCTTGAATATACTTACTTATGGCTTCTGTTTCAGGTACGGACAGGGAATACAGGCGGCCCCTTGGGGGAGATGTGCCAGGGAAGAGGTCAATGGCGTAATCATATGGATGATGAGGCAGTAGGGAAGTGGCCTGGGAATTGCTGAACACCACCTTGAGGTTCACATATTCAGGAGGGATGGCACTAAGGTCCAGAAATTCCTCGGGAGGATCTGGGCTTGGAGACAAGGGGATCTGAGCATGGCGGAGGCAGTGGGAGTGACAGAACGGGCTCCAGCCTACAATCTTGCGACTGAGCTAGTCAGGGTGGGGGTTGTGTTTAACTAACCAGGGATGGCCCAGGACAATAGGAATTTGAGGAGAGTCAATAACATAAAGGGTTAACTATTCATGACAGTTGCCGGATAAACAGACTCACTGGGGCAGTGACATGGGTGATGTTAGTCAGTCTCTGACTGTTCAAGGCGTTGGCCACCAATGTTAACTGGAGAGCACATGTGGTTAACCCCCTCTGGGCAGCCAAGCCGGAATCGATAAAACATCCCTCTATGCACCAGAATCAACAAAGACAGAGACTGCTCGCTGTTGGATGCCCCACTCCAGAGAAGCAGGTAAGAAAGTGAATGGCGTCGAGGAGGGCTAGACAGGGGTCACACTCACCAGTACTCCTCATCCTACTGGTGAGCACTCGGCTTTTACTGGGCTGGTGGAGATGAAGTGGTCTGGTTGGCCACAGTACAGACAGGAATGGGTGCTGATTCTCCCTTGTCTTTCAGTCAGCATCAGGAGGGTACAGTTAACCTTCATAGCTTCAGGCTCTGGAACGGAATTGTAGATGGGGAAAAACGGCAGGGCAATGTAGACTGACGAGGAGCTTGGAATTCACCCAGTGCCCCCAGGGACCCTCTGGAACCCCTCCCTCTACAGCACTACTGAAAGCAAACATCAATACGGATGGCCAAATCCTCCAGGGCTTCAAAGGTGGCAGGAAGGTCCTGGGTGACCAGCTCATCTTTGATGTCTTCAGAGAGGCCACTCAGGAAGGTGTCGTACTGTGCCTCCGAGTTCCAGCTGCTGGTGGTGGCTAGGGTCCGGAACTCTATGGCATAATCTGACACAGATCTGCGCCCCTGGAGCACGTGCAGCATTTCACAGGCAGCTTCTCTTCCATGCTTGGAGTGATCAAATACCATATAACCATATAACAATTACAGCACGGAAACAGGCCATCTTAGCCCTTCTAGTCCATGTCGAACGCTTACTCTCACCTAGTCCCACTGACCTGCACTCAGCCCATAACCTTGCATTCCTTTCCTGTCCATATACCTATCCAATTTTTCTTTAAATGACAAGATTGAACCTGCCTCTACCACTTCTAACGGAAGCTCGTTCCACATAGCCACCACTCTCTGAGTAAAGAAGTTCCCCCTCGTGCTACCCCTAAACTTTTGCCCCAACTCTCAACTCATGTCCTCATGTTTGAATCTCCCCTACTTTCAATGAAAAAAGCCTATCCACGTCAACTCTATCTAGCCCCCTCATAATTTTAAATACCTCTATCAAGTCCCCCCTCAACCGTCTATGCTCCAAATAATAAAGACCTAACTTGTTCAACCTTTCTCTATAACTCCGGTGCTGAAACCCAGGTAACATTCTAGTAAATCTTCTCTGTACTCTCTCTATTTTGTTGACATCTTTCTTATAATTTGGTGACCAGAACTGTACAGAATACTCCAAATTTGGCCTTACCAATGCTTTGTACAATTTTAACATTACATCCCAACTCCTATACTCAATGCCTCGATTTATAAAGGCCAGCATACCAAAAGCTTTCTTCATCACCCTGTCCACATGAGATTCCATCTTCAGGGAACTATGCACCATTATTCCTAGATCACTCTGTTCTACAGCATTCTTCAATGCCCTACCATTTACCATGTATGTCCTATTTTGATTAGTCCTTCCAAAATGTAGCACCTCACATTTATCAGCATTAAACTCCATCTGCCATCTTTCAGCCCACTCTTCTAACTGGCCTAAACCTCTCTGCAAGCTTTGAAAACTTGCTTCATTATCCACAACGCCACCTGTCTTAGTATCATCTGCATACTTACTAATCCAATTTACCACCCCATCATCCAGATCATTAATGTATATGACAAACAACATTAGACCCAGTACAGAGCCCTGAGGCACACCACTAGTCACCAGCCTCCAACCTGACAAACAGTTATCCACCACTACCCTCTGGCGTCTCCCATCCAGCCACTGTTGAATCCATTTTACTACTTCAATATTAATACCTAACGATTGAACCTTCCTAACTAACCTTCCGTGTGGAACTTTGTCAAAGGCCTTACTGAAGTCCTTATAGACAACATCCACCGCTTTACCCTCGTCAACTTTCCTAGTAACCTCTTCAAAAAATTCAATAAGATTTGTCAAACACGACCTTCCACGCACAAATCCATTTTGACTGTTCCTAACCAGACCCTGTCTATCCAGATAATCATATATACCATCTCTAAGAATACTTTCCATTAATTTACCCACCACTGACATCAAACTTACAGGCCGATAATTGCTAGGTTTTTAAACAATGGAACAACATGAGCAATACGCCAACTCTCTGGCACCATCCCCGTTTCTAATGACATTTGAAATATTTCTGTCAGAGCCCCTGCTATTTCTACACTAACTTCCCCCAAGGTCCTAGGGAATATCCTGTCAGGACCTAGAGACTTATCCACTTTTATATTCCTTAAAAGCGCCAGTACTTCCTCTTCTTTAATCATCATAGTTTCCATAACTTCCCTGCTTGTTTCCCTTACCTTCAATATTCTTCTCCTTAGTGAATACCGAAGAAATTGTTCAAAATCTCCCCCATCTCTTTTGGCTCCACACATAGCTGTCCACTCTGATTCTCTAAAGGACCGATTTTATCCCTCACTATCCTTTTGCTATTTATATAACTGTAGAAACCCTTTGGATTTATTTTCACCTTACCTGTCAAAGCAACCTCGCATCTTCTTTTAGCTTTTCTGATTTCTTTCTTGAGATTCTTTTTACATTCTTTATATTCCTCGAGCACCTCATTTACTCCATGCTGCCTATATTTATTGCAGATCTCTCTCTTTTTCTGAACCAAGTTTCCAATATCCCTTCAAAACCATGGCTCTCTCAAACTTTTAACCTTTCCTTTCAACTTAACAGGAACATACTTTTCTGACCTCCTCAGAAAATGACTGAAAACTACTGCAGAAAGGGGAGCCTACCTCCCAGATGGCTGCTCCCCATTCTCTCACCTGACTAGAGTGATGATGTAGGCTACTTTGGCTTGATCAGATAGAAATGTTGTTGGTTGCCATTCAAAAATGAGAAAGAAAAGGAGTGGCAGGTACCAGGCTCACCTAAGTACTTTTCTGGAGGAGGCAGGTGGGGCTCTTGGACAGGAGGAGCATGCGAGGACGTGGAGGGCAGCTGGAGTGATTTAGCCTGGGCCCCAAGATCGGCTACATCAGCAGAAAGTGACTCCGCTGCCCTGAACGCAGACTCTAGCTGGTTCTGGAGTCTCACCAACATCAATCCCTGTTGTTCCAAGATAGCTCTCAGACGACTGGGGAATGCTGGATCCATTCTGGCCAGATTGTACTGTCAAGTTGCTGCAGCAGGGATCTAATCACAGACCCAGTACTGTGCCACAGTGATATTAATTGAGTAACAAATCCCAAGGTGCAAACAAAGTTGGTGTCAAAGTTCAGGCAAAGATCAAAACATCCAGAGAATTCCAAAATTGGGAAACAAGCAGAGTCAATATTCAGACAGACAGAGTACAGATACTGGAAAGGCTCTGGAAAATTCACTGGCACAATCTGTCTGTATCTTGTTTTACAGCGGTTGGCATCCAGCTTAATGGTGCATTACCACCTGGCACAATCTGGAGAAAACACAGGACTGAAATACACTGAGCAATAAACAGAGAGGCAGATGATAGGTGGAGCACAATGAGACCCAGGTGGCAGCAATACAGGTAATAATGAGAAACAGATGAGAGATGGAGTACTCAGTAATACAGGGGCCGGAGCAGAGTAGAGCAGGAGTGGGGACAGGAGCATATGGCAATACAAAACCACAGACTGACAGCTAGGGGGAAAACACAGAAAGATAGAGTTCAACTGGAGGTACTGACAGGATTTCAATTTGCAAAGGGATTGGGAAAATCAGCTAGGTGTTGGATTGCAAAAGAGGGAATTTCTTGAATGCATATGAGATGGTTTTTTAGAGCAGCTTGTATTTGAAACTACTTGGAGAAAGTATGTCTTGAGCTAGCCTTTCTCTGAGGATGCTCAATTTGAGAGGGAGAAGCATAAGTCACTTGCATTAGTATCACAGTGGAATAAAGTGCATTATAGAGGCATGAGAGAGGAGCTTGCCCAGGTGGATTGGAAGAGGATACTGGTGGAGGTGGCGACAGAGCCGAGATGGCTGAAGTTTCTAGGAATAGTTCACAAGGCGCAGGATAGATGTGTCACACAGAAGAAGTTGTTCTCAAATGGCATAGGTAGGCAACCTGGCTGACAAAGGAGGTTAAGCACTGCATAAAAGCCAAGGAAAGGGCATATAGGATAGCAAAAGTGAGTGGGAAGTTGGAAGATTGGGAAGATTTTAAAATCAAACAAAACCAACTAAAATATCTATAAAAAGGGAAAAGATGAAATATGAGGGCAAACTAGCCAATATTATAAAGTAGGATACTAAAGACAGTCTGGAGACAGCTTATTCACTGATGTCTACTATAAGCCTACTGACTCTCACAGCTATCTGGACTATTCCTCTTCTCACCCTGTCTCTTGCAAAAACGCCATCCCCTTCTCGCAATTCCTCCGTCTCCGCCGCATCTGTTCTCAGGATGAGGCTTTTCATTCTAGGACGAGGGAGATGTCTCCCTTTTTTAAAGAAAGGGGCTTCCCTTCCTCTGCTATCAACTCTGCTCTTAAACGCATCTCCCCCATTTCACGTACATCTGCTCTCACTCCATCCTCCCGCCACCCCACTAGGAATAGGGTTCCCCTAGTCCTCACTTACCACCCCACCAGCCTCCGGGTCCAACATATTATTCCCCGTAACTTCCGCCACCTCCAACGGGATCCCACCACTAAGCACATCTTTCCCTCCCCCCCCTGCATTCCGCAGGGATCGCTCCCTACGCAACTCCCTTGTCCATTCGTCCCCCCCATCCCTCCCCTCTGATCTCCCTCCTGGCACTTATCCGTGTAAGCGGAACAAGTGCTACACCTGCCCTTACACTTCCTCCCTTACCACCATTCAGGGCCCCAAACAGTCCTTCCAGGTGAGGCAACACTTCACCTGTGAGTCGACTGGGGTGATATACTGTGTCCGATGCTCCCGATGTGGCCTTTTATATATTGGCGAGACCCGACGCAGACTGGGAGACCGCTTTGCTGAACATCTACGCTCTGTCCGCCAGAGAAAGCAGGATCTCCCAGTGGCCACACATTTTCATTCCACATCCCATTCCCATTCTGACATGTCTATCCACGGCCTCCTCTACTGTAAAGATGAAGCCACACTCAGGTTGGAGGAACAACACCTTATATTCCGTCTGGGTAGCCTCCAACCTGATGGCATGAACATCGACTTCTCTAACTTCCGCTAAGGCCCCACCTCCCCCTCGTACCCCATCTGTTACTTATTTTTATGCACACATTCTTTCTCTCACTCTCCTTTTTCTCCCTCTGTCCCTCTGAATATACCTCTTGCCCATCCTCTGGGTCCCCTCCCCCCCATTGTCTTTCTTCCCGGACCTCCTGTCCCATGATCCTCTCGTATCCCCTTGTGCCTATCACCTGTCCAGCTCTTGGCTCTATCCCTCCCCTTCCTGTCTTCTCCTATCATTTTGGATCTCCCCCTCCCCCTCCAACTTTCAAATCCCTTACTCACTCTTCCTTCAGTTAGTCCTGACGAAGGGTCTCGGCCTGAAACGTCGACTGCACCTCTTCCTACAGATGCTGCCTGGCCTGCTGCGTTCACCAGCAACTTTGATGTGTGATACTAAAAACTTTTTCAGTTAGATAAAGAGTAAAAGTGAGGTGAGAGTTGATGTTGGACCACTGGAAAACAATGCTGCTGTGGTAGTATTCCGGAACAAAGAAATGGCAGATGAACTTAATGGGTATTTTGCACTCGTCTTCACTGTGGAAGATGCTAGCAGTGTTCCAGAGGACAGTGAGGGTCAGGGAACAAGAGTGAGTGCCATTGCTATTAGAAAGGAAAAAGTGCTAAGCAAACTCAAATGTCTTAAGGTGGATGAGTCACTTGGACCAGATGGACTACATCCCAGATTCTTGAGTGAGTTTGCTGAAGAGATAATGGAGGCAATAGTCATGATCTTTCGAGAATCACTTGACTCTGGAATGATCCCAGAGGGCTGGAAGATTGCAAATGTCACTCCACTCTTTAAGAAGGGAGGAAGGTAAAAGAAAGGAAATTATAAGCCAGTTAGCCTGACCTCAGTGGTTTGGAAAGTGTTGGAGTCTATTATTAAGGATGAAGTTTCAGGGAACTTGGAGACTAATGATAAAATAAGTCTAAGTCAGCATGGTTTTTGTAAAGGGAAATATTGCCTAACAAATCTGTTAGAGTTCCTTGAGAAAGTAACAAGCAGGGTGCACAAAGGAGAGCCAGTGATGTCATTTACTTGGATTTTCAGAAGTTCTTTGACAAGGCGGTACATATAAGGCTGCTTAACAAGATAAAATCCTATGGTGTTAGAGGAAAGATGCTGGCATGGATAGAGGAATGGCTGATAGGCAGGAGGCAGCAAGTGGGAATAAAGGGGTCTATGCTGGTTGGCTGCCAGTGACTAGTGTTCCTCTGGTGTTCCTCTGAGGTCAGTATTGGGATCGCTACTTTTCACATTGTTTGTCAGTGATTTGGATAATGGAATTGATGACTTTGTGGCAAAGTTTGCAGATGATACAAAGATAGGTGGAAGGGTAGGTAGTGCTTTGGAAGCCATGCGATTGTATCAGGACTTAAGATAAATTAGAAGAATGGGCAAAAAAGTGGCTGATGGAATACAGTGTTGGGAAATGTGTGATAATGCATTTTGGTTAAACGAAAACTATAGTGCGGACTATTATATAAATGGGGAGTAAATTCAAACATCAGAGGTGCAGAGGGATTTAGGGGTCCTCGCGCAAGACTCCCAGAAGGTTAATTTACAGGTTGAGTCTGTGGTAAAGAAGGCAAATGCAGTGTTGGCATTCATTTCAAGGGGAACAGAATATAAAAGGAAGGAGATAATGCTGAAGCTTTATAAAACACGAGTCAGGCCGCACTTGGAGTATTGCCAACAGTTTTGGGCCCCATATCTCAGAAAGGATGTGCTGTCATTAGAGAGTCCAGAGGAGGTTCACAAGAATGATTCCCTGAATGAAGGAGTGAGCATATAAGGAGCATTTGGCAGCTTTGGGCCTGTACTCACTGGAATTTAGAAGAATGCAGGGGGCTCTCATTGAAACCTACCGAATGTTGAAAGGACTTGATAAAGTTGATGTGAAGAGGATGTTTCCTCTGGTGGGGGTATCCAGAACTAGAGGGCACAGCCTCAAAACTGATGGGTGACCTTTTAGAACGGAAGTAAGGAGGAATTTTTTTTAGCCAGAGAGTGATTAATCAGTGGAATGCTCCGCTACAGACTGTGGTGGAGGCCAAGTCTGTGGTTATATTTAAGCCGGAAGTTGATAGATTCCTGATCGGTCAGGGCATCAAAAGATATGGCGAGAAGGCAGGTGTATGGGATCAGCTATAATGGAATGGCGGAGTGAATTGGATGGGCTGAATGGCCTAATTCTGCTCCTATGTTTTATGGTCTCATGGACGTTGCAGAGAGTTCAAAGGACGTTCACAAAAATGATTCCAGTATTGGAAGGCTTATCATATGAGGAGCATTTGATGGCTGTGGGCCTGTATTCACTGGAATTCAGAAGAATCACAGGGTATCTCATTGAAGCCTATCAAATGGTGAAAGGCCTCAATAGGGTGGATGTGGAGAGGATGTTTCCAGTGCGGGGGAGTCTTAAGCCCACAGCCTCAGAGTGGAGGGATATTTAGAATAGAGATTAGGAGGAATTTCTTTACTCAGAGAGTGGTGAGTCTCTGGAATTCATTGCCACAGGTGGCTGTGGAGGCTAGGTCATTGGGCATATTTAAGGCAGAGGCTTATAATTTATTGATTAGTCAGAGCATGAAGGGATACAGAGACTGGGGCTGTGACGAAAATGGATCAGACATGATGAAATGGCAGAGCAGACTTGATGGGCCAAATGGCTTAATTCTGCTCCAATATCTTAATGTCTTATGGACTTATGATAAGGTAGTCACTTGACCTCACAACCTACCTTGATATAACCTTGCATCTTATCTACCTGTACTGCATTTTCTCTGTAATTGTAACACTGTCTTTTGCATTCTGTTGTTGTTTTACCTCGTGTTACCTCTGTGCATTGCTATAAGGAATTGATCTGTATGAATGGTATTCAAAACAAGGTTTTCACTGTACATGTGATAATAATAAATCAACTAACCGATTGTTGGCATGATGGCCAAGGACCTCTTGGTATTTCTGATCCAGGGATTTTACTGAAGCATGCCACAAGTATTCTCCATTTGTGGTATTGAGATTCCATCCTCCTTGTTCTTCAAAAGAACACATGAAAAGCAGGAGTTACTCAGCAACATCTTGAGCATATTTTGCGTTTAATAGCAACGTGACCATTCAACGTATCCACTTTTAAAATGAAAAACAAAGAACTGGAAAAGCGACACCCAAGAATGGTGTTTCCCATTTTGGAGAAAGCAAGTTTATTGCATAGACCTTTCTGACGAATTGAAGTGCTTAATATTTGATTGTCAATCCACAGATCTGTTTAGAATGGAATTGTTACTTTACCGTCATACTGCGGGAATGTTGCACTGTCATGTCAGTGGGAGTACCAATGCTTCAAATATTCCCAAGGCACCTTATGCACGAGCAGGGTATTAGCCAAGGTGTCCAAACTGCTCCTTCGAACAACATTAATAAAGGACATTTTAAATAATTAGCAACCAACAGTCTGCAGGAGGAACTTAGCGGGTTGGGCAGCAGGGTGAAGAAGGATCTGACGTTACGGGTCGAAATCCAATATTCACAATTTCTTTCCCCTGCAGACCCGCTGAATTCCTTCAGCAGTTTCTTCTCTCAAATTCCAGCATCAGCCATCTCTTGAGTCGTCACTTAATATTGTCTATGCTGTATACAATTTCACCAACAATAGCTGTAAGAGGTTTTGGGAAGACCCAAACAGGGCTGTGGAATACACATCAGTCTCCCCTTCCATGCAAAGTGCTGTAGGGTGAGTTGCTGAATGACTGCTTCATCTTCCGCCGCTGACCGACTGCCTGTTCCCCGCTGGTGGCCGTCATTAGGACAGCGCCACCCCTCTGGAGGACCGGCTCCCGGAGGCTGCGCATGGCCTGACTGACTAGCGCTTGGTGCGAGAGCCGAATCCGCGGAGAATGGCGGCCGGCCCCCCTGTCACCATCAGTATTGAGGCGACCTGTGAGAATCAGGTGCAGGAAGTTGCTCTCGATGGCACGGAGGCATATGTGCAACCGCTCTCCATGTCGGAGAATCTGGCCAAGCTGGCGCAGAAAATCGACTTTAACCGGAGCGACTCGGAGGGAGAAGAGGCCGAGGCCCAGGGCGGGGAAGAGTGGGCGCAGCGGCAGCAGGACAGCGACGATGAGGAGGGTAAGCCGACGGCCCGGTGGTGGCGGGTTGGGAGAGGGTAGTAGAGCCCTCCCGTTATTCTCAGTCTCACAGTGGGTGCGGTGACCCAGAGCAGACAGCAGCAATGTCTGTGGGCAAACTTAGCCGCCGCTGTCTGCCTCGAATCGTGTAAATAACACAAGGCGTGGGTCTCCGGGGCAGTGTGCTGCTCTGTGCCTACAGTAATCACTTTGTGACCTTGGAGCTACAAACGTAAGTTCTAAAGCTACTTAGAAGTTTCCTTCCACGATCTGCCGAAGAGCTCTTTCCAAAGAGTATCGGTTGTTTTAATCAGCGACATTTGTGGAAAGAGAAATAAATCAACATTGTGGGTCGGCAATATTTTCTCAAAACTGTGTGGGGGAGGGGTGAGAGAGGAGAGTTTACAACAGTTTTCAAAGCAGAACCGGGGGGGGGGGAGTAAGTTATGTTATATAACCCCAAAGGCTAAGGTGGTAAGTTGCGTGAGTACTATAGCAGTTCATTCTCAATTTTGTTATTGTTTTGCCTCAGTGTAGGTTAGTCCATGTGACAATAATAAACCAATTTGTTGTTAACGAGACGTCTTAAAGAAATAGATTGAGAGGGAAGTAAGTGTGATAATGTGAGAAGGGAGCAGTTTACCTGAAGTTGGAAATTTTGCTGAGGTTGCAAAGCGCTTGGGCAGAAGGTAAGATGCTCTTCCAGTGGGTTTGCACAGATGGGTTGAATGGGATTGGGATTAAAAATTAAAGTGGCATCCAACAGGAAGTTTGGGATCATGCAGTGTTAATAAGTGTATGGTCATGCACTTTGGTGGAAGAAATGAAAGGGTTGACTGTTTTTCTAAGTGGAGAGAAAATTCAAAAATCTGAGGCGCCAAGGATCTTGGGAGTCCTTGTGCAGGATTCCCTAAGGTAAATTTTCAGGTTGAATGGGCGGTGAGGAAAGCAAATCTGATGTTAGAATTCATTTCAAGAGGACTAGAATATAAAAGCAAGGATGTAATGTTGAGGCTTTATAAAGCACTGGGTGAGGCCTCACTTGGAATATTGGGAGCAGTGTTGGGCCCCTTATCTTAGAAAGGATGTGCTGAAACTGGAGAGGGTTCAAAGGAGGTTCACAAAAATGATTCCAGGTTTGAACAGGTCCTATGCAGAGCGTTGGATGGCTCTGGGCCTGTATTCATTGGAATTCAAAGTAATGAGGGGTGACCTAATTGAAACCTGTTGAATGCTGAAAGATAGAGTGGATGTGGAGAGAATGTTTCTAATGCTGGGAGAGTCTAGAACCAGAGGACACAGCCTCAGGATGGGGGATGTCCTTTTAGAATGGAGATGAGGAATTTCTTTAGCCAGAGAATGGCGAATATGTGGAATTCATTGCCACAGGTGGCTTTGGAGGCCAAGTCTTTACGTATATTTAAGGCAGAGGTTGATAGATTCTTGATTGGTCAAGACATGAGGGGATACAGGGGGACGCCAGGAGATTGAGGCTGAGTGGAAAAAATGACATGATGAAATGGCCGAGCAGACTCGATGGGCCAAGTGGTCTAATTCTGCTATATCTTATGGTCTTGAGCCCACTAACCAAGCATAGGTACTCTGCAGATCTCCATTTGGTTTCTCCAATGTAGAAAATACCACACTGAATGCAGTAAACTGGTGGGTGAAGTATAGGTGAATCACTGTTTCTCTTGGAATAATTGTTTTGGTCCTTCGGTGGGAAGTGAAGAGAAAAATGAACGTGTGTAGTAAACCACACGAGACTGAGGATGCTGGAATCTGGAGCAAAATGCAAACTGTTAGGGGAGCTCAGCAGCTCGAGCATCTATTGGGGAAGAGGTAATGGGATGGGAGAATTGTCACCCTTCATCAAGATTG
The DNA here is from genome assembly GCF_963921235.1 of Mobula hypostoma. Classification (NCBI taxonomy): domain Eukaryota; kingdom Metazoa; phylum Chordata; class Chondrichthyes; order Myliobatiformes; family Myliobatidae; genus Mobula; species Mobula hypostoma. The sequence continues at coordinate 117,049,594 of NC_086103.1, read as the reverse complement.
AGACTCTAGTGGGAAGATAGCTGGTATAGCGAGAGAGGGAGAAGGTTGAAGCAGTTACTGGTGGGCTGTGGACTGATGATGAGTTAGGGAACAGGCAGGTGGGTGATAGGTGGAAGCAAACAAAAGGGAAAAATGCAGATGGGGCCAGGTGGGGAGGAAAGGTGACTCGAAGGGTCTACTCCATGCTGTATTGCTAAATAAATAAAATAAAGCTGGAGGCAGGTGGTGGATGATGAGCAGGGATACAAAGCTTACACAAGCTGGAATCTGATCAGTAAGGAAGGTGATAATGGAGATAGGAAGGGCAGATGGAACCAGGTGAGGGGAGAAGATTCGATGAATGAAATGTGTTGGTAGTAACTGCATGGAACCAGGAGAGGAAAGGAGACAAAAGTGGGTGATCAGTTCTGAAAAGGGGGGGAGAGAAAGAGATGAAAAAGGGAACAAAATTGGGAGGATCAGAAGAAGAAAGAGGGGAACACAGGAGATGAAGTTTACCTAAGTTCAAAAATTAAGTGTTTATACCGTAGGATTGGGCAGAATATGAGGTGATGTTCTAGTTTGCATTGGGCCTTATTTAGCAGTGGAGGTGTCCGAGGGTGGACCAGATTGAGGTAGGAAAACAGATGGATTTGTTTTAAGGTAAGGAACAGAAGCTGGGAAGATTTTTTTCATCTAGAAGGTGGCTGGAATGTACTATATAAGGAGGTGGTGGAGGCAGTGATTCTCACATCTTTTAATGGGTGAGCACTTGCAAAAAATTTCAACAAGATCTTGTCTAATGCTTTTGTAGTGGGTGATGTTGAAGCCTCCTTTGAGAAGTAAATGAACCAGTAATTTGAAATGTCATTGGGAAAATGTCAGCTGTGATCTGACTTTATGTGTAAACTGGGGAATATGAAGGAGAGTAAAGTTAGGCTAAATTTTACCCACTGAAGGAAAGTACCAGAAGACTGAATGTCCACATGTCCTTTCTGTGCTAAAGCATTCTGTTATCTTGGGCAAACAACAGGAATTCTGCAGATGCTGGAAATTCAAGCAACACACATCAAAGTTGCTGGTGAACGCAGCAGGCCAAGCAGCATTTGTAGGAAGAGGTGCAGTCGACGTTTCAGGCCGAGACTCTTCGTCAGGACTAACTGAAGGAAGAGTGAGTAAGGGATTTGAAAGTTGGAGGGGGAGGGGGAGATCCAAAATGATAGGAGAAGACAGGAGGGGGAGGGATAGAGCCAAGAGCTGGACAGGTGATAGGCAAAAGGGGATACGAGAGGATCATGGGACAGGAGGTCCGGGAAGAAAGACGGGGGGGGGGGACGACCCAGAGGATGGGCAAGAGGTATATTCAGAGGGACAGAGGGAGAAAAAGGAGAGTGAGAGAAAGAATGTGTGCATAAAAATGAGTAACGGATGGGGTACGAGGGGGAGGTGGGGCCTTAGCGGAAGTTAGAGAAGTCGATGTTCATGCCATCAGGTTGGAGGCTACCCAGACGGAATATAAGGTGTTGTTCCTCCAACCTGAGTGTGGCTTCATCTTTACAGTAGAGGAGGCCGTGGATAGACATGTCAGAATGGGAATGGGATGTGGAATTAAAATGTGTGGCCACTGGGAGATCCTGCTTTCTCTGGCGGACAGAGCGTAGATGTTCAGCAAAGCGGTCTCCCAGTCTGCGTCGGGTCTCGCCAATATATAAAAGGCCACATCGGGAGCACCGGCTGCAGTATATCACCCCAGTCGACTCACAGGTGAAGTGTTGCCTCACCTAGAAGGACTGTTTGGGGACTGGCACTTATCCGTGTAAGCGGAACAAGTGCTACCACATGCCCTTACACTTCCTCCCTTACCACCATTCAGGGCCCCAGACAGTCCTTCCAGGTGAGGCAACACTTCACCTGTGAGTCGACTGGGGTGATATAGTGCGTCCGGTGCTCCCGATGTGGCCTTTTATATTGGCGAGACCCGACGCAGACTGGGAGACCGCTTTGCTGAACATCTACGCTCTGTCCGCCAGAGAAAGCAGGATCTCCCAGTGGCCACACATTTTAATTCCACATCCCATTCCCATTCTGACATGTCTATCCACGGCCTCCTCTACTGTAAAGATGAAGCCACACTCAGGTTGGAGGAACAACACCTTATATTCCGTCTGGGTAGCCTCCAACCTGATGGCATGAACATCGACTTCTCTAACTTCCGCTAAGGCCCCACCTCCCCCTCATACCCCATCTGTTACTCATTTTTATGCACACATTCTTTCTCTCACTCTCCTTTTCCTCCCTCTGTCCCTCTGAATATGCCTCCTGCCCATCCTCTGGGTTCCCCCCCCCCCCGTCTTTCTTCCCGGACCTCCTGTCCCATGATCCTCTCGTATCCCCTTTTGCCTATCACCTATCCAGCTCTCGGCTCTATCCCTCCCCCTCCAGTCTTCTCCTATCATTTTGGATCTCCCCCTTCCCCTCCAGCTTTCAAATCCCTTACTCACTCTTCCTTCAGTTAGTCCTGACGAAGGGTCTTGGCCTGAAACGTCGACTGCACCTCTTCCTACAGATGCTGCTTGGCCTGCTGCGTTCACCAGCAACTTTGACCTGTTATCTTGGGTATTGCTTTCATCGCAGTAGTAATATTTTAGCAGAACATTATTTCTTCGTGTTCTCATACAATAATTCAAACACACGAAACTGGTGATTTATTTCAGTGTAACACACAGAATGTGGGAGGAGCTCAGCAGGTCAGGCAGCATCTGTGGAGAGGAATAAACAGCCAATGTTTGGGCAGAGACCCTTCATCAGGACTGGAAAGGAAGGCGGGGGGTAAGGAGTACAAATGGTGATTGGTGTAGCCAGGTGGGTTGGGAGGGGGGTTCTTGGGAGAGCTGAAGTAAGAAGCTAGAATGTGTTTGGTGGAAAAGGTAAAGAGCTGAAGAAGGAGGAATTTGATAGTAGTGGAGAGTGGACCATGGGTGAAAGGGAAGGAGTAGGAGGTGCACCAGAGGGAGGTGATGGGCAGTTAAGGAGAAGACGAGGTAAGAGGGCAGGAGAATGGGGAATGGAAAAAGAGAGAAGGAGAGAGGGAAACATTTCCAGAAGTTGGAGGATACTCATATGGAATATGAGGTGAGAGTGGCCTCATCGTGACAGTAGATGAGGCCATGGACCGACAAGTTGGAATGGGAATAGGAATAGGAGATGGAATAGGAGTGGTTTGCCGCTCGGAATGCCTGTCTGTTGTGGATGGAGCAAAATTGATCAACAAAGCGGTCCCCCAGTCTGCGCTGGGTCTCATTGACATCGGGGAGGCTGCACTGGAAGCACCAGGTGATCCTGAAAGACTCACAAGTTAAGTGTTCCCTCACCTGGAAGGACTATTTGTATTTATGATTTAGTTCAATGTAGTGAGTGTTGTGTCAAACTTGATTGGTGAAGTAGTGAAAGGAGCTATAAATGCAAGATCTTCCTTTTGATTTTGTTTTATTTTATTTTACTTATTTTTAGCAATGCTGAAGTTTCAGCCCTCTTTGTGGCCATGGGATACAGTTAGAAATAACTTGAGGAGCACGCTGACAGAAATGTGTGTACTTTATGATGTGCTTAATGTCCTCAAGGAGAAGAAGTATATGACCTTGGACCCAGTCTCTCAGGAGTCACCGCCTTCCAAACAGGTATTCACACTTTATAATGCCTCAAAATTACATCAGTCTCTCACTCCATAGTGAAATATTTTAGTTATGGATCACAAATTAATGAAAATACTTTAGTCTGCTGCCTTTAATGTATAATGCCATGATAAGAAGTTACTGCAGCAAAAATAATTTTAATTGAAGCATATTAGATTATTGATTTGCTGAAAATGTTAAGTTTTTATTTTTAAGTACATTTGTCTTCATTGTTAGGAATAGCTATACCTTTTTAATCTCAGTTGGCTATCTTTTAGTAGGAATACAGTGGATTCTGATTAATTGGGACACACTGGTACCAGTACATTTTGGCCCACTTATTGGGCTACCCCAAATAGTGAAAGTTTCATGGAAATAGCTTAAAAGGTATGAAAAAAGACAAACTACTGTTTAACTGAGTAACAGATTATGTATTGAAATGAAATACAGAATAAATTAGAACACTGCCAACACTGCTAGAGTACGATGAAAAGGTTTATTGGTTCCTAATAGTCATCAATGTAGGAATTCATCCGGTGTACTTTGCTGGGTTCTTTTGATTGTCTATAAGCTAACAAGATCAGTGCAGATAATGGACTGTTTTCATAAAATGCTTTTGATGATCGCATCTTCCAAATCTTCATTTTCATCGTAACATTCAAGGTGATTGTCGATGCCTTTAACTTCTCTGCAGTTTCTAACTTGTTGAAGTAGTGAAATTGTTTCATTTTCACTCCCGGCTGTTTCTGGCATCTGCAAGCCTAAATACTTGAAACCGCAGTGAGCAAAAACAGTCTGAATTGTCTTACTGCTTATTTCTCACCAGCTATCAGTGACAGAAATCATTGATTTTTGAACGCAAAATCTTCAAACTGATGCTGTTTAAAAACTGTTCCCTCTAAGCACAGTGTAGAGTTTGTAATAGCCACACAAGTGCATGTGACTGATGCTGGTTAGAAACTGTTTGATAACAGTCTCCTTTCCCAGTTACGTTCCATGGTGTCCCAAATAAATGAAGGGAATCCGGCAATGTTCTTGACTAGTTTTTGTTCTTTAAGAGTCGTCCCAAATAAGCAGCTGCTCAGATTAACCAATGGCCCAATTAACCGGAATCCACTGTATTTCAACATTTGAAATAGTACACATGTTCTGGGGGTTTGACTGGGGTTACTGTAATGTGGAACAAAAAAACACGAACTGCTGAAGAAGCTTAACTGGTCAAACTGTTACTATGGGGGGGTAAGGAATTGATTTTTTTTGAGGGGGCGTGGTTGAGGCCCAGTATCAGGACTGTGAAATGTTTTGAGGTTTCATTTGAAGAACTAGTTCTAATAAAAGAGCTTTCCTCATGCCTGCATGTTGATCAGCTATTGTTTTATTTTTCTTCAGGGTTTACAACTGTGTGGGAAGAAAAAATCTCTGGCAGGAGCTGCTCAGATTCTCTTGAAAGGAGCAGAAAGATTAAATAAGTCGGTTGCAGAAAACCTGGAACATAAACATCAAAGAGACTTCAATTCAGAACTCCTCAGACTACGACAACACTGGAAACTAAGAAAAGTGGGTGACAAGATCCTTGGGGATTTGAGTTATAGAAGTGCAGGTATGTGGTGTCACAATGCTTAATTTTATGTGTGTCTAAAAATATTCTAAGCTCAGTAATTAAGTACATTCATTCACAATCTTCTGAAGTAGGGAATTCCTAAAGTACTCAGTTTCTGAGTTAAGAAATTTCTGATGTTAGTTTTAAATGCCAACACCAAAACCTCAACCTGCTCCCCTACATCAAGATGTTGCAGTTTGAAGAAATCATTGTTTAGTAGTAACTTCCAATCCTTTTAAGATTGCCTTGTATTCTTTTAAACTTTGGAGCCAGTGTCTGTAACAGCAGCAGATATGAGAAGGAGTCTGTAGAGAATCCCCCCCCCCCACCCCCCAGTACGTCAGCGGTCAGCGGCACAGCAGATTCAAACCCCTGGGAGTGCATATCACTCACAACCTCCTGTGGTCTCAGAACACATCCTACACAGTCAAGAAAGCTCACAAATGACTCTACTTTCTGAGAAGTCTGAAGAGAGCTGAACTTCACACATCCATACTCGTGTCATTCTACAGATGTGCAGTAGAGAGCATCCTAGCAAGCTGCATCTCTGCTTGGTATGGAAAGTGCACTGCAGCGGAAGGGTTCTACAGTAGGTATTTAAAACTGCCCAACCTATCACTGGCACCAGTCTACCTGCCATCATGTACACAGAAAGGTGCCAGAAAAGGGCCAGTAACATGATGAAGGATCCCACACACCCTGCTTGTGGATTGTTTGTCCCACTCCCATCAGAGAAGAGGTTATGGAGCATCCATGCCAGGATCATCAGACTCAAAAAAATTTACTTTCCCCAAGCAGTAAGACTGATCAATACCTTCATCTACTAACTCGACCACGACTTTAATATCTCCTGTCAGTCACCTTATGTATAACCTAGTGTCTCCCCCATTTCACGTACATCTGCTCTCACTCCATCCTCCCACCACCCCACTAGGAATAGGGTTCCCCTGGTCCTCACCTACCACCCCACCAGCCTCCGGGTCCAACATATTATTCTCCGTAACTTCCGCCACCTCCAACGGGATCCCACCACTAAGCACATCTTTCCCTCCCCCCCCATCTCTCTGCATTCCACAGGGATCGCTCCCTACACAACTCCCTTGTCCATTCGTCCCCCCCATCCCTCCCCACTGATCTCCCTCCTGGCACTTATCCGTGTAAGCGGAACAAGTGCTACACATGCCCTTACACTTCCTCCCTTACCACCATTCAGGGCCCCAAACAGTCCTTCCAGGTGAGGCATCACTTCACCTGTGAGTCGACTGAGGTGATATACTGCGTCAGGTGCTCCCGATGTGGCCTTTTATATATTGGCGAGACCCGACGCAGACTGGGAGACCGCTTTGCTGAACATCTATGCTCTGTCCGCCAGAGAAAGCAGGATCTCCCAGTGGCCACACATTTTAATTCCACATCCCATTCCCATTCTGACATGTCTATCCACGGCCTCCTCTACTGTAAAGATGAAGCCACACTCAGGTTGGAGGAACAACACCTTATATTCTGTCTGGGTAGCCTCCAACCTGATGGCATGAACATCGACTTCTCTAACTTCCGCTAAGGCCCCACCTCCCCCTCGTACCCCATTTGTTACTCATTTTAATGCACACATTCTTTCTCTCACTCTCCTTTTCCTCCCTCTGTCCCTCTGAATATACCTCTTGCCCATCCTCTGGGTCACCCCCCCCCCTTGTCTTTCTTCCCGGACCTCCTGTCCCATGATCCTCTCGTATCCCCTTTTGCCTATCACCTGTCCAGCTCTTGGCTCTATCCCTCCCCCTCCTGTCTTCTCCTATCACTTTGGATCTCCCCCTCCCCCTCCAACTTTCAAATCCCTTACTCACTCTTCCTTCAGTTAGTCCTGACGAAGGGTCTCGGCCTGAAACGTCGACTGCACCTCTTCCTACAGATGCTGCTTGGCCTGCTGCGTTCACCAGCAACTTTGATGTATGTTGCTTATGTATATAGACTTACTGAGTTTATTATTATTACGTTCATTACTTTTTGTGCTTTTTGTGCTGCATCGGATCCGGAGTAACATTTATTTCATTCTCCTTACACCTGTGTACAAGAAATGACAGTAACCAATCTTGAATATCTCATTCTTGCTTGATTCTTCCTGGTATGTAAGTTGTCATCCACTGGGTGTACATTATCTCATCTCCTCTGCAAAGACATCCCTACTTGGATATAGAGATAAATTGACACCATTATTGCTAGTGTTACCAAAGTCTGATTTTAATTGCATAAAGATCCCTTACTTGTGCACTCTCGTCTCCTTGCAATTAATATACTATGCTTTATTATTTGCTTGTGTAATTAAATCTTTGTTTCATGAAGCAGTGTGCGAAGTTCCAGCTATAAATCAGCATTTACTTCCCAGTATTTAAAGTACATTGTTTTATTACTTGTATTTACCAGAGAAAGTTACCACATATTTCCATCTGCCATTTTCTTTGCTATTCATTTATCGGTATCTTCTTCACGCCTTGTTTTTCCAATTAATGTTTTATTGTCAGCAAACAGTTGCATGTGAAGCTCAATCTTTTGACCTATTTCATTAATATGGATTGTAAATAGCTGCGAGATTGGTACTGATTGTTGCATCTTGCATGCATAATAAGAAGCAGTTATCTAAGTTCTTTAATATTTGAATTAATTTTATTTGAACATTATATTACCTTTCATTCTAACTTTAATTTATTAATTTTCTTTCTCCTACCTAATGTTATGCCTGACATCCAGTAGTATTAGTTGGGTAACACTAGTTTACAAAAAAAAGCGCTGTTCATCTTGACAAGAGAATATTTCAGTTTCTGATCTGTATGCTTAAAATTTTAGAAATAATGGATATTTCCCATGAAGGATAGTAAAACATACTTCCATTAAACAATTTTTTCCCCACAGGATCCCTTTTTCCTCATCATGGGACATTTGAAGTAATAAAGAATACTGATCTGGATTTAGATAAGAAAATTCCAGATGATTATTGTCCTCTTGATATATTGATTCCTAGTGATTTGGAGGGATCAGCACATATTAAGGTAATTATTAACTCATGAATAATGTTTGGTGATCTGTAGTCATTTTGCCTGCCTTCTTCTCACTCCCCCCAAACCCCGCAAGTTGGGAGGATGTCTTGCCTCAAGTTCCATTCTCCTGGCCACTTTTGGAGAGGCTTATTGAGACTCTTCACTCTTAATATTTCCTGATCTTTCAGGGTTTGTTTTCATTCCAAATACTCCCTGCTTTCTCTTATGTTGCACTGCACTGATGTCTCAATACCTATTTTGGCTCCTTTCTTGCTGAAATCCTCAGGTCTACTTTTTGAACACCAAATTTTGTTAATCTAGACTCCTATCCAAAACTCTGCTACAATTTTCATATATCTCAATTTAAAATACTCCTGTTCAAATTGCTTTATTATTATTACTTGTATTTTCTTGTACTACAAATACATTTGAAACTACTTGTAATCCTGCTTTAAATATTAATTTGTATTAAATGTGCAACTGAAATGAATTTAGCTAACAATATTATTTAGCATTGTAATTTCCTAAACCATTATACTTTTGAATTCCTCAGATAAAATGTGAAATTGACATTAACTGTTGTATTTGTAATAGTGTAGCTATTCAGTTTATGAAAGGGTTGCATTTGTGCAAAATGTTTTATAAAGTGAATATTTGTAAATTGAAAAGCATTTCCCATTATTTTCCCATGCAAAACCTGGTTGCATTCTAGAACTTAAGTAGTCCAAGCAGGAAAAGATGCACTTGAACCAAATAACAAAAGCAACTGAAATAAATTAAGTGCTGTTTTATAGCAATTAAACCTCAAATTTAAGTGATATAAAGCAAGGGGGACTCAAGAAGTGAAAGGTGTTAGTTCCAGAGAGATCTTGATAGGTGAATATGGAAAGGTATTGCTTCTTATGAAAAAAGCTGGAACTAGGAGTCATTATCTCCAAATAAGAGCTTTATCATTTAAGATAAGAGATGAGGTATGTTTGTTTTTCCTGAAGTTTTGTGAAATTAGAACCTACTTTGTGGCAGATTCTTGATAAGTAAGGGAGTGTGAGATTACCCCAGTCCAAGTAGACAGGAATGAAGAATCAAATAAGTATTAGTGAATGATGGTACAGGTTAAGAGGACTGAGCGGTGTACTCCCGTTCCTTGTGTGTAAGTGGCAGTGAGGCTCTGCATGTCTAGATAGTAGAAAGTGAAGTGGGAGGCTGTGTTGGGACTGGTGTTCAGATGATGATGGTAATAGTAATAGTAAATCCGTAGATGTGGTGCAATTTGAGGTGTTAGTCATCATAGTAATAGTCATAGTCATACTTTATTGATCCCGGGGGAAATTGATTTTCGTTACAGTTGCACCATAAATAATAAATAGTAATAGAAATAGTAATAGTAATATTACTATTAGTAAATAGTAATAGTCATAGAAATAATAAATAGTAATAGAAAATAGTAATAAATAGTTAAATGGTCAGGATTTATTTTGTTCCTGAGTGGCTGATGAGAAAGGCTTAAAGAAAATGTCAATAACAACTTTTCAGTAAAGCTTTTGTTCCCACACCACCAGGTTTAGGAAAAGTTACTAACCTTCAACCATCCAGTTGCTGAACCAGCATGGGTAATTTCACTCACCTCAAAACTGAACTGGTTACTGAGCACAACCTCTGATTCTCTGTCCCCCATCCCCCCTCGTGTTTTTGGACTGCTTGGTTTCTTAGCGCATTGGTTGCTTGCCAGTCATTGTGTGTGATTTTCATATTCATTCACTTTATTGAGTACCTCCAAAAGCCTTTTTGTAATGAACTGTTTTGTTAGTGTTGGTAGCCCTGCATTGGGAACTGCTTGTTACTCTTGCGACCATTGCTGCTCAAAGAAGTTATAATGACTCTGGCCATAATAAACTTCATACACAATTCATTGTTGCTTGAGTTGTGTTATTTCAAGAATTACTGATGTAGCCGTAGTTTTCTTGATATTGCACCTGTCAGGTGTGAATGCTGGGTTTGTCATTGCTGCTTGATTCAGAATTGATATACCTCACTGATTATTACAGGTACCTGAATGCCTTGATAGCACAATGATCCATGGGTTGTAACAATGAAATGGTATTAGAAAACAAGATTTAACCTGGTTGTTGTCAGCCAATTCCTTGATAAGTGCATGTAAACAGATGATATCATTGATGAACAAGGCTCTTTTGTCCAGGTTATTCTTTGCACAATATTGGTCAGGTAGAGAAATAGTGATATCCTCAGATTGTCAGACCGCTGGGGAATTGACCATTTTTGTATTTTGAGTGGTAGAGCTAGATAGAATTAACTTACAATTACCCTTGGTAGGAGGAACAGTTTTCATATTTTGAGGTAAAGTGTGAGGGCATCCTCTTTCAAAAGAGCTCTGTGCTACCTGTGTAAACCTTAAGTGAGTAACCAGTTGCTTGATTTATTCCAAGTTATTTTGGGTCTTGGTATAATGACCTTACTATTGTGGATCATCAAGGAGGCACGTGCCATTTATTCAAATCTTCTAACCACAGTTTTATATCTTTTTCCATTTCTCCATAATAATATCTCTTCCAATTGTAACAATAATACACTTGCAAGGGTAACAACTTTTAATCCGTCCACATAATTAAGAATTGTTTCCATTGTCAAGATTTAACAAGGGGCTGATGTCCAGGGACCTCTCGCCTTTTTCACTTGCATTAATGGGATCGAGTTTTATATTAATGTTTATAGCTTGCTGTGACTTTTTAGAGGAGGTGCATTATCTTTTCAAAGTCAAGTTGAAGGATACACAGAACAAGTTAAGGTGAATCCTGTTAACAATGAAAGCACTATTATGTCATTGTTCTCGATGAATGGTGTCGGAGGAAGTACAAAATACATTATAGATGCAGGTTGGCAAACATTTTACTATGACAGTGCAAATAAATCTCCAGGAATGGAGGACAGTGAACCTATTCCAACACACATTCTGAAGGATCAATAGTGAAGCAGTGAAATTTTATATATGAGGAAATGTGTTTAATAACCTTTCTGTGCTACTTGCCAAATGGCCTAAAATTATTGTAAATCTATGCATTTTCTTTTAAAGGTTTCTATACAGAAGCAAGCTAATGATATTGGAGATCTTGGCACAGTCAACCTCTTTAGAAGACCTTCACAGAAACCTAGTCCAGGTACTTAGATTTTCAGAATCAAAAATTGGTTTATATTTGAAATTGCCATTTGCTTCTTGATGTAAATCCTGTTGCATGATTAGTATGGTAGTTACAATAGAAAATCTTACCTTTTAATGTACATATTTATTGCCTTTTTGAAAGTGGAATGATTCTAGGAACTTTTTTTTATATAGATGAAAACTTCACAACATTGATTTGCCTATCATCTGTCCTAAGTGTATCACCCTTTGCATTATTTGTGGTAGATTTATGTTCCACACCAAAGATGAAGATATAACACACAGATTTAGGAAGAAGTTCTGGTATATTACCAAAGGGTAGATTAAGTCTCTCTTGATCTACCACTCAGAGAAAACTAAAATGGCTGATCTTTCAGTAGTGTGACATCCAACACAAAAGTGTGAATGTTGGCACTGCTGTTTGAGGATTATATCACAGTTCCTCTACCTGAATAATATTGTACAAAGAGTAACCTGGTTAGAAGTGCTGCTCCATCAGATAAGGCAGCTTTTGGCAGAGATGTTAAACTGAGTTCATGTGAATAAAAGATTCCATATTGTGTCTTTCCAGAGACCAGGTGATTGTTATACTACAGTTAACACTACTATTAAAGCAGTTACAATTCCTACCTTTCAAAGCAAAGTTGGCTGTAAAGGGCTTTGAGATATTTTGGTTTTGTGAAGGTCTTACGAATGCTGGTAAAGGAGGCAAGGAAGATTAACAAATAACAAGCAATAAAAGAAAAAAAAAGATTTCTAAGGTGTAGAAATATAGATGGCCCTTGGTTACAAAGATGATTACATACCATCATTTTGTGCTGTCTTGACATGACAGCAGGCCTTCAAATAGATAAAATTAAGACTTATAATGTAAGTCATTGGTGGTGTCAGTTCAATGTTACATCTCTACCTTGCAGCAGATGGTGCAACTATGCAGCTGACTTTCTTTTCATGAATAATAAATCCACAGTTGGAGATAATAGTGCACATAAATGTCTTTCAGGTATACCATTCTAGAGGGCAAAACCATTTTCGATGCTGCTAGCCTGGTGTCGAACACTACAAGCTGACTCTTCTATAATCAGTAATTTCAAAGCAACATTGAACATTAAAATTTTATTAACCTCTTCCATCGAGGAAAACAAAGGCAGCAGATACCTGAGAATGTCATGACTTGTAGTTTTTATCCCTTGTGAACATTACTTTAAATTTGAAAAATGTTCTTCATTGTTGCTGGATATAATTCGTGGCACTCCCAACAACAGCTTAGAAGTATTTTCACAAAAGGCCACAGTAAGGTTGAAGAAGATAGCTCATTGCCATTTTAAAGAATGAATAGGGTTGAGCAGTAAAGATCAGCTGTTGATGATGCCCTCATCTGTAAATGAATTAGAAAAAAAAAAGGCAAATTTTCAGGTATGTTTATTTTGTCATTCAAGATTGTTTAATGTCATTTCTAATACACAAGTATAAAGGAGAACAAAATAATTGGTACTCCGGCTTTGATAAAAAGAACACAATAATCATAATTTAAAAAACACTATAAATATAAATACATAAGTTATCTTGTACGTAGATTGTTTCTATGTCTATAAAGTGCTGCTAGGCACAGGAATGTCTATGTAAGGTTACTGACAGGAAATGATAAAATACTAATGGTTATGGAGGGATGGCTTATTGAGTGGAGGTGTTGATCAGTCTTGCTGCTTGGGGAAAGTAACAATTTTTGAGTTTGGTTGTCTTGGTGTGGACATGCTACTTAGCCTCCTTCCTGATGGGAGTGGGACAAACAGTCTATGAGCAGGGTGAGTGAGTTCCTTCATGATGTTACTGGTCCTTTTCTGGCTCCTTTCTGTATATGTTCTTGTGCGTAGGCTGGATTTGTGATGTGTTGGGCAGTTTTGACTACCCGTTGTAGAGCCTTGCTGTGTCACAGTGCAGTTCCTATACCATGCAGTGATGCAGCTTGTTCAGATGCTGTCTATTGTGCGTCCTTAGAATTACGTGAATATGCTGTAGATGTGCATAGTCCAGCTCTCTTCAGTAGAGGCGGTGGTGAGCTTTCTTGATTGTGTAGAATGTGTTCTGGGACCATGAGAGGTTGTGCGAAATGTGCACTCTCAGGAGTTTGAAACTACTCTGTTTCCATTTCTGTGCTGCTGATGTAAAGAGAGGTTTGAGTTTTCCTGATGTAGATAACAATCTCCTTTGTCTTGTTGACATTGAGGAAGAGGTTATTTTCCTGGCTTTGGACTCTTCCACCTCCTCTCTGTAGACAGTCTTACCCTTGTTCCTTTTCAAATAAGAAAAGTATACAGTAACTTGCTTTCACACAAAGTGTGGTTATCTTTGTAATGTGTTGCAGGAGTGAGGTTCCAGCAGGTAGTCATAGCACTTTGTAATTTAAATTGTTTCTCAGTGGTACTTCTCTTGCAAACATTCTAGTTAGGGTAGTTTTCAATAGGAAGTCAATTAAAATAAAGACTGCAGGAGATTCTGTAAGTTCTTGACGCTTTGCCTAAGTATTGGTGTGTTAAAGGGCCTGTTACTATGTATGATTCTATATAATGAAAATAACTTAAGTTATTAATCATTAATGTGGAACTTTTTATCACATTAACAGCTTTTTTAATAAGTATTTTTCATATTGTCAAAATTGTGCTGGAAATCCTTTGTGCTTCTGATCTATTATGAGATTTATGCACCTGAAGAACATTCTTCTGATGCCATTGATCTGTCTCTCTCAAAAATATGTATGGTGGTGGGAGACGGAGGGGGATGGTTAGGATTCCTGCCTACTTTCTGCTCTTGGCTGCCTGATGGACAATAGAACATTTGGAAAAATTTATTTTGTGTGATCAAGAACTTTCTCCTTATTGTGTTAAAATGGTTTCATGCAGGGTGAATGCCAAAATTGCAACCAAAAATGACTTCATTTGGAGGAATAAGAAAATGAATGAATCTGGAAATGTTATAATAGATATTGCAAGTGAGAAATATTTTATGTAATGAAAGTATACATCAGATGTTCTGAGTAGATTTTAAACTGCACATAATTTATAGGTAACGCACACTGGCAGACGAAGCTAGAAGAAGCGCAAAATGTTCTGTTGTGTAAAGAAATCTTTGCACAGCTGTCCCGAGAAGCAGTTCAGATTAAGTCGCAGGTACCACATATTGTAGTAAAAAACCAGATCATCTCTCAACCATTTCCAGGTAAGGAACTGAATTTGTTCTAGCATTTATTTTAAGTGCTCTTGTTTTATGCTTGTAACTTTAAGAGGAAAACTTCTATGCAGGGCAAAATGTAAGATTAGAAGCATGTTTATTTTGTGTCTGTTTTTTGTATTACTAAATCTGATTGAAATGTTTCAACTTGATTATAATTTTTTTCACATTTTAATAATGTTTCATGGTTTAATTTCATGTCATCTATTAGAACACCAGCAGTTTCAGCATACTGCAACTGGGGAGCATTTGCATTCATATGTAATTTTTTTTCTTGGGTTTTAGTGCTGCAAATGTATGAAAGGCAAACTTATCAAAGACAATAAGCTAAGACTGCAAAACAGCTGAACCCTCCAGGTAGTGGAAATTCACCAGCACAATTAAAAAAAAATTTGAGATATGGAGTAGTTTTTCTCTTGCAGAATTTGTGGTGGAAAAACAAAACTATGAAAGAAACAACTTTTCTGTCAATTTTTATTTTTAGTCACTCAATACTGTGGGGCAATAAGTTTTGTATTTCAAAACTAACCTTTAGTCATTATTTTTTAAAATGTATAAAGGAAGAAACTGCAAAAAAAATCTTTATATTCATGGTCGGTACATTTGTTTATTTAGATACTGCACGCGGAATATGCCCTCCCGGCCCTTTGAGCCACACTGTCCAGCAACTCCTGATTTAACCCTATTCTAATCATGGGACAATTTTACATTGACCAATAACCTACCAACTGGTATGTCTTTGGACTGTAGGAGGAAACCCACACAGTCATGGGAGAACGTACAAGTTCCTTACAGTCAGCTGCGGGAATTGAACTCTGGTTACTGGTACTGCAAAGCGTACTGTAAATTCTAAAGAAATAAGGGCACAAAGAAACATATTGCCATTGCCTGTTATGTGGCATCCTGAAGTAATATAGCCTTTGATTGTTTGAGAGGCTTCCCCCCCCACCCCGCCCACTCAGCCCCTGTTTGTATGGTGACAGAAGGAGCCTATGCAGCGGCTCTTCTGCGGAGAACCTTAGCATTGGCTGCATGAAGCTTTAGTGCATCCCTCAGCATGTACATCTGCAGGCTGGACTGAGGCAGCCTGCAGTGTTCTCTTGGATCTCGTGCTACATTTAGGGCAGACCAGAGGGCATCTTTTATCATTGATGACCTTCAAGCAGCACTTGATATCTGTCTTGGTGTGTGTCCATTGGAGCAGCACGTAGATGAGTCCTCTGTTACACATTTGCTGGGTCTAAACCAGTCATGGATCCTTGCATCCTTCTCCACACCCCCTTAGCAAATCCACATTCTGCAAAGAGGTGGGTGATTGTTGCTTCTCCACAGCAGACATTCTGAGGGCAATGTATATTAGGAGTGATGAGTCATTTGTAGAGGAAAGCTCTGCCTGGGTGGGCTTCTCTCACTGCCAAGTAAAAGAGGTCTTAGTGCTTGTTGGTTGGATCTGATGGTGAGATGTTCTGCCATATGGTTTGGACTGTTTTTCAGGGAACAAGCCCATAGAATCCACAGTTCCCTTTCCTATAGAGACAGAAGTACATTCTATACTGACCACTGCCTATGGACTTCTGGTCAGAGATGATTACTTGGAAGAACACTTCCACAGAGTACTCCTCCAGCAATGTTCAGCTGACTAGAGTGGCTAGGCCTCTCTTCAGTAGGACCTTAGTATGTAGCTATAATTGGTGTCCATGTACTTTGTGTTCACACACAAACTAATGCAGCCATATATGAAGGTGGCCATCAGGATGAAGGAAATGTTAGGTACACTTTTGCCCCCATTGTAAGCAGACATTTTCATCATTACCCATTGGACTTGCTCCTTCTTGAGCCCTCTGATAAACTGGAAAAGATCCTAAGTTATTACTGAGGCAGAAGACCGAGGAACGGGTCACAGCTGTACCAGGTGCAGCAGCTCTGAGTACATAATTGCACCTGATGATCAGATTCTTGCCGGTTATCAACCGAGAACATCATTTCCACAAAGTTGTTTTTTGTTTGACCTTCCCAATCCACTCCAGCCAATTCTTGTTACACCTCAGCCCCTCTGAACCAAAACTCCAGCACCTTCAGGCAGTCAGGCTTGACAGTGAAGGGTGCTTTGAATCAGTTGGGGCTAGTTACTGAAGAGCGCTTTGGATCAGTTGGGGCTAGTTACTGAAGAGCATAGCCTTACTTTTCCTGCGGTTGACTCTTAGTCCTGATGCCAACTTGAATTGATTGTAGATGCTTATCAATCTGCAAAATGACCATGGATGTGAGTAGAAGAAGGAACATTGTCCATGTACAGGAAGATTTTGTTTTGTGTGCTTCCATTATCTGGAAATGTCCCCCATCTTATGCTCTCATCCTTCTTGATGGATTCAGCAAAGGGTTCTGTGAAACACACAAACAAGATGGAAGAGTGGACATCCATACCTGATGGAGAAACTATCTGTCTCCCCCATTAATTTGAACTATACTACAACTATCAGTGTATAGCAGTTGAATCCAATTTCTGATTTCCTCTCCTACAAATATTTTGGAGAGCATGGCCATGTTTTGTGTATGATATCCTGTCGAAGGTCATCTCCTGGTCCAAGTTGACCAGGTAACCATCTACCCCTCTGTCCTGTAATCAATGGTATCCCTGAGTAGCGCAAGTCATCAAAGGTTTCTCTGCCTAATACAGCACACATTTGGTCTGGGTGAATCACTTGTCCCAGAGCAGACTTGATTGGGTCTTTGCTGGTCTTGGACAGGATCTTGTAGTCCACATTCAAAAATGATTATTCTCTAATTCCTGATCTCCTCCCTCCCTCCCTTCTGCTTGTTGGTGAGGGAGATGATGCCTTTTCTCATGGAGTCTGACATGCTGCCAGCCAGAAGCATGGCGTTATATACTTCCAGCAGTTCTTCATCTATCCAGTCCCGTAGAGTAGAGTCCAACTCTGCTACATGCCAAGGGACGAGATGGAGCCAGTCTGCTGTGGGAGTGAAGTAGAAAGAGAATAAAGAAAGAAATTGGAGGTAGTGACTGTTCCAGGTCATCTAGCATCTCTATGATCAAGGATAGGAGGTTTTCGGAGGCCATGCTGTCTGTGGTCTTATCGTCATACAAACTGGCATAACAGGATCTGCAGATCTTTAGTGTCTGTCTGATGATGTCACAAAGTCATCTCCCTTAAGGCAGTGGATCACAGAGCTCCCTGTGAATCTTTTGGAAGAAGAACCTTGAGCATGTCTCATCTTGCTCCATAAAGCTGATCCTGGATTTGAAGATGATCTTGGTAGATTCAGAGGCAAAGACCATACCTTGTCGGCTCTTCACCTCTCCAAGTTCCCTTCTCACATCTAGCCCCCTGGACTGCAGAAAGGAAAAGTTGCTGCAAGTTTATTTGGAGTTGGCACAATTGCCTCTGAAATTATCTTGCTTCTAAACACAGTTGAGGATGGAATACCTCTTTATGTTCTCCTTGGTTGCTTCCCATCAATGAATTGGACAGCCAAAGAGAGGTCTTGCAGTTCTCCAGCTTGCGTAATCCCTCTTTAGTTCTTCGATCTTCTCTGGGGTCAGTAAGATCCTCCTGAAGGAGATGGGAGGCAGTGGGCAGAGAAGAAGACCAGTGTGACATTGGTTGTTCTGACCATGATTGCCTTTGATGTGAAGAAGTCTATCCGGGATTCTACTGAGCTGTCTGTTCCAGTTCTGTGTATCGTGGATGTGCTGTGGCTGCAGAGGTGCTAAATGTATCACATAACTTTTCATCTTTAACATTAGCAGGGGTTTGAGCTGCTGTCCAGTCTCTTGTCAGATTGTCCAAGTGCATGAATGATGCAGTTAAAATTATCAGGATAAGACAATAAAACTCTTAAGATATTGGAGCAGAATTAGGCCATTTGGCCCATTGTGTCTGCTCCGCTATTGCATCATGGCTGATTTATAATTCCCCTCAATCCCATTCTCCTGTCTTCTCCCTTTGATACCCCTGCTAATCATGAACTATCAACCTCCACTTTAAATATACCCAATGACTTGGCATTAACAGCTGTTGGTGGCAGTGAATTCCACAGATTCACCACCCTCTCGCTGAAGAAATTCCTCCTCTGCTCTAAAGGGATGTTCTTGTACTCTGAAGCTGTGCCTTCTGGTCCTAGTCTCCCCCACTATAGGAAAACTATATCTAGGCCTTTCAATATTTGATAGGTTTCAATGAGATCATACCTCATTCTTCTTAGCTCCAGTGATTACAAGCCAAGAGCAGTGGTGGCAGACAACTAACCACTCACTCAGTACCGGTAAGGCATACACTGTAATCTGTACTGTACTGTTACTGTCCTGTACATCATTCACAGGTAGTTACTGAAGTCTGAAATGTTTGTTCATATGTCCTTGGACTGAGGCAAGGGAGGGACTCACCTGCAATCAGCAATGTTACAGATGTGACAATATCATATCCCTATAGTATTGTGCAACAGTATTGAATGACTTGCAGTAAAATTTGACAACATTTGCACAAGCTTTGTTTTTCCAAGCCTAAGAATGTGATGATCTGAACTAAACTAATCTAAACTAAGTTTTATATAGTTGCAGCTGGACTTCCTGACTTTTATCCTGAACCCGTCAACAGATGAAGGCAAGTCTACTGCCTGCTGTCTTTATCACACCACCTACCTGTGTTGCCTCTTTCAAGAAACTTTTGCTGCAAGATCCCCCTATGTATCAGTGCTTCTAAGAGTCCTGCCATTTACTGCATTTTTACTCTGCATTTGACCTCCCAAAGTACAACACCTTACATTTGTCTGGATTAAAATAGATCTGTCATTTCCCAGTATGTATTTTCAACTGGTCTATATCCTCCTTTGACAACTTTCCTCACTATCCACAACTTGCCAATTTTCTTGTCATCTGCAAACTTAATAATCAACCCACATATGTTTTCATTCAAAGCCATTTATATGTATATCAGAAACAACATTATATACAGAGCATCTCTGGTCATAGACTTCCAATCAGAGTAACATGTCTCCATTACTACTCTCTTGTCTTGTATGTTCAAGCTATTTTTGAAACCAGTCTACCAATTCTCTAAGGATCCTATCTGCCTTTATTTTCTGGATCAGTTTACCATAAGAAATCTTGTTGAAAGTTTGTATATAACCTCCACGGCCCTCCCTCAACAATTATGGTCACCTCAAAAATAAACTCAGCTAAATGTGTAAGGTATGACCTCCCCTGCAGTAAGTCATGTTGACTGTCTATAATAAGTCTGTGCTTTTCTGAAATAATCACTAAAAGTAGAAAGAGAAGAAACAAGATTCTGCCATATTTCAGGATGAATATCTGTACGTACACCAGGCATGAATTTAATTATGTTATGGGGGCTGGATTACAAATAATAGTCCATTAGTTGGGCATTTACAACCCAGGATGGCCTGTACAGAATTTTTCTTGGCTTCTTTTAAGTAACTCCTGTGGGATTTTTTCCCCCCCAAAATTACGACTGACACAAATTCTCCTGGTGTAAGTCATGGAGGAATTATCGAAACAAAATATTCAGTTTGGTGGCCCAAAGCAAATACAGAGAAACTATTCTTATTAATGGAATGGTCAAAACTAAGCAGCATTGAATGAAAATAATTGGGAAAAGAAGGTAAAACTTTCTTTTGGATAGCATATACAAATTAAAAGAAGGAGTAGTAAGAATTGGAATAGTCCAGTTCATCTGCACCATTCAAAAAGGAGCTGGATAAGGATTTGAATAGGAATAATTTAATGGGCAGATTTTTGAATTCTTTCAAGCTTTCCTTATAAGACAAAAGCTAGGGCTTTTCTCTTTGGAGTGATAGAAGATGAGAGGCGATTTCCTAGAGATGTATAAGGTTATGAGAGGCATAGATAGAGTAGATAGCCAGCACTTTTCTTCCAGGGCGACAATGGCCAGTACCGGAGGACATCCATTTAAGGTGGGTGGAGGAAAGTTTAGGTGTCAGAGGTAGTTTCTTTTTACACAGAGTGGCGAGGTAATGGTAGAGGCTAATACATTAGGGATATTTAAAAGACAAATAGGAACGTGTGTAAAGAAAGTGAAGAGTTATGGGCTGTGTAGGAGGGAAGGGTTAGATTGATCGTAGAGTAGCTTTATATTGTTCAGCGCAACATTGTGCTGAAGGACCTGTACTTTGTTGTAATGTTCTAGTTCGATATTTTATCTCTTTCCAAAGTTAGTTACTGGAAAGTAAATTCTTATATCATCGTACAGTGAAGAAATTAATCAACAGGTATAAAGTACCAAATGTGGTGTTTTTCTGATCTGTTTTTTTACAAGTATGTACTATCTAAAAAAAGGTATTAATAAAACTGGGTAAGTTCAAGTTGTTTTTGCATTTACCTTCTACCAATAAAACTCCAATAATCTGGCACCCAATTATTTGGAAATCCTAATACTCTGGCATGTGGTTCATTTGTGGTCTAGAATGTGAACTGGCAAAGTGGGTGGAGGGTCCAGAGTTAAGTAAGCTGTGTGGCCAGGGGCTGTGGTTCAGACCCATAGATTTGGCTATTAATAGTGGTAACATCTAACAATCTGAAAAATATCTTGTAAGTGCTGGTTTATTGAAGTTTTATATATGATTTGCATCTTCTGGATAGCATATACAAATTAATTTGTGTAATACTTCTCAGGTTTGCAGTTATCCATTTCCTTATGCCATTTTGTGAATGATAAGAAGGCTCAGAAAGCTTCTGTTGAAAAGCAACGGCCTGATGATCACCTGTATGTGCTAGAACACAACCTTCACCAGCTAATGAGAGAGGTATTGAAATATCTTCAAACAATTTAGTTTGAGCAAATCACTTGCTGTAACAATTTTATATTAGATTTTAATGTAATAAATTTCTTTAGGTACCTTCTGACAAAATGTTTGATAAGAAAAGCCAATTTTAAAAAGGAATTTGGAGTCCCCCTCTAGGAGTGAAGTAAAGAGGGAAGAAAGAAAGCACTTAGGAGCACATAAAAGGTCCATGAAATATTGACAATTAGGATTAAGGAGAATCGCAAGCTGTTCTGTAAGTATGCCAGGACCAAGAAGGTAACCAAGGAGAGAATTGGGGACTAGAGGGGCAATCTCTAAGCTGACGTGAGTGAGGCCCTAATGAATAGTTATTATCTGTGTTCACCAAGAAGGATGTGGAAGATAGTGAGTTCAGAAAAGGATGTATAGAAAATTTGGAGCGGGTTAGAATTAAAAAGACAGTGATGTGGATGTCATTCAATTCATGAAAGTTATTAAATCTCCAGAGATGGATGAGATCTATCTCACATTGCTATGGAGAGGAGATAGCTAGGGACCTGAAGGAAATTTTTGCATCTGTTCGTACAGCCTTGGTGGTAAAAGACCAAGGAATAATTAATGCTGCTCCTTTACTTAAGAAGGGGAGCATAGAAAAACCAGTACCTTCGGGCCAGCAAGCCTTGTGTCGTGGATAAAGAAATTATTGGAGGAGATCCCAAGGATTTAACTTATGTATATTAGGAAAGGCAAAGGCTATTCGGGGTACTCAGCATGGCTTCATTGTTCAGTTTTTTGTAGGGGTATTTAAGAAGGGTATGGTAAATTTCTACATGGACTTTAGTAAGGCATTTGATGTTTTTCATGGTAAACTGATCTAGAAAATTAAGGCACAATGGATCCAAGGCAAGTTGGCTAATTGGAACCTAAAATAACTTGGTGATAAAAGGCAGAAGGTAACAGTAAAAAGAATTTTTTTTCTGACCAAACTTTTGACCCATGGTGTACTGCAGGGATTGATGCTGGGACACTGGTTTTTAATAGTGTATACTAACAATGTGGATGTGAATGTAAGAAGGATAATCAGTAAGCTTGTAAACGACAAGAAAGTTGGTGGTGTGCATAGCACGAAGGCTCCCTAAGGCTATAGCTTGACGTATATAAAATTTAATGCCAGCATATGCAAAGTGTACAGTTTGGAAAGTCATTTTGGTAGGATGCTGTGGAACATTGAACTTTGTTCTTGTCATTATTATCCATACTTCCCTGAAATTGGAAACATTTGGTGACAAATGCTGATGGCATATTTATCTTCATAGGTTGGAAGAAAGAATAAAGTCTGGTACTTTATGTTGCAACTTTACAAATCACTTTAGTGAAAAGTTTCATTGGGAAAGTTTATAATTTACTATTACAACAGGATAACTATCCTTTACTTAAGATTAAGCAAGATTGGGAAAGAGAGCTTAACATGACCTTGATAACAGAGGATTGGTTGCGAATTTTGAAGCTGGTTAACTCTTCTTCGATTTGTGCCAGTCATTCTCTAATTCAGTTTAAAATTGTACATCGTTATTATTTGACAAAAGAGAGATTGTCTAAATATTTCCTAATGTAATTAGTCAGTGTGATGGATGCAAAACTGAGACAGCTACATTGACACGTATGTTTTGGTCGTGTTCTGTATTGAAACAATTTTGGAAATCTTTTTTCTAGAATTTCTAAAGCTTTAAAAATCAATTTACAACCTAATAAATTGACAGTTTTGTTTGGTATAATTCCTCAATATATTCACGGTATTTCTATATCAGACCAATACGTAATTGCATTTGTCACATTATTGGCTAGAAGGCCTATTTTATTAAAATGGAAAGATGCCTCTGCTCCCACTTTGATACAATGGTTCTCTCAGGTGATGTTATGTCTTAGTTTGGAAAAAATCAGAAGTTGAAAAAATCCTTGATTTGACTTCAAGAAAAGGTGGGGTTCTTTTGCCCATTATTATCATTTGATTTGAGTTAATTAAGATGGTCCTTTTCTGATGCTTGGGTAAATGGATTTGGTTGGCGGATTGATGTCTTTTTTTTAATGGAAGCTTGTATGGCGCATAGCTCTGGGTTTGTGCTCCAAATGGGTTTTTTCCTCCCTTTTTTTTGTTATTAGGGGTTTTCTTCTGTTTTAGTTAGCAGGGGTTCTTTTTTTCTGTCTTTTTCCATAAAAAGAAAGCTTTAACATTTTGGTTTTTTTATTATTATTGATATACTGTTCAGCTTGGTTGATAGTTTAACTCTTATTCTACATATGGATATGTTGTTTTGATTATTTTGATGTATTTTTCTCTGTTGTTGATTTTCAATAATAATTAATAAAAAGATTTAAAAATGAAAATACAGTCTCTCTCCAGTTGGATGTTGTCTGCATTGGAGACTTTAGTTATGGGCAAAGATTACCTAGGCTGTGTTTGTTTACACTGGAATGAAAGAGGCTGAGGAGTGACCTTATAGAGGAATACAAAATTACAAGAGCCGTATATAGAGTGGATGGCCGGAATCCTTTTTTTCCCCGCATAGTAGGGGGTCCATTTAAAATGAAAGTAAAGAGCTTTGAAGAGGATTTTGGGGGAACATTTTTTACAGAAGGGTTGGTTGATACCTGGAACTTGTTGCTGGAGGTGGTGGTGGAGTTATATACGTGTATCTGTGTATACATATGTATAATTAATTGCAAATAGGACCCATATGGCAAATGGGATTAATGTAGATTTGCGTAGAGGTGGGCATGGATGCAGTGGGCCAAAGCACCCTTTTCTGCACTATCAAACTGTTAGGCATTTAGGCATATTGATTGTGCAGCAATAAAGGCCAAGCAGTTCTTTTTGGAATTGTTTGCATAAATAATAGAAATGTGGAGGATCTGAACATAATAATCTTGGAGATTTTAAGGCATTTAATGTTCAAAGCTTTTTAAAATATTAGGCCACTTTTCGTTCTGCTTTCTGGTAGAGTGAACTACGTTGAAATTTTGCACAACACGAAATGTGCATAGTAGCATAGTGGTGAGCACAACACTTACAAGCATAGGCCACCCGAGTTTAATTCCCACTGCTGCCTGTAAGGAATTTGTGCGTTCTTCCTGTGAAACGTAGGTTTCCACTGGGTGCTCCGGTTTCCTCCCACAGCCCAAAGACAAACCAGTTGGTAAATTAATTAGTCATTGTAAATTTTCCCATGATTAGGCTAGGATTAAATTAGGGGATTGTCAGGAATAGCCTATTCTGCGCTGCATCTCATTAATTAATTAATCAATTAATAAATAAAACAAGCAAGCAATGTAAATGGTCAAGGAGAGGAAATACTAGTGAACTGGATTTCTACCATGAATAGGCCTTTGTTCTCATCAAATTTACATGTTATGATTGTGCTGTTGAACCAGAGGGGATAACTTCACTCACTCCCATCACTGAACTGTTCCCACAATTTATAGACTCACTCACCTTCAAGGACTCTTCATTTTATGTTCTCGATATTTATTGCTGTTTTATTATTATTATTAATACTTTTTGTATTTGTGCTGTTTGTTGTCTTTTGCACATTGGTTGTCTGTCCTGTTTTGTGGGTCTTTCATTGATTCTATTGTGTTTTTTGTATTTACTATGAATGCTTACAAGAAAATGACTCATGGGAGCATATGGTGACATTTGTACTTCAATAAATTTACTTCTGAACTTTGAAATTTTGTAGTCCATAGATATGGGATTAAATACTGGGCAGAAAAAAGCAGTGGACAAAGTTGTAGTGAGGTTTTCAGGTACTCGTTACATTTCCAGTAGGTTAGAATCCTGTGTTTGAATTTTATTGTTTGGTAATTAAGTTGTTGACATGGTGAAAAATTCTGACAGTAAGCAAAGTTCAAGTGATCTTCTAAAGCCGGTTACTGTCCTTTGTGCCATTTAGAGTAAAAATCACAAATTCAAACCCACTGGGGCCAGGCAAAACACTTGTCCTGATACTCTAAAAATAACAAAAACAAACTCGTTAAAAACAATTTAAAGCCCTTTGTCTCCATAGCAACTTAGTCTACCTTAGTTTTGTTTTTGCAAATGGAAAACTGAATACATCATGAGGAAAGAATTTTGTTTTGGTTAATGAATAATAGTGTTATAGGTAGGAAATAAATAAAGCTGGAAGTTTGTTTAAATGATGTAAGATGGATACAAGGAATTCTTTAAAAAGAGAAGTCAAACAAGGGGCAAAGGACATTGATCCTGCTCCAGGTTGATTATTTCATTGGAATGAACGCACATATTTATTATGTTATGTTTGAATAATTTTCCAGAAAATTAAGTAGAGAGATCTGTTTTATTTATTTTGTTTAGAAGAAACCTTTTGAGAAATTAGGAATTGTGGAGGGGATTATTGAATAAAACTGAGAAAAAATTAAGAGTTTTGAGGAGCATAATGTGAAGGTTTGTTATCCTGTTTTATTCTGGGCTCTGTGCTTACTGAAAAGAAAATGATATTTGCTATGTATTCTCAGTTGCATTAACATGGAAGTATTTATTGCCTGAGAGCAGTATAGGTCAAGCCACCTAAGGAGGCAACCTACAGGCATGGGTATTAAACAGATTGTATCTGGCATTGGTGAATATTGCATTGGGCAGGATGATTCCTACGTAGGACCGAAGGGTCACAATCACCCTGTCAGGTAATGAAAAGAGGGACGACAGTAAAGTTACACACAAAAAATGCTGGAGGAATGAGCCCCGATGAAGGGTCTCAGCTCAAAAGGTCGACTGTACTCTTTTCCATAGACGTTGCCTGGTTTGCTGAGTTCCTCCAGCATATTGTGTGTGTTGCTTGGATTTTCAGCATCTGTAGATTTTCTCTTGCTCGTAAAGTGAGTGTGTTACTTTTTAGAGGTATGGAAGAGATTTGGAGTGAAATGTAAAGTAGAGCAAGCTGGAGGGGAAAAAATTGCAAGGTGTATTGAAAGCTGAGAGCAATACCCAAACGGAATTGCAAGATGTGTAGACCAGATGGAAACGTTTTCTTGAGTTGTGATGGATATTTGCTTCTTGGGCCAGTGGGCCTCTTGCTCATATTTGCAAAGCTCTCTTTCTAAACACAGCAGCTGCCACTTGTAAGATCACAAACAGTTGTAAGAAAACTTACAGCTAATACTTAGTTAGCTTCTTGTTGTAAACAGGAGTCAGTCTTCAGTTTTTAAATGTAAATGGCAAGCAGTAATCAGCTTGAAGTTAAAAAAGCAGCTTTACACACAAGCTGTATATTGCAGGCAGTCTGACTGTAGAAAGCAGATGCTAGTTCACAACATCTAGTTTATTGCTGCTTGGGAGATGTAGTCTAAGACAATGGGTTATTTAATTTGGTTTGTTTCAAAACAGACAATGCTAAATTGGTTAGTTCAAGGAAGCTTGCTGGCCAGATGGATAATGCCATTTAGCATATCAATAACTGATGTGTTTATAGCTGGGAGTTTTGTGTAATCAGAGAAGTTAGCTTTACAGCATAAATGGAGGTAGCTGGTAACTATGTCTTCAAGAGGCTTTTAGACTTTGTGTAAGGAGTGTAGCTGGGGAAATAATCACATGTGTGAAGTCATCCAAGTGGCTAAGAAGCTGTATTTATGTAGACAGCAGTTCAGGCTTATTAGAAATGGTGTAAGGAGCATCAGGAAGCATGAAAAAAACAGAGTAAACTAGAATCTGTTCCTCTAGGTTCAATTTCTGTGATGAATGACTTCTTTGTATGTCTTTTTAGATTATAGAAATTGTACCTATGTTTTGGAAGTACTTTGTGCTTTGGAAATGCTTAAGACAGAAATCCTATGTGAGTTTTAAATGTGCTTTGAGAGTGTTGTTTGGATTTAAATGTGTATCACTGAAAATAAATGAACTGTATTTTAAGCTACTTTGTTAGCTGGAAGTATCTTCTCCTTGGGAGACGGGACTCACTGCTTGAATAGTGGGAATTGGTAGCTAAGCTCACCGTGGGTAATAAACAGGAAAGTGAAATTGTCTTTGAAGATTGGGAACTACGGCATAACCTCTCTCATTGCTATTTATATAAGATAAGGCTTAAGATCTCCGTTTGAGTTTAGAACGTAGCAATCAGCAAACCCAATACCATCCCAGTGTTACTGATGATTTTATTGGATGGTAGGGCAGGATTGAGGAACTGTGTAGTCCATTCTACTTGTGTGCTTAATAAACCTTAAAATTTATCTTGCAGTTCCATAAACAGACCTTGAGTTCTTCAGTGATGCCCCACCCAGCTACTGCACCTTTTGGGCTGAAGAGAATGAGGTTAGCAGGACCCCTGGCATATGACAAAGGAGAGATCAGTGCCTTACAGCAGAACGAAGGATTACTGGAGAAGATCATAAAACAGGCTAAGCACATCTTTTTGAGACGTAGGTGAGTAAATTGTAGATGTAGAAAAATACTAAATTTGTTGGAAGTATTCAGAGCAGAATATTATTGTTGGCTCTTTCAGGATAAATAATTTTGCATTCTTTAATTTAAAGGTAATGTGAATAAATGTTACTAGATTTTAAAAAGTATGAAATCCTCCACTTTAAATGCCTGCTGAGGACTAGCAAGCACTGTGTATAGAGCATTCTCTTATCTAAAATTATCTAGTATTGTTTAATTTAAAATTATGTTATTAATTTTGTTTAATGATCAGTAAAGAAAACTGGGAAGGTCAGTGTTTAGTTGAGGTAGAGGAACAAAATGATCTTGGAGAACAAATAAACTACTCACTAAGCAGTGCTTCATTTAGAATAAAAAGTGAGTGCTAAAGTTTAGTGGGATAAAAATTAAAAGTAGAGATTATAATTTTGGATCAGTATCTGAACACACTGAGTTCTGGATGTGTATTATAAAAAGGATATTGATGTAATAGGAGAGTGCAGAAAGAATTTACAAGGGTGATACCAGAAAAGAGGATAGGATGAATAGACCAGGTCTTTCCTTCTCATGAAGAAAAGCTGAGAAGTGAATTAAAAGCTTGTAAAATTACAAAATTATGTTTTTTCCCCCACAAATGGATGCAGAGAGAATTCCATTTGTAGGGAAAAGCATAACTCAAGGCCATTATTATTAGATGCTCATCAAGATATGCAAGAGGATTCAAAAGAAACTTCTTTATTCAGAATGGTGTATAAGTGGCATTCTGTACCACAAGCGATGGTTATAGAAGCATTTAAAAGAAGGGTAGCAAACCCATTAAAGAGAGAAGGCAATGGAGTGCTACCTGGCCTATTTTCAAATAAGTCCTATGTAGATAACATGCAACCCTAAGCATACCAAAGTATTTCAAGGTGTAAAATAAACTTTACAGACTTCCAGCTGGATACAGATATCAATTATTAACTGACATTTTGATGACAGGCTCTGCCATCTTCTGGCAGAATCTGACATTGAAACGTTGTTGTAATTGATACCTGTACTCACTGGATGCCCAAGGAGAGTTTATTTGTCATGTACGCTGGGAAAGCACTAGGTTCTTTTTTTTAAATTTCAAAGTGTAATCATATGAAACAAATTACAAGGAATCTTCAATAGTCATACTAGCTTTTCTCTGTTTGCTTCTAACTTTAGAACTGCAAGGACAATTGATAGCTTGGCCAGTCGTATTGAAGATCCACAGATACAGGCTCATTGGTCAAACATTAATGATGTGTATGAATCTAGTGTTAAAGTGTTGATAACATCCCAAGGCTATGAACAGATTTGCAAGTGAGTAATTGTACAATGATGACTTTGTAGAGTTTTTAAAAAAAGTAAATGTTGATTGTATTTGGATCTTTGCTAACATTTGAATTAAGGTGCTTTATATGAGTATTTGAAGATGGGGTATATTCAAAGTGTTTGAGGTGAGACTTTTCTCATCTTAAGGTTTTTGAGTGGTGTGTGTGAGTGAGAGAGAGAGAGGAGGGGGGAGAGGGAGATATGAATTATTTTATTTCTGTTAACCTGACCAAATGTAGCCCTTTATTTACCCACATTTCAATATAGATGATATTTTGTTCTTCCTTGCATTCTCATCATCTGCAATACTATATAGATTTATATTTATAAGAAAGTTGTAGTGCTGGAATCAGAAATGGCATTCCTGCTTCAATGTGACTTTTTTCTTCTCATCTCAGATCAATTCAGCTGCAATTGAACATTGGTATTGAACAGATTAAGGTGGTGCACAGAGATGGTAGAGTAATTACGATATCTCATCAGGAGCAGGAATTGCAGGACTTCCTTCTCTCCCAGGTAACCATATGAAAGAAATGGTATCATGAACAATCAAATTATTGTGAATGATATAAAAACACTTGGCATAAAAATGCATTAAAACAACAAGGTTTTAATGATGCCGCTTTTAATCCTGGCAGTGATAACCATACTTATTTTACATTGTACAATAAAGTATATTTATAATATATGGAATTAGAACGGGCTGCTCGCAGACCCAACTAGTCAACTCAGACTTGGTTTCCAAAACCCCTTAGCATTGAATTTGCTTCCTAAGGTTGAATCTGTCCAAGGTGTATAGACCTTAGATCTTTAAGGTTTAAGACATCTGACCAACAATCAAGGCTCTAAAGGACTTCGTTTCTGAATGTCTCATTCAAGAACATCTAAGAACTAACAGAAATCACTGAATTATAACTTTAATTAAAAGTTAAAGCAAAGCTCTTGGGAAAAATTTTAAACATAATCTCAATTTAAATTTCCTAATTCCCTCACAGCCCTCCCTCTCATTTCAAGTAGATAGACTAGATATTCCATCTTCTGTAGGTTTATTGAATGAGAATTGTGACATGTTCATGCTCTGCTTTGGGACCAAGATCAAAGTGCTTTTGGAGAATCAGTGGTTAAATTTACCACTTCTCCATGCACATCAGCTTGGTGATATGCGTGTGCAGAAATATGGAAAATCAACGTAGAATTGCTGCCATTTTCAGCAGCCTGAATGGTGGTTTTAGAACATTGTGTACATATTGGTTTTCTTTTGTATGTTATAGAATAAGATGTCTGGTTTGATAATATTTTTGAGGATATGAAAATATATTTTGTCATATACCTGTATGGCTTAGCTAATGGTCCTTAACTCCACTGCACCTGAAAGATTGCATCCAAGTAGGCACATTATGAACAAGGTAGAGGTAATCTTGTGTCATTTGACGAACAGTCTGAAGGCTTTGATTTCATATTAAAGAAATAACTTTCTGCTTTTCAGATGTCATAATGCAGAGCCCTGATTTGTATGTAACCAAGTCTTTTGTGTGTCTCTGATAGATGTCACAACACCAGGTGCATGCAGTTCAGCAGCTGGCCAAAGTAATGGGCTGGCATCTGCTGAGTTTCAGCAATCATGTGGGCCTGGGTCCAGTGGAGAGTATTGGGAATGCTTCCGCGATAACTGTAGCTTCACCCAATGGAGAATATTCAATTTCAGGTATGTATACCTTACAATAATTGAAACATTACCGTTTAAGTTCAGCAAACATGGATACATTACACAGCTTAAGTGCATTTGTATATCTAATATATACCTCCTTCAGTTTCTTTTCAATTCCAAGTGTATTCTGTCCTTTGTAGAATATTAGCAAGCAGAACAATGGCTGGGAGTCTTAAGTCACTTGCAGTGTTTCTTTTTAATTTTTGGTGTTAAATGGTTTCCAGTGCAGCGGCATAAACATCTGTTGGATAGTGAGCACTACTACGTTCCGATGTTGTTACTGTACACTTATGTGGAAAGTGTGTAAATTTTTTAAAGATTCTTATCATATGTCATTTCTTGTTACAGTACGGAATGGGCCTGAAAGTGGCTGTAGAGTGGTGGTTCAGTTTCCTAGAAGTCAGTGCAAAGATCTTCCCAAGAGTGATGTGATGCAGGACAGTAAATGGAATCATCTTCGAGGACCATACAAGGAAGTACTGTGGAGTAAGATGGAAGGACGTAACTTTGTTTATAAAATGGAACTCCTGATGGCAGCTCTTGCTCCTTGTCCATAATTGATGATTTTTGTACAGATCAGCATCTTTGTGTCAGAAATTTCCACTTAGTTTCTCCAGAGTTCTGCTGAAGAAATAGGATACAAATTTGAAACTGCCATTGAGTGTACTTTGTTTTACTGAAATTGAAAAGATGTGTTCCACTAATTATGGAAATGAGTGAAAGCTTTAATAGATACTCATTATTGGCAATTAGTGGTTAAGGTGCTATTGTATCTTTAGTTCATCTGTGTATAATTTTCTATGGTTTGTAAATAAAGTAAAATGATTTGTTTGCAAATGTCTGCATTATTTAACAAAGCCAGCAATAACAGTCATATCATTGAGCTCTGAAACTGAATTAGTTGTCTCTCATCATAATAGAAGTGCTATATTACAAAAATGTCACCCAAAAAACTTTCATTTCTTGTGTATACTTCCCCAGGCAATGGAACTGGGATACTAACTCTACAAATGGCCAGTGAAATGTCTATTTGTGTAAAAGGAACCCAACTCTTTTTAATAACCTTTTTCTGATGACCAAAATCCATTATGAAATTCTTGGTTAATGGTGCCAGTTTAGCTAATTAGAGAAATGTTCTGTAATGTATATTTAGTATCCTATTGCATTTATAAATATATTTTATTTAAAAGCATTGGCATTTATAAATATACTTTATCTTGGCTTTGATCATTTTGGCCTAAATCCTGGTGCATAAAGGATATTTATGTCATTAAAACTTCTGATCTTATTCATTACTTGTACTTTTTAAAGTTATTTATTTTTATTTTATTAAACTACTATGCTTAAATTTCAATGTAAGCGCCATATGAACTGTGAATGATTTCTGTTTAATAATGCGGATGCATCAGACTGACTGGTTTCTATCCCTCTCCTCCTACACTGGCAGTGCAGGGTGAATGTAATATGCATTGTAGTTCAAGTGACAGGAAAGAAGGGTCTTGGCCCAAAACATTGACTGTTCATTTGCCTGGATGCTCCCTGGCCTGCTGAGTTCCTCCAGCATTTTGTGTGTGTTGATATAGAGCCCAGTTTCATTGAATAGAGTGTAACTTCCACAGGAAAGACATCCTAACAATTTGCTTATGTATGTAGGAGTTGTAAAGGCAAGCATTGACAAATGGTTAAATTACCATAACTTCAACATCACCAGCTGATCTATATCCCATAAAAAATATAAGATGTTACAATTTCTGCTTCAGGTATTGATTATGTGAATATCCAGAGGATTTTGCCCGGGCTGAAATGGCTATCACAAGGGAGCATAGTTTTAAGGTGCCTGGAAGTAGGTACAAGGGGAATGCCAGTTTTTCCACACAGAGAGTGGTGGGTGTGTGGAATGCACTGCCAGAGAAGGTGGTCGAAGTGAATACAACAGGGTCTTTTAAGAGAATCTTAGATAGGTACATGGAGCTTAGAAAAGTAGAGGGCTATGCAGTAAGGAAGTTCTAGGCAGTTTCTAGAGTAGGTTACATGGTGGGCACAACATTGTGGGCCAAAGGGCCTGTAATGTGTTGTAGAATTCTATGTTTCATCTGTTTAATTTCAGTATACTAGCTTTTGCATTACTATATCCCAATAAATCGAGATGAAGAAGGCTGCACCTTAATATTTTCAGATATTCACATCCTGTAGCACTTAAATCCACTATGAGGAAATGCTTTGAGAGCCTTGTGATGAGAAGCAATTTGGATCCACTCTGATTTTCCTACTGTGATAACAGGTCAACAGCAGGTGCCATTTCATTGGCTCTTCACTCAACTTCGGAACATCTGGACAGCAATGATGCATACATTAGAATTCTCTTCATGGACTTACAGCTTGGTATTCAATATCAGCCCCTCAAAACTCATCAAAAAGCTTCAAGACCTAGGCCTCGATACCTCTTTGTGCAACTGGACCCTCAATTTCCGCACTTGCAGACTCCATTCAGTTGTGATTGGCAACATCTCCTCACAATCTCCATCAGTACAGGTGCACCACAAAACTGTATGCTTAGCCCACTGCTCTACCCACTTAATACTTAGGTCTATGAAGCTAACCACAGCTCCAATGCCACATTTATGGCAACACCACTGTTGACCAAATCAAAGGAGGTGATGACAATAGACGATAGGTGCAGGAGTAGGCCATTCGGCCCTTTGAACCAGCATTGCCATTCACTGTGATCATAGCTGATCATCCACAATCAGTATCCAGTTCCTGCCTTATCCCCATAACCTTTGATTCCGCTATCTTTAAGAGTTCTATCCATCTCTTTCTTGAAAGCATCCAGAGACTTGGCCTCCACAGCCTCCTGGGGCAGAGCATTCCATACATCCACCACTCTCTGGGTGAAAAAGTTTTTCCTCAACTCTGTTCTAAATGGCCTACCCCTTATTCTTAAACTGTGGCCTCTGGTTCTGGACTCGCCCATCATCGGGAACATGCTTCCTGCCTCCAGCGTGTCCAATCCCTTAATAATCTTATATGTTTAAGATCCCCTCTTAGCCTTCTAAATTCCAGAGTATACAAGCCCAGTCGCTCCAATCTTTTGACATATGACAGTCCCGCCATCCCGGGAATTAACCTTGTGAACCTACGCTGCACTCCCTCAATAGCAAGAATGTCCTTCCTCAAATTTGGAGACCAAAACTGCACACAGTACTCCAGGGCCCTGTACAGCTGCAGAATGACCCCTTTGCTCTTATACTCAATTCCCCTTGTTACAAAGGCCAGCATGCCATTAGCTTTCTTCATTGCCTGCTGTACTTGCATGCTTGCTTTCAATGACTGATGTACAAGAACACCTAGATCTCGTTGTACTTCCCCTTTTCCTAACTTGACTCCATTTAGATAATAATCTGCCTTCCTGTTCTTACCACCAAAGTGGATAACCTCACATTTATCCACATTAAACTGCATCTGCCCACTCACCCAGCCTGTCCAAGTCACCCTGCATTCTCATAACATCCTCCTCACATTTCACACTGCCACCCAGCTTTGTGTCATCGGCAAATTTGCTAATGTTACTTCTAATTCCCTCATCTAAATCATTAATATGCTGCGGTCCCAGCACTGAACCCTGCGGTACCCCATCGGTCACCGCCTGCCATTCCGAAAGGGACCCATTAATCGCTACTCTTTGTTTTCTGTCAGCCAGCCAATTTTTAATCCATGTCAGTACTCTGTCCCCAATACCATGTGCCCTAACTTTGCCCACTAATCTCCTATGTGGGACTTTATCAAAGGCTTTCAGAAAGTCTAGGTACACTACATCCACTGGCTCTCCCTTGTCCATTTTCATAGTCACATCCTCAAAGAATTCCAGAAGATTAGTCAAGCACGATTTCCCCTTCGTAAATCCACGCTGACTCGGACCAATCCAGTTACTGCTATCCAGATGTGTCATAATTTCATCTTTTATAATTGACTCCAGCATCTTTCCCACCACCGATGTCAGGCTAACCAGTCTATAATTCCCTGTTTTCTTTCTTCCTCCCTTCTTGAAGAGAGGGACAACATTAGCCACCCTCCAATCCACAGGAACTGATCCTGAATCTATAGAACATTGGAAAATGATTACCAATGCATCCACGATTTCTAAAGCCACCTCCTTAAGTACCCTAGGATGCAGACCATCTGGTCCCGGGGACCTATCAGCCCTCAGACCCAACAGTCTATCCAACACCATTTCCTGCCTAATATAAATTTCCTTCAGTTCATCCATTACCCTAGGTCCTTTGGCCACTATTACATTTGGGAGATTGTTTGTGTTTTCCCTAGTGAATACAGATCCAAAGTACCTGTTCAACTCGTCTGCCATTTCCTTGTTCCCCATAATAAATTCACCCGTTTCTGTCTTCAAGGGCCCAATCTTGGTCTTAACTATTTTTTTTTCCTTTTCACATACCTAAAGAAGCTATTACTATCCTCCTTCACTAGTTTATCTTCGTACCTCATTTTTTCTCCGCGTATTGCCTTTTTAGTTACCTTCTGTTGCTCTTTAAAGGTTTCCCAGTCCTCCGGCTTCCCACTCGTCTTTGCTATGTTATACTTCTCTTTTATTTTCATACTGTCCATTACTTCCTTTGTCAGCCATGGCCTCTCCTTACTCCCCTTAGGATCTTTCTTCCCCTTTGGAATGAACTGATCCTGCACCTTCCGCACATAGTACGAATCAGCACATAGTAGAGAGGTTGAAAATCTGGCTGAGTGGTGCCACAACAACCTCTTAGGAAGACCAAGGAGATGATTATTGATTTCAGGAGGAGGAAACCAGAGATCCCATGAGCCAGTCTTCATTGAGCGATCAGGGTGGAGAGGGTCGACAACTTTAAACTTCTCGGTGTTATCATTTCAGAAAACTTGTCCTGGGTCTAGCATGTAAGTGTCATTACAAAGAAAGCATGGCAGCACCTCTCTTAGAAGTTTGTGAAGATTCCGCATGTAATCTAAAACTTTGACAAACTTCTATAGATATGTGGTGGAGAGTATATTGACTGGTTGCATCATGGATTGTTATGGAAATACCAGTGCCTTTGAATGGAAGACCCTACAAAAAGTAGTCGATACAATCCAGTCCATCGCAGGTAAAGCCCTCCCTGCTATTGAATACATCTACCAGGAGGCCTTTCGCAGGAAAGCAACATTCATCATCGTGGACCCCCGCCATCCAGGCTATGCTCTCTTCTTGCTACTGCAAACAGGAAGGTGGTACAGGAGCCTCAGGACTCTCACCACCAGGTTCAGGAGCAGTTATTATTGCATCATTGAACCGCTCCCACAATCTATGGACTCACTTTCAAGGACTCTTCATCTCATGTTCTTGATGTTTATTGCTTATTTAATATTAATATTATAATTATTTTTTCTGCTTGTTTTGCACTCCTTGTTATCTTTTGCACATTGTTTGTTTGTCCTGTTGTATACGATCTTTCATTGATTCTATTGTGTTTCTTGTATTTACTGTGCATGCCCACAAGAAAATGAATCTCAGGGTTTTATCTGGTGACATATGTACTTTCATAATTTACTTTGAACTTCTATGTAAATTGTGATTAGCAGTTGGAAGTCTACCACAAAGGAAGCTAGAATTTTAAGTGACTTCCTGTAAGGTGCTAATAATTTTCTGGGGGCAAAAAGATCAAAGCTTTTACCTAAATTTCTTCTGTGAATTTATGAATACTGTTGCAACTTACAGTTAGAAAATTTAAAATATAAATTGAAAAAAATTGTAAAAAGATGTTTCAAATAAGCCCTTTGGTTCTACAGGTGA
Source organism: Mobula hypostoma (assembly GCF_963921235.1). Lineage (NCBI taxonomy): Eukaryota > Metazoa > Chordata > Chondrichthyes > Myliobatiformes > Myliobatidae > Mobula > Mobula hypostoma. The sequence goes on along the minus strand of NC_086103.1, from coordinate 117,012,835 downwards.
TACTACGAAATGAAGAAATCAATGGTAGTCTTGAACTGTTAGTCTAATTTGATTAGCTTCTTGGGGACCTTGGATAATGTGTGTCAGTTAAACTTTCAGGTACTATGGGCCACCACAGTAGTTGAAAAGGTGAATGAATGGCAAGTTGATGCCTGCTTATTTTAATATGAAACAAAGCTGTGGTATCCTATTCCACTGAAAATTGCAGTTATGCATTGAAAATGAATTCAGCAACAATATTATTGACTTTTATTACTCCATAAGTGATCTGAGTCACTGATAAAATTAATGTTAATGTACTTAGTCCACTTTGTGTAAACTTAATAGAATTTGAAAAAAAATGAACATAACCTTTTAATTAATACAGCTGAAATTTAAGAGGTTTTACAGATTGTTCATAATATTGTCATGCACATTCAAAATATATACTTTGTTTTTCCTTCAAGCAGACAGTTTTGATAATCAGAACCATTTTCCTTAGTTGTCTTGTTCACCCAGCCATTCAAAAATCAACATTTTAAAGAATCCTGTTTAAACAGTTGTCAACAGAATGTACTCATTCAAATTTTCTTGCTTTGACTTAATGAATTAATTTGTATCTAGTGTATGTTTTTGCTGTTCTACCGGCATACAGTGGAATAATTGATAGCAAATACCATGCTTATATTGCACTTTTTTATAAAGTTAATTTAAAAAAATTACACAACAGCTGAAACCATTTACTTATCGTGACATGATGATTGTTGGCTCATCTGTTTTGTCAAAATAAATAGGTAATATGGACGATATTCTCAAATATTTCTAAGTGTGACCATGTTCTCTTTTCAAATTCTGTTAGTCTTAATCCAGCATATAAACTGGAATCGACCTGGCGACTTTAAAGTGTTGTTACTTCCATATCTGTAGAACCTTAGACATAGGGGGAAAAAGCATAATATTAGAAAAAAATCATACTGTGGTCAACAGAAAAAAGGAAATAAATATTTTCAATTAAGTGTCTCAGTGGAAAGTATAAATGCCAGTTTTTTAATGCCACACGAACATAAAGAATCAAGATAGCATCGTAATTATCCCTGGTGGGTTTCTGTATATGCCTTGCTGTATTGATTTTGGGTGAAGCATGACAATCCTTACTTCTGAGTATCTCTCATTGCCTTTTACTTAGACGTGTCAAGTTAAACTAAAATGGCACGTAATCTGAAATGTCATTCAGTCTTACAGGTGTGCCTCAGTATTGATTTACATTACTATGCTTGTTATGTTGATTAAGGCAATCTGATGTTATAAATTATATCTTAACTGTGTATCCTTTCTTCCCACCCAGTGTAATAGAATTTTTTTACCACATCAAACAACTTTTGTTATTAAGAGTATGTTTTAACAGGTTGCACAATGGTGTAATTAACAGAGCTGCTGTCTCACAACACCAGTGACTCAAATTCAACCCTGACATTTGGTACTATCTGTGAGGAGTCTACATATTTGCCATTTGAATGGTTGCTTTTGGTTGCTCTAATTTCCTCCAAAACACCTGTGAATTTTGTAGACTACTTGGCCTGTAATGTAGGTGGCTGCTAGAAGTTAATAGGAGTGAGGAGAATAGGGTTACAGGGAAAATCATTGGAGTGTGGGATTGGTCTATCAGCATAGCATAAGCTAGCATAGACATGATGAGCCCAATGGCCTCATTCTATAATGCATGAAATCTATGGAAATGGACAATTACTATCAAACAAAAAGATGGTGAGACTGTGAAGGAAGTAGATTTTAAATAAGTGTCTTAAAGTATAGAAGTGGATGTTTATTGGAGTTCCATAGGGCGTAGACTCTGAAGTTGGGGGTGCCAATCAGAGTAAAACAAGGCAGGTGCAAAGGGACAGACAAATGCAGAGACTTTGGAAGATTTTAGCATTGGAGCAGGCTGCAAAAGTAATGAAAGTTAAACCATGGAGGCATGAGAACTTTGAAAATTGTGATTTACAGAGAATTGCTCTAGGATAGTTGTAGCAAATGAATGAGACTATAAATTAGAATGCAGGCAGAAAGATTCTGCATGTTTAAGTTAGGTGGGAGGCTGCCAAAAGCAGCATTGGACTAGCTGTACCTCAAAAGTAAAGGGCATGAATAAGGACCTTGGCAGCAGGTGGAGAATATAGATGAGAAATAAGACAAGGAGATGAAACTACTACACAAGTTTTTTTTTAATTGCACTGATTACACCACACAAAATACTGATCCCCAAGCTTCTGAACGCCATCCTTTGTAACAATTAACTCTTCCATCAAACCACAATTTGATTACCATTTGCATTCGGTGTTCTCTTTATTTTGTAGAATTCCACACTTTGATTGCAGATCCATAGCAAGAACATTAAAATAATAGATAATGTTGCAAGTACTGTAACAATGACAGCCACAAAATGCAAGTCCTTATAAATTGGTTCTGTAGAAAGACAAATGTTCAAATGTTATAAAATTTATAATTAGATTTCTGACTCTAGTTTGATTTCTTAGTGTCTTGCTCATTTTGTAAATTGTTTCCTCTGAAATCCAGTGGGAAAACTGACATGAGAAAATTAATGTAGCTCTTGCGAGTTATTCAGGAGTGTAACAGAAGGCTATAATCTTCTGTTTGGAAGAGATACTCTAACATTCAACTTCTATGTAGCAAGGGTATGGTTCTCTCGCAAAGATGAAATTTATGCTGTGACTTACATACACAGCAGGTCTTTATTCCAAAGGGCAGACCTCTTCTCACTTTCCAGCAGGATAGGAAAGGATTAGCTGTCTTAGTGCTGATAATTTCCAAACTCCAGATTTTTGTTGTTAATTACAGTGCTAGAATTAGCTTCCAACCATAGCTTCTGGCCCAGGGTGCTAGGAGAACATGATGGGTTTGAAAGTTTTTCCAAGCCAAGTTTGCAAAAGCCAATAAATAGTTAAGCTATCATTAGAATTACATCAGGTGTAAGTAAGATTCAAGAAAAATTAGGAAATGGCTGTTAAGGAGGCTGTGGAAAATAATCTATCGAAATTAACTCTTGTTTTAGACTCAATTGCAAAACACTTTTTAGGTCAAGCAGTTCTTAGGATATTAGGTTCAATAGGTACATTTAATATCAGAGAAATGTATACAATATACATCCTGAAATTCTTTTTCTTTGCAAACATCCACAAAAACAGAGGAGTGCCCCAGAGGATGAATGACAGTTAAATGTTAGAACCCCAAAGCACCCCTCCTAGCTCCCTCTCCCGTCCACAAGCAGCAGCGAATCAATGACCCCCCCTCCACCAGTAAAAAAGCATTGACACCCTTCTCCGAGCACTCAAGTGTGCAGCAAGCATCAATAAAGACACAGACTTGCAGTACCCCAAAGACTACTTGTTCACTCAGTAATTCAACATACCATAGGCACTCTCTCCCTATTAAGGGAAAAAGAGGTGTCCCGTTACCATAAGAATTAGGCCATCTGGCCCATCGAGTCTGCTCCACCATTTAATCATGGCCGATCCTTTTTTTCCTCTCCTCTTCAACCTCATTTCCCATCCTTCTCCCCGTAACCTTTGATGCCATGTCCAATCAAGATCCTATCAAATTCTGCCTTAAATGCACCCAACGACCTGGCCTCCACAGCAGCATTTGGCAACAAATTCCACAAATTCGCTGCCCTTTGGCTAAAGAAATTTCTCCACTCTCTTTTGAAAGAGCGCCCCTCTATCCTGATGCTGTGCCCTCTTGTCCTAGACTCTCCCGCCATGGGAAACATCCTTTCCACATCTACTGTCTAGGCCTTTCAACATTTGAAAGGTTTCAATGAGATCCCCGCTCATCCTTCTGAATTCCAGCGAGTACAGACCCAGAGCTGTTAAACGTTCCTTGTATGATAACCCTTTCATTCCTGGAATCATCCTCGTGAACCTCCTCTGGACCTTCTCCAATGCCAGCACATCTTTTCTAAGATGAGGGGTCCAAAACTGTTCACAAAACCTAATATGAGGCCTCACCAAACAACAGGAATTCTGCAGATGCTGGAAATTCAAGCAACACACATCAAAGTTGCTGGTGAACGCAGCAGGCCAGGCAGCATCTCTAGGAAGAGGTACAGTCGACGTTTCAGGCCGAGACCCTTCGTCAGGACTAACTGAAGGAAGAGTGAGTAAGAGATTTGAAAGTTGGAGGGGGAGGGGGAGATCCAAAATGATAGGAGAAGACAGGAGGGGGAGGGATGGAGCCAAGAGCTGGACAGGTGATTGGCAAAAGGGGATACGAGAGGATCATGGGACAGGAGGTCTGGGAAGAAAGACAAGGTGGGGGGGGGGAACCCAGAGGATGGGCCAGGGGTATAGTCAGAGGGACAGAGGGAGAAAAAGGAAAGTGAGAGAAAGAATGTGTGTATGAAAATAAATAACAGATGGGGTACGAGGGGGAGGTGAGGCATTAGCGGAAGGCCTCACCAGTGCCTTTTAAAGCCTCAGCATCACATCCCTGCTCTTGTGTTCTAGACCTCCTGAAATGAATGCTAACATGCCATTTGCCTTCCTCACCACCAACTCAACCTGCAAGAGAGTTCTGCACAAGGACTCCCAAGTCCTTCTACATCTCAGATTCCTGGATTTTCTCCCCATTTGGAAAATAGTCCGCACATCATGACCATGCAATTTCCAACATTGTATTTCACTTGCCACTTTCTTGTCCATTCTCCTAATCAGTCTAAGTCCCTCTGCAAAACACCTGTTTCTTCAACACTATCTGCCCCTCCACCAATCTTTGTAACAAAGCCATCTATTCCATCACCTAAATCATTTGTATACAGCATAAAAAGAAGTAGCCCCAACACCGATCCCTGCGGAACACCACTAGTCACTGGCAGTCAACCAGAAAAGGATCCTTTTATTCCCACTTGCTGCCTCCTACCAATCAGCCAATGCTCTGACCATCTTAGTAACTTTCCTGTAATACCATGGGCTCTTAACTTGGTAAGCAAAGGCCTTCTTAAAGTCCAAATATATAACATCCACTTTTATCTATCCTACTTGGAATCTCCTCAAAGAATTCCAACGGGTTTGTTTATCAGGCAGAATTTTCCCTGAAGGAAACCATGCTGATTGTACTATCTTGTCCTGTGTCACCAAGTACTCCGTAACCTCATCCTTAAAAATTGACTTTAACATCTTCCCAGCCACTGAGGTCAGACTAACTGGTCTATAATTTCCTTTCTGCTGCCTTCCTCCTTTCTTAAAGAGTGGAGTGACATTTGCAATTTTCCACCATGCTAGAGTCCAATGATTTTTGAAAGATCATTTCTAATGCCAGCACAATCTCTTAACGCTGCCTCTTTCAGAACCTTAGGGTGCAATTCCTCTGGTCCGGGTGACTTATGTACCTTTAGGTCTTTCAGCTTTTTGAGCACCTTCTCTCTTGTAACAGCAACTGCACCCACTTCTCTTCCTTCACACACAACAACATCAGGCATCCTGTTGGTGTCGTCCACAGTAAAGACTGACGCAAAATACTCATTTAGTTCATTAGCCATCTCCTTGTCCCCCATTATTATTTCTCTTGCCTCATTTTCTAACAGTCCTATATGTACTCTCCTTTCTCTTTTATTTTTAACATACTTGAACAAACTTTTACTATCCACTTTGATATTATTTGCAAGCTTGCTTTCATATTTCATCTTTTCCCTTCTAATGATATTTTTTAGTTGCTCTCTGTAGGTTTTTAAAACCTTCCCAATCCTCTATCTTCCCACTAATTTTTGCTTTGTTGTCTGTCCTTTCTTTTGCTTTTACAGTTGTTTTGACTTCTCTTGCCAGCCATGGTTGTGCTATTTTACCATTTGAGTATTTCTTCATTTTTGGAATACACATGTCTTGCACCTTCCTCATTTTTCCCAGAAATGCACACCATTGCTGCTCTGCTGACATCCCTGTCAGCCGCCCCTTCCAAATTACTTTGGCCAACTCCTCTATCGTACCACAGTAATTTCCCTTATGCCACTGAATTACTGCTACATCAGACTTTACTTTCTCCCTATCAAATTTCAAGTTGAACATAATCATATTGTGATCACTGGTTCCTAAGGGTTCTTTTACTTTAAGCTCCCTAATCGCTCAACGACAAACAGCTCTAAAAAGCTACCTCTTAGGCATTCAACAAACTCGCTCTCTCGAGATCCATTACCAACTGTATTTTTCCAATCGACCTGCATGTTGAGATCTCCCATGACTACCATAACTTTGCCTTTTTGACTCATCTTTTCTATTACCTGTTGTAACCTGTGGTCCACCTCCTAGCAACTATCTCCCAGGAGGCCTGTATATAACTGCCATCAACATCCTCTCACAGTGAATGGGGAGACATAAACAATTATGGAGATATTATCCCCATTATCACCAGGCAGAAGAACAATGATGTAAGGAGAAATCAGCAAATAGCCTGCCATCAATTTTTAAAGCAAATGGTGGACTCTGGGCCATGGGATTGGAAGCCTGGCTAGATAATAAGCGAAATTTTGCAGGTTACCTCAGGAACTCGTCAGCCATGGGAACACCAAGAGGTTCATCAGAAAGGCTCTGCCTGTCCTATGGGATAAAGGCACACAAGATCTGGTAGCTCCCGAGATCCCACTAGTCAGTGACTGTTATAGGTTGCAATTGTAGCAAAGTTTGGACTACAATTGAATGATCTTGGATCAGGGTGGTGAGACAACAGCTGTGATATGGAGAAGGTAGAAAGATATCTGGCCCAAAGGAAATGGAAGAACTTCCCTTGTGATTCAATAAAACAAAATAATCCGCATTTACAAGAAAATATAAAATACAAATTTTGCCTTCTGGCATACTTCTGACCTATAGGGTCTGGTTAGATAGGTAGATAGATAGATATACTTTATTGATCCAGAGGGAAATTGGGTTTCATTACAGCCGCACCAACCAAGAATAGAGCATAAATATAGCAATACAAAAACCACAAAAACCAAACAACAAAATGCAAACTATGCCAGATGTAAATAAGTCCAGGACCAGCCTATTGGCTCAGGGTGTCTGACCCTCCATGGGAGGAGCTGCAAAGTTCGATGGCCACAGGCAGGAACAACCTCCCGTGCCGCCCAGTGTTGTATCTCGGTGGAATATGACTGGAGTCCTCGTTCCTCAATCATAATATGACCTGGATTGCACCATCCATTGTTAACAAGGACAGCAAGCCCCCAACTTCTTCACGCTTACCGCTCTCAGTGCACTTACGGTCAGCCGGAACGGTCTGGAAGCCCTCCATGGAAACGTTTGATCGGGTATATCCTCGTGCAGTCCCGTTTCAGTAAAACACATAACACTGCACTTCTGAAATGTTCTCTGACTCCTGGCTAGCGCCGTCAACTCATCCATTTTATTACCCACCGAACTCCTCTTCTCCATAAGTCTCTGTTGTCTCGACCCGGTCCTCTTTCCTCGCCTTTGTGATCCCCCTCTGCATCCTCTGTGTGTTCTCCTCCACATTTCAGCCGGGGTGTCCGCCGCTCTGCTTGCTAAACCGGCCGGCATAAGTGCAATCAGCTGGTCCCTGGAATAAACAATGTGACCATACTTCTGCCCCGCTAATGAGACATGTCGGAATGTAACTATTTCCAGCGCTAAAAACCCAAATAAAACTCTCTCTACCAGCATGTTAGAGAGGGTGCAGCTTCAACGTGTTACCGTGAAAAAAAAATACAAAAAATAACGTAAGTTAAAAAGGTAAGAAGAAAAAAGTAAGAATATTACTCGGAACGGCTGTAACAAGCTGCATGCACGACCGGTGCATGCGCACTAAGCCTGGTTCCTGGTCCATTTTGGCTGAAAGGAACTGTCAGTGCCTTTACATCCCTACTGCTTGGGTCCCAGGTTAAGATTCCTAATTGACTGCTAGAATAAAATCATCAAGAATCATTGGCACTTTCTTAGCATTGAATTTTCCTGCTGATAGTGAAAAGAGAAAAGGAACAGTCATTATGAAACAGTAAGTATTCTAGTTTTAACTGTGCCCCTCCCCACCCATTGTACAATGAGGCCTTGTGGAGTGTGCCAGATGCATTCCCAGGAAAGATGACACTCATGGAGTCAACATTTTTTTTAAAAAAAAGTAGGGACAGGGCTGTGTGATGGGAACCTAGCACCAGTCCCTGTCCTTCACACTCTGACGTTTTTGCCCATGGTTACAGTGGGAACCTAGGGATGCCAGGATGTTGGTGCAAGTTTCAGCACTCCTGCACAGGCCTGTCAACGACTCCCTGCAGTCTTGGGTCGAGCAGTTGCCATACCAAGCTGTGATATATCAGGAGGGAAGGCATTCACCAATAGATGCATCATGGAAAGCATCCCACCTGGATGCATTGTGGCTTGGTATGACAACCGCTCTGCCCAATACCACAAGAAACTGCACAGCTCAGCAAATCACAAAATCCAGCCTCACCTCCATAGACTCTGTCTACACTTCTCCCTGCCTTAGTAAACCACAAACATAGTCAAAGATCTCACAGCCAGACTTTTTCCCTTCTCCATCCTCTCAAAGATTCCACTCAATCAGACATTTTCTCTTCTCCAGACTGAAAGCATGTACCACCAGGCTCAAGGACAACTTACATCCCACTGATATAAGACTTTGTTTGGCTGCACATCTTTCCCAAAACAACAGCTGTCAACCCAAACAGTGATTTTTGTAAAATCACAGGTGGATCTGTAGCTGTGAGTGTTCAGGCTCCAAGACCTAGGGTGTGATGATGAATCTGTTAGCTGAAAGCTAGCACGAGCAGAGTACCACTGTCAAAGCTGAGGCTACAAGTTTTGCCTTTGGATAAAATTTTATTCTCTTTTTGCACGTTTGAAAAATATATTTCTTATGGTAAGTTAAAGATATTTTTAATGTATTGCACTGCACCACTGCTGCAAAACAACAAATTTTACAATATATGTCAGTGATAGTAAACCTGATTTTGAAATTTAAAAATTCAAAACACTGAAACTTTAAGTGAAAACAAGAAGTGGATTCTTACCAATTATATTCAATATAATAACACCATCCTTGCTGCTTCCTTCTTTATCTGTTACAGTCACGACATAACAACCAGCATCATTGAACTGAACGTTTGAAAGCTGGATAGATCCATTTCTGTACAGTTCAATCCGGTCTTCATAACCCTTTGAAATGTTTTGATAATTGCCTGGCTTCCAGACAACAATGTTCTTCATTCCCCATGGTAGCAGGTGCTTCCACTTAATAGAAAGTGTCCTATTCCATCTATTGTCCACTGAAAGAGTGACATTCTCATTCACTGTCGCATTGACAATATAGTGAGGTACTGATATTGTATCTCCATGAACTGAAAAATGACAGAAACAGATGTATTCATTATATTTGCAAATATGCTACTGAAATTGTGTTCCTTCAACATACTGAGGACATAACACAGCAGGAGACTTAAGAACAGTTGTAGAATTGCCCTTTGGTGCTGCAGGTACAACACAAAAGAGTCTAACCCACAATGGTCATCAAGCACCAAGCAAGGCCTGAAAAGTTCCATCTAGGATTGGGCTTGCCGGTCAAACCTGCTGTTTCGGGCATGGGTTTATATTTGTGTCGTGCATCTGCAATTTGGTGCGAAGAATGTGGCTCCTTTGCAACCTCAAGCTGTGCTAATTCTTTCTGCAGACCTAGTTTAGAGTACAGCTGGTTCAAGGAGGTTCATAACTCTGTTGATGCCCAAAATGGTTCAAGTTTAGAGTCAAAGTGGCACGGGTTGCTAAAATGATCCACCACTCTTTTATGTCTTCAGCCCAGAAAAGATCCTGTGACCCAAGGACCCTAACACTAGGATGGTCGATGTCGATTAGTGGAGTGACTGATGGGGTAAACCTAGCAGTCAGTGATGGGACCTATGTTATTCATTCTGTATGCAAATTATTTGAACGTGAATGTACATGGGATGGTTAGCAAGTTTGCTGATGATACTAAATTCAGGGGTCTTGTTGATGGTGAACCAGGTTACTAGGAACTGCAAAGAGATCTTGATCAGGTAGGGAGATGGGCTGAGAAATGACAAATGGATTGCAACTTAGATGTGTGTGAGGTGATGCAGTAGGCCAATGAATGGCAGGGCACTGTTGGGTGTTTTGGAAGAGCAACGCGCACATTTCATTGAAAGCGGCCACACAAAGAGACAGGGAGGTGAAGAAGGTGTTTAGCAGACTGCCCATCATCAGTCAGGGCATCAAGATTAGAAGTGGAGACATTCTGTTGTAGTTATACAAGTTATTGATGAGGCTGCACTTGGAGTATTGTGTACAGTTTTGGTCACACTATTAAAGGAATGATGTTGTCAAGCTGATGAGGGTGCAGGAGAAATTTATGAAGATGTTGCTAGACCTAGTGGGCCTGAGGTTGCTGGGGAGATGGGTCAAGCTGGAACTTTATTCTCCGGAGCATAGGAAAATGAGGGGTGACCTCTTCGAATTTTATGAATTCTTGAAGGCTATGGATAAATTGCATGGTCATAGGCTTTGGCCCAGGATTGAGGAGATCCAAACAACTGGGCACAGATACAGGATAAAATGGGGAGATTTGAAAGAGACCTGAGAGCTAACTTGTTTACAAAAGGGGAAGTGAAAACCTGGAATGAGCTGCCAGAGGCAGGTACAATTACAGCATTTAAGAGGCATTTGGATAGGTACATGGATGGGAAGGGCTTGGAGGGCTATGGTCTGTCTGCAGGAAACTAGGATGAGCAGATGGGATGCTGTGGTTACAGAGATCCATCAGACTGAAGTGCCCATTTCTGTGCTGTGCTACTCTCCGAACACTGGTGATATTGATAGCCACAGCCAGAGCTGGATGTTAACACATTATCTTCCACCTGAAAATGTGTGGCACGCTAAAGGAATCATATTCGTAGAAAAAGCTTATGAAGTTAAACTGTATTCCATTGTCTCAAGAGTTGAAGCTGTATTTAAGGCACAAAAAAGTCTTATTTACAAAGTCAAATATTGTTACAATTCATGTTCTTCATTCCTGATGGGCAATGTCAATAGAAACTGTATTTCAAACACAGAATGGCGAAATAAATAAAAGGTACATTATTTGTGATTGCCATTTGAAAGGATAAATGATTATAGGTTTGTGTAAGATCTTATGTTAAATATTGGGGAAAAAAAGGAATTGTCATTGAGCAACGTGTCAGCTTTAGGAGAACAGTCATAAAGACAACTTTAAAAAACCAGCCTGTTCATGATTAATGTCGAAGTTTACACTTTTCACTCTAATATTTGTATAATGAATCAGCAAATATAGCTGTATTGAATGAATGTTTAATTTAAAATATTTGCATTTCCTGTATTACGTTCTTTCATATTAATTAAGAATGTATGTTTTTTTCTTGTCTACGCAGTTTTAACTTGACAGTGAAAAGCTGGGTTTAGTACGGATGATGGTTCTTTTTTTCCCTTGTTGATTTCATCTGATGGTACCGGTGGAGTCAGGCAAGTAAAGCTGGGGATAGAACACTGAACAGTAGAGCACTGGACAGGACAGGCCACCCAGCCCATGACATTGTGCAGTTCTTGATACAATTCATACTGCACGTCGTCCTTCTCCTGTGTACCTTCCATATTCCTCCATTCCCTTCATATTCATGTGCCTATCTAAAACTCCTTAAACTCCTTAAACCAATCGGCCCGATTCCACCACACTATCCTTTGTAACCCACTCCAGGTACCTTCCTCTTTCTCTCTGCTTAAAAACAATGATTTGCCCATCACATTACTTGCAAACTCCCCCCATCTAACCTTAAAAGCATGTCCTCTGGTGTCTGACATTTCTACCCAGGGGGAAAGATTCTGACTGTTTACCCTATCTATGCCTCTCATAATAAAATAATATAATAACATAAAAAGCCTATCATGTCTCCTCTTGGCTTCTAACACTCCAGGGACAATAATCTAAGTTTGTCCAAACTTTACTTATAGCTCATATGCTCTAGTGCAGCCATCCCATCATCCTGGTAAACCTCTTCTGCACCATCCCCACTGTTTCTATAATGTTGCTTTCAATCAATGCCCCTTCACTCCTGTCTTATTCTACCATAATATGGCCTGCCCAATTTAGTACCTTCCCGCAAGATGTAATTTTATTCTACTCACAACTCACGGTGGAGACGGATACAATAGGGTCTTTTAAGAGACTCTTAGATAGGTACATGGAGCTTAGAAAAATGGAGGGTTATGTGGTAGGGAAATTCTAGGCAGTTTCTAGCGTGGGTTACATGGTCGGCACAACATTGTGGGCCGAAAGGCCTGTAATGTGCTGTAGATTTCTTTGCTGTAAGTTCATAACTACAGCAGCTTAAGATATAACGAGTTATGATCACTATTTCCAAAACGTTCACCCACTATCAGATCTGTCACCAACCTGGCCTGGCTCATTTCCCAAAAGCAGGTCGAGAATGTTTTCTCCTGTAGTTGGACTCTCCACATACCGTTTCAAGAAGACACCTTGGATGCACTGAAGGATGCCCGCTCCAGCTAAGCCTCATGCATTAAGGAAATTCCAATCAATATGGGGAGGCTAAGGTCTCCCACTATAACGTTATTGTTCCTGCAGCTTTCCATAAACTGTCTATATACAGTATCTGTTCCTTCATCTCTCAGTAACTCAGGAACACAGGACTGCCATTCCTGCCCATCACGCAACCAGGTACAGTATCTGTAAATGGTAACACTGTAATGCCACGTACTAATCTCAGTTCTCAGCTCATCCTCAAGCAAACACTCTGAGCATTGAAAGAGCCCCATTGTAGGCCCTCAGCCTCACCAGGTCTCGGTCCCACCAGCCCCTTCCAGTCTTTCTTGTTATACCATCTTTGTTCCTCACTAGCACACGGCGTAGTAATCCTGACATTACAAACCTGTAAGTCCTGCTCTTCTACCAATCTCCTTTGTCCCTTTGAAGGACCTCATCCCTGCTCCTGCCTGTGTCATTAGTAACTATATGGACCACAACCTCTGGCTGCTCATTCGCCTCTCTCACCATGTCCTGTGGTCACCAGGAGAAGTGAAGGGAGTGTGGGATTACAATCTGTAGCCTGCAGCTGAGGTGTGACCGCCTCACTAAAACTCTCATCCATGATCTGCTGGATAATTCTGAGCACAGACAATTCCTTGACCTTGTCTGTCAGGAGTTGTAGCCAGCCGCACTTCCCACAGATGTAGGATCCACCCTGACGGCAGAAAATGGCTGCTGATGTGAGTAGAACTGAGTGCACAGGTAATGCAATGTCCAGTTCTGCTATTTATTTAACAGGATTTACAAAATAATTGTTAGAAAAGTATCACATACATACACCAGGATGCTCTTTATTGACTACAGTTCGGCATTCAGATACCATCATCTCCTCAAAACTAATGAATAGGTTTCAAGACATTGGCCTCAATATATCATTGTGGAATTGGATCCTGGATTTCCTCACTTGCAGGTCCCAGCCAGTTCAGTTTGGCAACAACTTCTCCTCCACAATCTCCATCAGCAGAGGTTCATCACAAGACTGTGTGCTTAACCCCTACTCTATTTGCTTTAAAGCTCCAATGTCACATTTAAGATAGTTGACATCACCACTATTGTAGGCAGAATCAAAGGTGGTGACAAATCAGCAATCAGGAGGGAGAATGAAAATCTGGCTGAGTGGTGCCACAACAACAGCCTCTTACTCAAAGTCAGCAAGACCAAGGTGCTGATTATTGGCTTCAGGAGGAGGAAATCAGAGGCCCATGAACCAGTCCTCATCGGGGATCTGAGGTGGAGAGGATCAGTAACTTTAAATTTCTCATTTCAGAGGATCTGTCCTGGGTCTAGCACATAAGTGCAATTATGAAGAAAGCAAGGCAGCACCTCTACTTCCTTAGAAGTTGGTGAAAATTCAGCATGACATCTAAAACTTTGACAAATCTCTCTAGATGTGTGGTGGAGAGTATAATCGCTGGCTGCATCACAGTCTGGTATGGAAGCACCAATGCCCTGAATGGAAAATCCAACAAGTAGTGGATACAGCCAAGTCCATCATGGGTAAAGCCATCATGCACCAATGAGCACATCTACACAAAGCGCTGTCGCGGGAAAGCAACATCCATCATCAAGGACCCCCACCACCCAGGTCATGCTCTCTTCTCACTGCTGCCACCACCCAGGTCATGCTCTCTTCTCACTGCTGCCATCAGGAAGAAGGTGGACGAGCCTCAGGCTCACACCACCAGGTTCAGGAACAGTTATTACCTCTCAACCATTAGGCTCTTAAACCAGAGGGGATAACATCACTCGTCCCATCACTGAAATGTTCCCACAACCTATGGACTCACTTTCAAGTACTCTTCATCTTATGTCCTCGATATTCTTTGCTCATTATTTATTTAATATTAATTTCTTTCTTTCTATACTTGCACAGTTTGCTGTCTTTGGCCGCCCTGTTGGAGCGGTCTTTCACTGATGCTGTTATAGTTATCAGATTTATTGAGTATGCCCATGAGAAAATGAATCTCAGGGTTGGACATGGTGACGTATGTGTACTTTGATAATAAATTTACTGAGAATTTTGAAATAAAGGTTCCGGTGACGTCATCGTCCAGAATTGCAGCTTAGATCAATATTTCCTCTGGAAAAATGCATATATTGCCCCATTAATCCATCAAATATAAGATCTTTTGAAAATATCTGAATTGATAAAGGAGGCAAGAATGGGGAAGAAGAATGGAGATAAAAAAAGCATCACTGCGGAGCCTATGGATGAGAGAGGTACAACGAGCAGCTCTTCTACCCAAACACATGGTAGCGAGGCTGACGATGGGCCTCGTTCAGGCGAACTGACAAATATGATAAAAATTATGGAAGAGATACGGGGATTCCAAAAAGATATAATACAGCACTGAGTATCATTGAGTATATATTATATCTTTATTATATATTATAAAGATATAATAAAGATATAATATATACTCAATGATATTAAGTCAGAGCTTGCCAACGTCAATCAAAAAATAGCGGTGGCAGAGACTTGAATTGAGAAGGCGGAAGATCATGTGCAAAATGTGGAACAGATACTAAGTAAGACGATAAAAATATTAGATCAACAAGAAAGTAAACTGATTGACCAGGAGGGAAGATGACGACGGAAAAATATCAGGATATACAATGTTCCCGAAGGAGCAGAGGGTTTGTCTATGATGGAGTTTGTAGGACAGTTGCTGTGGGACGCGTTGGACATTCCCTCCACTATGGAGCTTGAAGCTGAGAGAGCGCATTGTGTGCTCGTCCCGAGGCCTACTGGAGACAGAGAAGATTAGCCAAGGAAAACGGGGGATGGGGCCTACCTTCTCTTAGAGATTATTATTTTGCAGCACAGTTGAGAGCTGTGATATGCTGGTGCAACCCATCATATGACGCTCAATGGAAAAACATTGAGGAGGGGATACTTTCCATCCCCATACAGGCAATTTTGGCTGATAACAACCTACAAAGGTACATAAATACTACTGATAATCCATGGGTGAAATGGACTCTTAAAATATGGAAAACTATTTTAAAAGAATGTAAACTAGAGGGAGATATTGCAATTCTTAAATGGTGTGCATATGACTCGGATTTTACGTCAAATAAACTGGATGCTAGATTGAAGGACTGGACAGCTAAAGGAGTAACAGTTCTTTGCAATATAATGAAAGAAGGAACACTGTTCAGTTTTGAAATGCTTAAAGAGAAACACTTATTAGAAAAACAAGACTTTTATCGGTATCTACAGATGTGACAGTATGTTAATAGGAGGGTTAAAAATGTAACCAAGGCAAGTACTTGTTTGATAGAGCTATTTAGGAAAGCATATAATTCAGATAACGGTAGTAGAATCATTTCAAGTGTGCATAAGGGTTTGTCAAATCTTAAGACACATTCCACTTCATACATTAAAACAAAATGGGAGAAGGAAGGAGGGATAATTATATTGGAGGAAGAATGGACAATAATTTGGAGGTATCAATGGAAGTGTACCAGTTCACAGAAATGGAGGGAGTTTGGATGGAAAAACTTGATAAGATATTTTATTACACCCTCTCAGAAGTCCCATTATGATAGTAACCTCCCTATTTTCAGGAGAAATTGCGGAAATCAAAATGCAAACCATTATCATATTTTCTGGGATTGCCCCATTATCAAAGACTATTGGAGTGGGATACAGAATGCCCTACAAGACATTTTTAAATGTGAAATACCCTTAGAAAGTAAGACCATATATTTTGGGTATATACCTCAAGAATGGTTGAAAAGAGATAAATATTTAATGAATATACTGCTGGTGGCTGGTAAAAAGACTCCTAACAGGAAATGGTTATCACAGGAGAGCCCAACTTTAAATGCATGGATGGAATTTACAATGGACATTTACAAAATGGAGAAGATAACAGCATCTGTTAATCGTAAGTTGGAACAATTTGATTCATACTGGGAAATATGGTTCAACTACATAACACCTCATAGGCCTGATTTTATTCTCACAAATCAATGAATATGTTGTTTAAAAAAACCACTCCCTACTTGTACATAGTTTTCTCCTTTTGCTTGTTCTTTCTTTCCTCTCTTTTCTGTAGGCGTATACCTCAGATAAATATTATGTGGAGATTTGTGGCAAATATGATTATATGATATTTATGTACAATATCTGAAATACATCTTATGGAAATGTTTGTTTGATGATGAACTTCAATAAAAAATAAATTACCAAAAAAATTTTGAAATAAAGGTGTTCATTTATAACAAATAATTATTTATTCAAAATTGCTATACCGTTTTTCACATGGCTAGGCATGGTGGTCATCATCATAGCTTGTCACACCAGACAGCCAGCGACTCTGGTGTTGTTTAGTTGATGTTGAGCAGGTCAGTGTCAGCTAAATCAGGTGAGAGTGGGCAGTTGCACAGAACGAGTTCAATGTTCTGCACCCTTTCGCCACACTCACAGGATTCACTGGTCTTTAATCCCCACTTCACCGTATTGTCTCCCGTCCTACAAACTCCCACTTTCACTCTGTTGAGAGTGCACCATTTCCGTCTGTCAAGCAGTGCCCCGTCCAGCAACATTTCTGTAGGGTCTTGCACTGTATTGTTTGGTGGGGTTCTGGCTTCTGTTTGTTGCCAGAGGTCAATCCTGTATGTTTGGGGGGATGTTCCGTGAGGTAGTTCCTCCACTGTAGCAAAGCTTTTCCTCGATTTTAGGCGGTTGGAAACTGGCACATGATGATGTAGTGGGTGCAGTGGATCCAAGTTCTACTTACCTGTTTCAATTTTTGTTGTAGTGTGTCTTTGGATCTCTGGGGGAGCAATGCCTGCAAGTCTGTCAATTCTGTAAGTCTGCAAGTCTGTGGGTGTGGAGCACAGTGTGCCTGTGATTATTTGGCAGGCTTCATTAAGCAACGGGTCTATTTTCTTCGCATGGGCTGATCTGCCCCACACAGGTGCACAGTATTCTGCAGGTGCATAGCAGAGTGCTAGGGCGGTTGACCTAAGTGTGTGAGCATTAGCTCCCCATTTTGTGCCTACTATTTTTTTCAAGAGAGAGTTGCGAGAGCCAACTTTCTCTCTGAGTGTTTGGATGTGGGTGGCAAATGAGAGCGTCCTATACAGTGTCACGCCCAAGTAAATTGAGTTGGATGGACTTCGAGCTCCTTCCCATGTTGGTGTATTAGTGTGTGTTGTTTAATGGTGAGGTGCAGACAGACAGTTTTGTATTTACTTTCATACTCATGCTTTGAGCAAGATATGTTGCCAATATCAAATTTATGAACATTTTTATATATTTCTGGGCATCAGCAAAGGGGTACTGAGCAGATTCAAAATATGGGACTATACGTTATTTTAAAAATATAATTTGACACGTATCATTGCCATTCCTGGTATCTTTGTAGGCTCCTTTTGAAAAATAAAGGTACACTATTTATTCCTTCTGATCAGCCCTGCCTGCTTCATTTTCAAGGACATATCGGATTTGTCAAATGTGATTTCCTAAAGGCTTTGTAACCATGCCCGTATTAATAGGTTTCCTTACAACAGGTTTCTGACACTACCAATTAGTTCCCTTATTCAGTCTTCCTTCGTTTCTAGAATAATGATGCTGCATTGGCCTCCACTCTGCCTCCTGTCCTTAGCCTTGCTTTGTTTTTGGTACAATTAGATGCCTCTTCTTTAGATCAAACGATTTTATTGAACTCTTTAGTTGGCTGTGAATGGATAACTTGTCTGTGGAGAATTTACGGTTCAGCTGAACGTCTTTTTGTTGAGAATTACAAATGATAAATAGAATTACAAATGATAAATAGAATTCCAAAATATTTCTTTAAATGTTTCCATTATTTAAATATAAGAAAATAATTACACCAGACTTCCTAATCTACTGCTGCCAGTTCACCCCCCCACCCACCCACCCACCCACTTCAGTGGCTTTCTGTGACTAAATGGTACCTCTTGGAAGCAAATGTGAAATACACGTCTCCATAGAACACCCCTTACGATCAGGAACCTAATTAACCCTGTCTCACTACCCAAAGACAGATCTAAAATAACTTATCTCACTTCCAAAAACAATAGGAAAATCACAGATAGTTTTGGAATGATTATTTGGGGATTAAGTACTTGTTACCTTTGTAAACAACAGGAATTCTGCAGATGCTGGAAATTCAAGCAACACACATAAAAATTGCTGGTGAACGCAGCAGGCCAGGCAGCATCTCTAGGAAGAGGTGCAGTCGACGTCCTGACGAAGGGTCTCGGCCTGAAATGTCGACTGCACCTCTTCCTAGAGATGCTGCCTGGCCTGCTGCATTCACCAGCAATTTTTATGTGTGTTGCCTTTGTAATCAGTTTTTAATTAGTGGTGGCAAAGCATTTACAGCTGGATCAGGGTAGTGGCTTTAGCCTGGCTAGACCACATCAAGCTCACTTGGATCTTGTACTTCTCTGTCAAAGCTGCCCAAAACTGAGGTGATCATCAAGAACCAAGATCATCCAAATCTCATTATGTACACTGTCCCTTTCCACCCACATCTAAACAAACAAACATGGAACTAATGGATCCCAAAAAATCATCCCAAAAAATCAGTTTTAGTTGATTTGCAGACACAAGAGACTGCAGTTGCTGTAATCTGAAGCAAAAATCAAGTGCTGAAGGACCTAGTAGGCCAGGCAGCCTCTGTGGAGGCAGAGGGAATGTCATTCTGATGCAGAGCCTCAGAGGGATGGCCACCATTTTGAGTTGAGACCCTGCATCCGAATTACATTCTCTCAGACTCCACAGATGCTGCCTGACCTGCTGAGTTCCACCAGTAGCTTGTTTTTTTTTCGCTATTTGCTTATTGCTGCTACGTAAGTTACCTTCTCTGTCCTTCAAACTAAATCTCCCTTATCTCCCACATTCCAATATAACAGCTGCCAATCTGTTTCCCTTCCTAGCTCCCATGTTGACTGAAACTTGTCAAAGTGTGAGTTAGGAGGGGATTCTGCCCTCTTTTTTTTAAAAGAAGCCATTCACAAATACAAAAATGATTACTTACTTTGTAGCAACAAGCCTGACAAACACAATATTAAGAGAAGCCATTGGCAGTTCCAGCTGTTCGTCCTCATTAGAATCACTTAACCATCCATCAGGAGTCAGATTAGTAGTGCAGCATGCACTTCAATTACAGTTGTCATCTGTTTCTGCAAAATGCACTTGATTGGATTGATTGGACTTTGGACAGAATGTGCACTGGATAGACTAGTTTTTGTTTCATCTGCCTATGAGCTGGCACACAGCCTAACACAAGGAAGGTGTTGCACATTGAGGAAGTTTATCCAGGCCTTGTCTGTGTGTGTGCGCGCTAGACCGAGAGATGCGTCTTCTGTTACTCAGTAGAAACATCTCCACATCAGTATGATTCTGATCTATATCCGGCTGTGGCCAGATATCCTTCCTCATGAGCCCCAGCATCTTTAATTTTCACATCTTCTGCAGACTTATTAATCATGCCTCTTACAGTCACATCAAAAAAAGGGTCCTGCACAATTCCCTGTGCCACATCACTGGCCCAATCTTCCAAACAGAGAAAACATCCTTCCACCACATCCCAGTGCATCCCATCACCAAGCCAATTCTGAATCCAATTAGCTAGCTATCCTTGGATCTCACCTGCTTAAGCCTTTTGGACCAGCCTATCTCATGGGACATTGTCAAATGCTTTATTAAGTACACATTAACAATGTCTACTGCCCTGCCTTCAGCAATCTTTGTAGTTACCTTCTCAAATTAGTGAGGGAGGATTTCCTCTGTTCAAAGCTGATTATTCATAATCAGTCCCTGCCTTTCCAGATAAGACCATAAGACAGAGGAGAAGAATTAGGCCATTCAGCCCATCGAGTCTGCTCTGCCATTCCATCATGGCTAATTTCGGATCCCACTCAATCCCATACACCTGCCTTCTCACTATATCCTACACTGTCTTGACCAATCAGGAAACTATCAACTTCTGCCTTAAATATACCCAGGAACTTGGCCTCCACCATGGGCTGTAGCAGAGCATTCCAGAGCATTCTGAGGCTGTGCTCTTTAGTTCTGGATCCCCCCACCACAGGAAACATCCTCTCCACGTCCACCCTATCTAGTCCTTCCAACATTCGGTAGGTTTCAATAAGATCCCCCTGCATTCTTCTAAATTCCAGTGAGTACAGCCCAAAGCTGCCAAACACTCCTAATGCTAACCCCTTAATTCCCAGAATCATCCTTGTGAACCTCCTCTGAACTCTCCAATGACAGCACATCCTTTCTGAGATATGGGGCCCAAAACTGTTGACAATACTTTAAGTGCAGCCTGACTAGTGTCTTATAAAGGCTCAGCATTATCTCCGTGCTTTTATATTCTATTCCCCTTGAAATAAATGCCAACATTTCATTTGCCCTCTTTACCACAGACACAACCTGTAAATTAACTTCTGGGAGTCTTGCACGAGGACTTCTAAGTTCCTCTGCACCTCTGATGTTTGAACCTTCTCCCCATTTAAATAATCTTCCACACTATTGCTCCTTTTACCAAAATGCATATTCCTACATTTCCCAACACAATATTTCATCTGCCACTTTTTTGCCCATTTTTCCAATTTGTCTAAGTCCTGCTGCAATCGCATGGCTTCCTCAGCACTACCTACCCCTCCACCTATCTTCCTAACATCCGCAAACTTTGTCAGAAAGTCATCAATGCCATTATACAAATCATTGACAAACAATGTGAAAAGTCGATCCCAATACTGACCTGAGGAACACCACTACTCTCTGGCAGCCAACCAGAATAGGCCCCTTTATTCCCACTCGCTGCCTCCTGTCTACAAGACATTCCTCTATCCCTCGGAAGTTTCTCCAATAATTTCTCCACCAGTGATATAACACTTACCTGGCCTATAAGGCGGTGTTTATTTTTCTCAAATAAACAAGTAACATTGACTATCTAATGGGAGGACTGTTAGCAGGAGCCCCACATCCACCCAGTGTTTATGAAAAGTTCCATTATCAGAATCTCAGTGAAGAATTAGTACATGAGATGTGCACCTGAGTACATTCTGTCAGCTGCTGTAACCTCTCTCACCATTCAATAAAACCATGGTAGATCCTGTAGTTTGGTTTCATCACACTGCCCCGTATCCTTATCTATTAAGTCGCTTGGTCTTGTCAATTCTGTGTAACTCTAGCAGAAGGAATGTTAAAGATTTACAGCCCTCTAAGTAATTCCTCTTCATTGGTGTTAAATAATAGATCTTTTATCCTGAAGTTACACCCTATTTTATAGCTTCTCTATCAAGTCCTCCAGCACAGCTTAAAATTCAGCTCATGTCCTTGTGAAATGATTGACTTTTTACCAACTGCTGTTTACATCACCTGGCAGCATCAGCTCCAACTCGTTGTGCTTTAAGAACACAATGTACATTGCATGGAAAGTCTAAGTAAACATGTAACAAAAGGGATTATTACGAAACCTTATTGCCTGTTTGAAGAAAACTGAACCCAAATTTCTTAATCAGCTGACAAACTGTCTGTATTTCTACGTTTTGTCATACCATCATGCATACTCCCTCGTCGCTCCATTGACAGGAGAAGTATCCATTTGCATGTCTGAAATTAACAAGGCAGCTGACAAAAGCGAATTCAGTTAAATAGATCTGCACTTAAATCAGAGTTCTTATACATGATGTAATAAAACACTTAATCTGGAATAAATCTTTAACAAAAAAAGCTGTCATTAGAAATGGTAACTATGAAAATACTTGATTATCACCAAAAACCAACTGGATAATTAATACTCATGGGGAAGGGATATCTGGGTTGCTCTTTCTGTCTCCAGATCCAGTTTATGCTTTGCCACTTCTTCAATTCAAGGATGATTTGACGACAAGTACTTACTTTGCCAGTGATGACCAGGTCCCATGAATAAATACATTTTCAAATTCAGTTTACCATAAGACCATAAGACATAGGAGCAGAATTAGGCCACCTGGTCCATTGAGTCTGCTCCGCCATTCAATCATGGCTGATCCTTTTTTTTCACCTCTTCAACCCCAGTTTCCAGCCTTCTCCCTGTAATCTTTGATGCCGTGTCCAATCAAGAACCTATTAATCTCTGCCTTAAATACACCCAACGACCTGGCCTCCACAGCTGCATGTAGCAACAAATTCCACAAACTCATCACCCTTTAGCTAAAGAAATTTCTGCGCATCTGTTTTGAAAGGGCGCCCCTCTATCCTGAGGCTGTGCCCTCTTGTCCTAGACTCTCCCACGATGGGAAACATCCTTTCCACATCTACTCTGTCCAGGCTCTTCAACATTCGAAAGCTTTCAATGGGATTCCCGCTCATCCTTCTGAATTCCAGCGAGTACAGACCCAGAGATATGAAATGTTCCTTGTACGATAACCCTTTCATTCCTGGAATCATCCTTCTGAACCTCCTCTGGACCCCCTTACATAATCACATTGAGAATAAAACAAAATATTAAAATGTTATTATTAAAGGATGATGCCCCTTTAAGTGAGTACAGTATTGCAACAGATCTTCATTTTAATTGGTGCTAACTTCAGTCATGCAATTAAAAATTCTGTTGAACCAGAAATGTAACTGGTATTTTTAGCCTATTTACATTCCAGGATTGGGACTTCAACAGTGAAAAAGGTTACACGAAAATGTTTTCCTCAGAAGTCAATTCATGTATTTTTCTTGAGGTCTGAGCAGTTCAGGTATGCTTAATTGAAAAAAGCTTTACAAGGTGATTGTTCCACTTTTCCTCACCCTAAGCAAAGCACAATGACCACAAAGGTGTGTTGTATTTGCTTAGCTTATCCTGCTCAGCTATCATTAATGTTTTTATATTGCGAAATGCACACAGATTCATTTATAACCAACAGATCTTACTCACTTGAGTTTAGATATAATCACCAACAGGTGATAAATGGCTGTTTCTTCCATCCACTTCCTGCTGCCTCTCTATGCATTCTAACTTTCTGGTGGCAATCTTCCCTGGTGTCCAAAACAGAGAACAAAAATTCTTTGAAAGAAAATGGTAGACTCATGAAAGTATGTAAATGGTCCTTTAAGAGCCAATTACTAAAGCCTCCTTCACCACTATCAACCCTACTGCTGTCCACCAACCAGTAGAAGGCATGATCACCCCAAGTTACCTTCAAACAGATAATGCTTTCTTGTAGTTTTTTTTGAGTTTTTAATTCACTTTAAGAAATCTGAGAGTTCTTCAACATTAAGTTCTGAATCTATGTCATCTGCTCACAATTTCTCTACAGAGAACAAATGGAAATAATCCCTCAGTAGTTACCAAAAGCCTTTGGAAAATGGTCTCATAGACTGGATTCATCTCTCCAAGTCCTGGTGGTGAGTGCTTTTCACCCACAATATTTGAAGCAGCTTTAAACTGAGACCTTTGTCTTTCTTGAATATTGCCCTGTGGTTGAGAACTAGGGGAATTATTGGATGACAGAGGAAAGATCAGAGGTGGTGGCTGGAAATGGGTTGTATCCTCCTAAGACAAGCAGTGGGTCTGCTTGTTACCTTTATGGACTTTAGTTAGACTATACAATATAGGAGCAGAATTCGACCATTTGTCCCATCAAGTCTTCTTCGCCATTTCATCATGGCTGATCCATTTTCCCTCTCAGCCCCAATCTCCTACCTTCTCCCCGAATCCCTTCATGCCCTGACTAATCAAGAATCTATCAACTCTGCCTTAAATATATCCAATGACTTGGGCTCCGCAGTTGCCTGTGGTAACAAATTCCACAGATTCAATGCTCTCTGATACCATTTAACTATTTATCGGAACTATTAGTCAAGCCCCGTGTAATTAAATAGTTCAAGGAATCATATCGTCTCATTTCAACAAATGTTTGCCTGTTCATTTTTCAAGACACAGCTGCTGGGACTGTAGAAAATAGACCCTTTATTTGAATTAATTCAGTTGGCTTAAATTAGTTCTTTATTTTAAGTTTGCATGAGCTTTTTGGTACTTAAAGTAATTGATGATTTTGGATTTTAAATGGTACCTTCAAAAAGTACTTGCAGTGTTTTTAAAGTAGTTTTAAAGTTAATTGCAAGCAATTAACTTAAGCAACAGCTATGACAACTGGTGATTTCTCTGGGAGGACCTCATGTTATCAAGAACTTTCTGAGTTGTAACTAGCTACTTGTTCTTGGAGTGATCCTATGGACTAGTTTGCTGGAGCTTGACGACCATTTGAGTGTAGCCTCCCGCTGAGGAGTGCACCCTGTCACACGGGAAGAAACAATGTGGCCCACAGTTCAGAGCAGCTCACTGGTTAGCACACGTTCTAAGTTAGGTGTGAAAACAAAAGTCCCAGATTGTAGATAGGACTACAAGGGAAGGGTGTTGTTTGCTTATTCAACTGTAAAATTGGATGTGGATTTTTATTGCTCGCAATTGTGTACTATCATTTCTGTCATGCTATTTCATTCAAAATTGAACTTACTCTTACTATATGAAATCAGTTGTCCATTTCTGGGTTGAAATTATGAACATGGCCTGGGAATTTTCATTTCTAGTTTGCATATCTGGAATTTTCCCAGCATCAGACTAATCATTGTCTCGTGTCTTGTTCAACTCCTTCTGCAAAAAAGTTTCAGAAACCAATAATAGTTCAAGATTCAAAGTGGAAAGTACATTTATTATCGAAGTATGTATACCATATACAACTTTGAGATTCGTTCTCTTGCAGGCAGCCACAAAACAAAGAAACACAATGGAATCCACAAGCAAAAAAACCCACACAAACATCAAACGTCCAATGTGTAAGAAAAGAACAAATCAGGCAAACAACAAAAAAACAAATAAGTAACACACAGAACACGAACAGCAGAGTCCCTGAGCATGAGTCCTCTGCCACGGAGCCAGTTCAGTACTGAGGTGAGTGCTGATGGTTGCAGGCCACAGCTACAGTGTCAGTTCAGTGTTGAGGCAAGCAAAACCTCACGGTGTAGTGAGATGAACACCGGTTCATCCTCGAAGCCTTAATGGTTTTTATCTGGCTCGGTGTTTAAATTGGTTAAACATTGGTTTGTTTTTCACTCTAGGCCCAAGGCTCCGCTGCTACAATCTGGGCCGTAGCTTCAACCTTGCCCCAAGTCCACATCAGCAATGGCCTCCACGGCCTTACCTGCATTCTCAAGAATCTAGTTCGCCGAATCTTTCAGGATACCACAAAAATGCCAGGTTGCACAGATCCTTCAAATATGTAACTCCCAAAGGGAAATTACAGGCTGCAGATTGCAGTGATCATAGTCCAGAAAATGCATGTTTAGTAGAATAGTTAATAGTTTTCGTAGCTGTCTGCAAAATGTCGCTGTGTCTTAAACAGTCTTGGGAGAATAAGGAGCAAAATGGACTGCATTCAGAATTTAGTAGCAATTCACAGGCCACTCTGTTGACTCAAAGACATTTTCCAAGGCAACCCACAACTGAACACGGCTACTGTAGGATCTCACAGAGCCCCCAGTGTGTTTGAACCAGCAAGCAGTGCTAGAGGCAACCCCTAACTGCTGAGCAACTATGGATGCCTCAGTTACCATCTTAATGGCTTCTTTTCATTAGTGAAAATCTTTGGCTAAGCACGGAAAATTCAAGGTGAGCCGGAGACTTCAAGGGCACAGAATATCCACGTGCTTTATGACTGTCTGGGAACAGGAATGAGGCCTGTTGTAGCGTGGATGAAATCACCGGAGAGACAGAGTCACTGGTAGATACAAAGCAGCTTCTTTATTCGACACAACATGCAGGTATCATACGGACGGGGACTCTTTCCGCAGAAAGGTCTGCTAGCCCAATGTGGGCTCGATACTTATATGCTAAACACAAAGGCAATCACTACTTAAAAAGTTATAGACAATGCATAGACAATGCTTCCTTTTGAAGCTACATACAAAACATCACACCTCCTAACTCCATCCTTTCCTTCCGACGCCAACATGTCTGGGTTGGTATCCACAGCCTTTAGGAATGCAATTAAATCCACAATACAACATACATCAAAGTTGCTGGTGAGCGCAGCAGGCCAAGCAGCATCTATAGGAAGAGGCGCAGTCGACGTTTCAGGCCGAGACCCTTCGTCAGGACTAACTGAAGGAAGAGTGAGTAAGGGATTTGAAAGCTGGAGGGGGAGGGGGAGATGCAAAATGATAGGAGAAGACAGGAGGGGGAGGGATAGAGCCGAGAGCTGGACAGGTGATAGGCAAAAGGGGATACGAGAGGATCATGGGACAGGAGGCCTAGGGAGAAAGACGGGGGGGGGTGACCCAGAGGATGGGCAAGAGGTATATTCAGAGGGACAGAGGGAGAAAAAGGAGAGTGAGAGAAAGAATGTGTGCATAAAAAGGAGTAACAGCTGGGGTACGAGGGGGAGGTGGGGCCTAGCGGAAGTTAGAGAAGTTTATATTCCGTCTGGGTAGCCTCCAACCTGATGGCATGAACATTGACTTCTCTAACTTCCGCTAGGCCCCACCTCCCCCTCGTACCCCAGCTGTTACTCCTTTTTATGCACACATTCTTTCTCTCACTCTCCTTTTTCTCCCTCTGTCCCTCTGAATATACCTCTTGCCCATCCTCTGGGTCACCCCCCCCCGTCTTTCTCCCTAGGCCTCCTGTCCCATGATCCTCTCGTATCCCCTTTTGCCTATCACCTGTCCAGCTCTCGGCTCTATCCCTCCCCCTCCTGTCTTCTCCTATCATTTTGCATCTCCCCCTCCCCCTCCAGCTTTCAAATCCCTTACTCACTCTTCCTTCAGTTAGTCCTGACAAAGGGTCTCGGCCTGAAACGTCAACTGCGCCTCTTCCTATAGATGCTGCTTGGCCTGCTGCGCTCACCAGCAACTTTGATGTATGTTGCTTGAATTTCCAGCATCTGCAGAATTCCTGTTGTTTACGTTTAAATCCACAATATATTTATTTGGCATTTTACGTGCTAACATAGAAGACAATTAATATTTATAAAGTATAGATAATACTGTCTTCGAAACTACAGCATCTGGTCAAACTGTGGCGCCAGAAGCATCTGGCATTCACACCTTTTTAGGAAGCGCATTGTTGTGGACTCAATCCACAGTACTTTGTCAAACAGAAGTCTGGTGGCCAAAGTCATTTAAGTGTAAACAAATCATCTGCCCAAAAAATCTCACTCTAACAAAGTTGTACCGCAGTCTCTGGAAGGAGCAATTTGTTCAGGGGCGCAGGTTTCAAAGGATAAAATAAATTAATCAGTGACATTCTATGGGATAGCCCTCAGCTATCCTCTCACATCTCGACTATTCTTTCTGTAGAGGTCAACGTGTTGGAAATTCTCAACTTGTAGCTATCTAGTTCATTCCAGGTGGCTGTGAGATATCTCAACCTGCTGCTTACTGCAGCATAAGAGAACAACTGAACAAAACAAAGCTGATGCAGAAACCCTAATGCAAATTAAAAATTGCTCTGGTACTCAGAGGGATTTCCAATGCCTGTGTTCAAGGAGAATGAGTTTGTATTCTTAATTACAGAGAAGAGTATGTGATATCTTGTGTCCTGAGATGCAGGCCATTACCAACTCCACTAATGTTCCTATTGTGCCTCTCTTGAAGCAATCCAGTTTATGAAGGATTTGTTCATAAACTGGAAGGGTTTATAGCCCGTGAATATTCAGATTTTTGCTAATTACAAGGAGAGTTTTCCAATGGTCAATGTCCCCTTTTGCTAGGGGTTTTTAAACACTAGGAGTGTGAAGAGCTTAATATTTCCACCGGTGACCTCTTCTGTGAGTTTTGGATTCTGGGGGAGCAAGTGTTACCCTCTCCCCCTGAGGCTTTTAAATGTTGTGTGCACTCCCACCACTCCAGATTAGTTACAGTGCAACAATGGACAGAAAGGATAGGCAGGGAGTTGAATTCTTCCAGTAGCATTCTTGTTGCTTCAGATTCCAGCATATGTGTCTATTGAAGTCCAAGAAATGATCCTTGGAGAATTAGACTAATTGTTAGGGCGTATTCTGGTGTTATGGAATATAGCAAATATTCATTTCAACAGCAACCAGTCTTCAGATCTGAAACAAGAGAAAGTCTGCAGATGTGGAAATCCAAGCAACACACACAAAATGCTGGAGGAACTCAGCAGGCCAGGCAGCATCTATGGAAAAGAGTACAGTCGATGTTTCGAGCTGAGACCCTTCGGCAGGACTGGAGAAAAAAAGATGAGGGGTAGATTTAAAAGGTGGGGGAAGGGAGAGAGAAACACAAGGTGAAAGGTGAAACTGGGAGGGAGAGGGATGAAGAAGAGCTGGGAAGTTGACTGGTGAAAGAGATATAGGCTGGAGAAGGGGAAGTTTGATAAGAGAGAACAGAAGGCCATGGAAGAAAGAAAATGGGGGAGGAGCACCAGAGGGAGGCGATGGGCAGGCAAGGAGATAAGGTGAGAGAGGGAAAAGGGGATGCGGAATGGTGAAGGAGTCGGGTGGGGGAGCCGCATTACCAGAAGTTTGAGAAATCGATGTTCATGCCATCAGATTGGAGACTACCCAGACGGAATACAAGGTGTTGTTCCTCCAACCTGAGTATGACCTTATCGCAACAGTAGAAGATGACATATCGGAATGGGAATGGGAAGTGGAATTAAAATGGGTGGCCACTGGGAGATCCCGCAGATCTGAATGTGGATTGTCAAATGAATTTAAAATGCAGCTCAGACTAATGGTCTTTCTGGGCTAAATTAATCTGCTGACTGAGGTTGATTGCAAACCAGGAAACTTCCATTGACCTGAGATGTTTGCATATGCATGAATGCAACTCAGAACATTGGTCTCCTTGGGCTAAACTGTTTGCATGAGCTAAATTGTTTGACCTGTCTGTGTACTCAGAGATAGCGGTGATTAACATTCAATTTGGGTGTCTGGAGTGGTGGTGCGAAGATCTAGGTGTTTGAAAGTTATACATCATTCAAGGAACGATTATGAATGTATTGTAACTACAGAAATTGTCATGCTCTTTAGCATATAAAAATGTGATGTAATGTTGGGTCAGGGAGTCTTCCTCTAGAGTGATTCCAAATACTGTCAGCTTGTGTGTACCAAATAGACTTCTATACTATCAGCTGCATGTCCCCTGGGGACTTTTGTTGATGGTCACAACACTAGTTATGCTTCCAGTCTATTAAAGGCTTATTTATTCCATCTTCTAAGCTGTAAACACTCGTTAATTCATACTAACACAGTTCCCCTAATACCGTAAACTCTTTTCCTGCCTTTTATGTGACACTTCTCACATGTTCAAGTAAAATCCAAATACACTACATTTACAAGTTCCTCGCCATCAACTTTACTTGTTTCATCCTTGAGGAACATTAGCAACTTTGCTGAACATAATTTACCTGTCATAAAATCTCATTGACTTGAATTGATTGCTTCAAGCTAATCTACATTTTAACCATTTTCCCTTCATAATAAGGGGATCAAGTACTCCAAGTGTGTTGCCTGTACAATACTTCCCTATTTTGAAGCTCCAGTCCTCTTGCTTTTCCCCGCATCTTGATAACAACAGAAGTTATGCTAACAGACCTGTACCTATCTTCTTTTTGTCTTCCTCCCTCTTGAACAGATGATTTATTACTAAGCCAAAAGTTCAGTAGGTAGTGAAAATCTTTCCCTTATGACAGGTCTATCAAAACAAAAGTGTATTGGTTTTATGGGAGATCTTGGGGAATAATATTTTTACACAGAGAATGGAATATTTTGCGAGAAGATGTGGGGGGATCATATACAATTGCTATATTTAAGAACCACTTAAATAGGTAGGGCATAGAAGCATATTGTCCTAATCATCATCATCAGCGATCACACAAAGTCGGGTATGATTCTTCTCCTGGTGGTTGATCTGGTCACTTGTGGGTCTTGAGATGACTGAAGAGGCCGATCCGTGATCCACAAGTCCTGTTGCAGGGTTGGCAGATGTAGGTCATTGAAGGGATGGTGGATATAGCTGGTTGGGCCTTTCCTTGTCTCTCCTTATTTTGAAGCCGCTTAGTCTCAGCAGCACGGTGGAGGTATTCTTCGAGTAGTGCAGTCCCCTGACAGACAGTCCTTCTCCAGTTTTCCCTATCCGGTGCTAATTTCTCCCATCCATTCTGGATGATGTGGCACTTCTGCAGGTGGGTCTTGATATTGTCCTTGAACCACTTTTTCTGCCCTCTAGGAGTTCACTTTGTATCCTTGAGTTGGCTGAACAGGAGTTGCTTAGGGAGGCGGGAGTCAGGCATACAGATGATGTGGGCGACCCAAAACAATAGGTGTTGAGTCACGATTGTGGCTATGGAGCTAATGTTAACTTCCTCTAAGATGCTAGAGTTAGTATGCCTGTTCTTCCAACTAACTCTCAGGATCTTTCAGAGGCATCTTTGATGGTAAGTTACTAGGGATTTTATATGCCTGCTGTGTGTTGTCCATGGCTCCGTTCCATATAGCATGGAGGGGAAGGCCTAGAAGCTTGGTGTTGCTCTTGATATCCTGAACTTCAAAAACCCTCTTTCTCAGCCTGGCAAAAGCTTCACTCGTGCAGCCTATTCCGCGATTTATTTCAAGGTCAATTTTGGCTCTTGAAGAAAGAAGGCTGCCAACACTGGGAAATGATCAGTGTTCTCCAGAGGGATATTGTCAATTTGGATGGTTGGAGGTTTAGGAGCTTGACCTGGAGCAGGTTGGTGCAGGACTTGGGTTTTTTGATGTTTAGATCAAGCCCCAGGAGCTCGTATGCTCTGGCAAAAACATCCATTAGGCACTGTAGATCCTCCTCAGAGTGAGCTACCATGGTGTTGTTGTCTGCATATTGGAGCTCCATGATGGAAGTAGTTGACACCTCGCTCTTTGCCTTGAACCTGTTAAGGTTAAAGAAGCTCCCATATGTCCTATAGAGAATCTAAGCTCCTTGTGGGAGGTCTTGGCATGTGAGGTGAAGAATAGTTGCAATGAAAATGGCAAACAGAGTTGGGCAACGATACACCCCTGTCTGATCCCAGTCTCAACCTTCAAAGGTGCTGTTTCAGAGCTGCTGTTGCTGGTGACTGTTGCACTTACGTCATTGTGTAAGAGCTGCAGGATCCTGAGGCATTTCTCCAGGCACCCGATTTTGGACAGTACCTGCCAAAGGCCAGGACAATTTACTGAATCAAATGCTTTTGTAAGGTCTATGAAGGCCATATAAAGTGGAAGATTTTGCAATTGATGTGCTGTAAAAATCATGTCAGATGTTCCTTTGGCTCACTGAGACTCAGGCAGGAGATCTTCTGCCAGAGATGAAAGCTGGTCACATAAAATCTGGGTGACTACCTTTCCTGTTGTAGAGAGGAGGGAGATGCCTCTATAGTTTTCCACAGTCACCTTTGTCACACTTTTTGAAGAGTGTGACAATCAGTGTGTCCCTGAGGTCAGCTGGAATGTTCTCCAGGTCCCAGATCTTGACAAGTAGGTCATGAATATGATTTAAAAATTCTGTGCCTCCTTCCTTGAGGATTTCTGCTGGAATTCCATCAGACCCAGTGGCCTTGTTATTCCTCAATTTCTTGCAAGCCGTCTGCACCTCTTTGATACTAGGAGGTTTACTCATGTCCTACTTCATGGGTTGTTATGGGAGCTGGTTGATGACTTCAATATCAACAGTGATGTTTTGACTTCGTAGCTCCTGAAAGTGTTCCTTCCATCGAGAATTGATGGCATCATTGCCCTTTAGCAGCCTTTATCCAACTTTGGAGCGAAGTGGGTTTAGGTCATGATGGTTTGGGCCATATACTGCCTTGGTGGCAACAAAGAAATTCCTGATATCACCAGAGTCCTGTTGCAGACAAATTGGCTTAATGTAGGAAGATATAAATGCTGGCATCCACATGATGAGCCAAAGGGCTCTTTATGTCCTCTACACACTAGGACTCTATTATAGTTTTCCATTTCACTCGTGCCTTACGAGAACTTGATGGGCTTTGAAAAGCCTCAACCAATGGCATTGCTGTCACTGCAGTTGTTTCCTTGAAATCCCACAATAGGCCACCAGGATCTGGTGACTTGTCTGCCTTCAGTCCCATTAATGTTTACAATATTTCGTCCTTTGTGATAGGAATTTTCATATTTTCCAACTTCATCTCATATGAGCTCATTGGTATTGTTGGGATGTTTTCAATGTGACATTTCCAAAGATTAATGTACTTTGTTGGTTTATCAACTATATGCTTTTTTGTCTTTATTCTCTGAGGTCACCCTTCAGAGGTTTCACATTTACCTTAGCAAACTTCCTCCTTTTTTATACTGGAATCTCTTACTGTTTGTTTGATATTACTTTTCAGTTTATTCTCATGATGAATTTTCTCCCTCCTTATTAGCATTTTAGTTCTCTACAAATGGTTCCCCAAAAATTCCTGGCCTTTATGTCAAGTGTTTACATTGATAGGCTGCAGCTTTTGACTGCACACGTATGACATTTGTCCATTCTCACCGTCCTATTGATAGGGATTGAGGAGTTATGGAATTATGAATATAGCAGATAATTTAAGTGAGAACCAGTCTTCAGTTCTTAATGTAAGTTGCAAGCAGCAATCAGTTTGAAGAGGACAGCTTTGCAAACCAAGCAGCACCATCTACAGAGTGCAGTTTGCTTGACCCACAACAAGGTGTTGCTTGCTAAATGATGTGGTTTGCTTAGTGAAGATACCCTGAGACATTCTTATATGCATCAGCCAATGGGGTTGTTAACTAGCCTATGTCAAATTAGGGCTGTTATTTGCACCATTGTGCCTATGTCCAAGGAAGCTAGCAGACCAGACTGATTTTCTCACCTAGCACATGAAACATGGTCACAGGCATATCCGATCAATAGTTGGAATATTAGTTTACTCAGACTCAGCCCTCACAACATTGATTTTAGGTGTTTGGGTTATCAGTCTTCAGAAGCTTTTAAACCATCCATGTGAATTACTTTTTCCCTCCAAATGTGCTTGAACATTCGGTGGTATCAGTCTCAATACACAGTGTTGTCAGACCCAGAATATTGAACTAAACAATGCCACCACCAACCCATTCCACGCATTCACCACTCTCTGTGTAAAAAATCTTACCCCTGATATCTCCTCTGTACCTATTTCCAAGCATCTTAAAACTATGCCCTCTCATGCTAGCCATTTCAGCCCTGGGAAAAAGCCTCTGACTATCCACATGATCAATACCTCTCATTATCACCTCTATCAGGTCACCTCTCATCCTCTGCCACTCCAAGGAGAAAAGGCCAAGTTCACCCAACCTATTCTCATAAGACATACTCCCCAATCCAGGCAACATCCTTGTGAATGTCCTCTGCACCCTTTCTATAATTTCCACATCCTTCCTGTAGTGAGGTGACTAGAAGTGAGCACAGTACTCCAAGTGAGGTCTGACCAGGGTACTATACAGCTGTAACATTACCTCTCAGCTCTTAAACTCAATCCCATGGTTGATGAAGGCCAATGCACCATATGCCTTCTTAGCCACAGAATCAACCTGCACAGCAGCTTTGAATATCCTATGGACTCGGACCCCAAGATCCCTCTAATCCTCCACACTGTCAAGAGTCTTATCATTAATACTATATTCTGCCATCATATTTCACCTACCAAAATGAACCACCTCACACTTACCTGGGTCGAACTCCATCTGTCACTTCTCAGCCCCGTTTTGCATCCAATCTACGTTCCGCTGTGACCTCTGACAGCCCCCCACACTATCCACAACATCCCCAACCTTTGTGTCATCAGCAGATTTATTAACCCATTTCTCTACTTCCTCATCCAGGTCATTTATAAAAATCACAAAGAGTTGGGGTCCCTGAGGCACACAACTGGTCACCACCTCCATGCAGAATATGACCCGTTTACAACCACTCTTTGCCTTCTGTGGGCAAGCCAGTTCTGGATTCACAAAGGAATGTCCCCTTGGATCCCATACCTCCTTACCTTCTCAATAAGCCTTTCATGGGGTACCTTATCAAATACCTTGCTGAAATCCATATACACTTCCTCTACCTTCATCAGCACATATAGTCACACTCTCAAAAAATTCAATCAGGTTCGTAAGGCACAACCTGCCTTTGACAAAGCCATGCTGACTATTCCTAATCATATTATGCCTCTCCAAATGTTCATAAATCCTGCCTCTCAGGATCTTCTCCATCAGAAATTAATAAGCAAAAAACACTAGAATTATGCTGAATTAAAAGAGGACATTGAAAGACTGTGGAACATGAGCAGTGTATATATTGTCCCGATAGTAATATCTACAACTGGTATCATCCCAAAGTCACTACACAATAACAATAAACAATTAGGCCTACAGGAGAATATTTATGTAAATCTTCAGAAAGCCACAATACTGTACACCACTAGAATAGTCCAAAAGTTCCTAGCAATTGAGAAATGAGTGTGCTTGGCTATGCCTGCACCTCAGGTTTTACCAACAAGCTGAGAAATAATAAAAATACAATAAATAATAAATTTCGAGAACATGAGATGAAGAGTACCTGAAAGTGAGCCCCTAGTTGGTGGGAACAGTTCAGTATCGAACTTTGTATCAGAGGTCAGTTCAATGATCCCTTAAAAATGATTCATCTGAACACTGGACACGATCATTGAATCTTCTCACAGGACAAATGACTCTCTCCGCACTGCATTCATTGCCACCACGACAGAACAGGTGGGAAATCTCAGAAGATGCATAATATCCCTCCATCTTGACAGGACTGTCTGCACTGCTAGCCTATTGAGGAATTAACCACTGTTCTTGCTGTTTAGATGCTCTTTCCCAGCATCCTGGTATCACTGTTTAAAGCATGGTGACCTCAGCACAGCATGCACACTCCTTGTAGGAGCACCACGTAAGAGATATTAACCATGATTGAAACCCTTCTTGCTTTGGCCTGATAATCAACGTCGATGATGGATGCTCACCTTTATGGTCAATGGAGTGGAGAATACATTAAGCAGATTCCAAGCAAAAGCTAGGGAAGTGCTTGGGGCGGGGGGGGGGGGGTTAACATTTCA
This sequence comes from Mobula hypostoma, assembly GCF_963921235.1. NCBI lineage: Eukaryota > Metazoa > Chordata > Chondrichthyes > Myliobatiformes > Myliobatidae > Mobula > Mobula hypostoma. The sequence goes on along the minus strand of NC_086103.1, from coordinate 116,977,169 downwards.
AACTCGTGAAGTCACTTGCATTCAGGGATGAGAAAGTGCTTGTGGTACTTGCTTGGAGCCATGAGATCATTAGATTCAGTTTAAGTGATTGCAGCAATTGACTATTCCGTGTTAAACACAATGAAGTACTGACACAGTCTCAGTAGATGAAGGACCATATTCCATTCTTCACACTAATCAGATATGACCGATATCCTCTCCATGGAATCATTTCAGGAAGATTTACTTCATCGAAGAATCCTACGTGACAATGAAAGATGCTGCAGATGTATAGTAAGTGTCTTTCTCCATGCAACCTTGCTCATATTCTTCAGTTTTACACATGAGATGATCCTTCGGAAAGTGCCATTACACATCTAACAGCACACCTGTCAGGGTGAAGAATCTATAGAATAGAATTAACTTTATATCCTAGGACATATTTGTTCAGCATATCAATTACCAGGGTATGGTGACATTAGTCATACTGTTGTATACACAGTCTCCAGGAGCAGCTTGGAGTAGACAACTCAAGGCAAATATCTGATGACAAAAATCAATTATTTTTACGTAAAATTGCCCTTAGATTATATGCACAGATAGAATTTTGCCTTTTCTATTTAAAACAGCTGAAGATTACTAGCAAACAACAGGAATTCTGCAGATGCTGGAAATTCAAGCAACATACATCAAAGTTGCTGGTGAATGCAGCAGGCCAAGCAGCATCTGTAGGAAGAGGTGCAGTCGACGTTTCAGGCCGAGACCCTTCGTCAGGACTAACTGAAGGAAGAGTGAGTAAGGGATTTGAAAGTTGGAGGGGGAGGGTGAGATCCAAAATGATAGGAGAAGACAGGAGGGGGAGGGATAGAGCTGAGAGCTGGACAGGTGATAGGCAAAAGGGGATACGAGAGGATCATGGGACAGGAGGTCCGGGAAGAAAGACAGGGGGGGGGGTGACCCAGAGGATGGGCAAGAGGTATATTCAGAGGGACAGAGGGAGAAAAAGGAGAGTGAGAGAAAGAATGTGTGCATAAAAATGAGTAACAGATGGGGTACGAGGGGGAGGTGGGGCCTTAACGGAAGTTAGAGAAGTCGATGTTCATGCCATCAGGTTGGAGGCTACCCAGACGGAATATAAGGTGTTGTTCCTCCAACCTGAGTGTGGCTTCATCTTTACAGTAGAGGAGGCCGTGGATAGACATGTCAGAATGGGAATGGGATGTGGAATTAAAATGTGTGGCCACTGGTAGATCCTGCTTTCTCTGGCGGACAGAGCGTAGATGTTCAGCAAAGCTCGCAATTCCTCCGTCTCCGCCGCATCTGCTCTCAGGATGAGGCTTTTCATTCTAGGACGAGGGAGATGTCTTCCTTTTTTAAAGAAAGGGGCTTCCCTTCCTCCACTATCAACTCTGCTCTTAAACGCATCTCCCCCATTTCACGTACATCTGCTCTCACTCCATCCTCCCACCACCCCACTAGGAATAGGGTTCCCCTGGTCCTCACCTACCACCCCACCAGCTTCCGGGTCCAACGTATTATTCTCCGTAACTTCCGCCACCTCCAACGGGATCCCACCACTAAGCACATCTTTCCCTCCCCCCCTCTCTCTGCATTCCGCAGGGGTCGCTTCCTACACAACTCCCTTGTCCATTCGTCCCCCCCATCCCTCCCCACTGATCTCCCTCATGGCACTTATCCGTGTAAGCGGAACAAGTGCCACACATGCCCTTACACTTCCTCCCTTACCACCATTCAGGGCCCCAAACAGTCCTTCCAGGTGAGGCATCACTTCACCTGTGAGTCGACTGGGGTGATATACTGCGTCCGGTGCTCCTGATGTGGCCTTTTATATATTGGCGAGACCCGATGCAGACTGGGAGACCGCTTTGCTGAACATCTACGCTCTGTCCGCCAGAGAAAGCAGGATCTACCAGTGGCCACACATTTTAATTCCACATCCCATTCCCATTCGACATTTGTCCACGGCCTCCTCTACTGTGGAGATGAAGCCACACTCAGGTTGGAGGAACAACACCTTATATTCCGTCTGGGTAGCCTCCAACCTGATGGCATGAACATCGACTTCTCTAACTTCCGCTAAGGCCCCACCTCCCCCTCGTACCCCATCTGTTACTCATTTTTATGCACACATTCTTTCTCTCACTCTCCTTTTTCTCCCTCTGTCCCTCTGAATATACCTCTTGCCCATCCTCTGGGTCACCCCCCCCCTTGTCTTTCTTCCCGGACCTCCTGTCCCATGATCCTCTCGTATCCCCTTTTGCCTATCACCTGTCCAGCTCTCAGCTCTATCCCTCCCCCTCCTGTCTTCTCCTATCATTTTGGATCTCCCCCTCCACCTCCAACTTTCAATTCCCTTACTCACTCTTCCTTCAGTTAGTCCTGACGAAGGGTCTCGGCCTGAAACGTCGACTGCACTTCTTCCTACAGATGCTGCTTGGCCTGCTGCGTTCACCAGCAACTTTGATGTATGAAGATTACTAGTAAGCATTCGGTAATACTGATATAGAGTCTAAACCCTTCTCATTACAGCCGGGGACTTTAACCAGGCCAACCTCAGAAAGGCGCTGCCAAAGTTATACCAACATGCCTCCTGCCCCACTAGAGGCCCGAATATACTTGACCACTGCTACACAGCAGTCAAGGATGCCTACCGTTCCGTCCCATGACCTCACTTCGGATAATCGGATCATCAGGCTGTACTCCTCCTCCCGGCTTACAAACAGAAACTGAAGCAGGAGGTCACGGTGTCAAAAGTGGTGTCGCGTTGGACGGAGGAAACGGATGAGGTCCTCCGTGACTGCTTTGAATCAGTGGACTGGTTAGTATTCAAGGACTCGTCAGCTAACCTCGATAAGTATGCCTCAGCTGTCACAGACTTTATTTGGAAATGCACGGAGGACTGTGTGACTCGCAAGACAATCCGGGTATTCCCTAACCGGAAACCTTGGATGAATTATGAGGTCAAGTCCCTTTTAAAGGCTAGAGCTGTGGCTTTTAGGGCCGGGGATACCAGTCGCTACACGAAATCCAGGCGTGAACTCCAGAAAGCCATTAAGGGTGCCAAGAGGCAATCTCGAGCCAAGTTGGAAGCCCAGGCTAATCAAAGGGATGCCAATAGACTATGGCAGGGTCTAAATGAGATCACTGGGCACAAAGAAAAGGCTGGGAATATCAATAACTGTGGCGCTTCTCTTCCCGACGAACTTAACGTCCTGATGAAGGGTCTCGCCCCGAAACGTCGACTGTACCTGTTCCTAGAGATGCTGCCTGGCCTGCTGCGTTCACCAGCAACTTTTATGTGTGTTGCTTGAATTTCCAGCATCTGCAGAATTCTTCATGTTAGCATATTCTACGCAAGATTTGAACAGAAGAGGAGTGTCCCACTCCCTCTGAATGAACCAGACCTGGTGGCATTGAGATTCATTGTCACCGAGGAGGACGTTAGAAGGGCCTTCCTGAAGATAAATCCAAGGAAGGCGATGGGCCCCGATGACGTCCCAGGACGGGTTCTCTGGGCCTGTGCGAGCGAGCTAGCTGGAGTGTTTGCTGACATCTTCAACTGTTCCTTGCTTCAGTCTAAGATCCCCTCGTGTTTTAGAAGGCAACGATAATCCCAGTGCCGAAGAAGAGCAAGGTGGCTTGCCTGAATGACTATCGACCTGTGGCTCTGACATCAATTGCTATGAAGTGCTTCGAGAGATTGGTTATGGCACACATCAATCACAGCCTACCAGTCAACCTCGATGCTTTGCAATTCGCCTACCGGAGCAACAGGTCAACGGCAGATGCCATCCCTCTGGCCCTACATTCCTCCTTAGAACACCTGGAGAATAAAGATGCATACATAAGGCTCCTTTTCATTGACTACAGCTCTGCCTTTAATACCATCATTCCAAATAAACTGATTCCTAAGCCCTGGAACCTGGGCCTTAGCACTCAGATCTGCAGCTGGATCTTCAACTTCCTCACAGACAGGACCCAGGCTGTAAAAATAGGGTACAAGCTCTCCCCTTACAATCACTCTGAGCACCAGTGCCCCACAAGGCTGTGTACTCAGCCCCCTGCTGTACTCATTGTACACCTATGATTGTGTAGCCAAGTTTCCATCAAACTCAATATATAAGTTTGCTGATGAAACAACAATTGTAGGCCGTATCTCAGGTAATGATGAGTTTGAGTACAGAGAGGAAATTAAGAACCTGGTGGCATGGTGTGAAGACAATAACCTATCCCTCAACGTCAGCAAGACAAAGGAATTGGTTGTTGTCTTCAGAAGGAGTAGCGGACCGCACGACCCAATTTACATCGGTGGTGCACAAGTGGAATAGGTCAAAAGTTTTAAGTTCCTCGGGGTCAATATCACAAATGACCCGACTTGGTCCAACCAAGCAGAGTTCACTGACAAGAAGGCCCACCAGTGCCTTTACTTCCTGAGAAAGCTAAAGAAATTTGGCCTGTCCCCTAAAACCCTCACTAATTTTTATAGATGCATCGTAGAAAGCATTCTTCTCGGGTGTATCACAACCTGGTATGGAAGTTGTCCTGTCCAAGACCGAAAGAAGCTGCAGAAGATCATGAACACGGCGCAGCACATCACACACACCAATCTTCCGTCCGTGGACTCACTTTACACCGCACACTGTCGGAGCAGTGCTGCCAGGATAATCAAGGTCACGACCCACCCAGCCAACACACTTTTCATCCATCTTCCCTCCGGGAGAAGGCTCAGGAGCTTGAAGACTCATTTGGCCAGATTTGGGAACAGCTTCTTTCCAACTGTGATAAGACTGCTGAACGGACCCTGACCCAGATCTGGGCCGTATCCTCCAAATATCCGGACCTGCCTCTTGGTTTTTTTGCACTACCTTACTTTCCATTTTTCTATTTTCTATTTATGATTTATAATTTTAAGTTTTTAATATTTACTAATTTTTACTATTTTTAATATTTAATATTTGTAATCTAGGGAGTGGGAAGCACAGAATCAAATATCACTGTGATGATTGTACGTCCTAGTACCAATTGTTTGGTGACAATAAAGTATAAAGTATAAAGTATAAAACCCAGGAGCATGTACTGAACAGTTTCTTTGGCTGAGGAGAGTAATTGTGCCCAACAGTGCAATAAATGTGTTTCAAACAGCTCTGCCAAGTTTTGTGACAGAGGTGCATTGACAAAGTAATAAAATAACATGGTGATTTAACAAAAAAATAAAATGCTGGAAGAACTCAGTGGGTCCAAAAGGAGTGAGCTGCCATTTCAGGGTGAGATCCTCAACAGGACTGAGTGGGAACAGGAAAGGTTGCCAGTATTTAATAGTTAAAGGGCAGAAGCTGGTAAGTGATAGGTGGAATAAAATGGAGGGAGGTCGATGGACAAAACCATATGGGGAAGGATGAATGTTTCACCTATCACCTACCAGCCTGTGTCCTAACCCCCTACATTCTGCTATATTCTGGCAAACTCTCCTGCTCCCTCTTATTCCTGATACAGAGTCTCACCCTGAAACATTGACTTCTACCTTTATTTCCTCTGGCCCACTGAGTTGTCCTGCATTCTGTTTGTTACTCTGGATTTCAACATCTGTAGTCTCTTTTGGCTACACTCAGATGTGACTGAATCCTCTAACTCATCTTTATTGATGCGATACGTACAAAAAAAATTAACCAAGTCTCATAGAGGCCAATGCAAAAAAATAATTCCCAATGTAAAGGAATGCCAGAATTCTTTTTTAAAATTCCATCCCAGTTCAATTCATCCACTGTGTTATTAGCACAAACAAGGATCCTTTCAGGTCTGGGGACAACCATGTGGATCCATTCTCCCAGCCATTTATTTAAGGGCTTTGTCACCATCTATTAAGTGGCTTCTCGGGTACACTGCCACCTTCTCTGCATTTGGGGTTGTGTCTGCAGGTAGGATGGTGTTACATTGTGGTATTCCAGTTGAGTGATGTTACTCTGTCCCTGACAATGACTCTGCGTGACTTCTAACGGTACATAAATTCTCTTAAGTCACCCAGGTGGGAAGGTTTTCCCCAACAAATTGCTGCAGGTTTCCTCAACGAGCAAGACCCATACGCTGTATGTACATTATTTCATGCTGCTCTGCCATCTGCATCCTTCTTATCCTTTGACTTAGCTCTCTAGCATGCCATTCTATATATTATATATTATATGGCCACATCCTATAAGTGTCTTAATTTAGATCTTAATTTCCATATTAGACAATTCCTGACCTATTTTAAGGGTTGCTCTGCATTAGGCAAATCAAGGTGGTTAAAAATGCAATATTAATCACAGACTCAGCATCATATTTTGATCATTGTTTCATGACACCATTTCCCTCAGATCATTTAACAGAAGTTTTAGTACTTTTAACAAACACTCTATTGCCCTCTACTGCATCTACATGGTATAGATCTCCACCTCTGATTCTACAGTGATTATATTAGTCCTCCATAAATTCACGTAATTAGTTCTCACAGCAGTCCTAGTAAAGCTGTGCCAATTGAGGTTTATATCAGTCCGGAAATAATATCTCTGTCAATACTGGAACTCTTTCTGATGTATATCATGGTGAGATTACATCCACTTTGGAATGCATTTGATGAGTTTGATCTGGGCCATTTTTTTTCCCAACAAACTATTTCAGTTTCTTGTAGCCTTTTCCAGACGTTGTTTAACAATGTGTATTTTTACAGGGAAAGGCTTTGGACATATGTTCAGTTTGGCCTGAATGATCACACACCCTTTTATTGCACCCCTGCATGTGATAAGAGCTAAGGACGGTTCCATTGCATCCAATGATGCTGACTCAATTTCTAACTATGGTCAGAGATTGTGTTTTCATTTTCTTTCCCCAACTACAGTAAGTCTGTTCTAATTTCTGCAGATCCTAGTTGTTACCTTTCTTGTGCCTAAATCCAATTTCCACCATCAAGGCCTAATTCCCATCAATTGGGTCTATATTATGCTTTGTAACTTCCAAACACTAAACTAGTTGAAATGAAGACGTGGGGAGTCTGAAATATGGGTGTAACATGGAGTTTACTTTTAGAGAGGCACGCACATCACATGGTAGCATGACGGTGTATAAAATTAATGCATTTTTACATATAACCCATAATGAATTATTTGAACAAACAAGAATGTTTAATCAAATAATATATTTACAATATTACTCAGATATTATTGAAATATTAAATACACAACACTCCTCCCTGCTTGGCTATAAGCTCCAACTCAATAGAGAATGCATCTCATCTATATACACTGTACAAGGAGTGTTTGATAAGTTCGTTGTCTAAGGTAGAAAGAGTCAATTTTAGAAAACCTAGCACATTTATTTTTCAACATAGTCCCCTCCTATACTTAGTCCAGCGGTCGTGGAGCATACGGATCTTGGACCTCCAGAAAGTGCCCACAGCAGGGGTGATTGATAAGTTCGTGGCCTAAGGTAGAAGGAGATGAGTTATACAGCTCTTGTTACATGCACGTGCAGTTCAACACTTTGAGTGATTATGTAGAAAGTTTGAAGTTAATAACTGATCTCGTTCTACCTTAGGCCATGAACTTATCAATCACCCCTGATGAGTTATTAACCTCAAACTTTCCGCATAATCACTCAGAGTTGAACTGCATATGCATGTAACGAGAGCTGTATAACTCATCTCCTTCTACCTTAGGCCACAAACTTATCAATCACCCCTCGTATATTATATAATACAACAACTATACACAGACATCCGCAGCATCTTAAATTTTAATTTGTCCCATTCAGGCTTGAAGATTTAATCACTGTGGAGGATTTCTTACTCAAGTGGGATAACTTCTTTCCTGGCAAGGGGGATGGAGCACTGCCTGGCAGGTGAAATATGTGGCTGTGAGCATGCACAATCTAGAACTCTGTTAACTGTGGCCCAGCAGAGAACAACCAGTTGTTGGTGCCAGCCTCTGTGCCCCTGGTTGGAAAGTATATTGGACCAAGGAATGGTCATGCTGCTCAGTGGAAGCATGAAAGTGACAGAAGCAGCAATCCGACTACAACGGTTTTTGTAGGCAACATATCTGAGAAAGCTTCTGATATATTAATCAGGCAGTTACTTATAACGTCAGGTGTTCTAGCACCTTCCAAATTCCTTTGACATGAATTAAAGTAGTTTGATTGAATAGACACTTAGTCCTGTAATCTTGCAATGGCTCAGCTAATATTTCTAATCAGTTGTGCTTTTACAGAATGATAGTGTTCTTATTCACATTGAACCTTTCAATTACCTTATAGCCTAGCTTCCTGAGTTGTTGTTCTATACTTACCGAGAAGCAGAGTATTTAATGCTGAAATTGCAAATACAAGACCAATGAGGACAAACCAGCAGAACACAGCCAGTTAGCACATCTAATGCTTTGTTTTGTGGCATTGACACCACACATATATAGACCTCCTGGCCACATAGGATTTCAGCAAGCATTACACATTTTGGAGGATATATTTTTTAGAGGAAGGAGTAAGAAAGCTTATCTTTGTGTAATGCTTTTCCTCACCTCATATGCCCCAGAGTGAAATGAGCCGATTAGGTTGTATTGAGTGCTCCAAACAAGCTCTGTGTGTCATGGTCTGTTCCGTGAAGTCTGTGTTCCGGTTCACCATCCGGTCCACCATCCGGTCCACCATCCGGTCCATGGTTCCTTGTTCCGGGTTTTCTGGTTTTCCCCAGTTTCTGTTGTGGGCACATGATTCTCATTTTAGGGCTGAGACCTAAATACCTCTGCAAACCAGGGATTCCCTGCTGGACTGTCCTGTTCCCCTCCCTGTCTTTTTCTCTCTTGCCTGACTCTCTGCCTGGATACCTCGCCTGCACCACTGTTGAGTTCAATTGCCAATGTAGAGATGGAACTGTCTGTTGTTCTTTGGTGTTTGTCTCTTCTTGACCTCGCCTCTGTGGGGTAAGTCAGACCTTTCTGCCATTGCCCTGCGGGGTGATCTGTCTTGTCTTGTCCTCACCTCCGTGGGGTAAGTCAGGCTGTTCTGCCATTGCCCTGCGGGGGTACCTGTCTTGTCTTGTCTTTGCCTCTGTTGGGTAAGTCTGGCTGTTCTGCTGTTACCCGACGGATGGTCCTGTCCCACCTTAGTGTGGAGATAAAGTTGAGTCCCGGCTTGTCCAAGTATAAGTCCTGGCTCTATGTTATGTACTGTCCAGTCTCATGTTAGTGTCGTGTTAAAGATGAGTCCTGGCTTTTTGAAGGTTAAGTCCTGGCTCTATGTTGATGTACAGTTCCAAGTCTGTCTCTGAGCTCCAGCCTCTGAGTTACCAGCCTCCAGCCTGCAGGACTCAAGAGCTGAGACCCCAGCCTGCAGGCCTCAAGACCCCAAGCCTGTCTCCAAGCCTCAAGACTCAAGACCCCAGCCTCCAGTCCTGCAGTCATGTCATGTCCTTGCTTGATTCTGGGGCCCAAGCCCAAGGCAAGACCCAGGTTCTGGGTCCTTGTCCAGTCTCTGGCTCAGAGTCCAAGCCCAAGTCTGCGTTCTTGTCCCTGCTCCTTGTCTGTATCTGTCACGTCCCTACACTAGTCAAGTCCTGTTCCAGGTACTTCAGTGTCTGTGTCTTGCATTTGGGTCCACTACCAGTGCCCCCATTGTGACACTGTGATAATCAGACAACATTGGAGAACAAAAACTGACCATAACAACAGGGAGGACTCTCTACCCTTTTTTATTGACACTATAGTTTATTTTATGTTCTGAAAGGACAGGCAAGTTAAACATTTTATCTAAAATATGTCATCTTCAATTGTGCAGTATGGTTACAGCTCCCCACTGAGGAATTTGTATTTGTGTTCAGTCTACCAGAGAGGATTGTAAACCTCTAATTCAGAGCTTAAAGTACTGCCAACCGATTCATAGCTGATGCCAATTTAATCTATTTTGGTTTAAATATTGACATACCTACTATATGTAGATGTAAAAAAAGAATGCAGCAAGTACCTAAGTTAGTTTTCAAGCTGTCTTGTTGCCATTGCTGGATTGCTGTCCTGATACCATGACTTCCTAAGATGTTTGCCCATAACCATGTTGATACAAGCTATGCAATCAAATTTGTTTGGCTTTGCAAAGCAAAACTAATTCTGAAAATATTCATTCATCAATATATTGTCCACATTATTCAGCAGGGATTTTGCTAATAATTTTTAAGACTTGTAGACTGATATTTCATTGCAGCATTGAAAACTTCCTTCACTAGGATTTTCCTGTTTTTGGTTGCAAGCCCCCACCTCTCCTTCACAATGACATCGAAGATCAACTGATGCAAAGTAAAAGAGAATAGCGGAACACACACAAAATGCTGGTGGAACACAGCAGGCCAGGCAGCATCTTCCTATAGATGCTGCCTGGCCTGCTGCGTTCCACCAGCATTTTGTGTGTGTTGCTTGAATTTCCAGCATCTGTAGATTTCCTCGTGTTTGCGAGAATAGCGGAAGTTTTCTGGAGTCCCCCTGATATTTTCTCCTTGTCTAACATGGTAAAAGGGACTAGCTGCTTATTATCTCATTGTTTACGAAACCTTACTCAGTGAAAATTGTCTCAGTATAATAAAAATAATTATTTCAGAAGACATTCATTGCTTGAAGGCATTTTGCAATATTCAGAGACCATGGAGGTGCATTGTAAATGAAAATCTTCTTTACGCTGTGCCATTTTTGAATAAGAGTTGAAACTTATTACCAGGGACAGAGGGGTTCATTACAAAGTCCCTCTTTTTGAATTACCGTGGGTTGTTCAGTTGTTTTTTTTCATGCTGTTTTTCCATCTAGACTCATAGGGAAGATCTTTGACACACATGATGTATGTCATGAGCTCTGGGTGGGAAAGAGACAAAGGAGACTCAAGACATCAAATAGGCAAAGTGATCCACTCTTGTCCCTGTAACCCTGCATATAGCATATTAAAACAAAATGCTTTATTGATATCTCCTGGCACTGGTTCCTCTTACTGATGAGAAAGCCACCTCTACTGAAGCAACAGCTGACAATATGCAATGGACATACCATGCCTATAAAAAGTATTCACCTCCCCCCCCATCCCGGAAGTTTTCTTGTTTTATTGTTTTACAACATTGAATCACAGTGGATTTTATTTGGCTTTTTTTGACACTGATCAACAGAAAAAGACTTGCGTCAAAGTGAAAACAGATCTCTATAAAGTGATCTAAATTAATTACAAATATAAAACTCAGAATAATTGATTGCATAAGTATTCACCCCCTTCAAGTCAGTATTTAGTAGATGCACCTTTGGCCGCAATTACAGCCTTGAATCTGTGTGGATGGGTCTCTGTCAGTTTTGCACATTTGGTTATGCAATATTTCCCCTGTCACGTACCCCGTGATGGGGATTAAGAAACAGCAGGAATAGAAAACACTTTGGAGTCCAGTATTGCTATAAACTACTAATATTTATTAGTAACTATGCAATACAGTAATATCAATGTAAATAAATCAAACAGGTTAGCAATGATTATATATAAAAGTAAGTGTGGAATTAGATGTATGAAAAACTAAGCTTCTTTAAGTCGAGGGGTAAAAAGACACAGTCTTACGATGTTGAGTAAAGTTCAGTTCAGTTCAGTCCATGGTATTTAGTTGAGTGGTGATGGGGAGAGAGAGAGAGAGAGTTGAGTCTTCAGGTGAGCTGATGCCGTCGATCTTCTCGTTGTCCTTCGAAATCCTTTACAACTCACTGACTGTGACTTTAACCGGGGGACCAGTTTTCCTGTGGTGGAGCTATCACCCAGGTGAGGGTGGACACATAGACAACTCCCCACCAGTCAACCCCTTCTTCACACGATAGCAATTTGGAATCGATCCGCCTGATCGGTCCTTCAAAACCCACTTTCTCTGCGGGCACAACAATGCTCATTCAGTGTCCAGATCACGTGTCTGAGGTCTGTATCATCTGACCTACTTATTTCTCTGTGCTGAGCATCACCTGTCATTCAAAGAGTCCCTCCCTCCTTTGTCTGTGAAGAAATGCACAAGCAGGCAACAAGTCCTTGAAGAAATATCAACAACCTGCTGAAAATCATAACATAGAGTGTCCATTAAATAACACTGCCTTCGGTCACCATAGCAACCTTCGAGCTGCTCGGTGCTGTCTCCAAAGTAAAACTCAGTAGAAATCCAAAGTTACTTCCAATGCCTTAAAGTGACAGTCCAACTGTTAATCTTCGTCTCTCTCTCTCTCTCTCTCTCTCTCTCTCTTCAAAAGCAACACATCAGTGGTAAATAACTCTCTCTCTGTCTTTCTTCAAACAGTTAATAGGGGCACTCCTGGATCCCCTCACACTCCATTCTTCTCCACAAAACTGCTCAAGCTCTGTCAGATTGCATGGGGATCATGAGTGAACAGTTCTTTTCAAGTTCAACCACAAATTCTCAATTGGTTTGAGGTCTGGACTCTGACTTGGCCACTTCAGGACATTAACTTAGGTTTTTTTTAAACCATTCCTGTGTAGCTTTGACTTTACGCTTGGGGTCATCGTCTTGCTGGAAAATAAATCTTCTCCCAAGTTGCTGTTCTCTTGCAGACTGCATCAGGTTTCCCCCAGGATTTCCCTGTATTTTGCCGCATTCATTTTACCCTCTACCTTCACAGCCTTCCAGGGCCTGCTGCAGTGCACCATCCCCACAGCATGATGCAGCTACCACCATGCTTCACGTAGGAGATGGTGTATTTTTGATGATGTGCGGTGTTTGGCTTGCGTCAAACATAATATTTAGTCTGATGGCCAGAAAGCTCAATTTTGGTTTGATCAGACCATTGAACCTTCTTCCAGCTGACTTCAGAGTCTCCCACATGCCTTCTTACAAACTCTAACCAAGATTTCATGTGATTTTTTTTTAACAGTTGCTTTCTCTTTGCCACTTTCCCATAAAGCTGTGACTGGTGAAGCTCCCGGGCAACAATTGTCTCTCCCATCTCAGACACTGAAGCTTGTAACTCCTCCAGAGTTGTCAAAGGTCTCTTGGTGGCCTCCCTCACTAGCTCCCTTCTTAAAGGACACTCAGTTTTTGAGGATGGGCTGCTGTAGGCAGATTTACAGCTGTGCTATATTCTTTCCATTTTTTTTGATAATTGACTCCAAGAAATATTCAGTGACTTGGAAATTTTCTTGTATCCATCTCCTGACTTGTGCTTTTTAATAAACTTTTCGTGGAGTTCCTTGGAGTGTCTTTTGTCTTCATGGTGTAGTTTTTGCCAGGAAACTGACTCACCAGCAGTTGGACCTTCCAGATACAGGTGTATTTTTACTACAATCAATTGAAAGATCTTGACTGCACAGTCTCCAAAAACAGATCTCCACTTAATGAATTATATGATTTCTAAAACCAATTAGCTGCACCAGTGATGATTTGGTGTGTCATATTAAAGAGGGGGATGTGAATACTTACGTAATCAATTATTTTGTGTTTTATATTTGTAATTAATTTAGAGATCTGTTTTCACTTTGACACACAAGAGTCTTCTGTTGATCAGTGTCAAAAAAGCTGAATTAAATCCACTGTGGTTCAATGTTGTAAAACAATAAAAAATTGAAAACTTCTAAGGGAGGGGGTGAATACTTTTTATAGGCACTGTATTTAAGAATGACCATATTGACTTGGAAAGGTTCTTCGCCGCATGCAATTTATAGTAATATTTCATTTTTACTGCTCTTTTGCTAGTTGGGGAAGGTTAAATTTTTCCTAATACTGTTATTATCTTGAGTGCACAATTTCAATATTCATAACTCCCTGCTGTCCTTTTAGCTAAATTAATTCACTCCACCTCTCTTTCCGTATTGCTTGTGTTACTGTGTTCACAGATTCAGTGCTCAGCAGGGAAGTGATTCTTATCTGTACTACTGCACTTTGAAGCTACTGATAAATATTAATATAATTGTTTGAAGCTATCAAATTAAAAAAAATCTAGGGTCATCAATTAATTGTCATTGTATTAATGATTGTTTTCAAAAGTTTAACCTGCATTTCGTTTCATACTGGATTCAGCTTTAGCGCTGAAGAAGCTGACTTGACAGAGTATGATTCAGCTGAATAATAAGGAAGTAGATTAGGTAACATGGTAATGAATCTTACCTCAGGCAGATCTTTATCTAAATTCACAGCTGCTGGAGAGTCACACATTGTTACAAACGAGAGCATTCCCACTATTGAAGTTGTATATTATTAGTCAATGGATCACTGTAATAAATAATATGTCCCTAGCAACTGCAGCAACTGTTGTGGTCTATGAATAACCACTGACCTAGATAATCTCCAAAATTTCCTTTATAGAAAAGTTGAGTGTAATATATCTTCATTCTGTCAAAGGTACTTTTCATGTCCCATTCTCCAAATGCAGCTGCTGAAAGCAATTCACACAGTTAAATATAACAAGACTTGGTTTAAGAAAAACATTAGTGAAGCAATAAATTAGTAATTCAAGCAATTGTTCAAAATGTCCTTGTGAAACATTGGAAATAAAGCACTTAAAAACTCAAATCTCTCCATCCTTTACTGTTGATAGGCTTACCCTTCCAGATGGCAAAGTTAGCTACAATCATTCACTCAGTTTTCATTTTAGAGTTAATCATTATTGTAGAAAAATCCTTATTTTATTCTGTAAATAGCGTTCGTTAATGTTTCTTCCTTTAGACAATAAATCAAAATTGCAATTGGACTGCTGACTTTATTGCTCACTCACATGAGTTTTAAATCAATCTGTTTTTAATTTATCATCTGTAGTTCTTGCCAAGATCATTGTTTTATGCCAATACCAAATGGTGTCATGACTTCATGGTTTGTGACCTGATAAGAGAAGCTAGAAACTAAGAAGTGATTCAGGCAATATAAATAAATGGACAAACAATGATGTGAAATTCATGCATGAAATTGTGAAGCACCATTCATAGCAAGTAAAATCACCAACATGGATGCTGAATAATGTTACTAAAATAACTACTGTTGAAGCTGAAAGGAATTTTAATGAAATTACTGTATACACTAAACATATCTGAAGTAAATATCTTGTCTGATTAACAGAAATCTAGAGAGCTCTCAAAATTCATGTGGATAAATCACCTGGACCAGATGGCAACACTGCAGAGTTCTGAGAGAGGTAACTGAAGAGATTGTGGAGATATTCATGGTGAACTTTCAAGAATCATTAAAGTCAGGGAGGGTACCAGAGGACTGGAAAATCATAAATATGACACTACTGTTTAGGAAAGGGCTGAGGCAAAAGACAAAAAAATTATAGGCCTGATAGCCTGAACTCAGTGGTTGTTGTTAGAGTCAGTTTTTTGGGTAGATGATTTGTTTACACATAAATGACTTTGGCCATCAGACTTCTATTTGACAAAGTACTGTGGATTGAGTTCACAACAATGCGCTTCCTAAAATGGTGTGAATACTAGATGCTTCTGGCGCCATAGTTTGACCAGATGCTGTAGTTTCGAAGACAGTATTATCTGTACTTTATAAATATTAATTGTCTTCTATGTCAGCACATAAAATGCCAAATAAATGTATTGTGGATTTAATTGCATTCCTAAAGGCTGTGGATACCAATCCAGACATGTTGGCGTCGGAAGGAAAGGATGAAGTTAGGTGGTGTGATGTTTTGTATGTAGCTTCAAAAGGAAGCATTGTCTATAACTTTTTAAGAAGCGATTGCCTTTGTGGTTAGCATATAAATATCGAGCACACATTGGGCTAGCAGACCTTTCTACCGAAAGCGTCTCCGTCTGTATGATGCCTGCTGTACCTTGTTGTGTCGAATAAAAAAAGCTGCTTTGTATCTACCAGTGACTCTGTCTCTCCGGTGATTTCGACCACGCTATAACATTTGGTGTCAGGGGTGGGATAATTTGTGACCCATCGTGTGGCCAGTGTTCCTAGCATTCTAAGTTGATGAGTATTTTTCTAAAATAACACTCACACTTGGATCTGTTCAGTCGGTGGTGCACGGGCACGAGGTATCACGAACGTGGAGAGCTGAACTGGTAGATATAAAAGTAGTGTGTGCGTGTGCATGTGTGTTTATGAAAGTGAGGAAACTTTGCATGTTAACTTGGTTAACTTGGTGAGACTTGGACTACCAGTTGCAAAAGGTGGTAACCAACGGTACGGTTTGAGACGCCAGAGTAGGGGCGTGTATACTCGTTCGGGGAGCTGCATTTTAGTGTATGTGTGTGCAAGTGTAATGCAAAGGAATACAGCAGGCATCATGAGTTTGGGTACTCAAAGGTGGCAGATTGTGGAATACATACTCTGCGGTTTTAACTATGTGTTGTTTAACTGGTACCCGTCTTTTATATTTTGCGTAGTGTGCGAATTAGTGTGGAGATATCTCAGGAAGAGGTTTTACCCAGATAGATCTACCAGAGTGGCACCTATTGAGGTCAGGAAACGTCAGGTTGAGAACCCTGATGATCCGAGCCAGCCCTTGACCTTGATTACGACTATTCATAAGGCCTTCACCCCGGGGAGAGACAGAGCATTTTGTCCGAGTTGCCCTCACTTAAAGTCGCCTGTGGAAATTCAGAATTCTGGCGCAAGCTCGAGGAAATGGTTGAAATTCACCAGATGCACCCTAAAGATATACACGTGTTAGTGAAAGTGAAGTGCCCGAGGAATATGTGGGACAGAATGGCTCAGGGGGTGCAGGATGGTACATGGACAACTACCGGGAGCACCAGTAATGAAGAAAGATATCACTCTTTTAAAGGGGAAGTGAGGCAGCAGCTGGGGGGAGGTGAGAGCAGCTGGGGAATGATAATGGCAGTGATTCAGAAAGCTGATGAGACAGCTATAGATTATGCAGAACGTAAATATCGAGCATATGAAGAGTATTCCGAGTTGGATAATCCAGGGAGGGACGACCCAGTCTTCCTAAAAATGCTGAAGGAAGGCCTGAGTTCAGCCCACCAGGACATTTTAGATTTAGGCATAACGGTAGGGTCCACCTACTCTGTGATAGTTTCGTGGGCCAGTGAGATAGACCAAAGAAAAGGCAAGAGAAATCGTAAAGTGAGTATAGTGGATGCAGCTGTTGTGATGTCCCGGAGAGTTTGCTTTGCATGCCGGCAGCCGGGACACCTAGCAAAGGACTGTTGGACCAGGCATAAGACAATGAAGGAGTTGATATGCTACAGCTGTGGCCTATTGGGACATAGCTGGAGACAGTGTCCAAAAGGGAGGGAGAAAACCCAGGCGAAGGAGACGGCAGACACCTGGTCACTCACCCCATCAGCACCCAGTCTGTCCAATCTGACTGCTGATCAGATCATAGAACTAGTAAAGAGGGCTTCTAAGTCAGGAAAATAGCTGTCGGCGGCCCCCACTGCCAGTGCTGATGACCCGCGGATGTACACAACAGCATTGTTAGGGGGCCGGCAATGCAATATGTTAGTGGACACAGGGGCATCGGTATCGATAACTGACCTACCCTTACCAACAACCAGACAGGCTATTTATATTATGGGAGTAGGAGGGAAAACGGTAAGAGCAGAAAGAAGCGAGTCACAAATACTTGAAATCGGAGGAGTGCAGCTTCCAGTGTATTTCTGGGCATGTCCAAATAATGAGGGCACGATCCTTGGCATAGGAAGCAGGAGCTG
This sequence comes from Mobula hypostoma, assembly GCF_963921235.1. Taxonomy (NCBI): domain Eukaryota; kingdom Metazoa; phylum Chordata; class Chondrichthyes; order Myliobatiformes; family Myliobatidae; genus Mobula; species Mobula hypostoma. The sequence continues at coordinate 116,959,514 of NC_086103.1, read as the reverse complement.
TTATAGATTCAGGAAAAAGAGAAATAATCTGGACAAGTCAGGGGCAGTGAACGCGCACTACCAACAGAATACACAGCCTGGCGACCAAGTTGTGGTGAGGGTGCTGCCGGAAAGGCCGGGGTTTGCCCCCAGGTGGATAGGAACACAGACGGTACTCTTAACCAATGATACTTGTGTCTGTGTGCAGACTCGGCGAGGCAGCCAGTGGAAACACTGGGCCCAGATTAAAGCATATGACTCACCCTCTTGTTGCTCCTGCAGACAGAGTGGGGAACCTAAGAGAGGATGGTTTCTATGGTTATGGTTTCTATGGAAACTAAGTGTACCCATTAACCTTGTAATTACAGAGAACCTAAGAGAGGAACACCAGCTGGCCGTGCCAGACCTGACCACAGCTGATGAAAACATGCCCGGAGAAAACGCAAAGGCAGAAAACGCCGAGAGCATGTTGGAAAACCATGAATAGCCTGCTAAAGTGTGATGATGATGGTACTCTGTAAAGAAGGCTGGTTGCTGAAGGTAGATGATTAATTTTATAGTATAGTATAGAAAATTAATTGGGAAATAGATGGGGAGGGATTTTTGAGTTAAAGCAGAGATGGCAAGTTCCACCACTTCGATGGCATTTCAGACTGCACATGGCATCTGGAAGCAGTCACCCAGAGTCTGAGGAGCTGGGTCCTTTTCAGCAGTTGGGCCAGTGATTGACTGGACAGTTTGGAAGGGGGTGCCACCGGGGAGAGGTCCTTGCAGACATTTACATAGAGACCACCCCAACCCCCTGCTGTACATCGATGAGAAAGCCTGTAGGTGCTCCTGGAAGGAGAGTTTCAGCGACCAGAGGATAAAGGGCTGAAGACAAAGGGATGTGATTAAGCTGCAGTCAGCCTGCAGGGAAAGAGCTGACAAGCACACGAAAGGAGCCGCATTTCTAAAGACTTGGAACAGCCTCTCTGCTCAACATTTGATAATGCTAGGATAGATAGAGGTAAATAAAATTCGGGGGGGGGGGTGGGAATTTCGAGACAGGGCATTTTTTGCGGCCCTACTTGAGCGGATCCTCCTAGGTTGGTCTTTCCTGATACAAATTTAATTTTTGTCCAGGAAGACCGAGGAGGGACTGTTAGAGTGTTTTTTTTGGGTAGATGATTTGTTTACACATAAATGACTTTGGCCACCAGACTTCTATTTGACAAAGTACTGTGAATTGAGTTCACAACAATGCGCTTCCTAAAAAGATGTGAATACTAGATGCTTCTGGCGCTGTAGTTTGACCAGATGCTGTAGTTTCAAAGACAGTATTATGTATACATTATAAATATTAATTGTCCTCTATGTTAACATGTAAAATGCCAAATAAATGTATTGCGGATTTAAATGCACTCTTAAAGGCTGTGGATACCGACCCAGACATGTTGGTGTCAGAAGGAAAGGATGGAGTTAGGAGGTGTGATGTTTTGTATGTAGCTTCAAAAGGAAGCATTGCCTATGCATTGTCTATAACTTTTTAAGTAGCAATTGCCTTTGTGTTTAGCATATAAATATCGAGCCCACATTGGGCTAGCAGACCTTTCTACCAAAAACGTCTCCGTCTGTACGATGCCTGCTGTACCTTGTGTTGAATAAAGAAGCTGCTCTGTATCTACCAGTGACTCTGTCTCTCCCGTAATTTCATCCACACTACAACAGTTGTTATGTTTTTAGAGACCATTGTCCTGTATTAAGGGTGGAAGTTCATTGAACATAGAAAAACATGTCCTTACCTTAGAACTACCCATAGCCCTCTATTTTTCTAAGCTCCATGTATCCATCCAGGGGTCTCTTAAAAGACCCCATCGTATCCACCTCCACCGCCGCCGCCGGCAGCCCATTCCACGCACTCAACACTCTCTGCATAGAAAACATACTCCTGACATCTCCTCTGTACCCACTTCCAAGCACCTTAAAACTATGCCCTCTCGTGCGAGCCATTTCAGCCCGGGGAAAAAGCCTCTGACTATCCACATGATCAATGCCTCTCATTATCTTGTACACCTCTATCAGGTCACCTCTCATCTTCTACCGCTCCAAGGAGAAAAGGCCGAGCTCACTCAACCTATTCTCATAAAACATGCTCCCCAATCCAGGTATCATCTTTGTAAATCTCCCCTACACCCTTTCTATGGTTTTCACATCCTTCCTGTAGTGAGGTGACCAGAACTGAGCACAATACTCCTAGTGGGGTCTGACCAGGGTCCTATGGAGCTGTAACCTTACCTCTTGGCTCTTAAACTCAATCCCACGATTGATGGAGGCCAATGCTCCATATGCCTTCTTAGCTACAGAGTCAACCGCGTAGCAGCTTTGTATATCCTATGGACTCGGACCCCAAGATCCACACTGCCAAGAGTCTTGCCATTAATGCTATATTCTGCCATCATATTTGACCTACCAAAATGAACCACCTCACACTTATCTGTGTTGAACTCCATCTGCCACTTGTCAACCCAGTTTTGCATCCTATCAATGTCCCACTATAACCTCTAACAGCCCTCCACACTATCCACAACACCCCCAACTTTTGTGTCATCAGCAAATTTACTAACCCATCCCTCTACTTTCTTATCCAGGTCATTTATAAAAATCACAAAGAGTAGGGGTCCCAGAACAGATCCCTGAGGTACACCACTGGTCACCGGCCTCCATGCAGATTATGACCCGTCTACAACCACTCTTTGCCTTCCGTGGGCAAGCCAGTTCTGCATCCACAAAGCAATGTCCCCTTGGATCCCATGCCTCCTTATTTTCTCAATAGGCCTTGCATGGGGTACCTTATCAAATGCCTTGCTAAAATCCATATACACTACATCTATGGCGGGATGAGAAGATGCCGGCGTGACGCAGATCGCAGCCACCACTGCAGTGGTGATGTCTGTTATTTATCAAGTAGGGTCCCGTGCACAATCCTGATTTGATGGATACGGATGTGAGAGCACGGAGGAACATCTGGTGAAACTTCTGAAATGCCTGCTTCGCTGCTGCTACTACAGTGTGGTCCAGAATCTCCAGAGGGGAAGGCCCCGAGTCCTCGGCTTTGCTTGTTGCTTGGCGGCTGGGGTGGGGTCGAAGCGCTCGGCAGAGGATGGTGCTCAGTGCTCGCTGTCAGAGGGCTGGTCAGAGGCTCGAAGTTTTCGGACGGACTCAGAGTCCACTGCGGTCAGGTGCTTCCAATGGTGCTGCATCGGCAAGTTTGCGGCGCTTGGAGGTTCATGGCAGGGAGAGTTTCTCCCTTTTACCTTCTACATGAGATGATGAGGCTATCGGAACTTTGAGACGTTTTTTTACCGTACCCATGGTCTGCTCTTTATCAAATTATGGTATTGCTTTGTACTGTTGTAACTATATGGTATAATTATGTGGTTTTGTCAGTATTAGTCTTGGTTTGTCCTGCGTTTTCTTGTGATATCATTCTGGAGGAACGTTGTATCATTTTTTAATGCATACATTTCTAAATGACAATAAATGAGGACTGAGTGTCCTCATAATCTAATCTAATCTAATCTACCTTCATCAATGTGTTTAGTCACATCCTCAAAAAATTCAGTCTGGCTTGTAAGGCACGACCTGCTTTGACAAAGCCATGCTGACTTTTCCTAATCATATTATGCCTCTCCAAATGTTCATAAATCCTGCCTCTCAGGATCTTCTCCATCAGTTTACCAACCACTGAAGTAAGACTCACTGGTCTGTAATTGTAAGTATATGATAAATTGGGAGGAGGTCAGCGTGGTTTCATTAAGGGGAGATGTTGCCTGACAAACCTGTAAGAATTCTTTGAGGAGGTAACAAGCACGAAGAGTCAGTGGATGTTATTTGTCCGGATTTTCAGAAGCACTTAAACAAAGTACCACACATAAAGCTGCTGAACAAGGTAAGAGCCCATGGTGTTAGGGACAACGTACTAGAAATCAAAGAGTGGGATTAAAAGGGTCTTTTCCTGGATAGCTGCTGCTGCCTACTGGAGTTCCACAGGGGCTGATTTTAGGGCTGCAGCTTTTCACTTTGTATATTAATGACTTGGACGAAGGAACTGATGACATTTTGGCTAAGTTTGCAGACAATACTAAGATTGGTGATGGTACGGGTGGGATCATGAATTCAGGGAGACTGTAGGAGGACATAGGCAGGTTGGAAGAATGGGTAAAGATGTGTCAGAAGGAATACAGCATGGGGACTGTGGGTTTGTGCACTTTGGCAGGAAGAATAAAGGTGTGGACTACTTAATTCATAGAGAAAATTCTGGAATCAGAGCTGCAAAGGGACTTGGAAGTCCGAATTCAGGATACCTCCTACATTCATATCCAAAGCTATATGGAACAGACTGAAGGGATCCCAGCATCCGTCCTTGTAGTTCACCATTGATAACAGGCTTCTAATCATAGATTCAGCCATCCACCGCAACCCGCTACTTGCCAATTTGGATCCAGTTTGTTAACAGATCTGGGAACCCATAGGCCTTAAAATTTTGGATCACTGCCCTATGCAGTCCTTGTCAAGGTCTTAGTGAAGTCCATGTGTTAGGGAGTTGTCAGATGTAGGACATCTTTAGGGGTTATTGAGTAGGGAGAGCAGGAATGAATACAAACAGGACCAAATAATTTTCAAAAATAAGACTTGTTGAAGCATAAAGAAAAAGCAATAATTGGTTTTGAAATTAAAAGTATCTACCAGCTGCTAACCCACAGCAGAGGACTGGCTACTCACAATATGGTCTGGAAACTGACATAAACATGAGACGTTCTCATCTGCATCAGTCAAACATAAGCCAATGGAGCTCTGTAACTTGCCAACATCAAACAAGTCACCTAGAGCCAAGTTACTTTGCACCCTACTTCTGGAGGTCAAGGAGGACTGCCATACCAGACTAAACACTGTCACTTAACATATCAACATTGTCAATAACTGGGACCTTTGTGTACTCAGACAGTCAGCCCACACAACACTAATCTTCGGTGTTGATTCTCTGAGAAGATGAACATTCAACACATTTGGACCAGTTTATTCCCCTCCACCACCAGAAAAACCCATGATTGTGTGGTCAGTGAAGAGCTCCAGTGATGACACCATTGTTGTTGGCTGAATAGAAGTCGGTGACGAATTGGCAGAGAGGATGGAGATTGAAAGAACTGAGGACTTGTTAAAAAAGAAGTGCATAGTGGGTATAGGGAGGTGGGAACAAATGAGTTGCTTATGGAGTATATAAAATGCAAGAGAACACTTAAGAAAGAAATCAGGAGGGCTAAAAGAAGGCATGAGGTTGTCCCAGCAATGTGAAGGAGAATCCTAAGGGATTCTATGGATATGTTAAGAGCAAAAGGATTGCAAAGGACAAAATTGGTCCTCTGGAAGATCGGAATGGTAACTTATGTGTTGAGCTAAAGGAGATGGGGGAGATATTGCGTGGATGTTTTGCATTTGTATTTACTGGGGAGACAGACTCAGAGTCTAAAGAAGCAGCACTGTCATGGACCCTGTACAGATTACAGAACAGGAGGTGTTTGCTGTCTTGAGGCAAATTAGGGTGGATAACTCCACAGGGCCTGACAAAGTGTTCCCTTGGGCCATGTGGGAGGCAAATACAGAAATTTCTGGAGCTCTAGCAGAGATATTTAAATCATCCTTAGAGACAGGTGAGGTACTGGAAGATTGGAGGATAGCGAATGTTGTTCCAGTGAGTAGCCAGTGCACAGGCACGAGAAGCCTGTGACAGAAATATTTCAAATATCATTAGAAACGGGGATGGTGCTGGAGGATTGGCATATTGCTCATGTTGTTCCATTGTTTAAAAAGGGTTCTAAGAGTAAACCTAGCAATTACCGGCCTGTGAGTTTGACGTCAGTGGTGGGTAAATTGATGGAAAGTATTCTTAGAGATCGTATATATAATTATAGAAACATAGAAACATAGAAAATAGGTGCAGGAGTAGGCCATTCGGCCCTTCGAGCCTGCACCGCCATTTATTATGATCATGGCTGATCATCCAACTCAGAACCCCGCCCAAGCCTTCCCTCCATACCCCCTGACCCCTGTAGCCACAAGGGCCATATCTAACTCCCTCTTAAATATAGCCAATGAACTGGCCTCAACAGTTTCCTGTGGCAGAGAATTCCACAGATTCACCACTCTCTGTGTGAAAAAGTTTTTCCTAATCTCGGTCCTAAAAGGCTTCCCCTCTATCCTCAAACTGTGGCCCCTCGTTCTGGGGTTCCCCAACATCGGGAACAATCTTCCTGCATCTAGCCTGTCCAATCCCTTTAGGATCTTATACGTTTCAATCAGATCCCCCCTCAATCTTCTAAATTCCAACGAGTACAAGCCCAGTTCATCCAGTCTTTCTTCATATGAAAGTCCTGCCATCCCAGGAATCAATCTGGTGAACCTTCTTTGTACTCCCTCTATGGCAAAGATGTCTTTCCTCAGATTAGGGGACCAAAACTGCACACAATACTCCAGGTGTGGTCTCACCAAGGCCTTGTACAACTGCAGTAGTACCTCCCTGCTCCTGTACTCGAATCCTCTCGCTATAAATGCCAGCATCCCATTCGCCTTTTTCACTGCCCGCTGTACCTGCATGCCCACTTTCAATGACTGGTGTATAATGACACCCAGGTCTCGTTGCACCTCCCCTTTTCCTAATCGGCCACCATTCAGTTAATAATCTGTTTTCCTATTTTTGCCACCAAAGTGGATAACTTCACATTTATCCACATTAAATTGCATCTGCCATGAATTTGCCCACTCACCCAACCTATCCAAGTCACCCTGCATCCTCTTAGCATCCTCCTCACTGCTAACACTGCCACCCAGCTTCGTGTCATCCGCAAACTTGGAGATGCTGCATTTAATTCCCTCATCTAAGTCATTAATATATATTGTAAACAACTGGGGTCCAGCACTGAGCCTTGCGGTACCCCACTAGTCACCGCCTGCCATTTTGAAAAGGTCCCGTTTATTGCTACTCTTTGCTTCCTGTCTGCTGACCAATTCTCCACCCACACCAATACCTTACCCCCAATACCGTGTGCTTTAAGTTTGCACACTAATCTCCTGTGTGGGACCTTGTCAAAAGCCTTTTGAAAATCCAAATATACCACATCCACTGGTTCTCCCCTATCCACTCTACTAGTTACATCCTCAAAAAATTCTATGAGATTCGTCAGACATGATTTTCCTTTCACAAATCCATGCTGACTTTGTCCGATCATTTCACCGCTTTCCAAATGTGCTGTTATCACATCCTTGGTAACTGACTCCAGCAGTTTCCCCACCACCGACGTTAGGCTAACCGGTCTATAATTCCCCGGTTTCTCTCTCCCTCCTTTTTTAAAAAGTGGGTTTACATTAGCCACCCTCCAATCCTCAGGAACTAGTCCAGAATCTAACGAGTTTTGAAAAATTATCACTAATGCATCCACTATTTCTTGGGCTACTTCCTTAAGCACTCTAGGATGCAGACCATCTGGCCCTGGGGATTTATCTGCCTTCAATCCCTTCAATTTACCTAACACCACTTCCCTACTAACATGTATTTCGCTCAGTTCCTCCATCTCACTGGACCCTCTGTCCCTTACTATTTCTGGAAGATTATTTATGTCCTCCTTAGTGAAGACAGAACCAAAGTAATTATTCAATTGGTCTGCCATGTTCTTGCTCCCCATAATCAATTCACCTGTTTCTGTCTGCAGGGGATCTACATTTGTCTTTACCAGTCTTTTCCTTTTTACATATCTATGAAAGCTTTTACAGTCCGTTTTTATGTTCCCTGCCAGTTTTCTCTCATAATCTTTTTTCCCCTTCCTAATTAAGCCCTTTGTCCTCCTCTGCTGAACTCTGAATTTCTCCCAGTCCTCAGGTGAGCCACTTTCTCTGGCTAATTTGTATGCTTCTTCTTTGGAATTGATACTATCCCTAATTTCTCTTGTCAGCCACGGGTGCACTACCTTCCTTGATTTATTCATTTGCCAAACTGGGATGAACAATTGTTGTAGTTCATCCATGCAACCTTTAAATGCTTGCCGTTGCATATCCACCGTCAATCCTTTAAGTGTCATTTGCCAGTCTATCTTAGCTAATTCACGTCTCATATCTTCAAAGTTACCCCGCTTTAAGTTCAGAACCTTTGTTTCTGAATTAACTATGTCACTCTCCATCTTAATGAAGAATTCTACCATATTATGGTCACTCTTACCCAAGGGGCCTCTCACGACAAGATCGCTAATTAACCCTTCCTCATTGCTCAAAACCCAGTCCAGAATAGCCTGCTCTCTAGTTGGTTCCTCGACATTATCTGGATAGACAGGGTCTGATTAGGAACAGTCAACATGGAGTCATGTTTGACAAATCTTATTGAATTTTTTGATGAGGTTACTAGGAAAGTTGACGAGGGTAAAGCGGTGGATGTTGTCTATATGGACTGCAGTAAGGCCTTTGACAAGTTCCACATGGAGGGTTAGTTAGGAAGGTTCAATCGTTAGGCATTAATATCGAAGTAGTAAAATGGATTCAACAGTGGCTGGATGGGAGACACCAAAGAGTAGTGATGGATAGCTCTGTGTCAGATTGGAGGACGGTGGCTAGTGGTGTGCCTCAGGGATCTGTACTGGGTCCAATGTTGTTTGTCATATATATTAATGATCTGGATGATGGGGTGGTAAATTGGATTAGTAAGTATGCAGATGATTCTAAGATAGGTGGAGTTGTGGATCATGAAGTAGGTTTTCAAAGCTTGCAGAGAGATTTAGACCGCTTAGAAGAGTGGGCTGAAAGATGGCAGATGGAGTTTAATGCTGATAAATGTGAGGTGCTACATTTTGGTAGGACAAATCAAAATAGGACATACATGGTAAATGGTAGGGCATTGAAGAATGCAGTAGAACAGAGGGATCTAGGAATAATGGTGCATAGTTCCCTGAAGGTGGAATATCATGTGGATAGGGTGGTGAAGAAAGCTTTTGGTATGCTGGCCTTTATAAATCAGTGCATTGAGTATAGGAGTTGGGATGTAATGTTGAAATCATTTAAGGCATTGGCGAGGCCAAATTTGGAGTATTGTGTACAGTTCTGGTCACCAAATTATAGGAAAGATGTCAATACAATTGATTTACTAAGACGTTGCCTGGGTTTCGTCTCCTAAGTTACAGAGAAAGGTTGAGAGGGGACTTGATAGAAGTATTTAAAATTATGAGGGGGATAGACAGAGTTGACGTGGATAGGCTTTTTCCATTGAGAGTGGAGGAGATTCAAACAAGAAGACATGAGTTGAGAGTTAAAGGGCAAAAGTTTAGGGGTAACATGAGGGGGAACTTCTTTACTCAGAGAGTGGTAGCTGTGTGGAATGAGCTTCCAGCAGAAGTGGTTGAGGCAGGTTTGATGTTGTCATTTAAAGTTAAATTGGACAGCTATATGGACAGGAAAGGAATGGAGGGTTATGGGATGAGTGCAGGTTGGTGGGACTAGGTGAGAGTAAGAGTTTGGCACGGGCTAGAAGGGCCAAGATGGCTTGTTTCCGTGCTGTAGGGTGTGGGAACTTATGGAACCTGATGGTCTCCCTGATGACTACACCTGCTGCCAACTCCAGCTCCTGAAAGACCACATTGAGGATCCGGAGCTGGAGTTGGATGAACTAAAGTCAGTCCGGGAGGCAGAGCAATTACTACGGTGCAGTGATATTAGGGTTGTTGTGATGGGTGATTTTAACTTTCCTAACGTTGACTGGCACCTCCTTAGAGCAAGGGGTTTAGATGGGGTGCTGTTTGTTAGGTGTGTTCAGGAAGGTTTCCCGGCACAATATGTAGTTAAGCCAACTTGATCTGGTATTGGGAAATGAGCTTGGTCAGGTGTCAGATCTTTCAGTGGGGGAGCATTTTGGAGGTAGTGATCACAACTCTATCTCCTTTACTATAGCGCTGGAGAGGGATAGGAGCAGACAATTTGGGAAAATATTTAATTGGGATAGGGGGAAATATGATGCTATTAGGGAGAAGCTTGGGAGTAGAAATTTGGAGCAGATGTTCTCAGGGAAATGCATGGCAGAAATGTGGTAAATGTTCAGGGAACATTTGCATGGAGTTCTGCATAGGTATGTTCCATTCAGGCAGGGAAAAGATAGTAGGATTAAAGAACCATGGTGTACAAAGGATGTAGAAAATCTAGTTAAGAAGAAAAGCTTATGAAAGGTTCAAGAAACTAAGTACTGTTAGAGCTCTAGAAAATTACAAGAATGCTAGGAAGGAGCTTAAGAATTAAATTAGGAGAGCTAGAAGGGGCCATGAGGAGGCATTGCTGAGCAGGATTAAGGAAAATCCCAAGAGTTCTACAAGCATGTGAAGAGCAAGAAGATGAGCTGTGTGAAGATAGGACCAGGTGCGATAATCAGGTGCGATAGTGGAATGTGTGCATGGAATTGGAGGAGGTAGCGGAGGTACTTAATGAATACTTTGCTTCAGTATTCACCAGTGAAAAGGACCTTGGAAACTGTGGGGATGACTTACAGCAGACTGAAACACTTGAGCATATAGACATTAAGGAAGAAGATGTCCTGGAGCCTTTGAAAAGCATTAAGTTATGTAAGTCGCTGGGACCGGATGAGGTATACCCCAGGCTACTGTGGGAAGTGAGGGAGGAGATTGCTGATCCTCTTGCAATGATCTTTGCATCATCAATAGGGACGGGGGAAGTACTAGAGGATTGGAGGGTCGCAAATGTTGTTCCCTTGTTCAAGAAAGGGAGTAAAGATAACCCAGGGAATTATAGACCAGTGAGTCTGACTTCAGTGGTGGGCAAGATGCTGGAGATGATCCTAAGAGGCAGGATTTATGAGCATATGGAGAGACATAATCTGATAAGGGATAGTCAGTATGGCTTTGTTAAAGGCAGGTTGTGCCTTACGAGCCTGACTGAATATTTTGAGGATGTGACAAAACACATTGATGAAGATAGAGCAGTGGATGTAGTGTATATGGATTTCAGCAAGGCATTTGATAAGGTTCCCTATTCAAGGCTCATTCAGAGAGTAAGGACACATGGGATCTAAGGAGACCTTGCTTTGTGGATCCAGAATTGGCTTGCACACAGAAGGAAAAGGGTGGTTGTATATGGTTTGTATTCTGCATGGAGGTCGGTGACCAGTAGTGTTCCACAGGGATCTGTTCTGAGACCCCTCCTCTTTGTGATTTTTATAAATAACCTAAATGAGGAGATAGAAGGGCGGTGGTAAGTTTGCTGATGACACAAAAGTTGGGGGTGTTGTGGAGAGTCTGGAGGGTTGTCAGATGTTTTAGCTGGACATCGCTAGGATGCAGAACTATGCTCAGAAGTGGCAGATGGAATTCAACCCAGGTAAGTGTGAAGTGGTTCATTTTGGTAAGTCAAATTTGAAGTCAGAATATAATGTTAATGTTATGACTCTTGGCAGTGTGGAGGATCATCGCGATCTTGGGGTCCGTGCCCATAGGAAAACTCAAAGCTGCTGTGAAGGCGTATGGTGCGTTGGCATTCATAAACCATGGTACAGTGGTAGAGTTCAAGTGCAGTGAGGTAATGTTACAGCTTTATAAGACCTTGGTCAGACCTCGCTTGGAGTACTGTGTTCAGTTCTGGTCACCTCACTACAGGAAGGATGTGGATACTATAGAGAGTGCAGAAGAGATTTACAAGGATGTTGCCTGGATTGGGGAGCATGCCTTATGAGAATAGGTTAAGTGAACTCGGCCTTTTCTCCTTGGAGCAACGAAGGATGAGAGATGACCTGACAGAGGTGTATAGGATGATGAGAGACATTGATCATGTGGATAGCCAGAGACCTTTTCCCAGGCTGAAATGGCTAACATGAGGGGGCATAGTTTTAAGGTGTTTGGAAGTAGATACAGGAGGATGTCAGAGGTAAGTTTTTCACACAGAGAGTGGTGGGTGTGTGGAATGCACTGCTGGCAATGGTGGTGGAGGTGGATACGATAGGGTCTTTTAAGAGACTCCTAGATAGGTGCATGGAACTTAGACAAATAGAGGGCTATGTGGTAGGGAAATTCTAGGTAATTTCTAGAGTAGGTTATACGGTCGGCACCAGATTGTGGGCTGAAGGGCCTGTAATGTGCTGTAGATTTCTTTGTTATAGTTCTATGTTCTGTGTTCCACTGTTTAGGAAAAGCTGTAAAAATAAATTAGGAAATTATAGGTCAGTGAGTCTGTCATTAGTAGTGGGAAAGTTATTGGAAGGTATTCTAAGGGACCGGATATGTGAGTATTTGGATAGATATAGATTGGTTAGGGATAGCCAGCATGGCTTCGTGCATGGTAGGTCATGTCTAGCCAATCTTATAGTGTTTTTCGAGGAAGTTATCAAGGAAGTTGATCAAGGCAAGGCATTTGACAAGGTCCCGCATGGGAGGCTGGTCAAGAGGTTCAATTGCTCGGTATTCAAGATGAAGTAGTAAACTGGATTAGACATTGGCTTCGTGGGAGAGGCCAGAGACTGGTAGTAGATGCCTTTCTGACTGGAGGCCTGTGACTAGTGGAGTGCCACAGGGATCTACGCTGGGTCCATTGTTTTTTGTCATCTATTTCAACGATTTGGATGGAAATGTGGTTAATTGTATCAGCAAATTTGCAGATCACACCAAGAATGGGGGTGTAGTGGACAGCGAGGAATACTATAAGCTTGCAGCAGGATCTAGACCAGATGGGAAAATAGGCTGAAAAATGGCAAATGGAAGTTAGTACAGACAAGTGTGAAGCGTTGCAGTTTGGTAGGGCAACCAGGGTAGCTCTTACACAGTGAGCGGTAGGTCACTGAGGTGTGTGGGAGAAGAAAGGGATCTGGGAGTATGGATACATAATTCATCGAAAGTAGCAGCACAGGTAGAATGGGTTATAAAGAAAGTTCTTGTCACATTGGCCTTCAGAAATCAAAGTATTCAGTACAGGAGATAGGATGTTATGTTGAATTTGTACAAGACATTGGTGAGGCCTAATTTGGAGTATCGGGTGCAGTTTTGGTCATTTACAGTAAATATGTAAATGAGGTTGAAAGAGTGCAGAAAAAATTAACAAGGATGTCGGCAGGACCGGAGGACCCGATTTATAAGAAAATATTGTATAGGTTAGACTGAGGGGAACATGAGGAGAAACTTCTTCATTCAGAGTGTCATTAGAGTGTGGAATGTGCTGCCAGAGCTAGTGGTGCATCTGAGCTCAACTTCAATGTTTAAGAGAAGTTCCGATAGGTACATGCATAGTAGGGGTATGGAAGACTACGGTCTGGGTACAGGTTGATGGGACGAGGCAGTTTAAATGGTTTGGCATGGGCTAGATGGGCTGAAGGGCCTGGTTCTGTGCTGTACTTTTCTATGACCATATGATGGCGCCATAGCAACAAACTCTCACTCAATGTCAGTAAAATCAAAGAGCTGACTACAAGAAGAAGCTGGAGGGCTGGACGTCCATGACCAAATCCTCATTAGGGAATCAGAGGTGGATAGTGTCAGTAACTTTAACTTCCTTGCTGTTATCATATCAGAGGATTTAAACTGGGACAACATGCGAGTGTCATCATAAAGAAGTTTGTGTAGATTTGGCACATCATTTAAAACTTTGATAAACTTCTATAGATGCACAGTGGAGACTATCCTGACGAGTTGCATCAAAACCTGGTATGGAAATATCAATTCCCAGAATCTGAAAAGTCTTCAAAAGGTGGTGAATACAGCCCACTCCATTGCAGACAGAGCCATTCCCACCATTGAGCACATTTACAAGGAACTTTGCCACAGGAAAGCAGAGCCCATCATCAAGTTCCCCCATCATCTGGGCAAAGCTGTCTTCTTGCTACTACCATTGGACAGGAGGCACAGGAGTCTTTGGTCCCACACCACTAGAGTAAGGAACAGTTATTACCCTACAACTATCAGACTCCTGAACCAGTGTGGATAAGTTCACTCACTTCGACTCTGAACTGATTACTCAACTGGCTTTCAAGGACTCTACAACTCATGTTCTCAGTATTATTTATTTCCTTATACTTTATTTGCACAGTTTATCTTCATTTAAAAATAGGTTGTTTGTCTGTCTTTGTCTACAGATTTTTTCATAAATTCTATTGTATTTCTTTATTTTCCTGTACAGTAAATGCATGCAAGAAAATGCATCACAAGGTAGTATATGGTGACATATGCATACTTTGATAATAAATGTACTTAGAGCCTTGAACTTTGATTACTGAGCTGTCCATGAACACATGAATATTATTTCATTGTCAACAAAACCAAAGAACACTCAGGGATTTCAGGAAACAACATTACTAATAAAACATCTAATATACATAAGCTCCCAATTTAGTTTACTGCATGAATGTATTTATTTAAATTGCTAAATCCTTTTTCAAAATGCACATCTATTTTAATAAGCTCTCCTCTTTCTAGCAATGGATCCTGGGTTAAATTTCGACATCAAGGAGCAAAACTTTCATTACCTAATCAGTTTCGATGACATAGCCAAAAAGGAACACAAAATAACATAAACGCAACGCAAAGCACAGGAGTTGCTAAGTTTAATTAAAACTCTTAAACAGCATAGTGATTGACATACAGAATTGCAGTTTGGCAAAATGTTGATTAGTAAGAATTCAAGCAGATCAAAAGACCTGAGCATAAAGTCTCAGTGAATTGGTTAAATACAGATAAGACCAAATACATTTTGGCTCTTGAAACCTTTGAATGAAAACCTTGGGTGGAATCCAGTGCCAAAACAAAGCTTTCGATTTGCCATGCTCTGACTGGTGTGTGATTATCAGTCATCTGTTGTACTCACTCCCTGAACATTCAGTGACCTTTGTTTCACAGGGTGATGGAGTTGAATATAAATCAAGGAAAAATAAGTTTGTACTGTGGGGGAAAATATTATTGCTGAAATAGAATTATAGGGTTAACAGACTGAATGATGGAAAGGGGGGAGGGAAGGAGAAAGGAGGAAAGGTTTACCAAAGAAAGGAGAGATTAAATGTTAAAAGGGATAATCTGTAAAACAAAATGATGATATTGGGAGCATGTTTAAAAGAAAAGTAAAGGTCTAAAAGCAGAAGGCTTTTAGAAGAACAAAATCAACAGCAGAAGTTCTGTTGAGTAAAATGGAGGCAATAGTTATGATATGAAATAATTGAACTCAACCTTAAGTTTAGAAGATTGGAGTGTCAAATCAAAACTACATTGAGCTGCATTGGATCATTTTGGGAGGAGAGAGAAACCAGAGGGGGATATGGACTGTGTACGAATTGACTGGATCATGCTATCATCTTGGATGAATGTTCTCCATAAAATAGTTAATCAATCTGTATTCAGTACACTCAATGGAAGGAGACATCATAGTGAGCAGGAAGCGCAGCTGACGGGAAAGAAGGCAATGCACAATAATAATAAATATTGCATCTGCAGAATTCCTGTTGTTTAATAATAAATATTTGTTGCGTTGGCCATTGGGAAGGGAGATGACAAAAGTCTAAGTGTGGGATCTCTAGAGACTACGTGGAAGGGACAAGTCTCATCTGTTTTTCCTGCAAGGACTCCACTTTCTCTGCATTCATTACACCTGTTATGATCGTCTACGTTTGTGTTCTTGTGTGCATTCTATTTGCTTCGTTTGAGAATTCTCCTCCACTTCAGTTGACAGCACCATCACCTATCATTTACAGCGATGTCAGGAATTAGCTTCTGTACTTTCACTTTGTAATTTTTCCTAGCTGTGTTTAATTGTTCCATGCAAAATTAATTGTGATGCATCCTATGGATTATTTCTTAACATTAGATCAAATGAAACTGGTAATTGAATATTGATGTAATTTGTCTAACAGAGTCTGTCAAATAAATGTTAACTTAGATTGTTCTTTACAATCTTTACTGTCAATCTTTCAAGGTCTAGGATTTAGAGCTAAAACACCCACCATTCCTGGTCCCCACGCATGTTGCTTGACCCATGTGATTCCTACTGCAGATTGCTTGTTGTCCCAATATTGAATCTTTCATCGTAATTTCCGTCTGTATCCGTTGATTTTTTTATGTTGCAGGTGTGAAGGTAGTTTTGATTGGGAAGCTCAGCCAATGCTCTTTCTAATGACAAGATGTTCCCAGTTATAGTCACAGAGATGGCAGTGAGTGCTCAGGTGCACTACTGGACTATGAATATCAGTCAGTCAAAAGACTTCAAAGACACTGTTTATTACTAAAATTAATCCATACATCCTTCCAATCTCTCTTTGAAGAGGGGATTAAAATGAAAAACTGTACATTCTTTTGAAATACGTTCATTTTCCAAGAAGTCAATAGTTCAATGGTTCAATTTAATATCAGAGAATTAAATTGAACAGTATACAACCTGAAATCCTTACTCTTTGAATTCTTATAGGCATCTATTAGTCTCGTGAGACCATGGATTTGCACCTTGGAAGGTTTCCAGGGTGCAGGCCTGGGCAAGGTTGTATGGAAGACCAGCAGTTGCCCATGCTGCAAGTCTCCCCTCTCCACGACACCAATGTTGTCCAAGGGAAGAGCACTAGGGCTGATACATCTTGGTACCGGTGTCGTCGCAGAGCAATGTGTGGTTAAGTGCCTTGCTCAAGGACACAACACGTTGCCTCAGCCAAGGCTCGAACTAGTGACCTTCAGATCACTAGACGAACGCCTTAACCACTTGGCCACGCACCAACACAATTCTTTGAGTTAGAAATTCAATACTAAATTGGATCTAATTAATGCTTTGTAGTTAATAAACTTAGATATAAATAATATGAACATTCTCTGATTCTTAATATAAGAACTCCAGGACCACTACTCACATAAAATTAACTCTGTAATTGCCATGAGTTACTCATTTCTTACTCTGTGTGTGTGTGTGTGTGTGTGTGTGTGTGTGTGTGTGTGTGTGAGACAAACGCCGAGCTGTTAATTTGCAATAGAAATCCTGTATACAGTTGAAGCTTGGTCTTGTATTCTCGCAGAATGCACAAACCTGGGGTCAGCTATAGATGCTTTATGGTTGCAAGTTGCAGTCAACCACACTGGGGTATATTGTTTAATAATGGTTTTTAAGATGCAGCATGGAGAGAATGTAGTCACTGGGCGTCACAGGCTTTACCAACATTTAAAAACTTGTCAGCCAGCTCTCATTGACTCATTTGGCTCTTACAAAAGAAAATCCTCTTTGCCAAACAATGCAAGTCCATCCTCCCTCAGAATGCACGACAAGGATGCCAGCTGGCGACATTTCATGTCTGGTGAACACTTGTTGATTCTCTTGCGTGAAACACAAAAATGGAGATTTCTATTGGGAGACCCTCTGGTTAGAGAGGAGGAAGGGTGCTGTCAGAAGTAGAAAGAAAGAAAGGCAGCGGAAAGAGTACTTACAGGAAAAGATTGATAAATGGCATCAATAGCATCTTCGCACTGAGCTCATTAAGTGAAAGTCCTGGTAATTTTGACGGATGATAGCATGAAACAGGCAGTCATGTATCTATGTTCCAGTAGAGCCAGTAAATCTCACTACTGCTGACCCTCCAAAACCTCAGGACTGAGTTTTTATACTCATGGATACTGTTACGTACCCCGTAACTGGGTTGCCAAACCAGCAGAAATGGATCACTCAGTTGGAGTCTGGAGTACTAGAACTAAGAAAGTTTTATTAAAGAAACAAGCAACACAGTAATCGAAAGGATAATAAATGCAACAATTCAACAATGATAACCACACATGTACACAGAATTAAGATAACAGCATCAATCAAGCTCTATCGTTGTCTAGGGGTAAATGACCAATTTCAAAATGACTCAAAGTTCAGTCCAGTTTAGTAGTTCAGTTCGCAGTAATCGTTGCCATGGCGGTGGACAACGTGGGGGAAGAGAGAGATAGAATAGGAACAACTCATCATTCAGAACGGCTTCACTCACAGACCAGCGAGATGGCTCACAAACAGCTTTTGGGCGGGTCCTTGGTGATGTCACCTGAGGTCACCAACTGTGACCCCTCCTCCAGATGCGGTCGATCCTCTGCAGTGAACCCGGCATCCAGGCAAGGGCGGACACACACCGGGTTCCCGCTGATCGTACCTTTCCACCCTTGTCGTTGTCCGGTACTTCTCACCCACTCATGAGAAGCGCACCGCTTCCAGGGTCTCGTTACCTCGGGTGGCGTGTGTGTCTGTCTTAGCGAACCTGTCCCTTTTTATCCCCCTGCTGGGGTATCGCCTGTCCATCACTTCAAACAGTTCAGGGTTCAAAGGGGGGAGCCGCTCCAGACAGCTCTTCCTCCCACATCCCTTCATTACACATCTCCAGACGCTGCTCCATTGTTCCTTATCTCTCCTTCCCCTGAGGGCAGGTGGCAGACCAACTGCTGATGCCACTGATGCTAGCCCAGGCCAGCAAACATCTTAATTTTATGTGTATTCTCGTAACACTTCCCCCCTTTAAGGATTTTTACCGGGAGGTAAAAATTACAAACATGACTACATTATCTGATACATACACAATATACATCTTTAACAGTTATTTAGCTAATACAGAGAATTTGAAGCTGTCAACACCTTGACAGACAGTCATCACATTTTCTGTTCCTTTTACACGTGTTATTAATTACTCCTTAGACCAGGCTCCAACTCAGCAAACTTCATAGTGGCCAAAAACACTGATGAATTGCGACCAATGTAACCTCTCATTTGGTTTTGTCCCGGACCACAATAACAAGGGTCGTCCCATTCCGACTCAGTTTTCTCTCGCAAGGGCTTAGTAGGAGGGGGACGGGTATTGACCGCAGAGTTATTGCAAAACTTCCTGCAGTACCCCACCATCTCCAAAAGCCTTCTGAGGGCCCTCTTGTCTGTCGGGGTTGGGAGGTCAGCGATAGCCTGCACTGTAGCTTGCATCACTGCCAGCTGCCCCTGTGTCACCACAATTCCCAGGTAAGTGACATTCGTGTGGCCGAATTCATTTTTTCCAAGGTTCACTATCAAGCTGGCTTCAGACAGCCGTGTTAAATTGCCAATACACACCTCTGTGTTCATCAGCCCTTTAGTCACTGAATTACTCAAAAAATATGGGTGTTGTTTACTTGGCTGCCCTATTGTAACAGACATAACCCAACGTCCCAGTTCTTTGCATTTCCTCGGGACAATCAAACACATGGGTGCGAGTCGTTTAATTACTCCTTCGGGGATTAAGGGAGAGACCTTATCAGTAGACCTGGCCAAAACAATAGCCTTCTCCCATCTGACCGATCCCATCCTAATCTTTTCAAAATGGTTCTTTTCTCTTAACAGGGGGCCCCTAGCTTCATTGATTTCCACGCTAACACCGACTAGGTTTGTTAGCATATCAAAAGCCGGTGACCGTCTCAGTTCGCGTCGGTCATGATCAATAACATTCTTCCCCCTGGGCAGCCGGTAACTCTCTTTCATGATTCCACCAACTGTTTCCTCCAGCACCGCAAAATGTCCACCGGGGGGTACCTCGTGGGCCATGTTAAAAACCTCATCCCCATAACTCTTTTGCACCACCCCCCACTCCTCATCTGCGGATGCTGTACTTGATTTCCCTTTCTTCCTTAGCACTTCCTCATCCGCACAATAGCCTACTAGTTCCCTTGTCAAGGCTGTGTCAGAGAGAGCTGTCTCGGCCAAAACCATCAGCCCCTCGTCTCGCTCCTGCGTCTGCACAAATTCTTTCCTGGCTACTGCTACGTCCGTCCCAGCTCCCTCACTACCTCCTATCTCACTACACCCTGTCTCATACAAGGTTGGCAGAAATGTTTCAGCCAAATTCACCATCGCGGGCGGGGCCTCCATGCTGGCAGGCTGACCCGTCAATCTCACGACTGGGAACACGATTCCTCCGGCGATGTCATTACCGAGCAAGACTTCCACGTCTTTCATCGGTAATTCGGACCTCACCCCGATCGTGACTAGTCCAGAGACCAGGTTGCTCTGTAAATGTATCTGGTGCAAAGGGACTGACTCTGTCCCTTCCCCAACACCTTTGACCTCTACCTCCCCAGTCTGGGTCTCTGAGCTAAACTCTAATACACTCTTCAGTATTAGTGACTGACACGCTCCCGTGTCTCTCCAGATCCGCACTGGAACTGGTTTTAACCTCTTTTTCACTGACACCAGTCCGGCCGAGATAAACCTCTCGCGCCCTTCCTGGACTTTTTCAGACCTGTCCTTCCCTAGCGGTTCGCTTAACAGCTCAATACAGCCATTCAAAATTTCCGCTTTTCCTTTCCCCGTCTCCTTCCTTGGGGCAAAGCACCTGGACGCAAAGTGTCCGACTTTCCCACAATTATAACAGACGACCCCAGGAGACTTCCTACCAGGCTGCTCCCGGTCTACCTTATCCTTTTCACTAGTCCCCGGCTTACTTTCTGACTTTTCCGGCGGACTCTCCCCGCCGTCCTGACTACCCTTCTGGTAGCCTTTACTCGGGGCAACCTTCATTTTATGCGTCAACGCATACTCATCCGCTAACTTAGCAGTTGCGGCTAACGTGGCTGCCTCTTTCTCATCGAGGTAGGGTCTCATACCCTCAGGGACACAACCTTTAAACTGCTCAATCAGAATCAGCTGCAGCAGTCTGTCATAATCCCCCTCTACCCCTTTCGAGGCGCACCAACGCTCACAATATGTTTGCATCTCACGAGCAAACTCCAAATACGTGCGGTCCCACCGCTTCCTCGCATTCCGGAACCTCTGCCGGTATGCCTCCGGGACCAACTCATAAGTCCTGAGGATGGCCTCCTTCACCACCTCATACTTCTGGGCATCTTCCGGGGATAAGGCGGAGTAAGCTTGTTGGGCCTTCCCTTTCAGTACACTCTGAAGTAAAACAACCCACTTATCCCTCGGCCAGTCCTGACTTATAGCTACTTTTTCGAAGTGGAGAAAGTACCGATCCACATCGGTATCGTCAAATGGGGGAACCAGCCTAACCTCCTGGGTCGCCCGGAACCCTCCACCTTGGTTCGGCACGAGCCCCTGCTCGGCCCTTATCTTTAACTTCTCCAGCTCAAATTCCCTTTCCCTCTGTTTCTCCTCTCTCTCCAACTGTCTGTCCCTCTCTCTCTCTTCTCTCTCCAACTGTCTGTCCCTCTCTCTCTCTTCTCTCTCCAACTGTCTGTCCCTCTCCTGCCTTTCTACCTCTCTCTCTTTCTCCTGCCTTTCTAACTCTCTCTCTTTCTCCTGCCTTTCTAACTCTCTCTCTTTCTCCTGCCTTTCTAACTGCTTCTCTTCGTGTTCTAACTGCCGTACCCGGAACTCGTGCTCGAGTCTCAGTTTTTCAAGCTGTACCTGTACCGCGTCTCCAGCAGGTTTTTCAATAGACACCACCCCCAGCTCACCTTGGGGAAACACACCTTTAGATACATAGTGCTCTACAATAGCTCTGTGTATCTCCTCTCTCCTCATTGTCGACTTCACCTTAGCAAGATTCACCCGTTTGGCCACAGCTATCAATTCCGATTTCCAGGCATCCTCTAATGCCTCCAAGGTCGGCGCCTTTATAAATTCCTCAACCTCCATTTCTGCTGTTTGTCTTTTCTTTCTTTCGGGAATTTTAACCCAATCAATTTACTCCGTCCCAAATTTAGCGTTCAAAATCGCGGACGAGAACCCCACTTATGTTACGTACCCCGTAACTGGGTTGCCAAACCAGCAGAAATGGATCACTCAGTTGGAGTCTGGAGTACTAGAACTAAGAAAGTTTTATTAAAGAAACAAGCAACACAGTAATCGAAAGGATAATAAATGCAACAATTCAACAATGATAACCACACATGTACACAGAATTAAGATAACAGCATCAATCAAGCTCTATCGTTGTCTAGGGGTAAATGACCAATTTCAAAATGACTCAAAGTTCAGTCCAGTTTAGTAGTTCAGTTCGCAGTAATCGTTGCCATGGCGGTGGACAACGTGGGGGAAGAGAGAGATAGAATAGGAACAACTCATCATTCAGAACGGCTTCACTCACAGACCAGCAAGATGGCTCACAGACCAGCGAGATGGCTCACAAACAGCTTTTGGGCGGGTCCTTGGTGATGTCACCTGAGGTCACCGACTGTGACCCCTCCTCCAGATGCGGTCGATCCTCTGCAGTGAACCCGGCACCCAGGCAAGGGCGGACACACACCGGGTTCCCGCTGATCGTACCTTTCCACCCTTGTCGTTGTCCGGTACTTCTCACCCACTCATGAGAAGCGCACCGCTTCCAGGGTCTCGTTACCTCGGGTGGCGTGTGTGTCTGTCTTAGCGAACCTGTCCCTTTTTATCCCCCTGCTGGGGTATCGCCTGTCCATCACTTCAAACAGTTCAGGGTTCAAAGGGGGGAGCCGCTCCAGACAGCTCTTCCTCCCACATCCCTTCATTACACATCTCCAGACGCTGCTCCATTGTTCCTTATCTCTCCTTCCCCTGAGGGCAGGTGGCAGACCAACTGCTGATGCCACTGATGCTAGCCCAGGCCAGCAAACATCTTAATTTTATGTGTATTCTCGTAACAATACCAATTAGCCTTACTCATATTGTGAAATGATGTATTGGACAATATAAAGTTAATATCTTCTCCGTATTATTTAGACTGAGTTTTCTGACCATTTACTCTGGTGCTTGTAATGTGGGCGATGGTAATGAAGGCAAGCCAGGGTAAGAGATATACACCCAAAGTTCTGATGAGGAAGGAGAGTAGCAAGTGGAGAAAGACCCTGACGGTCACTCCGTAATTATCATGAAAATCATCACAACTTGATAAATTTTGGTTGCAGTTACTATGCAGGCTTAAAAAATGGGGCTGAATTCCCCGAGATGACTCCTGTTTCTGTAGCACAGAAGAGTATTTATGTGTTCACAAGCAATGGGGATTTTCATAATACTTCAGATGCTATTATGGTGGCAGTACAGGTGAAGCAGAAAGTGCACTCCAGCACCTCTGTTGAATATTAATTAGAATGTTAATAAACACCAATGACATAATAATTATTGTTATTACACATTTTTCTGGTCAGCCTCAGGTTCATCAATTCTGCAATCTTTTAAAGTAATTTCTTCATCTTGTGCTGTGGGCACCTCACTTACTTTTTCAGTAATTTTGAAAACATCAAATCTTACAGGCAGAATCTTTCTCTTAAATACAAATGACGCCAGATATGAGAACATCACAGCGGAAAGTAAGGACAGCAGCGTTGTGAAAGTTTTAAATGGAAAATGTTGTTCAAATGTGCCATTATTAAAGGAAATGCCTGGATATTGAATTATTGGTGGGATCTGAAGGAAAGGTTCACCAGCTAGTAGTCTCAAAGTTAATCCAATCAAATATCCTGCAGCCGATCCATAGATATATGTGCTGGGGATGAAGAGCACACAAACAAGTTGTGGAAACAGTAAGGCATACACGAATTCTGAACTCAGGAACCACAGGCCATAAACAGAGTTTGTTAGAATTGCTAGTATGGTAGCTAAAGCTCCAAACAAGACCACTGTAGTCCTCATAATCCATATCACTTCCTTCTCAGCAGCCTGCAGATAATGTAAATACAACAGATTAATAATATAGTAGAACTTGCTATAATTAATGGGTTATGGTACTCATAGACATGAAGGAAGGGGAGGTGGGGTGGCGTTGCTGGTTAAAAAAGAGATTAACGCAATAGAAAGGAAGGACATAAGCCGGGAAGATGTGGAATCGATATGGGTAGAGCTGCGTAACACTAAGGGGCAGAAGACGCTGGTGGGAGTTGTGTACAGGCCACCTAACAGTAGTAGTGAGGTCGGAGATGGTATTAAACAGGAAATTAGAAATGTGTGCAATAAAGGAACAGCAGTTATAATGGGTGACTTCAATCTACATGTAGACTGGGTGAACCAAATTGGTAAAGGTGCTGAGGAAGAGGATTTCTTGGAATGTATGCGGGATGGTTTTTTGAACCAACATGTCGAGGAACCGACTAGAGAGCAGGCTATTCTGGACTGGGTTTTGAGCAATGAGGAAGGGTTAATTAGCGATCTTGTCGTGAGAGGCCCCTTGGGTAAGAGTGACCATAATATGGTGGAATTCTTCATTAACATGGAGAGTGACATAGTTAATTCAGAAACAAAGGTTCTGAACTTAAAGAGGGGTAACTTTGAAGGTATGAGACGTGAATTAGCTAAGATAGACTGGCAAATGACACTTCAAGGATTGACGGTGGATATGCAATGGCAAGCATTTAAAGGTTGCATGGATGAACTACAACAATTGTTCATCCCAGTTTGGCAAAAGAATAAATCAAGGAAGGTAGTGCACCCGTGGCTGACAAGAGAAATTAGGGATAGTATCAATTCCAAAGAAGTAGCATACAAATTAGCCAGAGAAAGTGGCTCACCTGAGGACTGGGAGAAATTCAGAGTTCAGCAGAGGAGGACAAAGGGCTTAATTAGGAAGGGGAAAAAAGATTATGAGAGAAAACTGGCAGAGAACATAAAAACGGACTGTAAAAGCTTTTATAGATATGTAAAAAGGAAAAGACTGATAAAGACAAATGTAGGTCCCCTGCAAACAGAAACAGGTGAATTGATTATGGGGAGCAAGGACATGGCAGACCAATTGAATAATTACTTTGGTTCTGTCTTCACTAAGGAGGACATAAATAATCTTCCAGAAATAGTAAGGGACAGAGGGTCCAGTGAGATGGAGGAACTGAGCGAAATACATGTTAGTAGGGAAGTGGTGTTAGGTAAATTGAAGGGATTGAAGGCAGATAAATCCCCAGGGCCAGATGGTCTGCATCCCAGAGTGCTTAAGGAAGTGGCCCAAGAAATAGTGGATGCATTAGTGATAATTTTTCAAAACTCATTAGATTCTGGACTAGTTCCTGAGGATTGGAGGGTGGCTAATGTAACCCCACTTTTTAAAAAAGGAGGGAGAGAGAAACCGGGGAATTATAGGCCGGTTAGCCTAACGTCAGTGGTGGGGAAACTGCTGGAGTCAGTTATCAAGGATGTGATAACAGCACATTTGGAAAGCGGTGAAATGATCGGACAAAGTCAGCATGGATTTGTGAAAGGAAAATCATGTCTGACGAATCTCATAGAATTTTTTGAGGATGTAACTAGTAGAGTGGATAGGGGAGAACCAGTGGATGTGGTATATTTGGATTTTCAAAAGGCTTTTGACAAGGTCCCACACAGGAGATTAGTGTGCAAACTTAAAGCACACGGTATTGGGGGTAAGGTATTGGTGTGGGTGGAGAATTGGTTAGCAGACAGGAAGCAAAGAGTGGGAATAAATGGGACCTTTTCAGAATGGCAGGCGGTGACTAGTGGGGTACCGCAAGGCTCAGTGCTGGGACCCCAGTTGTTTACAATATATATTAATGACTTGGATGAGGGAATTAAATGCAGCATCTCCAAGTTTGCGGATGACACGAAGCTGGGTGGCAGTGTTAGCAGTGAGGAGGATGCTAAGAGGATGCAGGGTGACTTGGATAGGTTGGGTGAGTGGGCAAACTCATGGCAGATGCAATTTAATGTGGATAAATGTGAAGTTATCCACTTTGGTGGCAAAAATAGGAAAACAGATTATTATCTGAATGGTGGCCGATTAGGAAAAGGGGAGGTGCAACGAGACCTGGGTGTCATTATACACCAGTCATTGAAAGTGGGCATGCAGGTACAGCAGGCGGTGAAAAAGGCGAACGGTATGCTGGCATTTATAGCGAGAGGATTCGAGTACAGGAGCAGGGAGGTACTACTGCAGTTGTACAAGGCCTTGGTGAGACCACACCTGGAGTATTGTGTGCAGTTTTGGTCCCCTAATCTGAGGAAAGACATCTTTGCCATAGAGGGAGTACAAAGAAGGTTCACCAGATTGATTCCTGGGATGGCAGGTCTTTCATATGAAGAAAGACTGGATGAACTGGGCTTGTACTCGTTGGAATTTAGAAGATTGAGGGGGGATCTGATTGAAACGTATAAGATCCTAAGGGGATTGGACAGGCTAGATGCGGGAAGATTGTTCCCGATGTTGGGGAGGTCTAGAACGAGGGGTCACAGTTTGAGGATAGAGGGGAAGCCTTTTAGGACCGAGGTTAGGAAAAACTTCTTCACACAGAGAGTGGTGAATCTGTGGAATTCTCTGCCACAGCAAACTGTTGAGGCCAGTTCATTAGCTATGTTTAAAAGGAAGTTAGATATGGCCCTTGTGGCTACAGGGGTCAGGAGGTAAGGAGGGAAGGCTGGGTTCTGAGTTGGATGATCAGCCATGATCATAATAAATGGCGGTGCAGGCTCGAAGGGTCGAATGGCCTACTCCTGCACCTATTTTCTATGTTTCTATGTTTCTATGTTTCTATAGGTACACCATTCTACTAAAACACAAGTTATGCTTTGAATCTCTAGCAATCCACTTTGGAGATGGAGATGGGGGAGAGATTATTGCTTGGTCACTGATGCAACACACACAATCCACCAATGGATGCTGGTTGTAGGCAATCCCATTGACATCATTGGAATTGAATAGGCAGGAGGTAAGCATGATTGACAGCCACTGCTCTCACATGTATTTAGTGCTAGAGAATAAAGCAACCTTCCGCCAATATCAGTGTGTTGTGGTTATCAGAACCATTGATAGGAATAAATACAAAACCAGGGAAAGGAGCGTAGAGATGATGCAGTTTAATCAGTCATGATTTTTATATTCCTATGTGTGGCATATGGTATTTGCCATTAACCCAGCATACATTTCACACGACATGAGAACATTTGAAATGCTGGAAATCCAAATCAACACACTGTGCCATTCCTAAATAAAATTCCTGCATATTGAACTTTTGGTGGGATTTGAAGGAAAGATTCATTAGCTAATAGTCTCAAGGCTAATCCAAATAAATATCCTGCAGCCAATGTACAGTATTCTGAATGAATTGAGTAGTATTTTGAAACATATAAAACAGCCAATGAGAAGCAAGTGCCGGTGTTGCTGAATGTAAGAGGTGGAAAAGCATACAGTTTGTTTAGATGTTTAACTGTTCCCACCAAAAGAGCCAAAATGAACTTTGTTGATATCATGAACGTAACGCAGGAACATTTAGAACCAAAACCATTGTTGATTGTAGAATGCTTTGGGTTTCATCAATGGAATGAAAAGGAAGGGGAATCCAATTCAGCTTACGTGGCAGAAGTGAGGAAACTATCCGAGCATTGTCAGTTCAGTGATGGGCTTAACGACGCACTTAGAGATTGTTTATTTTGTGGAATCTTACAAGAAAGCATTCAAAAATAGCTCGTAACTGAAGCACAGCTCACATTTAAAAGAGCAGTTGAAATCACTGCATCAATGGAAACAGCAGCCAGAGACGCAATTGAGTTGAAGTCAGGAATGAAAGTGAGTGTGAACAAAATTGCAATGTCTAAACAGAAACCTGCCTGGCTGAATGAATTGCGTTGCTGTTGTGACAGGGGTTCATGTACACCAGACCAATGCAGATTTAACGGCGAAACTTGCAGAAAATGCAACAAAGTAGGACACCTACAAAGAGCATGTCAGCCAGACAAAAATAAACGGAGTGCACAGGGAAGGGAAAAAGATAAAAAAAAAGTGGTTGCAGTTTTGAAAAGAGCACTAATCTGCATGCTGTTGATTAAAAAAAATAAATCGACAATGCAGTGAGTGAGCAGGACTGAGTAGTCTTACGATTTCAAGTGTGAAAACTAACAATTGACAAGCAATATGGTTTATACCAGAAGTGAATGGCAAATTAATTAAAATAGAATTGAACACTGGCTTGGCTGTTTCAGTCATTCCACAAAATGAGTTTGAACGGCATTTCAAAGATGAACTGAGACTGCAGATATCCAACTAAAAACCTATACTGGAGAAAAGATAATTCCCATGGGAATGACATTTGTAACAGTGAAATACAACAACCGATAAGCCACATTGGGCTTGTATGTGGTAAAAACAGGAGGGCCAGCATTGTGGAGCCATGATTGGCTGAGACAGCTACACTTGATTGGAGATCCATTCACTACTTGCTTGCAACATCCCCTGCAAAGAGGCCAACTGAAAGCAAATTAAGAAATGTATTGGATGATGCCACAGCAGTGTTCAAGGATAGCAGTGGAAAACACAAACATATCAAAGGTAAAATGGTGTTAAATGAAAATGCCACACCCAGGCTTTTCAAAGCCCATCCTGTTCCTTATATCACTAGTGATAAAGTAGCCAGTGAGCTAGATCGCGTGGAAGCCGAAGGAATTCTTTCCAAGGTTGAGTAAAGCCCATAGGCAACACCAGTGGTTCCAGTGGGCTAGAAGGATGGATCTGACGGGATCTGTGCTGATTTTAACGTTACCAATGCTGTACTGAAAATAGATCAATAACCTCTGCCCAGGGTAGAGGATATCTTTGCAAACCTTTCTGGAGGGAAACACTTCAGCAAAGTGGATTTAACTGAGACCTACCTACAGATGGAGATGGAAGAAGAGTCCAAAGTGTTTCTCACTATAAACACTCACAAAGGGCTTTATCACTATAATAGGCTTATATTTGGAGTAGCATCTGCACCAGTACTCTGACAGAAAGCTATGGAACAGGTGTTACAGGTTACCCAGGTACTCAGTTTTACCTGGGTGACACAATTATTACTTGTGAGGATAACAAGGAACAACCCCAAAATCTCAAGATAGTGTTAAAAAGATTAGAAGATTATGGGATCAGAGCATGACACAACAAGTGTGAATTATTTAAACCAAGCATCACTAACTATGGTCAAATCACTGATGCCCTAGTATTACCCAAGTGTGCCTAGAAAACTCAAGTAGCGGTGGATGCCCCAAAGCCAAAAGACATGGCACAGTTGCAGTCCTTTTTAGGATTTGTCAATTAGTATAATTGTTCCTGTCCAACCTGGCTACTGTGCTCCACCCTTTGAAGTCATTATGATAGTTCGGGAAGAAATGGTAATGGGCCAAGCGATGTGAGGTAGCTTTTCAAAAGGGTAAAGTAAATGGTGACATTAGACACTATTCACACATTATGATCCACATTGTCCAGTGCAGCTTGCCTGTGACATCTTCCCAAAGTGAAACCAGGAAAGAACCCACACGGTCTCAGGTCTACACGGCAACCTAAAGTAGCTGGAATATGCAGCAGAAATTCCAGTTCCCCCATTTTTACCAGCACTGGGATGAATTTGCTCTTGACGAGGATTGACTTATGTGGGGATTGAGAGTTGTACCATCCAAGCTGAGGGCTAAAGTGTTGGAGGAGCTATGTGCCTGTCATCTAGGTGTGGTCGGCTCAAAGCTTTGTCAGGTGGCCTGGGATAGATCAACGGATCAAGTAGCTTGCCGTGCACTGTTCAGTATGCCAGTACTTGCAGATATCAAGAGCAGTGTTCCTCCATCCCCGGGGATGGCATGCATTTCCCTGGCAGAGAATTCATGTGGATTCATGGGCTCAAATTTCTCGGGAGTAGTGGATGCAGCTACCAAGTGGCCAGAAATGTTCCCAATAACCTCCACTACAGCTTTGCACACTGGTGATGTTTTGATAAGCCTCTTTGCAAGGTCTGGTGTTCCAGAACCGTTAGTCAGTGACAATGAACCACAGTTTGTCGCAGAACAGTGTCAGTCATTCCTGAAAATAAATGGAATATGACATATTACATCTGCACTGTACCACCCAGCTAAAAATGGCTTGGTGGAAAATTTTGTCCAGAGTTTAAAGAACACACTGTGAGCATCATCAGAAGAACACACTACACTGATTCTGAATCAGAAGCTTGCCAATTTCCTCTTTGTATATCGTCGCGCAACACATTCCACAACCAACACCTCACCAGCTCTGCTGTTCCTGGGTCATCCTTTCCACTCATGCTTGGATCTCCTCAAACCCAATCTCAGAAAGAGTATGCAGGACAAGCAGCTGAGACAAATTGAGGAGCTTGACTACAGAGATGACCAAAAATGAATACTTCAAAAGATTAAGGACAGAAGCAGACAGACCACTCTCCTACACAGTGGAGATTGTGTCTGATGCCATCTGGAGATGACACATTGATCGGTTGAGGAGAGCAGAGTCAATTGTTAGAAAAGAAAGATGGCCAGAACTGTCAGAATAACTTCCTGCAATCCTGAAGTCAACTCTTACAACCACTATGGAGGAGAGCCCAGAACCTGAGATTGTTTCAAAGCCACAAGTCTCACTTTGCCAAGCAGAGTGACCCCTCCCCCACCCCGCACTACCTTGTCAGGGAAGATTTTATCCCACAAGGGTAAGAAAACCTTCACAGCGATAAAGTCCTTAGGCATGAATTGCAGAATTTAATATTTACTATGCTGTCTATATATAGTAGTTGTATTATATGGTATACTGTGTATATGACTCGAGAGCGATACATTACATATTTGAGTTGAGATGCATTCTATATTGAGTTAGAGTTTATAGCTAAGTGGGGGGTGTGTAGTGTATTTAACATTTCTGTAATATTTGAGTAATATTGTAAATATATTGTTTGGTTAAACATTCTTTGGTGTTTCCATAGTTCATTGCAAGTTATATGTAAAAGTATGTGAATGGCATACGTTATCACACCATTCATCATTCGTGAGCACCTCACTAAGAAAAAGGAAAAGAAATTAACTAGACAAAGCGCATCCCAGCTCCTGTGTATTTCTTTCAATTAGCTTCTGGAGTTGATTTAGATTGCACGATTCATAGGTGGTGGTAATGGAGACTGGGTAAGGATCATGAGCTTTGTGGAAAGGATAAGTGTCACTACAGTAAAACTCTGTTAATCCAGCACACTCATGACTTTAGTGGTGCCAGATCAGCAGGACTTCTGGAATTTTAGATGTTATTTGTATTTATGTTCCAACACAATTCACTTCTTTTTAAGAGGCTATGAGCAGAATAATATACGTTTGTATTTTTCAATTAACAGTTCTGTCTCGAGTAAATAAAGATGCAAAAAAAATCCAGTTAAGATCTCCCCCCCCACCTCTTATATGACTACTGTTATCTTCTTTTAGCCATCCTGATTTCTTTGGGTGGATGGGGTGGATATGTCTCTCCCAAAGGAGGTGTAAGGCGCACCTTCCCTCTGTTAGCCTGCATGTCACCCTTGGGCAAGGTGTAGTGCTTTTTAGCCCCCCCCCCCAACCCCCCAGTCAGGGTCACAAAGCCATGGGAGGAGTCTGGATGTACAGCTGGTGCCAGTTATGTGACCACTAACACCAGGAAGACAATCTCTGAAGAGTATTGATAATGACTGGGATCATCTGTTTTGTGAAGACACTGTTCAGAAGAAGGCAATGGCAAACAACTTCTGTAGAAAAAATTGCCAAGTGCAATCGTGGTCAGGGATAAGACCATGATTGCCCACGTCAATATGTCACGTCACATGATGATGATGATGATGATTTCCTCCTTAAGTCGTCTCCTGCATTTCCTATAGTCTTCAAGTAGCTCATTTATTCCTACTTGCCTACACCTGCTATGCACCTCTTTCTTCTTCTTAACCGGGGCCTCAATATCTCTCAAACACCAAGGTTCTCCAAACCTGTCTTCATTGCCTTTTATTCTGACAGGAACACACAATCATGTAATTTCAAAATTTCACGTTTGAAAGCTTCCCACTTAACAAGCACACCTGCTAGAAAACAATCTGTCCCAATCAACAACTGCCACATCCTTTCTGATACATTTCTCCAATTTCGAATCTCAACCCAAGGACCAGACCTATCCTTCTTCCTCCTTATCTTGAAACTAATGGCATTATGATCACTAGACCCAGTGTTTCCCTACACATACTTCTGTCAACTGCCCTGCCTTGTTCCCTAATAGGAGGAACAAGTATCACATTCTCTCTATTTGGATTCTTTATACAGTATATTGATTAAAGAAACTTATCCTGAACACATTTAATAAACTCTATCCCATCCAGCCCTTTTACAGCATGGGAGTCCCAGTAAATATATGGAAAGTTATAATCACCTACTATAACCAACTTATGTATCTTGCAACTTTCTGCAATCTCTTTACACATTTGTTCCTCTAAATTCCACTGACTACTGGGTGGTCTATAATGGAATCCCCCTAATAACGCTTTATTATTCCTCAGTTCTACCCATATAGTCTCGGCAGATGTGCTCTCCAGTCTGTCCTGTCTCAACAATACTGTGACAATTTCCCCTGATAAGTAATGCCAGCCCTCCCACTTTATCAGGTCAAAAGCAATAGGACCCTGGAACATCGAGCTGCCAGTGCTTCCCCTCCTGCAACCTCGTCCTACAATGTCACAATTTCATGTGCTGATCCATGCTCTAAGCTCATCCACAATCCCCACAGTGCTCACCTTTTTCCTGATAATAGTCTTGTAGATATTGTGTGCAAACATAGAGCTTGCTGATAAAAGTGATGAATCTGCAGATGACATAACTGCTGCTGAAACGGCACCAATTCCCAACATAGCGACATAGGCAGGGCAAAGATATTGAAGGACAATCGGCAATATCATGCTTGAGTGGGTAAACCGTAGCTTGTTTGATTCCAATCTGAAAAAAGTACAATAAATTTTAGCACAGCTTTAATCAATATTTATTTAATAGGAGATTGTAATGCCTAAAATCATGAACATACCTTAAGTTATAGTGGGTAGAAAATAGATCCTTAAACAGACTTTTCACCTCATAAATTCCTCAGCTCTGCCCATGCAAAATGAGCAAGCTTTGAGTACTTCTGAACAGGAACAGAATATGTCTTAGGCCTCTGTCACATACTTACAGAACTTCCTCGTGTTCATGACTAAATAATAAATTATTGATCAGATAGCTAGTCCTATTAATGAAGGGGGTGGCATATTTACATTTAAAGAGTTCCATGGCAGTGTGGACTGGCAGTGTGGACAGCCAGTGCCTTTTTCCTAGAGTAACAATGGCTAATACAAGAGGGCATAATCTTTAAGTGACCAGAGAAACGTTTGGGAGGGTGGGTGGGTGGGGGGTTTGCTGATAAATGTAGGTTTTTTACATAGAGGGTGACAAAGTGCATGGAACACACGGCTGGGGTGGTGCTAGAAGTAAGGACACTTAACAGCCTTTAGATAGATTAGGACATGGATGAAAGAAAAATTGAGGGCTATGCGGAAGTAAGGGTTAGATTGACTTTGGAGTAGGTTAAAAGGGCGCAGAACGTTGTTCTGTGTTCTAAGTTCTAAGGGCTTTTCTGAGCATTGGATTTGCCAGATGCTGATACCTACATAACTGAAGACCAGAGATTTCCACGGTGTTGAGGTTCCTCTCCACCTCATCCACCAAAGCCCCAGGGCTGCTTTGGAAAATCAATACACCAATTTGCATCCATGGTCAGTCATCCCTTCCAATAGCTGCAGAGCAGTACCCAAACACCATTGTAACCAAAAGCTTTTAGGGGTGCAGGTAGGCTTAACGAACGTCGGGTTGTGTCAGATCCTGCCATTAAGTATTGTTCATAAATGTTACATTAGGATGGTTGCTCTTGCCCATTTGCTTAGGAAATCTCTTTGGGAGCTCCTCAGGATTATCTCCCGTTTCCTTGTCCTTTCTGTTAACCTTCATGTAAAGTACACCGTGCCACTTTCTTGGCCTCCTCCAGCCCCTGTACTCTGTTGTGGCAACATTGACACCAAGTGTCCTGCTCTTTCTTTCATTTCCATGTTCTGAACTCAGGGCAGCCTTGCATTTAACTAGGCAGACCTTATTGTTTGTTCCAGTTTAAGATGATGCTGATGAATCTCAGTGACTTCTGGCTGGTGGTCAATGAAACAAAGAAAACAACCAAATAATCTGTTATTCACTCTTTTTTTCCAGTAAATGATAAATCACAAATAATAGCCTGTAACTTCCCTTTGGAATTGGAGGCAATTCGATGTCGCAGAATTGAGGTGAGGCGAGGCAGCGGGCCCATAGCCGAGAATGAGGAAGACCTGAGGTCCAATCGATTTAAGTGCTGTTTGAATTGGAAAGGTTGGGTATGAGTTGAATCAATGTGGCAGGGTCCGAACTCCAGAGCATATTGACGTGTTTGAACCCAAAGTTTGGACGGCGATTTAGCTGCTGGGCCAAATTGAAAAGATCAAGGTGTTGGAACCCGAGGTGAAGGACGGGCTGGTTCAGCTCACTCTTCGACTCTGCGCTGAATTAAGAGTCTGTGGATGGACTCTCTTCTTGGATTACAGTTCAGAACAGTATTTGCTTGCAATTGTTTGCATGATTTCTTTCTTTTCCTCCGCACATTGGGTGTTAAATCATCTTCTTAATGGGTTCTTTTGGGTTTCTTTGTTTGGCGGCTGCCTGTTAGGAGACGAATCTCAAGGTTGAATAATGTATACATAGTTTGATAATAAATGTATTTTGAAATTTGAACTTCATTGCAGTTAATATATTTTATGGCATTGATCTCTCCTTTAACTTCCTGTACCTCATTTTCCATAGTTATAATTCTTCAAACATACTGATTAGCAGTTTGTTTTTACATCTTTTAATTCTTCAACTTTATCTGGCTCAGCACAGTTTATTAATCAGCGATATATTTAGTGGCTAATTTTAAAAATCACTTTTACTAGGAGTTTCAATTTTATATTGCAGGCACTTCATTATTTACGGAAGTGTTCTCTTTCAAACCAGTTCCTCTTCATTCCATAATTCTCTGTTTGCTTACCCTTTAAACCTGTGGCTGACAGTCAGGCTCTGTGCCAAAGCATTTGGGATTTATTAATTAAGTTTTCTTTTCTACTGCTCTATTACATATACTACCTGATTGCTGAAAATGCACTTGAGAAACTTTGGAGAAGTGAGCTCCCAACTGCATTGATAACCTGTAATGTGGAAACCCATGAAGCGGGTTATCAGTGTTCCATTGTTCAAACACTTTCTGTTTGTTTTCACAGCATAATATTTATGATTTTCAGTGAAATCTGTGACCTGAGAAGATGCATGTCTCTGCTAAATTCTATGGTGCATGATAAATGCTATTCCCACTTATTTCATATCTGTCCTCTGCAGATGGTAGAATCATGATGGCTCATATGATTAAAAATAAAATAATTCTTATGACCCAGTATATTTGCAATGATAGGTTCCCATATGAAGTTAGATTTATATTCATACAGGAACATTGCTTACATTGCTCTGAAGCTTTGACTCATGAAGGATCCCAGGGGCATTAAAACCTGTGAGTACAATGACTGAAATCAGGTCACTTCAGACATAACTAAACTTGGACTTTAAACTGACTTTGGATAAGAAATGGTACAAAACTACTGATTGCTGGTATTTTTATATATTTCTGAATATGTTAGTATTATAGAATTTTTAAATAAGAATGAGCTTTTAGGGTGAAGACTGGGCAACAATGAATGACCAAATGGCAATTTTTAAAGCTGATAAACCCAAAAGCTAAGGAGACAAAAAATGATCAGTATCCAAAGCTGGAATGTTTATCAGAAACAAGTGTTTGGTCTTACTGCATATCTTCGCCAATTATATTAACTGTTAACCATTATGCAACAGCTGTTCAAGAATTACGCCTTTTAGTTATTCATTTCAGCTTGACAGTAATCATCAGGCATCTGTTCAAGGCTCACCATGAGAAACATGCATGAAGTTCATAGCATTGCATATAGTTTGTGTCCATCATGTGTGCCAAACCACATGGACCCAGTATCATAGCCCATATCAACATGTCTCCTAGGAGCGAAAATGGTATCGGAAAAGAAAATTGTTGATGCTTTGAAATAATGAAAAAAAAAGAAAATGTTGGAAATATTCACCAAGAGAAGCAGCATCTGTGGGGAGAAAACCAAGGTTAACCTTTCAGGTTGATGATATGATAGCCAGCATTTTCATTTATATACAACACTTCATTTATATACATTTATATACAACAATGTATCTAATTTTCATTTAGATACAACACAGAAACAGGCCCTTCCGACCCAACAAGGCCACACCACCCAAGCACACCCATGAAACCAATTAACCTTCTAACCCATGTGTCTTTGGAATGTGGGAGGAAACCTGAGCATCTGGAGGAAACCCATGTGGTCATAGGAACAACATAAGAATTCCTTACTGACAGCTGCGGAATTGAAACAGGTTTGCTGTTACTGTACGGGGGTTACACTACCTGCTACACTTCTGTGCTGCCATCATAGACAATACATTTTGCAATAAGTCTTGCTTGGGATGAGAGATTTGGCAGGTTTAATTATAGAGTAAAGCAAATCATTTTAAAGGCATATTTGAAATAGGAGGAGTTCTAACCATGTAAAGAAGATCATCAATCCATCGGGAAATCTGATCCGTCTCTATTTTACCAATCCATGGGCTCTGATAAAGTTCATTTACCATGGTGTATTTGATGTCTGCAACTGCCGGATTCATAATGGCAAAAGGCACGCAGAACCACTAGTAGGAGAAAAAATATACAATACAGTAAGATAATTTAACTCTACATGGTTTACATTATCCACATTCACAAAGGTAGTCTCTAAACCTACTTTTAGTATTTGAGTTCTTTGTTAAGTATTCAGATATAGTAAGGGGTTTCCATTACAAATAGCACAGTACAATGTAGTCCTCAGACAATGCTTCTCAGTTTTATGAACACTTCAGGAAAATAATATTATAGTTGGGAAAGAGATGCTATTTTGCAAATTAATGGCTTTTTTATCCCATCATTTTCAAAACCTTATGTCATGTAGAAGATTCAAGTGATAAGGGGCTCCACTCAATTTGTTGGATTGGTCTAAATAAAAAAGTGGATGAATATACAGTACGATCATCAGGCCAAATACAGATGCTAAACTTGGTTTAAGACTTTTCCTTAACTTTCACATTTGTACTTTGTAGTGGACTTATGACATACCAATCTCAAAAATTTACTGCTTGCATTTGGAGTGATTTGGGATCAGCTAGAGAACATCATCTTGAGCTCTGGAACCGACTTGCACGTTGCAGTTGAAAAATCTATGTAGTGTCTTTACTGTCCTTGAGACTCTCTTGAATTGGCCAGAAGTCTGTGAGCATGACCCCACTAATTGCCATGGGCTGGCTGAAACTGGTTTGAATCAACTGGGCTTTGGAAAAAAGAATGGAAGAGACACGAGGCACAGGTCCTTATTTGGGAGAAGAGCAAAGAGATACTACTGCCTGTAACATTGGGCTTGTTTCAATGGAGAGAGGACACAGATTAGGCAAGTAAAACAGAAGCAACAAAATCAAAACACAAAGGTGTACAACTGATAAGAAAGAGAATAAGAATGGAATATTTTGGGTGCAGATACAGCGAAAACGACAGAGACCAAACAGTGCAAATATTGATGAATCTACATTGGAAGTGTAGAGATTATGTTAAGATCAAGAGGGATACCAGCTTCTTGATTCTAAGCTATTGAGCTTTCTATTCTGATTGACTGTTCAGGAATGCCAGTGAATCAATATGGAGATGTTGCCTTTTATTTGGCTTCTGCATAGGGGCTTCACTGAGAGTTTAGTTAAAATGATTGTTGTTCTCTACAAAACCCTTGACAGAGCATACAAATACCAATTAAATGCATTGAAAATGTTCAACTGGTGATGAATTTTGAAGGTTATAAAACTGATTATAAACAGTTGAAGAAGTGATATCTGTCAATGTTCCTAAATGGACAAGAAAAACTGCCGATCCTCAGAAAAGATATCTGCTGGCTTCAGATATTTTACACACTTCACTTTATTGACAAGTTACCACGGCTGATGAAGTTGGATCCTGTACATAAAATAATGTTCAAAGTTATCTAAATGAGGTAGCAAATTTTTGCCAAGATTGTGGACCTGAAATCAGTAGTCCTCTGGGAGACATTCAGATCGTCAGTCTTCCCTTCATCACCGTTACTTACTGTATAATATCACACAAGTAAAGACATTAAGGATTCAGATGTATTTTGCACAACACCTGATTGACATGAAGTAGATGAAGTGAACAAATAAATTATGAAACGTAATTTGTTGTAAAGCTGCAACTGGAAAATAAAGCCCCAAATCTCCTTGAATATGTACTTTTCAGTTTGAAATAGTGTCCAGGGAATTGTACAAATTAATTTTGAGTATTTTTCCTCTTTCTCATCTTTCCCATAGAAGGAGACCATCTGGCACATCTACTCTACATATCTCTGAGCAATCCCAACATTTCCACTTATTTCACTGTAATCTCTTCAAATAAAACACCCCATGAGTCAGTGTGATTAATCAGTTCTCGTCTAAAATACAACTATTGTCAAGGTGTTAAGGGCTTTTAAAAAAAAGCTAAGAACAAGTCTTTATCGGGGTAAAGCTGAATATTTTTTCATTAATTCCTATGGAGTAGAACCATAGGACACAAAAACAGACCCTTTGGCCCACATCTGCGTGCTGATCATTGATACCCATTAATGCCTGTCCTACTAACCAGCACTTAGTCCATAATTTCCAATGCTGTGGTGATTCAATTGCTCATCCATTTACTTCTTAAATTCTGTTGAGGCACCCGTTTCTACTCCCCTCTCACAAGGTGTCTTTAAGGCAGCTCTGACTTGCAATTAATTTAAAAATGTTCTGCACAGTCTTTCTGTTGTATATTTTGTTCAATAAAGAGAAGTTTCAGCCTGAAAACAAGCCATAATTCGTTATTATTCAAAAGGAATTTTAATCCGGTCAGCCAGTATGTACTGTATTAATATGTTTATGGCTGCTTACATGCCTGAGAACCTGCACACAAGGTAATAAACCTACCAAAAAACGGCATTTGGAGAAAATGGATGTTGCAGTGCAGGGGTGTGTCTAATTTTGTGGGTTGGTTGCTTTTTTTTATTCCAACGATTCAGACAGTCCTTCTAAATCTGAAGATACTGTAGACAGTATCTTCTGTACAGGTTGCAGAAGATACCTGCAGCTTGGTGGCAGCTGGCAAATCCATCCTGCCAGTTCCCCAAAGGCAATGGGTTGTACATATGTTAAGCATTTATACGCTGGGGAGGATCTGTAACTGAAAAGGTCAGATTGAGCAAAGTTACAAAAGGAGCTCATCTCTGCCAAACCCTCCACAATCTCATAATATGTTTTTCTATTTCACAACCAGAATGAGTATAACCAGTGTTTCAATACCCTTTAGTGACAGCTAAAGAGGAGGAGAAGATGGTGGCGTGACGCAGCTTGCGCGGCCACTCCGGTGAATGATATCTGTAATCTGTCAAGTAGGGTGCCGCGCACAATCCTGATTTGATGGAGACAGACGTGAGAGTACGGAGGAACATCTGGAGAAACTTCTGAAATGCCTTTTTCGCTGTCGCTGTTACTGTGCGATCCAGAATCTCCGGAGGGGAAGGCCCCGAATCCTCGGCTTTGCTTGTTGCTCGGCGGCCGGGACGGGGTCAAAGTACTCGGCAGAGATAGTGCTCGGTGCTCGGTGTCGGAGGGCAGGTCAGAGGCTCGAAGTTTTCAGACGGACTCAGAGTCGGCTGTGGTCGGGTGCTTCCAATGCATCGACAGTTGTTGGCACCTGGAGGTTTATGGCAGGGAGAGTTTCTCCCTTTTGTCGCCTGCTATCAGGGACTATCAGGAGCCGATCGAAACTTTGAGACTTTTTTTTAACCGTGCCCATGGTCTGCTCTTTATCAAATTATGGTATTGCTTTGCACTGCTGTAACTATATGTTATAATTATGTGGTCTTGTCAGTGTTAGTCTTTGGTTTGTCTTGTTTTTTTTGTGATAGCACTCTGGAGGAACATTGTATCATTTCTTAATGCATGTATGCATTTCTAAATGACAATAAACGAGCACTGAGTGTCCTCATAATTTAATCTAATCTAATCTAATCTGATAGAATTTCTACATCAGATAAGAGATAGAAAGCACTTACCAGACTGATGACAATAAAGACCATTTGCATTACATCTGTATAAGCCACTGAATAGAGGCCACCCAGTAGTGTGTATATTGTAACCACACAGGCCGACAGGATGATGGACAAATAGGTTTCAATGTTCAAAATTATAGTCATTGTCATTCCTGAAATAGATGCCAAACATGCCAATTGTTGTTAGTACCCAACAAAATTATAGCAAAATATATTACAATTTGTGGATATAACCAACAACTTGTAGAAACTTACCCAGTGCTGCAAGAATAGCAGCTGACCAAAATATATCTCCCAATACAGCTGGGATCACGAGGAGGCCCCCCATCACTCTGCCAAATTTCTCTTGGAATGGATCCATCACTGTAACATATCGCTTAGTCCGCATTGGCTTAACAAAGAAAAGGCCACCTGGATTTAAAAAAAACAGACTCATGGATGGAAAACCTATGGTGGTAATACTGGTAACTGAGCTGGGGTCTGTGTTGCGGGCTTCCTCCAGAGTTAACCATTCCTGGGGTATGGTATTGGCATGGTACCTTCAGCTGTGAATGGCATTTCTAGTACATACATTACAGGTAACTGTTGTAAGCTCCTGTCCATTTGGATGTAGTTTCTATTACGCCTGAACAGGCAGGTTCCTCCCAGTCTCCACCCAGCTCACAGGAGTCACTTGCCACTTGTTTCCAAATCATCACCTGCAGCCTATTTAAACCCAGTTTTCATCCACAATCCTCCTTCGCTCATACAAACCAACCAGCTTCAACCAGTTGTTCCTAGCCTTCAGTTACTTTGTTGCCTTATTACGTTCTCTCTTTGTGGCCTGGCATGGCTTGTTATTTTGCAGTTTATTAGTAAAACATCATTTACGAATCAATAGTCTCTGCTGCTCTGCTTTTGGGTCAAGCCCACTCAACCTTTCCTGACAGGAATCCAACGATTGACCCAGCAGAATATGCTCGCCTGAGTCATGCATCGACAGAACACAATTCCAAAGCATCAGGAAACCACTGGTCATTTGCTCGTCAGTCTCAGCCAACTC
This sequence comes from Mobula hypostoma, assembly GCF_963921235.1. Classification (NCBI taxonomy): domain Eukaryota; kingdom Metazoa; phylum Chordata; class Chondrichthyes; order Myliobatiformes; family Myliobatidae; genus Mobula; species Mobula hypostoma. The sequence goes on along the minus strand of NC_086103.1, from coordinate 116,918,519 downwards.
TCCACCTGGACACAGCAACCGTGCAGCAGTCCACCCCGTCCATCGGAGCCCCGGATTCTGGTGTCTGAATGCTGACTCGAGTCCGTAACTTCTGACCCAGTGCATCTTTACACTTTGAGCTCCAACCATCTCTGTATGCTATGGACTGAAACAAGATTCCTTTTATCATTTCTCTCTTGGCTGGGCACACTCTGACCTGGGACACTGCTAACCGGGACAATAAAACCACCACTTGCAGTAAGTATGTAGATTTTACCGCTGCGATGCACCAGGTTTTCGACCACCCAGGAAATGGATGGGAGCAACATATCCGATTCTTCGAAGTGCACGGTCGGTGCGGGATTTCATCATGAAATTCAGGACACTTGCAGTAGAGTGTGGCTGGACAATCCCAGAAACATCAGAGAGATAGCTGTGAAAAACTGCTTCTCAAATCTGCGTCATTCTCATCCAAATATTCCAATATTCCACCTACGCTGGACATTCTCTCTTCTGCCCTATCAGGCACAAGATATAAAAGCTTGAAAGCACACACCACTGGGCTGAAGGACAGCTTCTACCCCACTGTTGTAAGAATACTGAATGGTTCCCTAGTATGATAAGTGCCCTGATGAAGGGTCTTGACCCAAAACGTTGACTGTTTATTCCCTCCTTGTTCTCCTCCAGCATCTTGTGTGCGTTGCAGCACAGATTTCCAGCGCCTGTGTAATTTCTTGTGTTTACAGTCTCACAAATACTTTGCACCTTATTGTTTAATTACACTGCATTTTCTCTGTAGCCGTAACACCTTATTTTGCCTTGTTATTGACTAATCTTGTTCTACCTTAATTCACCTTATCAAGACCTGATCTGTATGAATAGCATGCAAGACAAGCTTTTCCCAATACTTCAGTACATGTGGACAACAACAAACTAATTCCAATTTCAATTCCTGTTGAATTCTTTCCCATTGGAAATATGAAATCTTCTTAATTGTCTGATGTACAGTATTCAGCTCTCAAATGTTGCTCAATGGTTGGTACTTCCTTCATGTATTCATCTTAACAGGATCTGGTGTTCATCATATCAGCCCTTATCGCATAGCCCCCGCTGCTTTTGAACTAAGTTAACTTTAAGGTTATTTTAGAGGGAGTTCGAGAGCCAATCACTTTGCCAGCAGGAATGGAATTGCAAAACACCTTTCAATACTTCAATACTTGATCATTTATGGCTTGCTCATGGTTCAGTAACATGCACCATTTTATAACTATACTCTTTCACGAAATCAATCTTCTTGACTGGAAATCCAACACCAAAGCTGCTTGCAAGAAGGGGATGAACAGATTCTATTTTCTAAGGAAGCTGAGATCCTTCAATGTGTGCAGCAGGACGTTGGAGGGTCTTTTACTAGTCTGTTGTAGTGAGTTTAGTCTTCTTTGCTGCTTCATGTTGTGGGAGCAGCATCGGCGCTGGTGATGCAAAAAGACTAACGCATTAATCAGGCTGGATCCGTCCTTGGCTGCAACCTGGTCTCTTTTGAGTTAATGTTGGAGAGGGGGTCAGTAACAAACTGTTATCCATTATGGACAATCAGGAACATCCCCTCCAGGACCTACTGATGAAGCAGCGGAGCACCTTTTCACACAGATTCATTCAGCTCTGCTGTCACAAGGATCGTTACAGAAAATCTTTCCTACCAAATGCAATGAGCATAGACAACTGTTCATCTCCATATGACAGGAGAACAGACATCATAATACAATAGTATTTGTTTTATAATTTTGTACATTATCATTACACATTGGTAAATTATTGTTGTGTATATTATTATTCTGTACTTTATTATTAGTTAATATTATTATATTTATTATTATTTATTATTGCTGTGTGTTTTTAAATATGCTGCTATAATAAAATAACTTCCCACTCGGATCAATACATTATTTATTATTATTATTATTATTATTATTACTACTACTACCCATTATTGACTTCAAATGACTCACCTGTTTTTGGGTACTTGATGGGAAACTGCTAGGAATTCTCCCAGAATTTCTGCTAACAGTGTTTTATATTGGATCAATTGCGGCTCACTCTGAAACCTTCCTTCTGTGAAAACTACATGATTTTCACCTTCTTGTTCATAACTATGTAGTAATAGTCAAAAATTCAACAAACCATACTGAGTGAATGCCCAAGATCCATTGATATGAGAGGAAGCACATTGAAGTTCCAGGGCCCACTTTTATAAACTACATTAGAACTTAATTCTTTGACCATAATTTCATTCACAGCATTCTTGTTATTCAGCAGTGTTAATGGTCACACACATTAATTCATTGTTTTCAAACAATCATTCAGAATCAATCAGAAAGCTTCCATTATTTGCCGACTAAAGCGGAGAGGGCAATTGAAGCACATGCCGAGGGAGAGCACCGGCTGCCTGTCTTTTGATCGCTTTGCTATGCTGCCAGAGGGGGGAGAGGCTGCTGCTGTGGAGAGTGCTGCCCAGGTGAATGTGGACTTGGACTACTAAATATTTTTTCAGTTTTATAGTTTTTGTATTCTGTGTTTTTTCACCTAATCTGCTCAGGTTATTTTTATCCGGGAGAAGGGATTTGCACCCATGTTGTACTGTCTCAGTACTTTTATATTTGTGTGCTGTAGCAATTACTTTTTTATTCGTAGTTATTTTGTATATAACACTATTCTTTGCATTTCTGGTCAGATGCTAGCTGCATTTCATTGGCTTTGTATCTGTACTCAGTAAATCACAATAAAGTTGAATTTAATCTAATCTAATTTGGGGGTTGATATGCCCGATCTGTTTTTTTTTGTGTGGGAGGAGGGATTTGGGGCTCAATGTACCTGATCCGTTTTGTTTTTTTTGTGTGGGAGGAGGGATTTGGGGGTCGATGTGACTGATCCGTTTTGTTTTTTTTTGTGTGGGAGGAGGGATTTGGGGTTGATGTGTTTGATCCATTTTGTTTTTTTGTGTGGGAGGAGGGATTTGGGGGTCGATGTGACTGATCTGTTTTGTTTTTTTTTGTGTGGGAAGAGGGATTTGGGGTCAATGTGCCTGATCCGTTTTGTCTTTTTTTTGTGGGAGGAGGGATTTGGGGTTCGACGTGCCTGATCCATTTTGTTTTTTTTGTGTGGGAGGAGGGATTTGGGGGTCGATGTGACTGATCCGTTTTGTTTTTTTTTGTGTGGGAAGAGGGATTTGGGGTCAATGTGCCTGATCCGTTTTGTCTTTTTTTTGTGGGAGGAGGGATTTGGGGTTCGACGTGCCTGATCCATTTTGTTTTTTTTGTGTGGGAGGAGGGATTTGGGGTTCGACGTGCCTGATCCATTTTGTTTTTTTTGTGTGGGAGGAGGGATTTGGGGTTCGACGTGCCAGACCTGTTTTTTTTTTTTTTTGTGTGGGAGGAGGGATTTGGGCTCAATGTACCTGATTCATTTTGTTTTTTTTGTGTGGGAGGAGGGATTTGGGGTCAATGTACCTGATTCATCTTGTTTTTTTTTTGTGTGGGAGGAGGGATTTGGGCTCAATGTGCCCGATCCATTTTGTTTTTTTTGTGTGGGAGGAGGGATTTGGGGTTCGACGTGCCTGATCTGTTTTGTTTTTTTGTGTGGGAGGAGAGATTTGGGAGTTGATGTGTCTGATCCATTTTGTTGTTTTTGTGTGGGAGGAGGGATTTGGGGGTCGATGTGCCTGATCCGTTTTGTTTTTTTTTGTGTGGGAAGAGGGATTTGGGGTCAATGTGTCTGATCCATTTTGTTGTTTTTGTGTGGGAGGAGGGATTTGGGGGTCGATGTGCCTGATCCGTTTTGTTTTTTTTTGTGTGGGAGGAGGGATTTGGGGGTCGATGTGCCTGATCCGTTTTGGGTTTTTTTTGTGTGGGAGGAGGAATTTGGGGTCAATGTGTCTGATCCGTTTTGTTTTTTTTTGTGTGGGAGGAGGGATTTGGGGTTCGACGTGCCTGATCTGTTTTGTTTTTTTGTGTGTGGGAGGAGGGATTTGGGCTCAATGTGCCTGATCCATTTTGTTTTTTTTGTGTGGGAGGAGGGATTTGGGTTTCGACGTGCCTGATCTGTTTTGTTTTTTTTTGTGTGGGAGGAGGGATTTGGGCTCAATGTACCTGATTCATTTTGTTTTTTTTGTGTGGGAGGAGGGATTTGGGGTCAATGTACCTGATTCATCTTGTTTTTTTTTTGTGTGGGAGGAGGGATTTGGGCTCAATGTGCCCGATCCATTTTTTTTGTGTGGGAGGAGGGATTTGGGGTTCGACGTGCCTGATCTGTTTTGTTTTTTTGTGTGGGAGGAGGGATTTGGGAGTTGATGTGTCTGATCCATTTTGTTGTTTTTGTGTGGGAGGAGGGATTTGGGGGTCGATGTGCCTGATCCGTTTTGTTTTTTTTTGTGTGGGAGGAGGGATTTGGGGGTCGATGTGCCTGATCCGTTTTGTTTTTTTTTGTGTGGGAGGAGGGATTTGGGGTCAATGTGTCTGATCCATTTTGTTGTTTTTGTGTGGGAGGAGGGATTTGGGGGTCGACGTGCCTGATCCGTTTTGGTTTTTTTTGTGTGGGAGGAGGGATTTGGGGGTCGATGTGCCTGATCCGTTTTGGTTTTTTTTTGTGTGGGAGGAGGGATTTGGGGTCAATGTGTCTGATCCGTTTTGTTTTTTTTTGTGTGGGAGGAGGGATTTGGGGTTCGACGTGCCTGATCTGTTTTGCTTTTTTGTGTGGGAGGAGGGATTCGGGGGTCGATGTGCCTGATCCATTTTGTTTTTTTTGTGTGGGAGGAGGGATTTGGGGGTCGATGTGCCTGATCCGTTTTGTTTTTTTTTGTGTGGGAAGAGGGATTTGGGGTCAATGTGTCTGATCCATTTTGTTGTTTTTGTGTGGGAGGAGGGATTTGGGGTCAATGTGTCTGATCCATTTTGTTGTTTTTGTGTGGGAGGAGGGATTTGGGGGTCGACGAGCCTGATCCATTTTGGTTTGTTTTTTTTTACAGGGAGGTGGGATGTGGGGATTGATGATCATACTGCCTTCCTTCTCTTTCTCAGTTTCACAGCTACCTGGAGAATTGAAGAATTTCAGAGCTGTATACTTTGATAATAAAATGAACCTTTGAATCTTTTAACCTCTGAACTGTCTTGCAATGATTTGGAGTTTTGTTTATTGGCTCTTACCTAAAATAAGACTGAAAGAATAACTAAGAGGTGCCTGCACCCAGCTTACTCCCCGATGTGGCAGGTAAGTTATCTCAGCAATGCCATTGATGAAGGCTCCTCCAACCCACGTTGCTGTAAAAACATAACATGTAAAAGTAAGATGAATCACATTAGCTCACACTTGTTAGGTTGTAGCCATGCCCATATTTACCTACTTTTAAAATTACTGTACAATACAGCTAGATTGAAACTTTGTTCCATTCTTCCTTGGATGTGGCGGTGAATATGTCTGCATATGATTTTCATGCTTAATGAAGTTGTGAACCCATTTAAATTTATTGTAAAATTATTGACAACGTATCAAAAGGGAAGCACTGACGTATAGCTGTCTGCATCCCAGCATGTCTCAAGCTTCTGTGCATACCTGGTGAAAGATGGCAGTCCAAGACACCCTTGGAGTCAGATGCTGGTACATCTTACTGACTACTCTGACCTAAACTTGTGCCAAAACGTAACTAACTTTACTGATTTTATTTTGCTCCATTTTAAATTATTTCATAGTGCTTTGCATGCTCTTTTAATTTGTTCTCTTTTTAAGGTTCCTACTAATTTTATTTTCTCAGTTATTTAAATATTTTGAACGATTTTTAAATGTCCCTTATTATTAACTGCAGTTAAAATGCCTTCAAGACCAGTTACCCTCCAGAGAGCATCAGGGCAGCCTGCGGCATGGTATCGGACTTGATGCCTGAGGTGTACTGGGAGCTTGGAGCCTGCTCAGTCACATAGAACAGTGAGGTGCAGAGGATGAAGAATGCAGTGAACCAGCATGGGGCAAAAGTACAAGCAGCAGTCTGGAACTCTCTGGCATACTGTTTCATACAGTAGGCAATGACTAGGTGTAGAAAGTATGTCATTAGTCTAAAGAACTTTGGAATTTGCTCTGGTGATGAAGGGCTCCAAAAAACCACAATCAGTCCTTTTGCAAAAGTCACTCCACTCTTTAAGGAGGGAGGAAATTATAGGCCAGTTAGCCTGACTTCAGTGGTTGGTAAAGAGGTTGGAGTCCATTATTAGGGATGATTTTTGGGGTACTTGGAGGTACAGCATCTGTTAAAATAGGTCGAAGTCAGCATGGTTTCCTTGAGGGGAAGCTGTGCCTGCTCAGTCTGTTGGAATTCTTTGAGGAAATAACAGGCAGGATAGACAAAAGAGAGCCAGTGGATGTGTGGGAATAAAGGGGGCATTTTCTGGTTGGCTGCTGGCGATGAGTGATGTTCCGACTGCTTCTTTTTATGTTATCTTTCAATGATTTGGATGATGGAGTTGATGGTTTTGTGGCTAATACAAAGTTTGTGTTGATACAAAGAAAGGTAGAGGAGCAGGTAGTGTTGAGATAGCAGGGTGTCTGCATAAGGACTTAGATTAGGAGAATGGGTAAAGAAGTGACGAATGGAATACGGTATAGGGAAGTGTATGGTCATGTAGGAGGATAAAAGCATAGACTATTTTCTAAATGGGAAGCAAATTCTGAAATCAGAAATGTAATGCAACTTGGGAGTCCTTGTGCAGGATTCTCTGAAGGTTAACTTGCAGGATGAGTCAGTGGTAAGGAAAGCAAATGCACTGCCAGCATTCATTTCGAGAGGACGAGAATATAAAAACAAGGATGCAATGCTGAGGCTTTATAAGGCATTGGCCAGACTTCCCTCGAAGTATTGATTGGGTGCCTTGTCTAAGAAAGGATGTGCTGGCATTGGAGAAGGCTCAGAGAAAGTTCACAAGGATGATCCCGGGAATGAAAATAACGTATAATGAGCATTTGATGGCACTCAGCCTGTATTCACTGGAGTTTAGAAAAACAACAGGGAATCTCATTGAAACTAATAAATATTGAAAGGTCTGGACAGAGGGGACTTGGAGAGGATGTTTCCTATAGTGGAAAAGTCTAGGACTAAAGAGACCAATTCCAGAATAGAACAACATCCCTTTACAGCAAAGATAAGGAAGAATTTCTTTGGACAGAGAGTGGTCAATCTGTGGGATTCATTGCCATAGACACCTGTGGATACCTAGTTAATGAGTATACTTACTGTGGAGCTTGATAGGTCCTTGATTAGTAAGGGCATCAAAAGATATGCGGAGAAGACCAGAGAATAGGGTTGAGAGGAATAATAAATCAGCCTTGATGGAATGGCAGAGCAGGATCATGGACCAAATGGCATAATTCTGCTCCTATGTTTTATGGTCGTATGGTCTTGCTTTCTTACTTACTTCCTCTTTCCTTCATGCCTTTCTGTCCAATATGGTTCTGTGGAAAGGGTTGGCAGGGGAATTTCACTGATCTCTCCTTTGTTTATGGGTAAGGCATTTCATATATGCATGCCCTGATTATACTGAACTTAATTAGTTCTTGTGTTTGTCAGTAATTTTCATATCCTTCAAAACTCTGCTGCCCACTTTCTATCCCACATCACCCAATTTAATCATCATCTCTGTCTTTGCCATCCTATTCTGGAGTTTGTTCAATACACATCTCAAACATAAGATTCCCATATCAACTTAAATGGGAGACAAGGTGGCAAGGGTAGAAAGGCAGACCGTATAGCAGCTGAGTTTGCTTTCACTTGTGGATTGAACCTGAAAAGTTGGTATATGAAAGAAGTGATGCACTGGGTAAGATCCTTTGGGGGTAGTTAGGTCAACATATTTGAATTATTCCCCTCAGAGATTAAACACTTTGATTAACTGCTCGATATGTGCTCCGAGTATGAAGTTGTCCATCTTCGATATTTCGGGGTTTAAAGTTACATATAGCAATTTCACTTTAGCAGACATCTCAATGTACCTGTGGTTGTAAAAATCCCAACCAAGATTCCAATGTTCCTGCCTCCAACCATGGCCACTTCGCTTTTGGGTCCAGGGCATGATTTTTCTTCTTGCTTTGATTTTCGAGAAGCCCAAATCCCAGTTGCAAGAATCAGCATGTAAAAAACAATGACAGCCACAAGTCCGAGGATATTGACAGCCATTCTCCCCAGTAAGTATCTACAATAGAATGAAGAATAGTTACCAGCCTTAAGCATTTACTCACAGCTTCTTATTGTACTTACATTTGTACTTTCTGTGAAAAACCTTCCTCTTTTTGAGATTAATTTACTACATTGTTCAGACTAGTTTGCATTCTAATGACTAATTTTTAAAATTCACATATGACTATAACTAGCTGACTGGTGATGTAGTGGCATCCACACTGGACTTTGAGGCAAGTGGTTCTGGGTTCAAATCCAGCCAGTTCCTGCATGACTTCCATCTGGTCTGGCTTGAACGTTGAGCTGGCAACCCAGCCTCATAAAGACAGACAAATGCTAAAGAAATGGCAGGGTTGCCTCCCGATGCGCCACAAGGTGTGGAGACAAACATCAAACAATAAGTACAAAACCAACCCTTTTGTTATAAAGATGCCTCTCAATAGGTTTCAATAGGTACATTTAATGTCAAAGAAAGGTATACTATATACATCCTGAAATTCTTTTTCTTCTCTGGGAAATATACTCCAAAAGATTATCATCTTGTTTTTACCGATTGATTACTTTAACATTAATCTACCTGATTTCAAAATGTATCTTTTTCAGCTAAAAGTAATCATAAAATATTAGTCACTATTTAATTCACATTATGGTAGATGTATGAGGTAAGTTCCTGATGTATTGAATTTGCTGTTTGGCTAGGGCATGAAAAGCATGCTGAATTAAAACTGGGAGAATTTCTACATGCAATTACACTATTAGAAATTTGAATATTGCTTCTTGTAATCAATCTTTGTGATAATCTAACCCTTCCAGAAATCTAAATTCCTAATTGGATCTATGGCTTCAAAGCGACTTCTTCCACATAATCCATACAAATGTGAAATCTCCTACTGTAACATACTCATACAATGCAATGGAAAGAGAGCAAATACTTTGCATGTTCTTTCAATTGTATGCTTTCATGTTGTAACTTATGAACCAATGTTTCTCTATGTGACCATTAATTTTATCTCCTTAAGTTTTCCACCATCTTCATCACTTCTATATCCAAGAAGGTGTGAAAGACCGATTTTGATTTTAAGTCAAGTTCCCAACCACCACAAAGGATATTAAAATATTGTGATTGAGCAAATTGACTCCACTCCTGGCAACCGGCTGAAGAAACAACAGCAAACAAGAGATTTCATAAACATGCAAAAGTCTTCCACCCACAATTCAATTTTCACCTGGAGTTGACTGGTAATTCAACCTTCAGTCTTAACAATTTCAGTAAACTGAAAGCATCAGTCAGAAACTTTTGCATCATCCTCACTCCTGCATGAAATGGGCAGTAGCAAAAGGCCGGAATTCGTGATATATATTAAAGCAAGTCACAGAGTTTTTGTGAGATTAAGCTGATCGATCAGTTCTGCATGTCTGAAATACATTCTCCAATGAATTAAGAAAGCATCTTATTTCATAAAGTGTGGTACTACATAGTCATAAATGCAAATTGCCAAGTTTTTCTGGTGGAAGGAAGACATTAATTTTAAAAAGGGATAATATCAAAAACACATACCTGCATTTAATGCACCTTCTCAGGAATAAGCTACTTTCATTCTGAAACTGGAATTGCTTTGGTTTTCAATCACTGTTATAAAATCACAGCACAGATTGTTTTTACCTACGTTGACACCTTATCTATTCAGTTTAGATCAAAGGTATCTGAATTTCAGGAAACAAAATGAATCTCTTTTTTATTTGTAAGAATTTATGACTAGGAGATAAAAGTTTGTTAACAAAGAGGCATAATGGGAGATTATAAAGCTTCTGTCAAAATATGTTAATAATTCACCTTTTTTAATGGGTGAATTGTCTCTGCAGCTTGCAGTGTTTAAATAGATGCCCTCCTTCCATGAAACAGATTGGATTTATACTGTTGGTCTCTACTATAGACAAGTGCATTACTGTCAGTGGACCTTTACAGCAGTTTGAATTTGTGCAATATGTAATGGAAATGGAGTAGTTTAACAGGAATTATTCATGACCATTTTCTGAATTATTAAGGGATTTGTTTAATGTATAGGTTGCAGGTAAAGAGAATTTTAATTTCTCAGGGTTGATCTCAGTAGTTGGGAGTAAAGGAAAGTAATAGAGACAAGACTAGAAGAGAGACAGGGTGGGAATGTATTGTTGATTAAGGGGAGTCAGGGGAAGGAAATGGAGAGTAGAAATCAACATAAGTAACAAAGTACTGAAAAAAAATCAGAGAGATTTAATATCAGCAGCACATGTCGTGAAATGCATAATAAGTAAATAGAGAGGAAAAAAACTGAGTTATATTAAGTATGTAAATGTCTATTAAATAGTTAATTTAAAATAAGTAGCGAAAAAAACAAATATAAAAAAGTAGTGAGGTGGTGTTCATGGGTTCAATGTCCATTTAGAAATCCGACGGCAGAGGGGAAGAGGCTATTCCTGAATCGCAGAGTGTGTGCCTTCAGGCTTCTGTATCTCCTTCCTGACAGTAACGACAAGAAGAGCGCCTGCCCTGGTTGATGGGGGTCCTTAATGATGGATGCCGCCTTTCTAAGGCACCACTCCTTAAAGATGTCTTGGATACTATAGAAGCTGGTACCTATGATGGAGCTGACTAATTTTACAAGGCCAGTAATGGCAGATACACCCCTGGGACCTGATGATACGCATCACAACGTTTTGAAAGAGGTAGCAATAGAGACAGTGAACACACTGGTTGTTATTTTCCAAAGATAAAAAAAATCCATGGATTCTCAAAAAATTCCCACTGAATGGAATTCTTTAGTTTCTAAAGAACAAGTAACTACAGATTAGTTAAATTGACACCAGTTATAGGAAAGATTATGTTAATTTATCATTAAGGAAATGGTAACAGGGAACTCAGAAAATAATACTAGGAGAGTTAACATGGATTGATCGTCATAGAGACATAGAAAAGTTAAGGGCAAAAACAAGCCCTTCAGCCTGGAGGAGGTGGACAGGAGGGGAGGGGGGTGGGGAGTGGGGGAGAGGGGTGGGAGGGGAAGGGGAGGGGGAGGGGGAGATCTGTAGCAACTGCCGCCACAAAATCCTGACATTCTTTCCCATGCGATGCCTCAGTTGGCCGCCCCGACCTGGAACTGCTCGACCGCAGGGCCGTGTCTTCCATGCCACAACTGGAGAATGTCGGAGAACAGCTGGTTGGTTGGTGAGCTCCAGTAGTGGGAGCTTATCCACCCAGAAAAACAGCAGTTTGAGTGCTGTTGCAGATCAGGAACTTCGATAGAACCCCAGCCAACTTGAAAAGAGAAAAAGAGACATTAAATGGAGGAATTTAAGCTGGTTCCATAGATGAGTTTGGAGAAGCAGCCATTTCAGCCCCAGAAATGCTAACACTTCTTCCCCCATCATGTCCTTCCATCTGGTTTCCCAATCAAGCAAAGCCGACTCACCCCTCACATTCTCACAATTCCTATTTGACCCTAGTTTCAGGTTGAATTTCATTTTCAATCAGTTCTGTCATCGGCTACTTTTCTGTAAAGGCCCATTGTAACGGTGATTAATTAACCCTTTTTCAATGCACAATATGAGGTCTAAACTCCCTCACTGGTTATTCAACATATTGATCCAGAAAACCAGGGTCACGGCCTGAAACGTCGACTGTTTATTCTTTTCCACAGATGCTGCTGGGTTGCTGAGTTCCTCCAGCATTTTGCGTGCGTTGCTCTGGATTTCCAGCATCTGCAGACTTTCTTGTGTTTGTTACATATTTCATGACTTTGTCCTTTGCCTTTTGCTGCTAATTTGGGCTTCTATTTGTAAGTTAAATTCCCCACTTTGAATTTACTGATTTATACCCAGTACCAGCAGTCACTCGGGTCGAGTAAGATGTCCTCCTGAGGGGTTATCTATTGCTGAGCCCTCCACCGGTTGTAGAGGCCGATCTGGGATGTGTGGTTAGTAACAGAGTCTTTTGGTTGTTCAGACTCTCCTTTCACAGCTGCCACTTGCTCTCTGCAACACAGCAGAGGGTTGCTCTCAAGTTCAAGCTGACATAAGACGAAGGAGCAGAAGTTGGCCATTCAGCCCATCGAGTCTGCTCCATCATTTTGTCCCTTTGAAGGACATGTCATCATACAGTGTCCTCAGTATTTGTAAGTACTTGTCAGGGTAGCCAGGTCTTGATAGTATGCACCAGAGGACTTGGCAGGCTACTTTGTTAACTGCCTTTGTCAAATCTATGAAAGCCAAGTACGAATGTCGCCTTCATTGGCAACATTTTTCCTATAATTGGCGTGCTGTGAAGATCATGTCCGTGGTATCTCTAGAAGGGCACTGTGATTCAGGAAGTAATCCTTCAGATAGCAGAAGGAGTGGGTTGACAAGGATACGTGCAGGCACTTTGCCTGTTGTTGACAGGAGGGAGATGCCTATGTAATTACCACATCCGCCTTGTCTCCTTTCTTCAATGTGATCACTGCTAGAGTGTCCCTGAGCTCTGAGGCAGCTGTTCCTTTTCCCAGATCTTCGAGTGCTGGCTCACCTTCCTTGGGAATCTCTGCTCCAGCGAAGATCAACCAATAACTGCCCCCAAAGATTTTGTCCTTTTGCTGTTTTTTTTAACTCCAACCAGATTGATTCCAATTCTACAGACAAACACAAAAAATTGGAGCACCCGTGGGTCACCTAGCCCCTAAGCCCTGCTCCAGCATTTAGTAAGACCACGACTATTGCGATTGTAACCTAAACTCAGCATTCCTGTCTTCTTTCACACCTTTGCTTATAAGAAGCTACCTACCTCTGCTGCAAAGATATTCCAAAACTCTACTTTGAAGGAAAAGATCCAAAGGTTCACAATTCTCAAGGGAAAAAAGTGCCACATCTTTGTTTTTAGTGGGCAAACCTTTATTTTTAAACAGTGGCCCCTTACTCTGAAATTATCCCACAAAGGGAAAGTTCCTCAGAAACAGCTTCTTCTCCTTTGCTATCAGGTTTATGAAAGGTCCTCATTATTTATTTTATTTTGGAATATATTTATTTTATAATTTATAGTTATTTATGTCTGCACTGTACCGCTGCCGCAAAACAACAAATTTCACATCATCTAAGACAGTGAAAATAAACCTGAGTTTGATTCCCTCCACAACTACCCTACCAAAACCCCTCAGGGTCTCATTTATGTTGATTGTGCCCTTCTAGTTAAGTGTCTCTTCTACTGACTCTTCTAAGCACCAACAGATGTATGACTATCCCATCATAAACAGGAAAAAATCTGCAGATGCTGGCAATCCAAGCAATACACACACAAAATGTTGGAGGAACTCAGCAGGCCAGGCAGCATCTATGGAAAACAGTACAGTTGACATTTCGGGCCGAGACCTTTCATCAGGACTGTACTGTTTTCCATAGATGTTGCCTGGCCTGTTGAGTTCCTCCAGCATTGTGTGTGTGTGTGTGACTATCCTATCTAACTTTTCCTCCATAGACAACCTGTCCATTTTATCTGACAAGCTTAGATCACTTTTATTCCTGTAATGACTGCACTGGTCCTACCCCTGAATACTCCACCTCCTTTCCCCTTGACGATCATTGCTAAATACCTAATTATCCTGTGCCCATGCTTTTAATTATTTGTGCTGTGAAGTCTTTCATCTTGTAGGGCATTTAGCTTTTGTACCTTTAATTTTGCCTTTTTACTATTTGTCAGCACTTTGACCTCATTTGCTGAGTGCCTTTGTTCTGCCTATCTATTTAATTTACACATAAAGTGCCTTGCCAGAACAGAAGAAATAGGAGGTTGCAATGCACTGAGAAGTGGCCCTCATCGCAAAGTCAGAGCTTGTAAACTTCCAGAGAGTACTTGAGTGATTTCTGACTCAAAGGCTGCTTGAAAATTTGCAACATCTCCACCGAACCTTGGGAATTCCTAGCTGACACCACTCAGAATAAAGGAGCCTGGAGGAGGGTACGGAGAACCTCAAGTTCAAGAGCTCTTCACGAAGACGGAAAAGAAAGCACCGTCACACAAGCACCAATCCACTTGCCCCATTGTGTATCTCCTGCCTCAGCTTGGAAGTCTGCAGTTTGCATCAATCATAACTGAATCCACAAAACCAACATGGAAGCAAATCCTTGATCCCAAGTCAGCCTATTTTTTGTTTCTTTCAAATCTTTTCATTGTATATACGGGAAAAATAACATGAGTACATTGAAGTAACAACATTTACAATGCCTCAAAAAAACCATTATCTTAAAGATTGAAAAAAATATTTGTGATAGCAAGAAAAACCTACTAAGCAGAAAATTGAGAAAAAAAAGAACCCATTAGATGTACAACCCCGGAGTCATGCATCATACAAAAAGCTTCTAAAAATAAATATCAAACTGCCACCCAAGTCACTCTAAACATATTTATGGCAAAGAGATACAACTGCTCCACCTGGTGTCCGGGGACTCCAACTGCACGCATACTCAAAGCAGTCAATGAGGCGCCCAAGCAGGGCCGGATTGAGCTAGTGCAGGGACTGTAGCATATGTTATAAAGGAGCCCTAAATTTTAAAAACGCACATAAGTATTAAAACATAAATTAATTACTTGCATAGTAAAGTAATTCTTTTTTTTTCATTTGCTATATAGCCAGATAATACGACAAATATCTGACACTTCAGTAATAGTATTACTTACATGTAGGTATCAATTTCAAATGTCAAAAGTAACAAAACTACAATTTAAAAGTTACATTTTCTAGATTTAGCAAGAGTAAATTTATTGATGATACTGGAAAAGTCTATTTCATGCAGAAGTTCATGTTCAATGCTCATTAGAGTGAGATTGTTCAATCTGTTTTGACCCATGGTGCTCCTTAGTTCATTTTTAAGCCTTTTCAGTTTTGAAAGTGAGTGTTCTCCTCTGCAGTTGGTAACCATGAGTGACAAATAGATGCGCAAAGCATTTTCTACATTTGGAAAACATGACTCCAAAGAATTGTCAGTTATCAAACGGTACAACTGTGACTCTACAAGGTCTTGTTTGGCGCCAATATGAGAAGCAAGATCAGTTTTCAATAGTTCACTAAACTGTATAGATTCTTCATCAAGACTTTCTTCCAGATCCTCTGGACATGATTTAATAAGATTTGATAACCTCCTTACAATCTCTTCATGTGTAAACGACTGTAACTGACGATGGAATCCAAAAACACCATTCATCTTTAGATAAGCTTTCTGCCTTTTTGACAGGGCGGAAAGCAAGCTGTCAATAGTTTCAAGAAATGTTCGGCTTTTAAACTTCTGAGAAGGCGTTTGAGATTCAACAAGCGGATCAAGAGTGAAATCATCATACGCGCAATTTTGCTTGTGTTTTCTTCGAGTTTGCTGTTGATAAACTTCACACTTGGTCAGATCCTTGGCTTTCTGCTCAATGTCTGAAAAAGTAGACCGCATAGCTTGAATATATCCATGCAAGGATTGATAGACTGCACAAGCTGTGTTCAAGTCTTGGCCAGAAGATTGCAAAGAAGCACTGGTCATTTGAAAACGCTGCAATACTTGATCCCACAATATGACCATTATTCCTGTTTCCAACTTCATCATGGTTGAAAGTAGTCCACGAGCCTGTTGTCAACATTCTGCCTTCTGATCATTGTTATTTGAAATGTCATCCAAGCCTTGTTTTATTGCAGAAAAGCTGTGTAAAAGTGCTTTTGTCGCATCTGCACGAGCTGACCACCTGGTATCTGACATTCTTTTCACAATGGGCAAATGAACACCACCATCAGATAATGCAGCAGAAAGGAGATCCCACCGATAAGTAGAAGCAGAAAAAAATGTGTATAGGCTTTCTACAAATTGAAAGATAATTAATGCTTCTTCACAACATTCAGCAGCACATTTTCCAACCAAATTTAGTAAATGTGCAAAACATGGAATGTAATCTGCAATCTCATTCAGCTCTTTAACTCATGCTTGTAAGCCACTATACTTGCCACTCATGTTGCTGGCATTATTATAACTTTGACCACGGCAGTCTTTTATATCAATGTCATTTTCCTTTAAAAAGTCAAGCAAGCTTTGAGTGAGCTGTTCAGCACTATGACCTTCCATATCCAAAAACTTCACAAATCTTTCAACTGGTCCAGACGGCAAAACATAGCGCACAGTCAAAGTCAGTGGTGCACCCTCCAGCGGCGTAACAGCGCACGCTGCAGAGGCTTGGGAGTGTGGGAGATAGCACAAAGGTCACCACGACACAGCAAGGAGCTAACACACGCCTGCACACAGATACCATGCAGCAGGCAGCTCCCCCAACATGAAAACAACAGCCTTGCCAGATCGTCATGAGAATACGGTGAGATGCTGATTTCACCAGACTGCAGCTTGCAAGCATTTAGTGCAGGGCCCTCGAAAATGCAGGGCCCGTAGCATATACTACTTTTGCTACTAGGTTAATCCGGCCCTGCTCCAAGGTTACGTTCTCATTAGGAATTTCTATCCGTGATACTGATGAAAATCACAACCAAAATCGTGTCCAAGATATCCTGAAGTGGGAGGGTGAGGAGCCAGAGGTCGTGGTACATATAGGTACCAATGACATAGGTAGGAAAAGGGATGAGTTCCTGAAAGGAGAATATAGGGAGCTAGGAAGGGAGTTGAGAAAAAGGACCGCAAAGGTAGTAATCTCGGGATTACTGCCTGTGCCACGCGACAGTGAGAGTAGGAATGCGATGAGGTGGAGGATAAATGCGTGGCTGAGGGATTGGAGCAGGGGGCAGGGATTCAAGTTTTTGGATCATTGGGACCTCTTTTGGCGCAGGCGTGACCTGTACAAAAAGGACGGGTTACACTTGAATCCTAGGGGAACCAATATCCTGGCAGGGAGATTAGTGGGGGCTACTGAGGTGATTTAAACTAGAATGGTTGGGGGGTGGGAATCAAATTAAAGAGGCTAGGCATGTGGAGGTTAGTTCACAACAGAGGGATGGGAACCAGTGCAGAGCGACAGAGGGGTGTAAAGTGAGCGTAGAAGCAAAAAGTACAAAGGAGAAAAGTAAAAGTGGCAGGCCGACAAATCCAGGGCAAGCATTAAAAAGGGCCACTTTTCAACATAATTGTATAAGGGCTAAGAGAGTTGTAAAAGAGCGCCTGAAGGCTTTGTGTGTCAATGCAAGGAGCATTCGTAATAAGGTGGATGAATTGAAAGTGCAGATTGTTATTAATGATTATGATATAGTTGGGATCACAGAGACATGGCTCCAGGGTGACCAGGGATGGGAGCTCAACGTTCAGGGATATTCAATATTCAGGAGGGATAGACATGAAGGAAGGGGAGGTGGGGTGGCATTGCTGGTTAAAGAAGAGATTAACGCAATAGAAAGGAAGGACATAAGCCGGGAAGATGTGGAATCGATATGGGTAGAGCTGCGTAACACTAAGGGGCAGAAGACGCTGGTGGGAGTTGTGTACAGGCAACCTAATAGTAGTAGTGAGGTCGGAGATGGTATTAAACAGGAAATTAGAAATGTGTGCAATAAAGGAACAGCAGTTATAATGGGTGACTTCAATCTACATGTAGATTGGGTGAACCAAATTGGTAAAGGTGCTGAGGAAGAGGATTTCTTGGAATGTATGCGGGATGGTTTTTTGAACCAACATGTCGAGGAACCAACTAGAGAGCAGGCTATTCTGGACTGGGTTTTGAGCAATGAGGAAGGGTTAATTAGCGATCTTGTCGTGAGAGGCCCCTTGGGTAAGAGTGACCATAATATGGTGGAATTCTTCATTAATATGGAGAGTGAGATAGTTAATTCAGAAACAAAGGTTCTGAACTTAAAGAGGGGTAACTTTGAAGGTATGAGACGTGAATTAGCTAAGATAGACTGGCAAATGACACTTCAAGGATTGACGGTGGATATGCAATGGCAAGCATTTAAAGGTTGCATGGATGAACTACAACAATTGTTCATCCCAGTTTGGCAAAAGAATAAATCAAGGAAGGTAGTGCACCCGTGGCTGACAAGAGAAATTTGGGATAGTATCAATTCCAAAGAAGTAGCATACAAATTAGCCAGAGAAAGTGGCTCACCTGAGGACTGGGAGAAATTCAGAGTTCAGCAGAGGAGGACAAAGGGCTTAATTAGGAAGGGGAAAAAAGATTATGAGAGAAAACTGGCGGGGAACATAAAAACGGACTGTAAAAGCTTTTATAGATATGTAAAAAGGAAAAGACTGGTAAAGACAAATGTAGGTCCCCTGCAGACAGAAACAGGTGAATTGATTATGGGGAGCAAGGACATGGCAGACCAATTGAATAATTACTTTGGTTCTGTCTTCACTAAGGAGGACATAAATAATCTTCCAGAAATAGTAAGGGACAGAGGGTCCAGTGAGATGGAGGAACTGAGTGAAATACATGTTAGTAGGGAAGTGGTGTTAGGTAAATTGAAGGGATTGAAGGCAGATAAATCCCCAGGGCCAGATGGTCTGCATCCTAGAGTGCTTAAGGAAGTAGCCCAAGAAATAGTGGATGCATTAGTGATAATTGTTCAAAACTCGTTAGATTCTGGACTAGTTCCTGAGGATTGGAGGGTGGCTAATGTAACCCCACTTTTTAAAAAAGGAGGGAGAGAGAAACCGGGGAATTATAGACCGGTTAGCCTAACGTCGGTGGTGGGGAAACTGCTGGAGTCAGTTATCAAGGATGTGATAACAGCACATTTGGAAAGCGGTGAAATGATCGGACAAAGTCAGCATGGATTTGTGAAAGGAAAATCATGTCTGACGAATCTCATAGAATTTTTTGAGGATGTAACTAATAGAGTGGATAGGGGAGAACCAGTGGATGTGGTATATTTGGATTTTCAAAAGGCTTTTGACAAGGTCCCACACAGGAGATTAGTGTGCAAACTTAAAGCACACGGTATTGGGGGTAAGGTATTGGTGTGGGTGGAGAATTGGTTAGCAGACAGGAAGCAAAGAGTGGGAATAAATGGGACCTTTTCAGAATGGCAGGCGGTGACTAGTGGGGTACCGCAAGGCTCAGTGCTGGGACCCCAGTTGTTTACAATAAATATATTAATGACTTGGATGAGGGAATTAAATGCAGCATCTCCAAGTTTGTGGATGACACGAAGCTGGGTGGCAGTGTTAGCAGTGAGGAGGATGCTAAGAGGATGCAGGGTGACTTGGATAGGTTGGGTGAGTGGGCAAACTCATGGCAGATGCAATTTAATGTGGATAAATGTGAAGTTATCCACTTTGGTGGCAAAAATAGGAAAACAGATTATTATCTGAATGGTGGCCGATTAGGAAAAGGGGAGGTGCAACGAGACCTGGGTGTCATTATACACCAGTCATTGAAAGTGGGCATGCAGGTACAGCAGGCGGTGAAAAAGGCGAATGGTATGCTGGCATTTACAGCAAGAGGATTCGAGTACAGGAGCAGGGAGGTACTACTGCAGTTGTACAAGGCCTTGGTGAGACCACACCTGGAGTATTGTGTGCAGTTTTGGTCCCCTAATCTGAGGAAAGACATCCTTGCCATAGAGGGAGTACAAAGAAGGTTCACCAGATTGATTCCTGGGATGGCAGGACTTTCATATGAAGAAAGACTGGATGAACTGGGCTTGTACTCGTTGGAATTTAGTAGATTGAGGGGGGATCTGATTGAAACGTATAAGATCCTAAAGGGATTGGACAGGCTAGATGCAGGAAGATTTTTCCCGTTGTTGGGGAAGTCCAGAACGAGGGGTCACAGTTTGAGGATAGAGGGGAAGCCTTTTAGGACAGAGATTAGGAAAAACTTCTTCACACAGAGAGTGGTGAATCTGTGGAATTCTCTGCCACAGGAAACTGTTGAGGCCAGTTCATTGGCTATGTTTAAGAGGGAGTTAGATATGGCCCTTGTGGCTACAGGGGTCAGGGGGTATGGAGGGAAGGCTGGGGCGGGGTTCTGAGTTGGATGATCAGCCATGATCATAATAAATGGCGGTGCAGGCTCGAAGGGCCGAATGGCCTACTCCTGCACCTATTTTCTATGTTTCTATGTTTCTATGTTAAAATACTAACATATTGTTTCTCCCAGGAATCTTCTGGTAATCAGTGTATGCTTATACAATGCACATGCATTTCATTTTTGTCAGTCACTGGGTGAATAAAGTATGAAGAATGTATGAGCTAGATTTCAGAGTACTAAATTTGATGGGATTTTCCGGAATACCCAATGTATCGATAGACGATTGATGGAAATTTTGGAGGAACAGCAGAGAATATTAGATCATGGGGTTGAATGTGATTTACTTGTCTTCAAGCCTTTTGCGTCAGCCTGTTGTGTCCAGGTGGGTGGATCAGTAAGCACTTCCTGTAGAGTACTGGGCCCTCTCTAAACTGAACAGCGGAAGGAGATCTGGATGCATTGTTGATGGGTGAGACTACAGCAAGTCGTTCATCTGTGAGGTGGCACGAATGATTGATATTACTGTGAGGAGGATGAAGAGGATGCTTTGCATGCAGGATGGTGTGAGTTGAGTGGTGTGGTTGGGTGGGGGGAATCAAAGGTGTGTTGACAAACAATGGGGAGAGGAATAGAAACACCCGCCATATATAGGGACCTTGAAGCAATAAGCAGCAGGAGAAAGGGGTTGCTATCAAGATCAACTCTATTTCCTTCTCTATTTCCTGAGGCGACTGAGGTCCTTTAACATCTGTTGGACGATGCTGAGGATGTTCTATGAGTCTGTGGTGACCAGTGCGATCATGTTTGCTGTTGTGTTTTGGGGCAGCAGGCTGAGGGTAGCAGACACCAACAGAATCAACAAACTCATTTGTAAGGCCAATGATGCTGTGGGGATGGAACTGGACACTCTGATGGTGGTGTCTGAAAAGAGGATGTTGTCCAAGTTGCATGCCATCTTGGACAATGTCTCCCATCCACTACATAATGTACTGGTTGGGCACAGGAGTACATTCAGCCAGAGACTCATTCCACCGAGATGCAGCACAGAGTGTCATAGGAAGTCATACCTGCCTGTGGCCATCAAACTTTACAACTCCTCCCTTGGAGGGTCAGACATCCTGAGCCAATAGGCTGGTCCTGGACTTATTTCCTGGCATAATTTACATATTACTATTTAATTATTTATGGTTTTATCACTATTTAATTATTTAAGGTGCAACTGTAACAAAAACCAATTTCCCTCGGGATCAATAAAATATGACTATGACTATGACTATGACTAACTCCTGGCCTTAATTCACCTGTGGGTTGATGTTGCAAGCTAATCTGATCAATTATCAAATCTTCTTAATTATCAAGTTTTACTTGAGTTTAAGGTCATTATAGCCAGGGGTGGTAGTTAGGACAAGCTCCCACTATTTATGAAATGCTCCAATGACGTGTGCCTCAAATAGCCTGTGCCTACCAAGTCCAGCTCCTGGCCCTCACGTGTGGCTTTGCTACTAAGCCCAGTGAAACTGTTTCTACTGACAGGAGAAGGGGCAAAGGCGGGTTGCTGACGCCTTAAAACCAGTCACTTTGGACAGATGGGGCTCGTCAGCTGTGGTTGGCAGTTCACTTCGAAGAAGGAAAACTCTGATCTCGAACTCAGCTGCCTGGAGGTTATACCAACGCAAGGGGAAGGCTTCAGGAGTAAACTACAAAGGAAAAATCCAGAGCTGGAGTGCCTAAGGTAAAGTACAGCACGTCGATATTCTGGGGAATGTCAATATTTAAAAAGTAGTGGTATAGGCTGTCTTGAAGTATATTGCGGATACATGCCCAGGGTTTGATGGAATTAATCTCAGGGTACTGGGGGACCAAGAGATAAGCCTTGAGAGTGATTGTAGTGTCCTCTTTAGCCACAAGTGAGGTTCCAGCAGACTGGAGACTGGTCAATGTTGTTTAAGAAGGGTTATAAGGAAAAGCCAAATAATTAAAGGCCAGCAACCCTTGCATCAATGATAAGGAAATTACCAGGGAAGATTCTAAGGGAGAGGATTTACAGGCCCTTGAAGGGTTAAGAATACTTAACTTGAGTACAGTCATGCTCATTCAAAGGGGTGGACTTGCTGGCAGGTGCAGGGCTGCAGGTATTTTGTGCATTGGGGGTACTCTGCTGGCAGTAATAGCTGAATGGTTGGGTTAAATGCCCTGGTCTAACTAAATTTCCCTTGGTCGTGTCTTGCTTTTATTTAAATGTATCGTTAGGCGGCCGCATTTCTGACGTGCAAACTGGTCAAGTTATGAAAAGTTTTCAGGAGAAGAACCCTGTCAAGGCCTGGGCACCACCTGTACTCGCATTTGGAAATAAAAACACATTAGGTGGTAAGGTCCTGCCTCACAAACTTGATCAAAGTTTTTAAGTGACAAAGACGATTGACAAAAGTCAGGCAGTGGATGATGTCTACGTGCACTTCAGTTATGCATTTGAAAAGTCCCTCATGGTGAGTTGGTCCAGAAGATTAAGTCACATGGCATCCATGGTGAGTTGATAAATTTGATAAATTGTATCCAAATTGTCACAGAAGACAGAAGACAGTGGTGATGGGGGTTGATGTAGTTCTCTGAATAAAGGTCTGTGACCTGTAGGGTACAGCAAGGAAATGTGCTGGGACCATTGTTGTTTGTAAAATGTAGAAATAATCTGGATGAAAATGTATGTGGTCTGATTGGTAAATCTGCAGATGACACAATTGATGTTGATTACTGTGAGTAAGATTTCGAAGATGAAGCAGGATGTAGATCAGTAGGGAAGTTTGGAAGAGAACTGGCAGACAGAGTTGAATCTGGACAAGTGGGAGCTAATGTATTTTGATATGTGAATTACGGTAAATGGCAGGACCCTCACGAACATTGATACACAGATGGATCTTGGGTTGTGAGTCCATAACGTCCTGAAAAGCACAACGGAAGGAACAGGGTGGTAAAGAAGAGATCCGTACGCTTGCCTTCTATGGTTGGGGCATCGGGGAGAAAAGTTGGGAAGTTGGTTAGGCCTCATTTGGGAATACTATGTGCTGTTCTGCTGTCCACACTACTGGAAGGATGAGGAGGTTTTGGAGAGAGTGCAGAAGAGGATCACCAGGACATTAGGGTGTATGAGAGGCAGAGACGACTGCTGCTGGGTGGATGCTGGAAGCGGATGTGATGACCATGGTTAAGGGGCATTTAGGCAAGCACATGAATAGGCAGGGAATGCAGGATATAGTTCATATTCGTGCAGATGGGATTAGTTTAGATTGACATGTGGTTAATGAGACAAGGCTTGTTGAATTGCCTGTTTCTCTGCTGTACTGTTCTAGTAAAATTCTCAAAATTCTTTCCTAGGTCATCAATGATGAAGTAATGAAGATCAGTTAATTCTTTACTGAAACTTCACCCGCCCCAAGGCTCACATATGATTTTCAATCACTTGCTGAATATGTGTCTCGGGCAGTTTCCTTCACTGATAAGACAGCTAAGAGATTTTGGTTTTGGAATCATGTATATAAGACTTTTTAACTGAAATAGAATCCAACCACAAAAATAATTAAAGGCACACAAAAGGAAGCTGAAAATTTTCATTTAGTAGCTTGTACTTTAGTATTTCATTGTGGCATTAATGTTAAGTTTGTTGACACAGTAGCAGGGCATTGTGAAGAAATGTTCAGTCTCCTAGGGCAACATTGTTGTATTAAGGAGACACAAACGACAACTGGAATCTGGAACAAAGAACAAACTTCTGGAAGAACTCACAGGTCAAGCAGCATCTGTGGAAGCAGAGGGGATGGTCGACATTTCAGTGAAGAATTTGCAACGTTACCTGCATTTGTACAAAACTATAAATAAAATGGAAGACAAAGGTTTATGAGACAGTCACATTGCTCAGAATGTTGTGCCAGCAATTCTGGCCGAGTTCATTGCTCATTGAAGTGCCAACAAATTTGGGATTTACGCATTCAGTCATTTAACACAGAAATCCATAATCATTGTCAGTGATGCAGCCATTTTGGGTTGACTATATTATTTGCATCATTATGGAAAATCAGTTAAATTGGCATCAGAGGAGGGAAGGGCCAGCTGGTGGCGCAACGACATCGGCGCTGGACCCGGGAGCGAAGGTTCCCGAGTTTGAACCCAGTCGGGTCTGCCCCCGAGTACGCTTTCCATCCGTGCTGGGTTGAGTGTCGAGATCACAACTCGACCTCGTAAAATAAAGGGAAAAATACTGCGAAAATATGTGTGTGAGGAATGGTACGCCACAGTCTCTCTCTCTCGCTCCATGCCTTATAAAAAAGCCATGAAAAATCTATCATCACGGACGCACGCACACACACGCAGATGCACAGACTTGCACGCACGCGGGCACACGCAGATGCACAGACTTGCACACACGCGGGCACACGCAGATGCACAGACTTGCACGCGGGCACACGCAGATGCACAGACTTGCACGCACGTGGGCACACGCAGATGCACAGACTTGCACGCACGCGGGCACACGCAGATGCACAGACTTGCACGCGGGCACACGCAGATGCACAGACTTGCACGCACGCAGGCACACACAGATGCACAGACTTGCACGCGGGCACACACAGATGCACAGACTTGCACGCATGCACGCGGGCACACACAGATGCACAGACTTGCACGCGGGCACACACAGATGCACAGACTTGCACGCATGCATGTGGGCACACACAGATGCACAGACTTGCACGCGGGCACACGCAGATGCACAGACTTGCACGCACGCGGGCACACGCAGATGCACAGACTTGCACGCGGGCACACGCAGATGCACAGACTTGCACGCACGCATGTGGGCACACACAGATGCACAGACTTGCACGCACGCGGGCACACGCAGATGCACAGACTTGCACGCACGTGGGCACACGCAGATGCACAGACTTGCACGCGGGCACACACAGATGCACAGACTTGCACGCACGCACGCGGGCACAGACTTGCACGTGGGCACACACAGATGCACAGACTTGCACGCACGCGGGCACACGCAGATGCACAGACTTGCACGCGGGCACACACAGATGCACAGACTTGCACGCACGCGGGCACACACAGATGCACAGACTTGCACGCACGCACGCGGGCACACACAGATGCACAGACTTGCACGCACGCGGGCACACACAGATGCACAGACTTGCACGCGGGCACACGCAGATGCACAGACTTGCACGCACGCGGGCACACGCAGATGCACAGACTTGCACGCGGGCACACGCAGATGCACAGACTTGCACGCGCGCGGGCACACGCAGATGCACAGACTTGCACGCACGCGGGCACACACAGATGCACAGACTTGCACGCACGCATGTGGGCACACACAGATGCACAGACTTGCACGCACGCGGGCACACGCAACAAAAAAAGAAGAGGAGGGAAGTTCCACCACAGAGATCACCAGGTATCTGTGAAGAGTTTTTATTATATATCAGATCAACAAATGTCACTGTTAATTCGTCACTGATACATTTTGAGACATTGTTTTGAACTTAATGTGTTCATTAGGCTTCCAGGAAATTAGTTTATTTACTTTGTCCACCTGATGGCTTTGACAGTGGTATGCAGGAATTTACCAAAAGGAGCACTGCCAGTTGCAAACTTTTGCTCCTTTGAATTAACATGGAAGTTCCCATCCCTTTCTCTGAGATGTTCCATCTCCACCAAGTCTGTTTCCAAGATGAGGCTTTCCATTCCAGGACACCAGACATGTCCTCTTTCAGGCAATGTGGCTTTCCCTCTACCCTGGTTGATGGACCTGCCTTTGCCCCATTTCTCAGACATCTGCTCTCCCCCCACCCCACCCCAGACAGAACAGGGACAAATTTCCCTTGGCTCTTACTTTTCAACCTACCAGCCTCCACATGTGGAGGATGTGCTGGAGCGTTTGAAAGCATCAAGTTGGATAAGTCACCGGGACCGGACAAGATATAACCAGGCCACTGTGGAAAGCGTGGGAGGAGATTGCTGAGCCTATGGTAATGATCTTTGCATCATCAATGAGGTTAGGAGAGTTCCGGAGGATTGGAGGGTTGCGGATGTTGTTCCCTTATTCAAGGAAGGGAGTAGGGATATCCCAGGAAATTATAGGCCAGTGAGTCTTACTTCAGTGGTTGGTAAGTTGATGGAGAAGATCCTGAGAGGCAGAATTTATGAACATTTGGAGAGGCATAATATGATTAGGAAAAGTCAGCATGACTTTGTCAAAGCAGGTCGTGCTTTACGAGCGAGACTGAATTTTTTGAGGATGTGACTAAACACATTGATGAAGGAAGAGCAGTAGATGTAGTGTATATGGATTTTAGCAAGGCATTTGATAAGGTACCCCATGCAAGGCCTGTTGAGAAAGTAAGGAGGCATGAGATCCAAGGGGACATTGCTTTGTGGATCCAGAACTGGCTTGCCCACAGAAGGCAAGGAGTGGTTGTAGATG
The DNA here is from genome assembly GCF_963921235.1 of Mobula hypostoma. Lineage (NCBI taxonomy): Eukaryota > Metazoa > Chordata > Chondrichthyes > Myliobatiformes > Myliobatidae > Mobula > Mobula hypostoma. Next base: position 116,891,894 of record NC_086103.1, on the reverse strand, counting down.
GGTCATATTCTGTATGGGGGCAGTGACCAGTGGTGTGCCTCAGGGATCTGTTCTAGTGTGGTGATATCACGTGCAGTGATGTGCCAGTACCTGATTGGAGAGCACTGAGCATGCGCGGGGTTTGCCAGTATGTTCCAGCACGTGGCGTGATTAAGACGTGTTTGTTTATAGCTGTAAATAAAAGTTCTATAATTCTCCCAGAATATGATTCTTTACTGTTAACCCATGGTACGTTCAAATAGAAGAAATACAACATGGTATCAGAAGTGCTTCTGGAAGAATAATATGGGGGAATCGAGAATCGAAAATAATTGAAAAAAGAAGAAGAAAAAAGTTTGAACTGCAAACGGTAAAATGGAAGGTTTACAAACCTCACCAAAGCATCAGCTGACTGGTAACGTAGCAGAGAACTGGAGGACCTTCAAGCAACAGTTTGAAATATATTTATCGGCGATCGGAGCTGATCGAAAAGCAAACAAAACTAGAGCTGCAGTCCTGCTCCATGTAATCAGGACTGACACAGTAGAGGTATATAATAATTTTGTCTTTGAAGACGGAGATAGCTTCAATTTAAACGATAATGGACAGACTTGAAGTATTTTGTATACCTAAGTGCAATTTAACGTATGAGCGATATAAATTCTTCAGATGTGTGCAGAGAGCGGCTGAAACAATTGATCAGTATGTTACTGAGTTAAGAGAGCATAGTAGAACATGCGAGTTTGGATTGCTCACAGACTCTCTTATAGACTAGTTTGTGGCATTCAAGATAATGTACTGAGAGAAAGGCTGTTGAGAGAGCAAGATTTAAATTTTGAAAAAGCTTTTGCGCTCTGCAAAGCTTCTGAGACTGTAAAGTCGCAGGCTGAAGAGCTTTTTGTTGAAAACTGTAATGTAAACGCCGTAAAAAAGTGCAAATATATGAAGAAATATAATAATACGTCGACAAAACCGATAGTGAGCAAGATGGCATTTGAAAAAAAGTCATGTGATCGCTGTGCATGGGAACACCGTCCAAATCAGTGCTCTGCATATGGCAAAATTTGCTACAACTGCGGTAAGATTAATCATTTTTCACGCTGTTGTAGAAGTAGAAAGAAGGAAAATGAAATGACTGTAAAAGCTTTTATAGATATGTAAAAAGGAAAAGACTGGTAAAGACAAATGTAGGTCCCCTGCAGACAGAAACAGGTGAATTGATTATGGGGAACAAGGACATGGCAGACCAATTGAATAATTACTTTGGTTCTGTCTTCACTAAGGAGGACATAAATAATCTTCCAGAAATAGTAGGGGACAGAGGGTCCAGTGAGATGGAGGAACTGAGCGAAATACATGTTAGTAGGGAAGTGGCGTTAGGTAAACTGAAGGGATTGAAGGCAGATAAATCCCCAGGGCCAGATGGTCTGCATCCTAGAGTGCTTAAGGAAGTAGCCCAAGAAATAGTGGATGCATTAGTGATAATTTTTCAAAACTCGTTAGATTCTGGACTAGTTTCTGAGGATTGGAGGGTGGCTAATGTAACCCCACTTTTTAAAAAAGGAGGGAGAGAGAAACTGGGGAATTATAGACCGGTTAGCATAACATCGGTGGTGGGGAAACTGCTGGAGTCAGTTATCAAAGATGTGATAACAGCACATTTGGAAAGCGGTGAAATCATCGGACAAAGTCAGCATGGATTTGTGAAAGGAAAATCATGTCTGACGAATCTCATAGAATTTTTCGAGGATGTAACTAGTAGAGTGGATAGGGGAGAACCAGTGGATGTGGTATATTTGGATTTTCAAAAGGCTTTTGACAAGGTCCCACACAGGAGATTAGTGTGCAAACTTAAAGCACACGGTATTGGGGGTAAGGTATTGGTGTGGGTGGAGAATTGGTTAGCAGACAGGAAGCAAAGAGTGGGAATAAACGGGACCTTTTCAGAATGGCAGGTGGTGACTAGTGGGGTACCGCAAGGCTCAGTGCTGGGACCCCAGTTGTTTACAATATATATTAATGACTTGGATGAGGGAATTAAATGCAGCATCTCCAAGTTTGTGGATGACACGAAGCTGGGTGGCAGTGTTAGCTGTGAGGAGGATGCTAAGAGGATGCAGAGTGACTTGGATAGGTTGGGTGAGTGGGTAAATTCATGGCAGATGCAATTTAATGTGGATAAATGTGAAGTTATCCACTTTGGTGGCAAAAATAGGAAAACAGATTATTATCTGAATAACAACACACATCAAAGTTGCTGGTGAACGCAGCAGGCCAAGCAGCATCTCTAGGAAGAGGTGCAGTCGACGTTACAGGCCGAGACCCTTCGTCAGGACTAACTGAAGGAAGAGTGAGTAAGGGATTTGAAAGTTGGAGAGGGCGGGGGGAGATCCAAAATGATAGGAGAAGACAGGAGGGGGAGGGATAGAGCCAAGTGCTAGACAGGTGATAGGCAAAAGGGGATACGAGAGGATCATGGGACAGGAGGTCCGGGAAGAAAGACAAGGGGGGGGACCCAGAGGATGGGCAAGAGGTATATTCAGAGGGACAGAGGGAGAAAAAGGAGAGTGAGAGAAAGAATGTGTGCATAAAAATGAGTAACAGATGGGGTACGAGGGGGAGGTGGGGCCTTAGCGGAAGTTAGAGAAGTCAATATTCATGCCATCAGGTTGGAGGCTACCCAGACGGAATATAAGGTGTTGTTCCTCTAACCTGAGTGTGGCTTCATCTTTACAGTAGAGGAGGCCGTGGATAGACATGTCAGAATGGGAATGGGATGTGGAATGAAAATGTGTGGCCACTGGGAGATCCTGCTTTCTCTGGCGGACAGAGCGTAGATGTTCAGCAAAGCGGTCTCCCGGTCTGCGTCGGGTCTCACCAATATATAAAAGGCCACATCGGGAGCACCGGACGCAGTATATCACCCCAGTTGACTCACAGGTGAAGTGTTGCCTCACCTGGAAGGACTTTTTGGGGCCCTGAATGGTGGTAAGGGAGGAAGTGTAAGGGCATGTGTAGCACTTGTTCCGCTTACACGGATAAGTGCCAGGAGGGAGATCAGTGGGGAGGGATGGGGGGGACGAATGGACAAGGGAGTCGCGTAGGGAGTGATCCCTGCGGAATGCAGAGAGATGGGGGAAGGGAAAGATGTGCTTAGTTGTGGGATCCCGTTGGAGGTGGCGGAAATTACGGCGAATGATATGTTGGACCCGGAGGCTGGTGGGGTGGTAGGTGAGGACCAGGGGAATCCTAGTGGGGTGGCGGGAGGATGGAGTGAGAGCAGATGTACGTGAAATGGGGGAGATGCGTTTAAGAGCAGAGTTGATAGTGGAGGAAGGGAAGCCCCTTTCTTTAAAAAAGGAAGACATCTCCCTCGTCCTAGAATGAAAAGCCTCATCCTGAGAGCAGATGCGGTGGAGACAGAGGAATTGCGAGAAGGGGATGGCGTTTTTGCAAGAGACAGGGTGAGAAGAGGAATAGTCCAGATAACTGTGAGAGTCAGCAGGCTTATAGTAGACATCAGTGGATAAGCTGTCTCCAGAGACAGAGACAGAAAGATCAAGAAAGGGGAGGGAGGTGTCGGGAATGGACCAGGTAAACTTGAGGGCAGGGTGAAAGTTGGAGGCAAAGTTAATAAAGTCAACGAGTTCTGTATGCGTGCAGGAAGCAGCACCAATGCAGTCGTTGATGTAGCGAAGGAAAAGTGGGGGACAGATACCAGAATAGGCACGGAACATAGATTGTTCCACAAACCCAACAAAAAGGCAGGCATAGCTAGGACCCATACGGGTGCCCATAGCTACACCTTTAGTTTGGAGGAAGTGGGAGGAGCCAAAGGAGAAATTATTAAGAGTAAGGACTAATTCCGCTAGACGGAGCAGAGTGGTGGTAGAGGGGAACTGATTAGGTCTGGAATCCAAAAAGAAGCGTAGAGCTTTGAGACCTTCCTGATGGGGGATGGAAGTATATAGGGACTGGACATCCATGGTGAAAATAAAGCGGTGGGGGCCAGGGAACTTAAAATCATCGAAAAGTTTAAGAGCGTGAGAAGTGTATATATTATTCTCCATAACTTCCGCCACCTCCAACGGGATCCCACCACTAAGCACATTTTTCCCTTCCCCCCTCTCTCTGCATTCCGCAGGGATCGCTCCCTACACAACTCCCTTGTCCATTCGTTCCCCCCCATCCCTCCTCACTGATCTCCCTCCTGGCACTTATCCGTGTAAGCGGAACAAGTGCTACACGTGCCCTTACACTTCCTCCCTAACCACCATTCAGGGCCCCAAACAGTCCTTCCAGGTGAGGCAACACTTCACCTGTGAGTCGACTGGGGTGATATACTGCAGCCAGTGCTCCCGATGTGGCCTTTTATATATTGGCGAGACCCGACGCAGACTGGGAGACCGCTTTGCTGAACATCTACGCTCTGTCCGCCAGAGAAAGCAGGATCTCCCAGTGGCCACACATTTTAATTCCACATCCCATTCCCATTCCGACATGTCTATCCACGGCCTCCTCTACTGTAAAGATGAAGCCACACTCAGGTTGGAGGAACAACACCTTATATTCCGTCTGGGTAGCCTCCAACCTGATGGCATGAACATCGACTTTTCTAACTTCCGCTAAGGCCCCACCTCCCCCTCGTACCCCATCTGTTACTCATTTTTATGCACACATTCTTTCTCTCACTCTCCTTTTTCTCCCTCTGTCCCTCTGAATATACCTCTTGCCCATCCTCGTGGTCACCCCACTTTGCTTTCTTTCCGGACCACCTGTCCCATGATCCTCTCATATCCCCTTTTGCCTATCACCTGTCCAGCTCTTGGCTCTATCCCTCCCCCTCCTATCTTCTCCTATCATTTTGGATCTCCCCCCCCCCTCCAACTTTCAAATCCCTTACTCACTCTTCCTTCAGTTAGTCCTGACGAAGGGTCTCGGCCTGAAACGTCGACTGCACCTCTTCCTAGAGATGCTGCTTGGCCTGCTGCGTTCACCAGCAACTTTGATGTGTGTTGCTTGAATTTCCAGCATCTGCAGAATTCCTGTTGTTTGCGTTATTATCTGAATGGTGGCCGATTAGGAAAAGGGGAGGTGCAACGAGACCTGGGTGTCATTATACACCAGTCATTGAAAGTGGGCATGCAGGTACAGCAGGCGGTGATATGGTATGCTGGCACTTATAGCAAGAGGATTCGAGTACAGGAGCAGGGAGGTACTACTGCAGTTGTACAAGGCCTTGGTGAGACCACACCTGGAGTATTGTGTGCAGTTTTGGTCCCCTAATCTGAGGAAAGACATCCTTGCCATAGAGGGAGTACAAAGAAGGTTCACCAGATTGATTCCTGGGATGGCAGGACTTTCATATGAAGAAAAACTGGATGAACTGGGCTTGTACTCGTTGGAATTTAGAAGATTGAGGGGGGATCTGATTGAAACGTATAAGATCCTAAAGGGATTGGACAGGCTAGATGCAGGAAGATTGTTCCCGATGTTGGGGAAGTCCAGAACAAGGGGTCACAGTTTGAGGATAGAGGGGAAGCCTTTTAGGACAGAGATTAGGAAAAACTTCTTCACACAGAGAGTGGTGAATCTGTGGAATTCTCTGCCACAGGAAACAGTTGAGGCCAGTTCATTGGCTATATTTAAGAGGGTGTTAGATATGGCCCTTGTGGCTATGGGGATCAGGGGGTATGGAGGGAAGGCTGGGGCGGGGTTCTGAGTTGGATGATCAGCCATGATCATAATAAATGACGGTGCAGGCTCGAAGGGCCAAATGGCCTACTCCTGCACCTATTTTCTATGTTTCTATGTTTCTATGAAGCAAGTAAATGCAGTGATTGAAGATGAACGTGAGGAAGTTTATATCGATGTGGTTTATGAAAATGCTGACATGGAGGATATAAAAGCAGTAGCTGCAGTGTCTGAGACGACCAAACAGGAGGCAATTGATGATGTGAAAAGTAATGGCAGGAAGAGGTTGCTTCAATGCAAGCGATTAAAGGGCAAAAGTTTAGGGGTAACATGAGGGGGAACTTCTTTACTCAGAGAGTGGTGGTTGTGTGGAACGAGCTTCCAGCAGAAGTGGTTGAGGCAGATTCGATGTTGTTGTTTAAAGTTAAATTGGATAGGTATATGGACAGGAAAGGAATGGAGCGTTATGGACCGAGTGCAGGTCGGTGGGACTAGGTGAGAGTAGGAGTTCGGCATGGACTAGAAGGGCCGAAATGGCCTGTTTCCGTGCTGTAATTGTTATATGTTATATGGTTATATAATGAAAGAGACACTGAGAGACAAGATCTGTGTGTACCACTTAGGAGGTCTACTCGTGTTCCTAAACCCAAAAAGAGACTGATTGAGACTTGTTGAATTATGTCTTTGCTTTGATTAATGTTGTTAATTATTTTTCTTTTTAAGGAAGGGAAGATGTGGTGATATTACATGCAATGATGTGCCAGTACCTGATTGGAGAGCACTGAGCATGCGTGGGGTTTGCCAGTATGTTCCACCACATGGTGTGATTAAGACGTGTTTGTTTCTAGCCGTAAATAAAAGTTCTCTAATTCTTCCAGAATATGATTCCTTACTGTTAATCCATGGTACGTTCAAACAGAAGAAATGTAACATCTGGGATCCCAACTCTTTGTGATTTTTATCAATGACCTGGATGAGGAAGTGGAGGGATGGGTTAGTAAATTTGCTGATGACACAAAGGTTGGAGGTGTTCTGGAAAGTGTGGAGGGCTGTCAGAGGTTACAGCGGGACATTGATAGGATGCAAAACTGGGCTGAGAAGTGGCAGATGGAGTTCAACTCAGATAGGTGTGAGGTTGTTCATTTTGGTAGGTCAAATATGATGGCAGAATATAGCATTAATGGCAAGACTCTTGGCAGTGTGGAGAATCAGAGGAATCTTGGGGCCTGAGTCCATAGGACACTCAAAGCTGCTACGCAGGTTGACTCTGTGGTTAAGAAAGCATACGGTGCATTGGCCTTCATTAATCGTGGGATTGAGTTTAAGAGCTGAGAGATAATGTCACAGCTATATAGGACCCTGATCAGACCCCACTTGGAGTACTGTGCTCAACTCTGGTCGCCTCACTACAAGAAGGACATGGAAACCATAGAAAGGGTGCAGAGGAGATTTACAAGGATGTTGCCTGGATTGGGGAGCATGCCTTATGAGAATAGGTTGAGTGAACTTGACCTTTTCTCCTTGGAGCAGCGGAGGATGAGGGGTGACCTGATAGAGGTGTACAAGATAATGAGAGGCATTGATTGTGTGGATAGTCAGAGGCTTTTTCCCAGGGCTGAAATGGCTAGCACGAGAGGGCATAGTTTTAAGGTGCTTGAAAGCAGGTTAAGAGGAGATGTCAGGGGTAAGTTTTTTTACACACAGGGTGGTGAGTGCGTGGAATGGGTTGCCGGCGGCGGCGATGGAGGCAGATACAATAGGGTCTTTTAAGAGACTCCTGGATGGATACATGGAGCTTAGAAAAATAGAGGGCTATGGGTACAGCCTAGGTAGTTCTAAGGTAAGGACATGTTCAGCACAGCTTTGTGGGCCGAAGGGCCTGTATTGTGCTGTAGGTTTTCTATGTTTCTATCTACCACATCAACCTCTGTACTCTCCATCAGCTGCAATGAGTTCCCATCACCAGTCACATCTTCCACCCACGCTGTTCTGCTTTCAGCAGGGATCACTCATCCCACAGCTCCCTGGTTCACTCACCCCCACCCTGCAAAGATTCACATATATCTCCTCCAACCTCATCTACTGCACCCATGCTTTTGAAGTAGCCCCCTCTATATTGGCGAGACCTAGCGTAGAATAAGTGATCATATTGTAGAACATCTGCATTCTGTTGACATTGGCCAGTTTGAACTTCTGGTTGCATGGCACTCCAACTCCGTTTCCCATTCCCATCCCGACTCACTTGTCCTTGGCATCCTGCACAGCCAGGCTGAGGACAAACACAAGCTAGAAGGACATCAGCTCATGTTCTGCGAGGGTAGTCTACACCGTCTCAAGATGGCGCCAGCAAACAATGCGACCAACGGCGATGCCCTGCTGACAGTTCACAAAACTACTTCCTTAACTTCTTCTATCAAATATGATTCTACCACTAAGTTGCATGTGATTGGGACCTGTGATATACTTTTTGTTGGTGTTTTGGAGCCAATTGAGCTATCTGGTGCTCTGCTGTCTCCAAGGGCGTTCAATGAGGTTTGGAGCGGAGTGTGTGGCCTGGTGGCCTGGTGGCCTGTTAGCTGGGAGATGGGGCACAAGCCCATGACCGACTCCATTCCTTCTCCCCGAGTGGGGCTTTGAGCGGGGTTGAAGTCGACAAAGTTGAGAGCGGAGGATGGGTGGGTGTTCAGTGCTGTCTGCCGGCATTTGACCGGTCGTCCTCTCTCTCTCATGTTAGCCACGGTCGGAGAGAAGTGCTGGAGTCTTGCCTCATTGCCAGGATTGATCAGCGAGGCTGTGGAGTCATTTTGGAGGACTTCAATGTTCATGTTACATGTGTTCCTGGATTCTGGCTACTTTTTTTTTTGCTGTTTTTGAGCATTTTGATCAATACGTACTGGGGTGCTTCAGTAAGAACGGCCCTCAGTCCTGCATTGTCTAGTGGTGTGGCGCTTGTCACCTGGGTTCAGATATGGCCCAAGTGCGGAGTGAGAGACATTGAAACGGATCAATAGTTCACAGACTTTAATGCGGACAGTGCTAAAGGGAAAACAAAACAATAAATGCTCGGCCAAACAGGGCTGTTAACTAAAACACTCAAATGGAAGACAAAGCCTACACTACGGCTGAAAAGAACAACTAAGAATAAAACGAATACCGCTAGTCTTCAGAGTCAGTTGACTCAACAGTCCAATTTCTCAGGCAAGGCAGAATGGGGATAACGAAGCGTGGGTATGTCCATGTCTCGACAAATACTACAGTGGAATGAATGGAGTTAAATACTATCATAATTAAATAGTTAGCTGACACGTGCATATTCACGAGCGCAATTGCTGAATCTGATGCGCTGCCAAATCCGTGGTTGTCACACGGCCCCCTCTCCAGGCGCAGCCCCTGAGGCTGCACAGACCTGTGTGCGCTGGAAGTCCCAGATAAGGGACTTGTCCAAGATGTCCTTCAGTGAAGCTGGTAGATAAGTGCAATGGTGTTCACTGCCAATATTGGAGCCAAAGACTTCCACGTAGGGACTGAAACAAGAGCTTATACACAGGTAGCTCGACCAAGTGACACCGTGAGACGAATCGTTCTCAAAATGAGCTAATCGGGCATCTGCTTCAACAATAAAACTAACACAGAATCCCTGAGCTTATCAAAGTAAACTTAACATACTTAAGCAGAAAGCACCAGGAAACCACATTACAAAGAGCGAGTTGCTCGAGAAAAACACAAGAAACTTTAAAATTATTAATAACTGTTAATCGACAATTAACCAGTTCAGATGTTCTAAGAACGTCAGAGCCCAAAAGCTCTCTGTTACCCTGCACAGGCTTGAAGTCACTACAACAGTGGTCCCCAACCACCAGGCTGCGAACATGTGCTATCGGGCCGCGTCGAAACGATATGATTTGGCAATATGAAACGATATGAGTCAGCTGCACCTTTCCTCATTCCCTGTCACGCACCATTGAACTTGAATACCCCCCCCCCCCCCCGCCGGGGCGTCTGGTCCGCAAGAATATCGTCAATATTAAACCGGTCCATGGTGCGCAAAAGTTTGGGGACCCCTGCACTACAGGACCGCCCTCCCAACTTACAGCTGGAACCTGATGGCCCAGGAAGACTTGAGAGATCTGGGGAACTTGAAAGAGAGGCTTGGGATCCCCAACAGACTGAGAGACCAGGAACCCTGAGGGGCCTGGGAACCCCAACAGACAGAGATCAAGAAACTTCAGGCGGAACCGAGGGGGAGATTTGGGAGTTCGAGATGGGGAGGAAATTGAAAACCCCTAAACACGTTAAGCCTTGGAAACGATTGGAAAAAGAAAACCCTGGGAACATAGAGAAAAGTCCATGGGAAACCTTGAAACCATGAAACTTGAAACCTAGAGAAGGAATCTTTTCCAATCTTTTTCAGTGTTTTATCCTTCACAATTTTTTCCGGCGACAGTTAGGATATACTCTCAATTTTACAGATCAAGGCAGCATTGAGAGGTTTCTTTCATCACTAAGCCAGGAGGTTCTCTGTAGATCTGTTTAATTTGCTACATGAAAGTTCAATTTTCCCAGTCTGTACCATGAGTTTCATCAAGGGGTTAAAAATACTCTTGATAGGGTTACTTTACTTGTGTATTTGCACACTCCAGCCAGGGATCAGCTTTTGAGTAGGGCTCTTCCAGAATTTACACTTGACTTGAATGTTGAATCAATTGAAAAGCTTGTTTGAAGTGCTCATTTGTTACGCAGACTCAAGTCACAGGACCACAAAGCTGGGAACCTGGGTTCTTGTGACTGGAAAAGCTTGGAATGGATACCAGAGAAACTCAATGTAGACTAGAGAAGCTGAGTATGTAGACTCAGGACTCTCGGAATGTAGTCTGGAATTGCACTGAGAATAGAAAGAACCCTCTCCTCAAGCCACCAATGCCAAAATGTCACTGTTCAAACTTTGCTGGGTCCATTACTTGGCAAGATCCTTCTGTTACATTGGAGACAGAAACAAAAGTTCATACATAGGAATTACAACGGAACATTGTTGCCTCGATGAATCACTGACCAATGAATCTCATGGCCAAGGTCAGTCGCTCTCTCTCCATTGGGTCCATCTTTGCGAGGTCGAAACTTATTGTCACCCGGTTTGGATATGGCCCAAGTGCGGAGTGAGAGACACTGACATGGGTCAATAGTTCACAGACTTTAATGTGAACAGTATTAAATGGAAAAGGAAACAATAAACACTAGGTCAAACAGGGCTGTTAACTAAAACACTCAAATGAGAAACGAAGCCTACAATGCGGCTGAAGAGAACTAAATATAAAATGAATACCACTAGTCTTCAGAGTCAGTTGACTTGACAGTCCAATTTCTCAGGCAAGGCGGAATGGAGATAACGAAGCGTAGCTATGTCCAAGTCTCGACAAGTACTATGCCGGAATGAATGGAGTTAAATACTATCACAATTAAATAATAATTAGCTGACACGTGCATATTCAGAAGCGCAATTGCTATATCTGTTGCGCTGCTGAATCCGTGGTTGTGACAGACGTTGAACTGAATACCACTGGTTTGATGTTTGATATTCTATGTGCTGTTCACTTGCTTTTTACTGGTTGCACAATTTGTTCTTTTCTTTTGCACGTTGGGTGTTTGATGTCACCGTATATTACCTTGAGGTTCATTTTCTTGCAGATATTAACAGCAAAATAAAGAAAATGCAGAAATACAAAAGCATTTCTGAAAACAAAGACTGACAAATAATGTGCAAAAGAAGATAAGTTGTACAAATAATAATAAAAAATAAGTAAATAAATGATACTGAGATCAGGAGTTGTAGAGTCCTTGAAAGTGAGTCTCTCAGTTGTGGAATCAGTTCATCATTGAGTGAGAAGTTAGAAACATAGAAACATAGAAAACCAACAGCACAATACAAGCCCTTTTGCTCACAATGCGGTGCAAAACATGTACTTTCTCTGGAAATTACCTAGGTTTACCCATAGCCCTCTATTTTTCTGAGCTCCATGTACCTCTCCAGGAGTCTCTTAAAAGACCCTATCATTTCTACCTCCACCACCGCTGCTGGCAGCCACTTCCACACACTCACCACTTACCCCTGCGTAAAAAACTTACCCCTGACATCTCCTCTGTACCTACTTCCAAGCACCTTAAAACTGTGCCCTCTCATGTTAGCCTTTTCAGCCCTGGGATGAAGCCTCTGACTATCCCCACGATCAATGCCTCAAGTTGTCCACTCTGGTTCAAGAGCCTAAGGATTGTAGGGTAATAACTGTTCCTGAACATGGTGGTGTGTGGCCTAAAGCTCCTGTACCTCCTGCCCAATGGTAGAAGCAAGAGGCAAGCATGGCCTGGATAATGGGGGTCCTTGATGATGGATGTTGCTTTCTTGTAGCAACACTCCTTGTAAATGTGCTCAACAGTGGGGAAGGCTTTGCCTGTGATGGACTGGGCAGAATCTAATACTTTTTGTAGGTTTTTCCATTCCTCTGCATTGGTGGTTCCATACCAGGCTGTAGTGCATCCAATCACAATACTCTCCACTGTGCATCTATGCAAGTTTATCAAAGTTTTAGATGATGTTCTGAATATACATAAAGACCCTATCGTATCCACCTCCACCACCATTGCCAGCAGCCCATTCCACGCATTCACCACTCTCTGAGTAAAAAAACTTACCCCTGACATCTCCTCTGTACCTACTCCCCAACACCTTAAATCTGTATCCTCTTGTGGCAACCATTTCAGCCCTGGGAAAAAGCCTCTGACTATCCACATGATCAATGCCTCTCATCATCTTATACACCTTTATCAGGACATCTCTCATCCTCCGTCGCTCCAAGGAGAAAAGGCCAAGTTCACTCAACCCATTCTCATAAGGCGTGCTCCCCAATCCATGCAACATCCTTGTAAATCTCCTCTGCACCCTTTCTATGGCTTCCATATCTTTCCTGTAGTGAGGCGACCAGAACTGAGCACAGTATGCCAAGTGGGGTCTGACCAGGGTCCTATATTGCTGCAACATTAAATGTGGCACTGGATCTGGGTAGAAGCAAAAAGTAGTAAGGTGAAAAGTAAAAGTGGCAGGCCAGCAAATCCAGGGCAAAAATCAAAAAGGGCCACTTTTCAACATAATTGTATAAGGGCTAAGGGTGTTGTAAAAGCGAGCCTGAAGGCTTTGTGTGTCAATGCAAGGAGCATTCGTAACAAGGTGGATGAATTGAATGTGCAGATAATTATTAATGAATATGATATAGTTGGGATCACAGAGACATGGCTCCAGGATGACCAAGGCTGGGAGCTCAACATTCAGGGATATTCAATATTCAGGAGGGATAGACATGAAAGAAAAGGAGGTGGGGTGGCATTGCTGGTTAGAGAGGAGATTAACGCAATAGAAAGGAAGGACATTAGCCAAGAGGATGTGGAATCGATATGGGTAGAGCTGCATAACACTAAGGGGCAGAAAACGCTGGTGGGAGTTGTGTACAGGCCACCTAACAGTAGTCGTGAGGTTGGGGATGGCATTAAACAGGAAATTAGAAATGCGTGCAATAAAGGAACAGCAGTTATAATGGGTGACTCCAATCTACATATAGATTAGGTGAACCAAATTGGTAAGGGTGCTGAGGAAGAGGATTTCTTGGAATGCATGCAGGATGGTTTTCTGAACCAACATGTCGATGAACCAACTAGAGAGCAGGCCATTCTAGACTGGGTATTGAGCAATGAGGAAGGATTAGTTAGCAATCTTGTCATGCGAGGCCCCTTGGGTAAGGGTGACCATAATATGGTGGAATTCTTCATTAAGATGGAGAGTGATATAGTTAATTCAGTAACAAAAGTTCTGAACTTAAAGAAGGGTAACTTTGAAGGTAAGAGATGTGAATTAGCTAAGATAGACTGGCAAATGACACTTAAAGGGTTGACAGTGGATATGCAATGGCAAGCATTTAAAGATCACATGGATGAACCACAACAATTGTTCATCCCAGTTTGGCAAAAGAATAAATCAAGGAAGGTAGTGCACCCGTGGCTGACGAGGGAAATTAGGGATAGTATCAATTCCAAAGAAGAAACATACAAATTAGCGAGAAAAAGCGGTTCACCTGAGGACTGGGAGAAATTCAGAGTCCAGCAGAGGAGGACAAAGGGCTTAATTAGGAAAGGGAAAAAAGATTATGGGAGAAAGCTGGCAGGGAACATAAAAACTGACTATAAAAGCTTTTACAGATATGTAAAAAGGAAAAGACTGGTAAAGACAAATGTAGGTCCCCTGCAGACAGAAACAGGTGAATTGATTATGGGGAGCAAGGACATGGCAGACCAATTGAATAATTACTTTGGTTCTGTCTTCACTAAGGAGGACATAAATAATCTTCCAGAAATAGTAGGGGACAGAGGGTCCAGTGAGATGGAGGAACTGAGCGAAATACATGTTAGTAGGGAAGTGGCGTTAGGTAAATTGAAGGGATTAAAGTCAGATAAATCCCCAGGGCCAGATGGTCTGCATCCCAGAGTGCTTAAGGAAGTGGCCCAAGAAATAGTGGATGCAGTAGTGATAATTTTTCAAAACTCTTTAGATTCTGGATTAGTTTCGGAGGATTGGAGGGTGGCTAATGTAACCCCGCTTTTTAAAAAAGGAGGGAGAGAGAAACCAGGGAATTATAGACCGGTAAGCCTGACATCGGTTGTGGGGAAAATGCTAGAGTCAGTTATCAAAGATGTGATAACAGCACATTTGGAAAGCGGTGAAATCATCGGACAAAGTCAACATGGATTTGTGAAAGGAAAATCATGTCTGACAAATCTCATAGAATTTTTTGAGGATGTAACTAGTAGAGTGGATAGGGGAGAATCAGTGGATGTGGTATATTTGGATTTTCAAAAGGCTTTTGATAAGGTCCCACACAGGAGATTAGTGTGAAAACTTAAAGCACACGGTATTGGGGGTAAGGTATTGATGTGGATAGAGAATTGGTTGGCAGACAGGAAGCAAAGAGTGGGAATAAACGGGACCTTTTCAGAATGGCAGGTAGTGACGAGTGGGGTACCGCAAGGCTCAGTGCTGGGACCCCAGTTGTTTACAATATATATTAATGACTTAGATGAGGGAATTGAATGCAGCATCTCCAAGTTTGAGGACGACACGAAGCTGGGCGGCAATGTTAGCTGTGAGGAGGATGCTAAGAGGACGCAGGGTGACTTGGATAGGTTAGGTGAGTGGGCAAATTCATGGCAGATGCAATTTAATGTGGATAAATGTGAGGTTATCCACTTTGGTGGCAAGAACAGGAAAACAGATTATTATCTGAATGGTGGCCGATTAGGAAAAGGGGAGGTGCAACGAGACCTGGGTGTCATTGTACACCAGTCATTGAAAGTGGGCATGCAGGTACAGCAGGCGGTGAAAAAGGCGAATGGTATGCTGGCATTTATAGCAAGAGGATTCGAGTACAGGAGCAGGGAGGTACTACTGCAGTTGTACAAGGCCTTGGTGAGACCATAACTGGAGTATTGTGTGCAGTTTCGGTCCCCTAATCTGAGGAAAGACATTCTTGCCATAGAGGGAGTACAAAGAAGGTTCACAAGATTGATTCCTGGGATGGTAGGACATTCATATGATGAAAGACTGGATTGACTAGGCTTGTTCTCTCTGGAATTTAGAAGATTGAGGGGGGATCTGATTGAAACGTATGAAGTTCTAAAGGTACTGGACAGGCTAGATGCAGGAAGATTGTTCCCGATGTTGGGGAAGTCCAGAACAAGGGGTCACAGTTTGAGGATAAAGGGGAAGCCTTTTAGGACAGAGATGAGGAAAAACTTCACACAGAGAGTGGTGAATCTGTGGAATTCTCTGCCACAGGAAACAGTTGAGGCCAGTTCATTGGCTATATTTAAGAGGGAGTTAGATATGGCCCTTGTGGCTAAAGGGATCAGGGGGTATGGAGAGAAGGCAGGTATAGGGTTCTGAGTTGGATGATTAGCCATGATCATACTGAATGGCGGTGCAGGCTCGAAGGGCCGAATGGCCTACTCCTGCACCTATTTTCTATGTTTCTATGTTTCTATCTGTACTTAGCCACACAATCGTGGGTGTAACCCGAGTAGAACAGGGTGCTAAGCAAACAGCCTTGCGGTGCACCTGTGCTGATGTGATTGTGGAGGAGATGTTGTTACCAGTCTGAATGGATGTTGCATTGAAGTTAATCGTATTTGCCAGTGTTTAGCCCATTACTTTTTAAACCTTTCCAGTCCATGTACCTGTCCTTTAAAAGTTGTTATTGTACATGCTTTAACCACTTCTTGTGGAAGCTGATTCCACATAGATACCATCCTTAGTGTGAGTCAAGAACCAGAAAAGCTTGCTTTGCCTTTGGTCAACTGAAAGATCCAGTTTGGTCACAGAACATCAGGTTGGCCACCAAGTGGAAGGTATACAGGGTCATTGTCATATCAACCTTGTTATACGGATGTGAGACATGCTGCCCATATCAGAGACACTTACGCCAGCTTGACCAACTGCAGCAGTGTCACCTACGTTCTCTGATGAAGATCATCTGGCGAGACAAGGTCTCCAATACCGAGGTCCTCTCTCGAGCCAGAATGCCAGCAGTTTCAACCTTGGTGATGTCAGCCCAACTGCGCTGGGCAGCACATGGTGTCAGAATGCCTGACGGAAGACTGCCCAAGGACATCTTGTATGGCCAACTGTCCAGTGGTACCCGAAAACGAGGAGGCCAGCGACTACGGTACAAAGATGTTCTGCACAGGAGCCTCAGGAAAGCTGACATTGCCCCATCAACATGGGAGGATCTGGCTCAAGATCGCTCACAGTGGAGGGACGCCATCAGAAATGGTGTGGATGCTGCTGAGAACAAGCTGAACGAGGCAACAGAGGAAAGGCACAGGAAGTGCCACAACAGAGATTCTGCCCCTGCTGCCCCTCCAGGCCTCACCTGCCAAGTATGTGGCAAGCAGTGCCTGTCAAGGATTGGCCTGTACAGCCACTCCAGGACACACATATCAAACACCACTAACTGACTGAAAGGAACCATCATCATCCTATGGGATAGATAGCCAGAGAGAGTGTGTAAAAAAACTTTCTGAAGTTCCTCTTAACTCTTTCCATTCTCACATTATACTTCTGCCCTCTTGTTCTTGATATCCCAACTACAGGGAAAGAGATTGAGTACAATCATTCTATCTGTACCTCTCATGATTTTATACACCCCTATAAGATTACCTCTCAGTCTTCTACCCTCTAAGGAACAAAGTCCTAGCCTGTCCAACCGTTCTCTATAACTCAGTCTCTCAAGTCCGGGCAGCACCCTTTAATTCTTTTCCACATTCCTTCTAGCTTAATAACATCTTTCCTATAGCAGGGTAAACAAAACAAAACACAATATTCCAAGTGAGGCCTCAGCAGTGTCCAGTGCAGCATCCACAACCTCTCAACTTTTATACTCAAGGTCAGTGTATCAAATGCCCTCTTCACCATCTTGACTACCTGTGACTCCACTTTCAGGGAGCTCTGTACCTAAACTCCAAGGTTCCTCTGTTCTACAGAACTCTCTGTCGCCCTGCCATTCACTATGAAAGTCCTACCTTGATTTGACTTTCCAAAATTCACACTTATCTGAATTAAACTCCATTTGCCATTCCTTGGCCCACTTACTCAGCTCATCAAGATCCCTCTGAATATTCCACTATACCATCTATTTTAGTGTCATCTGCAAACTTATTAACCATGCCTTGCACACTGCTCTTCAAATTGTTGACATACTGTAGATGACAAACAACAATGGGGGCCAGCACTGAGCCCTGAGGTACACCACTAGTCATGGGCCTCCATTCTGAGAAGATGCTGATTGACCTCTTGAGTTGTTTCAACAGTATCGTTTTGCTCCATGTTATAGCATCTGCATTCTCCTATGCCTCCATTAGAATATTCAAAATGGGTCTTGTAACCCAAGATGAGGTCCCTGCATGAATCCAGTTGTCCACGCATAAAAACACTAAGCTGAGCTATGCATAGTAATAATTGAAATTGTATTTTACCACCCGCTACTTTTTTTTTACCTAAAACATAATAGATTTGAATTTCAGGAAGTTCTTTCTTTCCCCCCCACCCTCCCACATGTTTGCTGAATAAAGATAATTTCAATCTATGGTTACAGATTCTGAGTAATATCCAAATTAGTGATATTGATCAGAGGGATAGACCAAGCCAGATCCTCTTTTATTGGTGAATAGTTATGAAAATGCAATTGCAAGGCACAGTCGGAGCTTAGCAAAGTAAGCTAGTGATTAATGAATAGTGTAGCTAATATGTAAACTATTAGCTACACTGATGTTTACCATGATGAAGATTTTTGGTTTCGCAATTACCTGAGTAGATGTTGCAGAGATTGTAGACTGGATGTCAGCACAAAGAATATGTAAGGATGGGATATGGATGATTGGTGTCAGGGAGGTGATGATAAATGTTAGTTTAACTGCTGACTTTGGAATATGTAATGGCTGTGGGATTTTGAACACTGAAAGCCAAATAAATCAGGTTGAACATTGATTGACCTTTGTCTGAGAATTGAGAGATAGAGATGACTACGTGGTTGAAAATTCACAAAGGCTAAAGGGTTTACATGGAACAACAGGAAAGTGGAGAACAGATACAAAAGGATGGCAGCTGTGTCTGAGGGCTCCAGAGACCCAGGGTTGAGAACTGCTTGTCATTTGTCACAAAATTAAGTATAGAAGGTTGTACTTTCAATATACTGTATTACCAAGCTCACTTTGCCTTGCACAAAAACATTTTCCTGATTCTGAATGAAGAGTCAGAAACCCAGCCAGATGCAGCTGCACAGCTACAAAAGCTGCTGCCTTACAGCTCCTGAGTTCAGTTATCAGCCATAGTACTGTCCTTGTGGAGTTTGCACGCTTCCCTGGTGGCCTGTGCCAAAGTAAACACCAGAAATGGACCCAAACGTAGGCAGCACACTAGCGGAAGCATTCGGCCACATCATTATGTTTGGCTGACCACTGGCTTTGCCACAAATGACACTAAACTTCATTTGTCTGAGTTATAAGATCAAATGAACTGGCAACCCCACATTCAGGAGCATCCAGTGAGACTTCATGTGGTGTACTACCCCAGTGATTTACTGGTAGCTTTGGACAGGAGGCATAGATGAGATGGAGCTTAGCCTGCTGTCAAAGCTGTGTTTGACTTTAAATTTTTAAAACTCTGAGCTGTTTGGAGACATTTAAATCTACTAACATTAAAATGAAAAGCAATACAAGCAATTAAAATCACATCAATTTACTAAGCAACACACATCAAAGTTGCTGGTGAACGCAGCAGGCCAGGCAGCATCTGTAGGAAGAGGTGCAGTCGACGTTGCGTTCACCAGCAACTTTGATGTGTGTTGCTTGAATTTCCAGCATCTGCAGAATTCCTGTTGTTTTCAATTTACTAAGAATGCCTTTAAACATTAGATAGAAATAAAAGAGTAAAAGATGTCACCTTTGTCATTACCTAAGAGTCTTGGTCATGCATCTATATTCAAATGAATGGGACCTCAAGAAGTACACCAGGTCAGACTGATCTGGGATTAAATTTGAGGATGCCCAACATAATCTATCACTTAGATTAAAGTGGATCCACAAAAATCTGGGATTAAACTGGTAGTAATTGAATGTCAATAGAATGCTGATAACTGGAACTGTCAGACACAGTTAGCATGATTTGGTTCATTATGTAGCATGAAGATATCCAACAATTTTACTGCTGGGCTGTATCTAGAACTCTGCCATAGATCCATTGCATTTTACAGCACAAAAATTGGACTTCTTGCCCACCGCGTTCACTTGCCTGCATTAGGATCACACCTTTTCCTGTCCCAAATATCTGTCCAAATGCCTTTTATAGAAACTGGGAGGTGGGAAAGTGAAGTGAGATTTTGGTATGCTAATTACGGGCTTTCCAATCCACGAGCCTCATTAAAACTACTTCTGTCTCTGACCATAAATGTTATGGAGGAGATAACAGAGGTGGATGCTTCCTATTAATTATTTTAAATGGACTGCAGTGGTTTCTAAGGCCATATGCATATAGCTGGTTCCTCACTGAATATCAATGTTCAAATGTTTAAAGAGCTTTTATTATCAAAGTATGTGAACATTATACGACCTCAAGATTTGTCTCCTAACAGGCAGCCACGAAACAGAGCAACCCAAAAGAACCCATAAAAATGAAGTCCGTGCTGAGAAAAGAAAGGAATAACAACCAGTCATGCAGAAAATAACCACAAGCAAATAGCGTTTTCTGAACTGAAGTCCCCTGATGAGAACTGGCTCATGGACCTCTGGTCTCCTTCTGTAGTTAATAATCAGCTCCTTGGTTTTGCTGACATTGAATAAGAGGTTGTTATTGTGGAACCACTCAGCCAGATTTTCTACCCCCCTCCTATATGCTAATTCGTTACCTCCTTTGATTCAGCTAACGGCAAAGGTATCATCAGCAGACTTAAATATGGCATTTTTAGCTTAGATCACATTTCTTTCCATTTCTGATATTTACTCGTAACAACAACTGAACCTATTGACCATGTCTGTATGCTCTTATGCATTGAGTACCTGCCACATGATTGGCTGTTTAGATATTTGCATTAACGAGTAGGCATACCTAATGAAGTGGCCACTGAGGGTACATTTACAATTCTTAAAAAGGAAATAAACTCATGTAATTATTAAACTGTCTACGTTTTATGCAATGAGATATCTTCTTACATTAATATATGATAATATGAGAGATAAGAAGTCAAATCTAAGGATGGATTGTACATTGAAAGCCATTTCCAAATACTGTCCCAAAGAGTTTGAAAGATGAGTTGTACTGTAAGGCCATAAAACATTGGAGCAGAATTAGGCTATTCAGCCCATCAAATGTACTCTGCCATTCAATCATGGCTGATTTATTATCTCAATCAACCCCA
The DNA here is from genome assembly GCF_963921235.1 of Mobula hypostoma. Classification (NCBI taxonomy): domain Eukaryota; kingdom Metazoa; phylum Chordata; class Chondrichthyes; order Myliobatiformes; family Myliobatidae; genus Mobula; species Mobula hypostoma. The sequence continues at coordinate 116,871,219 of NC_086103.1, read as the reverse complement.
TTCACCTGCCTTCTCCCCAAATCTTTTGATGCCCTGACTAATCAAGAACCTCACTTTAAATAAACCCAATGACCTGGCCTCCACAGCATGTGTGGCAGTGAATTCCACAGGTATGTTACCCTCTGGCTAAAGAATTTCCTTGTCTCTGTTCTAAAGGGACGTCCTTCTGTTCTGTGGCTGTTCTCTCTGGTCCCAGGAAACCCCGCTTTTGGGAACATCCCCTCAATGTTCACACTCTCTCGGTCTTTCAATATTTAATAGGTTTCAGTGAAATCCCCCACATTCTTCTAAACTTCCATTAAGTACAGGCTCTGAGCCTCAAATGCTCCTCATATGTTAACCCCTTCATTCCTGGGATCGTTCTTGTGAACCTCCTCAAGATCCTTTCCAATGTTAGCACATCCTTTCTTAGATAAGGGGCCCAGAACTGCTTGCAATACTCCAAATGTGGTCTGGCCAATGCCTTATAAAACCTTGGGATTGCATTCTACTTTTATACACAAGTCCTCTTGAAATGAATGCTTTACTTACAACTGTCTCAACCTGTAAATTAACCTTCAGGGAATCCTGTACTAGGCTTCCAATTCTTTTATACTTCAAATTTCTGAATTTGCTCCCTGTGTAGAAAATATTCTACACCTTTATTCCTTCTCCCAAAGTGCATGACCATACACTTCCCTACACTGCATTCTGCCTATCCTGCAGACTCCCTACTTCCTCAACACTACGTGACCCTCCACTTATTTTTGTATCATCTGCAAACTTAGCCACAAAGCCATCAATTCTGTCACCCAGTTATTGACATATAACGTGAAAAGAAACCATCTCAACACCAACCCCTGCAGAACAGCACTAGTCTCTGGCAGCCAACCAGAAAAGGCCCCCTTAAAGCCCACTCTTTGCCTTCTGCCAGTCAGCCAATACTCCGTCCATGATAGCATCTTTCCTGTAATACCAGGGGCTCTTATCTTGATTAGGAGTCTCATGCATGGTACTTTGACAAGCCTTCTGAAATTCAAGTAAACATCATCCTCTGACTCTCCTTTGTCTATCATGCTTGTTATTTCCTCAAGGGATTCCAACACATTCGTCAGGCAAAATTTCCCCTTAAGGAAACCATGCTGACTTCAGCCTATTTCATTATGTGCCTCCAATAACCCAAAACCACATCCTTAACATTCTGCCAACCACTGAATTCAGACTAACATACCTACTGTATAACTTCCTGTCTTTTGCTCCCGCTCTTCTTAAAGAGAAGAGTGACATTTACAATGTTCCAGTTCTCCAGAACCATACCAGAGTCTTGTGATTCTTGAAAGATCTCTACTAATGCCTTCAGAATCTCTTCAGCAACCTCCTTCAGCTCCCTCGGGTGTAGTCCATCTGGTCCAGGTGACTTATCTACCTTCAGACCTTTCATCTTCCCAAGCATCTTCTCCCTAGTAATAGCAACTGCACTCACTTCTGCTCCCTGACACTCCTGAATTTCTGGCATTCTGCTGGTGCCTTCCACTGTGTCGACTGATGTAAAATACTGATGAAATTCGCCTGCCATTTCTTTGTCCCCCATTACTGCCTCCCAAGCATCATTTTCCAGCAGTTCAATATCCACGTACCCTTCTTTTACTCTTTTTATAGTTGAGAAAAAATGTTGGTATCATCTTTTATATTATTGGTTAGTTTTCACTATCATGTATGCCCTCTCTTTTGCTTTCATGCTTTCTTTGACTTCTCTTGTCAGCCATGGTTGCTTCCTTGTCCCTTTAGAATGTTTCTACTTTTTTGAGATGAACCAATTATGCACCTTTTGAATTACTTCCAGAAACTCCAGTCACTGCTGCTCTGCCATCATCCCTGCAAAATCTAGCGGCTTACAAAGCAATCAAGTTAAAAACTACATGTACATGTCTGTAGCCTGATACTATACAAACCCTCTCACCTGTATCTTCCAATACTAATCCCATCCCCACCTCCTGCTCTCAGGGTCTCTCTGGCCCTTCATACAATGTGGCGCTCAGTGAATCCTGTAGTGATCGATTCCCAAACGGCACAGCCTGTGGGATAACCACACTTAAGTGTAAGTGGTTTGTTAGCCCTGTGTCTCAGCATGATAAATAATTAGCAATGGATCCCCTTCTGCCACACACCTACTCCCCACCGGATGTCCTCCAATCACCGTGCTGCTTTCAGATGTTCATTTCACAGCACCACACGATGAAACCATTTCTCACATGTAAAATCGCGTGCCATTGGTAAATCTCACAGCTGGTCATTCTTCGTTGCTCCTTCAATTTACAGACTATATTTTACACATCCAATTATCCAAATCCCTCCGAGCGGAGTTGCATATTTACTGTTCCTCTGGAAGTGTGTTCGCATAGTTAAATCGTTTTTGCCCAAGCTATCCTTTCAGGTGGGACCAGTGTTTCCATTTAAGCTCTTTCTTAGTCTCCACCAGGTTTTAGTTAAGAATTTGATAAAAAATAGGCCAAAGGGTACCCCCATTTTTATTATCTGGGACAGATGTGGACCTATGCCATCTTTCAGAAATTGTAAGAAGATGTCATTGACCCGTTTAGTTGCACTTAGGATACCATGTTGCTCATATGCCTAATATTTTCACTCAGCATAACCCTCAACTTCCTCCCCTGGTCTTGCTTAAGCAAAGAAATCATAGTCTAATTTGCTTGTCCTTCACCTATCACATCCCTAACTGCCTCACTAAATTACCCAATTTGTCCCGTGGGGATTGGTTTCTCCCTTTGAGTCAATTTTTATTTTGGATATGTTCAGGCAATACAGACCAGACCTGCCTGAATATTTTAACCTTTAGCAGGACGTGACTATCATTGAGAGTCACATGGTCAGCCTCCCTTCAACCTTTTGCCAAAAAAAGCACATTGTCATTATTAAGGTTGATAGTGGATCTTTTATTTAGCAACATCTGTTTCTCTGTTGCTGCATAAGGTTCTTCCTCCCCGGACTCTGCATTGTTATTTCCTGCGGTCTTTCCAGGTTACCCAGAAGGGTGCGCCTTCTGCTGCCTTTTTATGAGGTAGAAGTCGTGAATCTTTACTTTGAGTCTCATATTCATCAGCCCAAACTATATTAGTTTCTAGGGTTTCAGTCCTGACGAAGGGTCTCGGCCTGAAACGTCGACTGCACCTCTTCCTACAGATGCTGCTTGGCCTGCTGCGTTCACCAGCAACTTTGATGTGTGTTGCTTAGTTTCTAGGGGAGTGCTTGGAGCTAAACCACCTACCACTCACCCCAGATCAGGGAGTTCTGTGCTTGTTTGGCAATTGCAACTCTGTGGTGATTGCACAATAATGCTGTTACTATTACTACAACCTTTTTAGATTTGCCCTTCGCTTGTTTCTTCCACCAGGCAATTTGCTCAGGGGTTGTTCCGTCCGGACTGTAACCTTCCTTTACCATTTTCTGTATCTGTTACAGTACACTACTGTCTGGAGGAGGGACCTTCCAATTCTCACACAACTTCACTGGTTTCCTCTGGCTTCCTTTCTTCCCTCTGTTGCCTTTGCTTAGAGTGTCTGCAAATCCAGCTCCCTAAGCCTATCTCTCAAATGAAGTTGGTTAGTCAATCAATTTTGTAAATCAATTGCAACCTGTAACCACCCAGACCCCATCCACAAGTTATCCAGACACTCCAATCCCCTGTTCCCCTCACACTCCATGGTCTCTTTTCACCACAACTTACAGTTGCAGCCAACTATGATGTTATTCCCTCACATAACAGGATGGTATCACAAACACACTCACCGAACTAGGAGATTCATAGTCGGCTGTGACCCATTGAGGTATCCTGCCGACTACACCAATTGTAGGAACAAACTGAAAGGCCACACGGAGTTGTTGTTTAAAATTATAGACTATTTATTAAAATTGGTTCATAGTAGGAAACCAGTCAAAGCTGATCTATCTGAGTTTGGATTAACAGAGCTTTTATATTCTCAGTTGACAAGATTAACATTAAAACTATACTTTAATAACTGAATGGTGGTTACAGGAAAACTTAATTAAGTTTCAGACTAGGTTTTGATTACAGAATAAAAAGATTATCAGCAGGTCCAACCGCAAATCCAATTTCCTATTACAACAATGGGTGCACTCTATAACACAATTAGTGGAATTCCTGCAGTCTCGGGTGTCATCATGCTGCATTTCATGTCTCTATTAATGCAGTTTATATTACAATGGGTGTATCCTATAACATAACGAGTGAAGTTTCCCGAAGTCTCGGTGTCATTATACTGCATTTCATGTCTCTACTTTCAGGGTTTGTTTGTGCTGCCTTTTAGCACAATCCACAACTCTGTTTACTCGTTATTAGCCCCACTATTCTTCACCTGCAAGACTGACTACGCTGTCTGTGATTTTCTTTTGTGTTAGACCACATATGAGCAAATAAAGTCAGAAATTCAGGCTCTAACATTGAAGGCAGTTACTCTCAAATGGACAGTTGTATCTTGGTACAATGATGTTTCCTGTGACACACGCCAATTAACATTAAAATATACAGTACACACACACACACAAACACACACACACACACACACACACACAACCTGCTTCTTTAAGAAGGAAATACAACCATGCAATAATTAAACTATTTACCAATTTTATGCAATGAGTTATCCACTTTCATTGAACATAGAATAGTACAGCACAGGAACAGCCCACGATAATGTGTCAAATCAGCTAAAAAGTAAATCAAAAACTCTCAAAAAATGAATCCTTTCTACCTACACAATGTCTATATCCCTCGATCTTCCTCACATTCATACGCCTATCTAAACATCTTTTAAAAGCCTCTAACTTAATTGATATAATTGTTGAAGAAAGTGCAAAAATGGGTCTATCTATCAATTGCAAAAAGACAGAATGTATGGTGATATCCAAAAAGAAGGAGAATCCTATCTGCAGGCTGAGAATAAACAGGGAAGACATAAAACAAGTACAGAACTTTTGCTACATAGGAAGCTGGGTGACATCAGATGGCAGGTGTGACATGAACATCAAAAGAAGAATAGGGATGGCAAAAGACACCTTTACGAGAATGAAGAATATACTGACCAACACTAAACTAGGCATGACAACCCGCCTCAGAGTACTGAAATGTTATGTTTATCCAGTTATGTTATATGGCTCAGAATGTTGGACAATATCTAGTAACATGAGGAAATGAATTGTAGCAGCAGAGATGTGGTTTTCGAGGAGGATGCAAAGAATATCATGGACGAAATGAGTATCTAACGAAGATATCATGAACAGAGCAAACACAAAAGGAGAAATGATGTATGAAATCATGAAAAGGCAACGTACCTTCATTGGACATGTGATTTGGAAAGAGGAGTTAGAATGCACGGTAATTATGGGAAAGATTGAAGGGAAGAAAGCAAGAGGAGGACAAAGACAAATGATGATGGAGACAGCAGCCAGAGAACTGGAAAGGAATACCAATGAATTGATCCACTTGACCCAAGACAGGAGTGTGTGGGGCATGGCAGTCAAAGCTCAAACTGGGCACAGCACTTAATGATGATGATGAATGTATTTGCCTCCAGCACCATACGAGACAGCACATTCCAGGCATCCACCACTCTCTGAGTAAAAACCCCTCTCATCCCCTTTGAACCTACCCCCTCTCACCTTCAACACATGCCCTCTGGTATTAGACATTTCTACCCTGGGAAACAAGATACTCCCTGTCTACTCTATCTATGCCTCTCATAATCTTATAAACCTCTATCAGATCTTCCCTCATCCTCCGCTGCTCTAAAGAAAACAACTCAAGATTGTCCAGCCTCTCATGATAGCACATGCCCTCTAAACCGGGTAGTATCCTGGCAAACCTCTTCTGCACCCTCTCCAAAGCCTTAACATCCTCCCAGTAGTGGGGCAAGCAGAACTGTTTTCAATTCTTCAGATTGGCCCAACTAGAGTTTTATAAAATTGCAACATAACCTCCTGACTTCTGAACTCATTGCCTTGACTAATAAGAGCAAGCATTCCATAAGCCCTCGCGACCACCCCATGGACCTGCGTAGCAACTTTCATGGAGTTATGAACTTGGATCCCAAGATCTCTCTGCTGAGCAACACTGTTAAGGGTCTTGCCCTTAACAGTGTACTGTCTCCTTGTGTTTGCCCGATCGAGGTGAAACCCCTCACAGTTATCTGATTTAAGGTCCATCAGCCTTTTTGCTGCCCATATCCACAACTGATCTATGTCACACTATGTTCTTTGCCAGTCTTCTACACTATCCACAACTCCGATCTTGGTATAATCTGCAAACTTACTAACCCACCCATCTACATTTTCATTCAGGTCATTTATATACATGACAAACAGCAGAGGTCCCAGCTCAGATCCCTGTGGAACACCATTAATTACAGACCTCCAGCTCGAACAAGTCCCTTCAACCTCTACCCTCTATCTTCTATGTGTAAGCCAGTTCTGAATCCAAGCAGCCAATTCACCGCGGACCCCGTGCATCATTACCTTCTGGATTAACCTCCCAGGAGGGACTTCGTCAAATTCCTTACTAAAATCCAGGGAGACAACATTCATGTTCTATCTTCATCAATCTTTCTCGCTGTTATGTCTGTGCACAACTACATATACATTAAATAAAAGCACACACGAGGGTGATGTCTTTAACTGGTGTATTCACATTGCAGTGAGAGAGAGAGAGAGAGAGAACAATGTGTATGTGTAGACAACAGTGCATGCACACAGACAACAGATCAGTACATAGTGCTGGGAGGGGGGTGGGGGTCATTGCTCTAAAAGAAATAGCTCCATACATTACACTTCCTCCCCCTTTAGATTACATGGAAACATAGAAAAGCTACAGCACAATACAGGCCCTTTGGCCCACAAAGCTGTGCCGAACATGTCCTTATCTTAGAAATTACTAGGGTTACCCATAGCCCTCTATTTTTCTAAGCTCCATGTACCTACCCAAAAGTCTCTTAAAAGACCCTATTGTTTCCAACTCCACCACCACCGGCAGCCCATTCCACGCACTCACCACCCTCTGCGTAAAAAACTTAGCCCTGACATCTCCTCTGTACCTACTCCCAAGCACCTTAAACCTGTGCCCTCTTGTGGCAGCCATTTCAGCCCTGGGAAAAAGCTTCTGACTATCCACACGATCAATGCCCCTCATCATCTTATACACCTCTGTCAGGTCATCTCTCATCCTCCATCGCTCCAAGGAGAAAAGGTCGAGTTCACTCAACCTATTATCATAAGGCATGCTCCCCAATCCAGGCAACATCCTTGTAAATCTCCTCGGCACCCTTTCTACGGTTTCCACATCCTTCCTGTAGTGAGGCCATCAGAACTGAGCACAGTCCTCCAAGTGGGGTCTGACCAGGGTCTTATATAGCTGCAACATTACCTCTCGGCTCCTAAATATCACCTGTCTACAACCACTCTTTGCCTTCTGTGGGCAAGCCAGTTCTGGATCCACAAAGCAATGTCCCCTTTGATCCTATGCCTGCTTACTTTCTCAGTAAGTCTTGCATGGGGTACCTTATCAAATGCCTTGCTGAAATCCATATACATTGCATCTACTGCTCTTCCTTCATCAATGTGCTTAGTCATATTCTCAAAAAGTTCAGTGGGGCTCGTAAGGCAAGGACCTGCCCTTGACAAAGCCATGCTGACTATTCTTAATCATATTATGCCTCTCCAAATGTTCATAAGTCCTGCCTCTCTGGATCTTCTCCATCAACTTACCAACACTGAAGTAAGACTCACTGGTCTATAACTTCCTGGGCTATCTCTACCCCCTTTCTTGAATGAAGGAACAACATCCGCAACCCTCCAATCCTCCGGAACCTCTCTCGACTCCACTGATGATTCAAAAATCATCGCCAGAGGCTCAGCAATCTCCTCCCTCGCCTCCCACAGTAGCCTGGGGTACATCTCATCCGGTCCCGGCGACTTATCCAACTTGATTCTTTCCAAAATCTCCAGCATATCCTCCTTCTTAATATCTGCATGCTCAAGCTTTTCAGTCTGCTGCAAGTCATCACTACAATCATCAAGATCCTCTTCCATAGTGAATACTGAAGTAAAGTATTCATTATGTACCTCTGCTATTTCCTCTGGTTCCATACACACTTTCCCACTGTCACACTTGATAGGTCCTATACTTTCACGTCTTATCCTCTTGCTCTTCACATACTTGTAGAATGCCTTGGGGTTTTCCATAATCTTGCCTGCCAAGGCCTTCTCATGGCCCCTTCTGGCTCTCCTAATTTTCTTCTTAAGCTCCTTTCTGTTAGCCTTATAATCTTCTAGATCTTTAACATTTCCTAGCTCTCTGAACCTTTTGTAAGCTTTTCTTTTCTTCTTGACTAGATTTACTACAGCCTTTGTACACCACAGTTCTTGTACCCTACCATAACTTCCCTGTCTCATTGGAACGTACCTATGCAGAACTCCACACAAGTATCCCCTGAACATTTGCCACATTTCTTCCATACCTTTCCCTGAGAACATCTGTTCCCAATTTATGCTTCCAAGTTCCTGCCTGATAGCTTCATATTTCCCCTTATTCCAATTAAACGCTTTTCTAACTTGTCTGTTCCTATCTCTCTCCAATGCTACTGTAAAGGAGATAGAATTATGATCACTATCTCCAAAATGCTCTCCCACTGAGAGATCTGACACCTGACTAGGTTCATTTCCCAATACCAAATCGAGTACAGCCTCTCCTCTTGTAGGCTTATATACATATTGTGTCAAGAAACCTTCCTGAACACACCAAACAAACTCCACCCGATCTAATCCCCTTGCTCTAGGGAGATGCCAATCGATATTTGGGAACATCCTCTCCACATCCATTCTATCAAGGCCCTTCACCATTTGATAGGCTTCAATTAGATCATCCCTCGTTCTTCTGAATTCTAGTGAATACAGACCCGGAGCCATCAAACGCTCTTCAAATGTCAAGCTACTCAATCCTGGAATCTTTTTTTGTGAACCTCCTTTGAACCTTCTCCAGTTTCAGTCCATCCTTTCTATGATAAGGGGCCCAAAACTGCTCACGATACTCAAAGTGAGGTCTCACCATGAAGTCTCAACAGCACGTCCTTGCTCTTGTATTCTAGTCCTCTTGAAATGAATGCTAACATGGCATTTGCCTTCCTCAGCACCGACTCAACCTACAAAGTAACACCCAAGTCCTTTTGTACCTCAAATTATTGTATTTTCTCTCCATTTAGAAAATAGTCAGTCCTTTTATTTCTTCTACCAAAGTGCATGATCATACAATGCCCGACACTGTATTCCATCTGCCACTTCTTTGCCCATTCTCCTAATCTAGATCCTTCCGTAGTCTCTCTACTTCCTCAAAACTACCTGCCCCCCCATCTATTTTCTATCATCTGCAAATATTGCAACAAAGCCATCAACTCCATCATCCAAATCATTGACATATAATGTAAGAAGAATTTGTCCTAACACAAATCTATGTGTAACACCACTAGTCACCAGCAGCCTATGAGAAAATCCCCCCCTTATCCCACTCTTTGCCTCCTGCCAATTAGCCACTGCTTTAACCGTGCTAGAATCTTTCCTGTAATACCACGGGCACATAGCTTGTTAAGCAGCTTTGTGTGGCACCTTGTTAAAGGCCTTCTGAAAATCTAAGTCTATCTTGCTTGTTATTTCTTCAAAGAATTCTAACAGATTTGTCAGCAAGGTTTTCCCTTTGGGAAACTATGCTGACTATGGCCTATTTTATCATGTGTCTCCAAGTACCCCAAACACATCCTTAACAATCAACTCCAACATCCTCAAACAACTGACTAACTGTCGGAGGCAGAACGCTCTGTTCTCAGTAAGGGCCTCACGTTTGTCCCCCTTCGCCCACACCTCAGCGAGTTCCGTGTTCGCCACGATGCGGAACTTTTCTTCCGCCGTCTCCGTCTCCGAGCCTACTTCTTCGGCAAGGACTCTTCCACCCCCACCGATGACCCCTTCTCCCGTCTTCAACCCTCCTCTTCTTCATGGACACCCCGCTCTGGTCTTCTGCCTGCTCTGGATCTCTTTATTGCTAACTGCCGACGGGACATCAACCGTCTCGACTTCACCACACCTTGTCCCCATTCCAACCTCACTCCTTCGGAACGCTCTGCTCTCCACTCCGTCCGCACTAATCCTAACCTTATTATTAAACCCGCCGATAAGGGGGGTGCTGTTGTAGTCTGGCGTACTGACCTCTACCCTGCCGAGGCACAGCGACAACTCGCAGATACCTCCTCTTATTTACCCCTCGATCGTGACCCCACTAAGGAGCACCAGGCCATTGTCTCCCACACTATCACTGACTTTATCCGCTCAGGGGATCTCCCATCCACTGCTACCAACCTTATAGTTCCCACACCCCGCACTTCCCGTTTCTACCTCCTACCCAAGATCCACAAACCTGCCTGTCCTGGCCGACCTATTGTCTCAGCTTGCTCCTGCCCCACCGAACTCATTTCTGCATACCTCGACACTGTTTTATCACCCCTTGTTCAATCCCTTCCGACCTATGTTCGTGACACTTCTCACGCTCTTAAACTTTTCGATGATTTTAAGTTCCCTGGCCCCCACCACTTTATTTTCACCATGGATGTCCAGTCCTTATATACTTCCATCCCCCATCAGGAAGGTCTCAAAGCTCTACGCTTCTTTTTGGATTCCAGACCTAATCAGTTCCCCTCTACCACCACTCTGTTCCGTCTAGCGGAATTAGTCCTTACTCTTAATAATTTCTCCTTTGGCTCCTCCCATTTCCTCCAAACTAAAGGTGTAGCTATGGGCACCCGTATGGGTCCTAGCTATGCCTGCCTTTTTGTTGGGTTTGTGGAACAATCTATGTTCCATGCCTATTCTGGTATCTGTCCCCCACTTTTCCTTCGCTACGTCGACGACTGCATTGGCGCTGCTTCCTGCACGCATACAGAACTCGTTGACTTTATTAACTTTGCCTCCAACTTTAACCCTGCCCTCAAGTTTACCTGGTCCATTTCCGACACCTCCCTCCCCTTTCTAGATCTTTCTGTCTCTGTCTCTGGAGACAGCTTATCCACTGATGTCTACTATAAGCCTACTGACTCTCACAGCTATCTGGACTATTCCTCTTCTCACCCTGTCTCTTGCAAAAACGCCATCCCCTTCTCGCAATTCCTCTGTCTCCGCCGCATCTGCTCTCAGGATGAGGCTTTTCATTCTAGGACGAGGGAGATGTCTTTCTTTTTTAAAGAAAGGGGCTTCCCTTCCTCCACTATCAACTCTGCTCTTAAACGTATCTCCTCCATTTCACGTACATCTGCTCTCACTCCATCCTCCCACCACCCCACTAGGAATAGGGTTCCCCTGGTCCTCACCTACCACCCCATCAGCCTCCGGGTCCAACATATTATTCTCCGTAACTTCCGCCACCTCCAACGGGATCCCACCACTAAGCACATCTTTCCCTCCCCCCCCCCTGCATTCCGCAGGGATCGCTCCCTACACAACTCCCTTGTCCATTCGTCCCCCCCATCCCTCCTCACTGATCTCCCTCCTGGCACTTATCCGTGTAAGCGGAACAAGTGCTACACATGCCCTTACACTTCCTCCCTTACCAACATTCAGGGCCCCAAACAGTCCTTCCAGGTGAGTCATCACTTCACCTGTGAGTCCACTGGGGTGATATACTGCGTCCGGTGCTCTCGATGTGGCCTTTTATATATTGGTGAGACCCGACGCAGACTGGAAGACCGCTTTGCTGAACATCTACGCTCTGTCCGCCAGAGAAAGCAGGATCTCCCAGTGGCCACACATTTTAATTCCACATCCCATTCCCATTCTGACATTTGTCCACGGCCTCCTCTACTGTGGAGATGAAGCCACACTCAGGTTGGAGGAACAACACCTTATATTCCGTCTGGGTAGCCTCCAACCTGATGGCATGAACATCGACTTCTCTAACTTCCGCTAAGGCCCCACCTCCCCCTCGTACCCCATCTGTTACTCATTTTTATGCACACATTCTTTCTCTCACTCTCCTTTTTCTCCCTCTGTCCCTCTGAATATACCTCTTGCCCATCCTCTGGGTCAACCCCCCCCCTTGTCTTTCTTCCCGGACCTCCTGTCCCATGATCCTCTCGTATCCCCTTTTGCTTATCACCTGTCCAGCTCTCAGCTCTATCCCTCCCCCTCCTGTCTTCTCCTATCATTTTGGATCTCCCCCTCCCCTTCCAACTTTCAAATCCCTTACTCACTCTTCCTTCAGTTAGTCCTGACGAAGGGTCTCGGCCTGAAACGTCGACTGCACCTCTTCCTATAGATGCTGCTTGGCCTGCTGCGTTCACCAGCAACTTTGATGTATGTTAACTGGCCTATAATCTTCCTTTCTTCTTCCTTGAAGAGTGGAGTGATATTTACAATTTTCCAGCCTTCCAGAACCATTCCAAAATCTAGTGATTCTTGAAAGATCGTCACTAATACCGCCACAATCTCTTCAGACACCTCTTTCAGAACTCTGGGGTGTACGCCATGTGGTCCAGGGGACTTATCTACCTTGAGATCTTTCAGTTTCCCAAGAACCTTCTTCCTAGTAATGGTAACTCCACACACTTCATGGCCCCTGACACCTGGAACTTCCACCATACTGCTAGCATCTTCCACAGTGAAGACTGATGCAAAATATTATTCAGTTCATTTGCCATTTCCTTGTCCCCCATTACTACTTCTCCAGCATCGTTTTCCAGTGGTCCGGTACCCACTCTCACCTCTCTTTTACACTTTATGTATTTGAAGGAATTTCTGCTATGCTCTTTAATAGTATTGGCTAGCTTACTTTTGTATTCCATCCTTACCTTCTTAATGACTCTTTTACTTACCTTCTGTTGGTATTTAAAAGCTTCCCAATCTTCTAACTTCCCACAATTTTTTGCTCTCTTATATGCCCTCTCTTTGGCTTTATGTTGGCATTGAATTCCCTTTTTAGCCACAGTTGCCTTTAGAATACTTCTCCCTCTTTGACAGGTACTGGATATATCCTGTGCCTTCCGAATTTCTTCCAGGAATTCCAGCCAGTGCTGCCCTGCCGTCATCCCTGCGAGTCTGTTGGCTCTAGTTGTCTCACAGCTGCTTTGGTACACAGGCAGGTACACTAATGAAATGGCAGACATTTTACAATTGCATAACTTTTCACAATTAATATATTTTGAAAGGGAAAATGATAAAATTTAGTAATAACTAAAGTCACATCTAATCCTGTATTAAAAATGTTTAATTTACCACATTACATGCAAGAAGATGAATCATATCACCACTTTCAACAAATCAAAGCCGTTGCATGATTGGTCAACAGGAAACTGACAACACATTGAAATAACCCACTTTAGCACATTCCATACTCCCCAGACAGAAGGATTGGCTGACCCTTCCAAGTGGCAGTCAATGCCTCACTAATTTCAGACAGCCACATGACCCACTGACGCGAGGAAAGGGGACGAGCTTTCAGTGAGAGTTGGTTGAGTGTCGCTCTGGCGAAAGAAAGTTGTACTGTACAATGTTTCAGTGCAAGTGACAGCATGGGTCCTGTCCGTGTTCTTCTGTTCGTCAGTCTTTACGAGCTGGCAGATTCTGTCACCCGAGTTTATTACCTCGCAGTCAAAGAAGAGGTCTGGGACTACGCGCCCGCAGGAGAAAACAATCTTCCAGACCAGAACCTGGAACACGATAAGTATGTAGAAGATGGAATAAATGGAAACATTGTTAGATGCCGCGGAAAGGCAGCCGTTCGTCCTTGTAAACCCTTAGCCTTTTGCAACGTTATTTCTTCAAATCAGGAAACTGCTTTGTGTTTTTTTTCGGGTGAGCGTTTTTGCGGGATGGTTGTCACCCACCCCCACCTTTTTGTTTACAAAAGCACGGCTAATCTTTGTGAAATTAAAGCGCCTATTATGTGTACGTGATAGCACGTTCTTTGAAAAGGTGCTCCGTTATAAGTGCTGAAATGTGTATGTTTAACGTTCTAGACCTTTATTGTGGACCTCCTTACAAATTTGCTTCAAATGTTAAGCCCCGATATGCCAATCATTTTATCACCCATCGTTTAAGCTTCCATACACATGCTAATACCTAATGCCTTACAAATTCAGTCCGTCCACACATTCTACCATGTATCTTCCCCCAAGCGTTGCCAGAGAAGTCCAAAGCATGTTCCGGGTTATATGTACCATCATCTAGGAACTTTTGTAAATGAGACCATCTGTAATTTAAAAATAAAAGTTTGTTAAAATACAGTCCAATTCTATGACAATTGTATAATGGTCCAGCAGTGAAAAATGTTACTGTTAGGATGTGTATAAAGCTGTTGTTTTGAAGAACGTCCTAACAAAGGACAATACAGTCCAGAAATTCAATCATATGACACCCTCTCAAACTGCACAATGCTGGGGAAAATAGAACTTTTTTTTCTGGAGTGAAACATGATTTCAGCTATTTTCAGATGGTGTTGTGTTACACAAGACTCTTCTAGTCATGAGCCATGCTTGTATTCCTGCTTTCTGAGATGGATTATTCCCATAGGAAACTCCCCTTGGAGCTCTGAAGGGAAGCTGGACCATATTGTCCAGTAAACGCCCTTCGATGTTGCTGCTGGAGCAACCTGGGTTTGTCAGTGCAGTGCAGAGCTGGAACCCCTACCGGACAAGTCCATTATACTTAGAGTTCTACCACCAGTTTCCATCTCCAATCGGCCCTGTCCTGCCAGCACCCACTTTAGGATTGGTGTCCAACCTGCTCATGATTCGACAGTTTCCTGAGGCCCAGTCTCTTACCACCCATGATCCTTAACATAACCCATCACATACCGCATTGTGGGCATAGTGCTTCACTTGACCACTCTTGTCTTAAGCCGGCCAACGCTACCATTTCCACCCTCACAACAAAGCATCAGCGGCCCCTGGTATTCAGCCACCATCACATTGCAGATCATTAGTACCAGCATGGTATTCAGATGCTACCAACCCCTTCCCCTAAACTTGCAGTCACAGTCAACAATAGAAACTTAATGCTGATCTGCTGCTCTGTAATTATTTAACCCAGCTTCAGTCTATCAGAATTTCTTGGTCATCTTCCTAAATGTTTTGTATTTTGGAACAAAGTAATCATGAACGGGAATTGTACAAAAACATTTGACATTCAATTCTGTTTCTGAAACTGATCTGCAGTTTAAGATTTCTGAGATTACTCAATCGGTTTTTTCAAGTACGTTCTTGCAACACACCTCACCATATTTGCACATTCTGTTGAGTCTGCTGCGTTTGTTCACCAGCAACTTTTATGTGTGCTGTTGAGTCTAACTCATTTTGAAAACGGATAGCTTTGCATTTACAGATACATTTTGTTGTATTCACTTCAGTTCTGTTTGCTAGTATATCACATTTTTTTGCATTTTAAAATTTTGATATGTAAATACAGGGAAAAAATTGAAATTGAGATTCAATTTAGTTTTGGAGATTTAGATTTTTGCATTAGAAAGGTTCTATAGGATCAGGAGTTCAGTAGCCATCGTGATGCTGACTGAAATGCCTTCTGGAAATTTAAAATTTCCCAAAATGGCTGGTATTTATTGAAAGTTAAAGTTAGCTATTGCCTGAAAAATTATTTTAGAGAAGTAGTTTGTTTTCTTCTTGCAACCCTTCAGACGTCAATCAGGTGCACCACAGGGAATTATCTGTAAAAAGATATCCATATGAGACAGTGAGGGACTTGTTCAAAGGACAATGTGTGCCGCAAGGCAAGTTTACCGTTGTTCTTGTTGCACCAGTTACACACTGTCAGCTGCAGTTCATAACATAAATACAATTTTATGTGGTTCTTATCCACAATTATACAGAGTTTTGATGAGACCATACTTGGAGTATTTTGTCTCGCTTTGCCATTGAGGGAATGCAATGGTGGGATTCCCATCTGAAGAGAAAACAGGTTGAGTAGACTTGCATTAATAAAAATAAGAGATCTAATTGAAATGTAATGAATTTTTAGAGACAGTGAACTGGATACAGGGAGGATATTTCCCCTGGCCGGGGGTCTAGAGCTACAAGTAACAGTTTCAGGATATATTAACAGAAATGTTTTCATCCAGAGCGCATTGAACCCATGGGTGAAGACAATGGGAGCCAAGCCACTAAATACATCCAGTGTACACCTGTACACTTGCTCGTTAATGCAGATATCTAATCAGTCAATCATGTAACAGCAACTCAATGCATAATGGCATGCGGACATGATCAAGATATTGTTCAGACCACATATCAGAATGGGAAGAAATGTGATCTAAGTGACTTTGACCATGGAATGTTTGTCAGTGCCAGACATTCTCAGATGCTGCTGAGATACTTAGTGATGGACGTCACCACCCTGAATGGTGGATGGCACCTTCTTGAGACACTGCCTTCTGAAGATATTCTTGATAGTTGGGAGGGAGCTGGCTGAGTCTGCAACACTTTTCTTGGCTTTATCACACTTGCACAAATGTTGATTGTCTATCTCCTGGATAGATAGTTGGCAGCTTTTCTGTTGTTGAAAATGAAGCTCTTCTGTAGTTACGTAAGAAGCAAGTCAAATTATTACTTCTGTCATTTGGCTATGGCATGAACACAGATAACTTTCTTTAGTGTTAACCTCTACACTTCATCATGGTGCACGGCCAGCAAAGTATTGCGATGTGTGAGACCTAAGTATGTCTCAAACTTCCTGAAGTCATCACTGTTGAGCTGGTTCTTGCAAGTTTGTCATTGTGTTTGACTACTATTGTTAAAATGTTACTGATTGCGTTCAGGCACAGAAAGTGTTTCTGAAAACCGTACCTTTTCCGTTAACAGTGGTATAATTTTCACAATTCCTTGTTGGGCTCTGTGTGTATTTTCTATGAGACTATCTGTTGGTGTGTGTGGGATGATAAAATGATCACAACGCACAAGGTTTGCCATAAGTGAGAAAACTCTGTACAGATCTTGTAAAGAATGTGCAGAATTCTAGGAGGGTTATGCTCCCCTGGCCTGTTTCTACTTCTACAACTGAACTCTTGCCATGCACTCTAACAGCAAATTTAAAACTGCAAGAAGCAAGGTATTCCAGTCATGCACATCTGCTGATAGGATGTAGATAATGAATAACTATTCAGCCCTTGATACAAATGTGTTGCTTCATGCTAAGGTTATTGAACAAGGAACAAGCATCTCATCGTCACAATTATAAAGCTGCAGATAAAAAAGTGATAACCCCAAGTCATGGCCTTTAAGTAACATTGCTCCTCAGGCACTAGTAGTCTTCCTTAGATCGTTTTCTATAGCCATTGTCAGTGCTCAGCCTGAACCCATTCAGGTGGGGAAAATAAGCTAACGCTCACAGTGTAACACAACTCTAAACACTTTTAAAAAGTTTATTAAAACCAAATAACTGGCATAAATCGAGGCACAACTGCGCAGGTGCGTGGACATCAGCGAGTTAGACTAGTGGGAAGAATTAAAAAAAGACAGCTTAGAGCAGGCGCCAGAGAGTGGGAGTCAGAGTAGGAGGGCTTTGGCTCAAAGGGGCTTCGGTGATAACCGGTCGAGGTGGGGTAAGTTACTTGTGAAGAATAGGAATAGGAAGTATGTCTGTGGGGCTGGTGTTCTGTACTGGGTGTCAGATGTGTCGAGCTGCTGCTCCTTAGGGACTGCATTAGGGAACTGGAGATGCAGCTCGATGACCTTCATCTGGTCAGGGAGTGAGGAGGTGATAGAGAGGAGCTATAGGCGGGTAGTCACACCGGGGCCTCGGGAGACAGGTAAGTAAGTAACAGTCAGGAGAGGGAAGGGCAAGAGTCAGATACTAAAGATTACCCCAGTGACTGTACTCCTTGACAATAAGTACTCGAGTACTGTTGGGGGGGAATGACCTACCTGGGGGAAGCAACAGTGGCTGCGCCTCTAGCACAGGGTCTGGTCCTGTGGCTCAGAAGGGCAGGAAAAGGAAGGGGATGGCAGCAGTGATAGGGGACTCTATAGTTAGGGGGTCAGACAGGCAATTCCGTGGATGCAGGAAATAAACACGGATGATAGTTTGCCTCCCAGGTGCCAGGGTACAGGATGTTTTGATTGCATCCACAATATCCTGAAGTGGGAAGGTGAACAGCCAGAGGTCGTGGTACATATTGGTACCAACGACATAGGTAGAAAAAGGGAGGGGGTCCTGAAAACAGACTACAGGGAGTTTGGAAAGAAGCTGAGAAGCAGGACCACAAGGGTAGTAATCTTGGGATTATTGCCTGTGTCATGTGACAGTGAGTATAGGAATAGAGTGAGGTGGAGGATAAATGTGTGGCTGAGGGATTGGAGCAGGGGGCAGGGATTCAGATTTTTGGATCATTGGGACCTCTTTTGGGGCAGGTGTGACCTGTACATAAAGGACGGGTTGCACTCGAATCTGCGGGGGACCAATATCCTGGCGAGGAGGTTTGCAAAGGCTATAGGGGAGAGTTTAAACTTGAATTACTGGGGGGCGGGGTGTAGGAACCGAACTGAAGAGACAGAGGAAGGGGCGGTTAGCTCACAAATAGAGAAAACTTGTAGGCAGTGTGAAAGGAAGGATAGGCAGGTGATAGAGAAGGTGATGCGCTCAGACTGATGGTTTGAGATATGTCTATTTTAATGCAAGGAGTATCATGAACAAAGCAGATGAGCTCAGAGCATGGATCAGTACTTGGAGCGATGATGTTGTGGCCATTACAGAGACTTGGATGGCTCAGGGGCAGGAATGGCTACTTAGAGTGCCAAACCTTAGATGTTTCAGAAAGGACAGGAAGGGATGTAAAAAAGGTGGGGACGTGACACTTCTGCGTTGAATCTACGCCGTAGGTATGGCATAGCAGTAGCCTGACGCGCACCTCCCCAAAAATGTAACTACGTGTCGTGGCGACACAGACTGCAACAACTGTGATTGGTCCACTTGGTAGCATTGCATATTCTCCTGCGCATTTCCAGTTGCTACTTCTCGTCAAGTCGTCAAATCTACCTGCCGACATCCGAAAATATTTGAAATGCATTTCCTCATCCATGTCTCTCAGTGGTTGGACAAGCACAGAAAATTCACCCTCCTTCTGCCTCAATCCGTTCAGTGGTCGTACACACCATCTCCTCTGATGTCTTCTCTCTTTTCTACGTTGCAGTAATTTCAATAATAGTAACTCTTGTTCAACATTTATTAGCTCCAACTCCAACATGATGCGCTCAGTTTCAGTCGCCATTGTTTAGTCATAGTCATACTTTATTGATCCCAGAGGAAATTGGTTTTCGTTACAGTTGCACCATAAATAATAAATAGTAATAGAACCATAAATAGTTAAATAGTAATATGTAAATTATGCCAGTAAATTATGAAATAAGTCCAGGACCAGCCTATCGACAGGGTGTCTGACCCTCCAAGGGAGGAGTTGTAAAGTTTGATGGCCACAGGCAGGAATGACTTCCTATGACGCTCTGTGCTGCATCTCGGAGGAATGAGTCTCTGGCTGAATGTACTCCTGTGCCCACCCAGTACATTATGTAGTGGATGGGAGACATTGACCAAGATGGCATGCAACTTAGACAGCATCCTCTTTTCAGACACCACAGTGAGAGAGTCCAGTTCCATCCCTACAACATCACTGGCCTTACGAATGAGTTTGTTGATTCTGTTGGTGTCTGCTACCCTCAGCCTGCTGCCCCAGCACACAACAGCAAACATGATAGCACTGGCCACCACAGACTCGTAGAACATCCTCAGCATCGTCCAACAGATGTTAAAGGACCTCAGTCTCCTCAGGAAATAGAGGCGGCTCTGACCCTTCTTGTAGACAGCCTCAGTGTTCTTTGACCAGTCCAGTTTATTGTCAATTCGTATCCCCAGGTATTTGTAATCCTCCACCATGTCCACACTGACCCCCTGGATGGAAACAGGGGTCACCGGTACCTTCGCTCTCCTCAGGTCTACCACCAGCTCCTTAGTCTTTTTCACATTAAGCTGCAGATAATTCTGCTCACACCATGTGACAAAGTTTCCTACCGTCTCCCTGTACTCAACCCCATCTCCCTTGCTGATGCATCCAACTATGGCAGAGTCATCCGAAAACTTCTGAAGATGGCAAGACTCTGTGCAGTAGTTGAAGTCTGAGGTGTAAATGGTGAAGAGAAAGGGAGACAAGACAGTCCCCTGTGGAGCCCCAGTGCTGCTGATCACTCTGTCGGACACACAGTGTTGCAAGCACACATACTGTGGTCTGCCAGTCAGGTAATCAAGAATCCATGATACCAGGGAAGCATCCACCTGCATCGCTGTCAGCTTCTCCCCCAGCAGAGCAGGGCGGATGGTGTTGAACGCACTGGAGAAGACAAAAAACATGACCCTCACAGTACTCGCTGGCTTGTCCAGGTGGGCGTAGACACGGTTCAGCAGGTAGACGATGGCATCCTCAACTCCTAGTCGGGGCTGTTAGGCGAACTGGAAGGGATCTAAGTGTGGCCTGACGATAGGCCGGAGCAGCTCCAGAACAAGTCTCTCCAAGTTCTTCATGATATGGGAGGTCAATGCCACTGGTCTGTAGTCATTGAGGCCGCTGGGGCGCGGCGTCTGGGGCGTGGCGTCTTCGGCACAGGGACGAGGCAGGACGTCTTCCACAGTACAGGAACCCTCCGGAGCCTTAGGCTCATGTTGAAGACATGGCGAAGTACTCCACAAGCTGAGGGGCACAGGCTTTGAGCACCCTGGTACCAACACCATCCGGTCCTGCAGCCTTGCTTGGGTTGAGACGTTCCAGCTGTCTTCTCACCTGTTCAGCTGTGAAGCCCACCATGGTGGTTTCGTGTGGGGGAGGGGTATAGTCATGAGAGCAGGGTGGGGGACTGTGAGGAGGGGTAGGAGAGGAGAGTGGAATATGTGTTGGTTGGGGGCCAACAGCAGATGGCTCATGTGGGGGATGGGCAGGGGTCACAATGTCAAATCTGTTAAAGAACAGGTTAAGTTCGTTGGCCCTGTCCACACAAAGAAACTCAACACTGTGGCATAGAAGCCCCATGGCCAACTAGTGTTTTGGCGGTGAATTACAGAGTGATGCAGACACACCAATGCACAAGTATAAATGCTCACAATGGCGTAAGCCACTTGCATAGGCTACGGCGTAGAGCCTACGCATAAGTATAAATCAGCCTATAGTGTCGTGGCTGCAGAAAAGGAGGAAGTCATGAGGGATTGTCTACTGAGTCTCTGTGGGTGGAAGTTAGAAACAAGAAGGGGTCAATAACTCTACTGGGTGTTTTATAGACCACCCAGTCATAACAAGGACATCGAGGAGCAAATAGGGAGACAGATTCTGGAATGGTGCAATAATAATAGGGTTCTCGTGATGGGAGATTTTAATTTCCCAAATATTGATTAGCATCTCCCTAGAGTGAGGGGTTTAGGTGGGGTGGAGTTTGTTAGGTGTGTTCAGGAAGGTTTCTTGACACTATGTAGATAAGCCTACAAGAGGAGAGGCTGTACTTGATCTGGTATTGGGAAATGAACTTGGTCAGGTGTCAGGTCTGTCAGTGGGAGAGCATTTTGGAGATAGTGATCATAATTCTATCTCCTTTACTATAGCATTGGAGAGGGATAGGAACAGACAGGTTAGAAAAGCATTTAATTGGAGTAAGGGGAAATATGAAGCTATCAGGCAGGAACTTGGAAGCATAAATTGGGAACAGATGTTCTCAGGGAAATGTACGGTAGAAATTGGTAAATGTTCAGGAGATATTTGCGTGGAGTTCTGCATAGGTATGTTCCAATGAGACAGGAAGGTTATGGCAGGGTACAGGAACCGTGGTGTACAAAGGCTGTTGAAAATCTAGTCAAGAAGAAGAGAAAAGCTTACGAAAGTTTCAAAAAACTAGGTAATGATAGAGATCTAGAAGATTATAAGGCGAGTGGAAGGAGCATAAAAATGAAATTAGGAGATCCAGAAGGGGCCATGAGAAGGACCTGGTGAACAGGTTTAAGGAAAACCCCAAGGCATTCTACAGGTATGTGAAGAGCAGGAGGATAAGATATGAAAGAATGGGACCAATCAAGTGTGACAGTGGAAAAGTGTGTTTGGAACTGGAGGAGATAGCAGAGGTACATAATGAATACTTTGCTTCAGTATTCACTACAGAAAAGGATCTTGGTGATTGTAGGGATGACTTACAGTGGACTGAAAAGCTTGAGCATGTAGATATTAAGGAAGAAGACGTGCTGGAGCTTTTGGAAAGCATCAAGTTGGATAAGTCTCCAGGACTGGATGAGATGTACCCCAGGCTACTGTGGGAGGTGAGTGAAGAGATTGCTGAGCCTCTGGTGATAATCTATGCATCGTCAATGGGGACGGGAGAGGTTCGGGAGGATTAGAGAGTTGCGGATGTCGTTCCCTTATTCAAGAAAGGGAGTAGGGATAGCCCATGAAATTATAGACCAGTGAGTCTTACTTCAGTGGTTGGTAAGTTGATGAAGAAGATCTTGAGAGGCAGGACTTATGAACATTTGGAGGGCCATAATATGTTTAGGAATAGCCAGCATGACTTTGTCAAAGGCAGGTCATGCCTTACGAGCCTGATTCACTAATTTTTGAGGTTGTGACTGAGCACATTGATGAAGGTAGAGCAGTAGATGTATTATATATGGATTTCAGCAAGGCACTTGATAAGGTACCCCATACAAGGCTCATTGAGAAGGTCAGAGGCAAGGGATCCAAGGGGACCTTGCTTTGTGGATCCAGAATTTGGCTTGCACACAGAAGGCAAAGAGTGGTTGTAGACAGGTGATATTCTGCATGAAGGTTGGTGACCAGTGGTGTGCCTCAGGGATCTGTTCTGGGACAATTTCTGTTCATGATTTTTATAAATGACCTTGATGAGGAAGTGGAAGGATGACACAAAGATTGGGGGTGTTGTGGATAGTTGTGGAGGGCTGTCAAAGGTTACAGCAGGACATTGATAGGATGCAAAACTGGGCTGAGAAGTGGCAGATGAGTTCAACCCAGATAAGTGTGAGGTGGTTCATTTTGGTAGGTCAGTCTGCAAGTCTGTGGTGGCCAGTGCGATCATGTTTGTTGTTGTGTGCTGGGGCAGCAGGCTGAGGGTAGCAGACACCAACAGAATCAACAAACTCATTCATAAGGCCAGTGATGTTGTGGGGATGGAACTGGACTCTCTAATGGTGGTGTCTGAAAAGAGGATGCTGTCTAAGTTGCATGCCATCTTGGACAATTTCTCCCATCCAGTACATAATGGACTGGTTGGGCACAGGAGTACATTCAGCCAGAGACTCATTCCACCGAGATGCAACACAGAGCGTCATAGGAAGTCATTCCTGCCTGTGGCCATCAAACTTTACAACTCCTCCCTTGGAGGGTCAGACACCCTGAGCCAATAGGCTGGTCCTGGACTTATTTCCTGGCATAATTTACATATTACTATTTAATTATTTATGGTTTTATCACTATTTAGTTATTTAAGGTGCAACTGTAACGAAAACCAATTTCCCTCGGGATCACTAAAGTATGACTATAAATATGATGGCAGAATATAGTATTAATGGTAAGACTCTTGGCAGTGTGGAGGATCAGAGGGATCTTGGGGTCCATAGGACACTCAAAGCTGCTGTGCAGGTTGACTGTGTGGTTAAGAAGACATACGATATATTGGCCTTCAGCAACTGTGGGATTGAGTTCAAGAGCTGAGAGGTAATGTTAAAGCTATATAGGACCCTGGTCAGACCCCACTTGGAGTACTGTGCTCTGTTCTTGTCACCCCATTGCAGGAGGGATGTGGAAACTAGAAAGGGTGCAGAGGAGATTTACAAGGATGTTGCCTGGGTTGGGGGGCATGACTTATGAGAATAGGTTGAGTGAACTCGGCCTTTTCTCCTTGGAGCGACGGAGGATGAGAGGTGACCTGATAGAGGTGTACAAAATGATGAGGGGCATTGATCATGTGGATAGCCAGAGGCTTTTTCCCAGGGCTGAAATGGCTAGCACAGGAGGGCACAGTTTTAAGATGCTTCGAAGTAGGTACAGAGGAGGTGTCAGGGATAAGTTTTTTTTTATACAGAGAGTGGTGAGTGCGTGGAATGGGCTGCTGGCGGTGGTGGTTGAGGTGGAAACGATACGGTCTTTTAAGAGACTCCTGGACAGGTGCATGGAGCTCAGAAAAATAGAGGGCTATGGGTAACCCTAGGTAATTTCTAACGTAAGGACGTGTTCGGCACAGCATCATGGGCTGAAGGGCCTGTATTGTGCTGTAGGTTTTCTATGTTTCTATGTTTTTTAAAATACAATCATTACAAATCAAATGACTTAAGGTATTGTATGAAATTTTTAATGGAATGAAATACTACAAATACAACTTCTGTATTCTGTAAAAGGACTATTGCCTTGATGCTGTTGAGTGTAACTGCCCTTTATACTCTACAGCATCAAGCCAATTCTCTGTGTGGATCCCTTGGAAGATGATCATTTAGCTGTGAATATTTTTTTATCTCCAAATACTGGGAGCAGAACTTTCCACCGGATCATTTGTGTACCTGTCAACTGTTGCATCAGTTCTAAAGTGCCATCAACTGTTGAATCAGTTCTAATGTGCCCATCAACTGTTGAATCAGTTCTAATGTGCCCATCAACTGTTGAATCAGTTCTAATGTGCCCATCAACTGTTGAGTTTGTTCTGATCCTCTTCTGGCCAGTCGGGAAGTGCACCTTTTGTACATGTTGCTATAAACAGAATTATTGTTAAATAGGGGGAAATTCTGTGGCACAATTAAACCATGAGTAGTATTCCAGCAGTTTACAGGCATTCTCTACATGTCTTGAATGCAGAAAGATGCACTAAAAAGGATCTAATTAAACATCTGCCCTAGGCAAGAAGGCAAAGTATTAACAAAATTCTACTAAGTTATTAGACAAGTATCACTCAGTTGATTAAAAAGGATTATTTGATTAGAGATACAGCACAGAATAGGCCCTTCGATGAGCATCTCACTGATTTAACCCTAGCCTAATCATGGGACAAATTATCACGAGCAATTAACCTACTAACCGGTACTTCTTCGGACTGTGGGTGGAAACTGGAGCACCCAGAGGAAATCCTCACATTCACGAGGAGGACGTACAAGCTCCTTACAGATGATGTCAGAATCGAACTTCAAACTCCGGCGCCCCGTGCAACTGCTCCATTCATGGCGTCCAGTATGTTCTGTTGATGCCATGAGAGTGGGTTATGTTTGCATTCTGTTGGCCCTGGGATTTCCACCTGTACTGGATGTGGAGGACTGATCTTACTGAGCCTTGGCACCTTCAAGTCAGTAGTCAGGCCTTGGATGGTGAAATGCCCAGCCCCAACTCTTAAAGTGCCCTCTGGCATTTCCGGAACAACAGTGGAGTTGTGACTTGCCTGCTGCTGAGGCTATCATGAATTTGGAACTTATATAAATCTTTGACTTCCAGAAATAATTAAAAACTATTAAAAGTGAAGAAAATAATTTTAAAAGCTTGCAATAAAAAGTTAATTTAAAACAAATAGCAGCTCATGGAAATTATTGAAAGCATTAAAATGAAGCATGATAATTAAAAACATCGTAAGGTACCTCCCGTTTGGTTCCTGACCTAGAATCCTTTGCAACACTCACAAAACGCTGGAGGAACTCAGCTGGTCGGACAGCATCCGTAGAGAGGAGTAAACAGTCGACATTTCGGTCTGAGACCCTTCATCAGGACTTGCGGTCTTTCGCACATCCTAGAACCCTTTGATCGCTCCCTACTTTCACAGTACTTTTCAGGACTGACATTTCCTCTGCTTCCCAGGGTCAGACTTCAATTTCTGTTTGAGTCTGGGAAATACTTTTAAAATGTGCTAATTAAATGAAATGGAGAAAATGCTGTATTCTGTTTGAGTTTGATCTCAAGTACTTACTGTAGGCCTGAGGAAGGGTTTCAGCCCAAAACGTCGACTGTTTATTCATTTCCATAGATGAAGCCTGGCCTGCAGAGTTCCTCCAGCATTTTGTGCGTGTTGCTCTGGATTTCCAGCATCTGCAGATTTTCTCATGTTTATTACTTCCTATAGATATTTTGTAAAGAATCCTTTCAATATGTAAAACATTTTGTATTGACTTACAATAAGTATTAATAAATTTGTTACATAAGCTAAGTATATGGTGTCAGAGAGACGGTTTGAACTGGGGCATAAGAATTTCCCAAGCAGTATCTCCTCCAGACTGCAACTTTATGTGATGTGTTAAGGATATTCATTTGCAAGCCTTCTCTAAAATATACAGATCAATCTCTAATTGCATTGGCCCTGACAATTGTTCTTATCTGAAGCCTGAGAAAAGAATGACACTGCAGCATGGTGTGTAAGAGGAAGGGAAGAGCTGCATGCTCGGAATGAGCTCCAGAAATGTATTTAAAACAAATAGCAGCTCATGGAAATCATTGAACGCGTTAAAATGAAGCATGATAATTAAAAACATTACCTCCCCTTTGGTTCCTGACCTAGAATCCTTTGCAACACTCACAAAATGCTGGAGGAACTCAGCAGGTCAGACAGCATCTATAGAGAGGAGTAAACAGTCGACATTTCGGTCTGAGACCCTTCATCAGGACTCAGTCTTTCGCACATGCTAGATCCCTTTGATCGCTCCCTACTTTCACAGTACTTTTCAGGACTGACGTTTCCGCTGCTTATTGATGTAATTGGATAGTGAAGGAGGTGAGGGCAAGAACCATACGGATGGTGTTGCTGTGGCATGTTATCAGGCACTCTGGAGAAAGGAATGTGTTACGTACCCCATGATGGGTTAAAAGAACCAGCAGAAATGGAACACACCTGGAGTCTGGTTTTGCCGTTTACTAACACTATTTTTATTCGTCACTACACAATGCAGTAATATAAAACTAGATAAATCAAACAGGTTAGCAAAGTTTATGCATATATAGGTGTGGAAATATAAAACCCAAACTTCTTCAAGCTTAGGTGGTAAGTGATATAGTCTTACGATGGTAGGTAAGAAAACTTCAGTTCAGATGCACAGGTTAATTAGTGCAAGATGTTTGTAATCCACAGGCGAATGTTGTGAGAAGGCAATTACGTCGATATTCCACAGATTCCACGACAGCAATATAAGATAACAATAGTGGTAGGTTTTATCTCCAAAGTTGTTCCACTCCACACACAAAATATTACCGACAGTGATCTTCAACGAATATGCTTTCAACACAAGTGGTACCACACCCGAATTCAGCTACGGGACATCTCAAAATGGTGGCTACAGGATACTCAAACAGAATCCACATATGCATTATCTCCAAGAGTAGCTTATCACAAAGGGGACCCTCTTCAAGGGAACCACCACCCAGGTAAGGGTCGACACACCGGTAGATTCCACAAGGTTACCCCAAACACACAACATGATAGCCACTTATCCAGATCCATGACGTACAAAATAACTCCAACAGTGATTTGCCACGGGGTACCTTTCTTCAGTGAACTACCATACCCAGACAAAGGGTAAGTACATATGTGGTATTCATAAAGGTTTTCCCCTCACCAGAGAACCCACTCCTGTGGATTAACTAAGTGACAATCACGCTTTCGTTGTCGAATGGAAACAAATTCACCCTCACAGGCTACTCAGAGTCCAAACAGTGATCTCTTTGTCACTAGGTCTCTTCTGTTTCAAGTCTATCTCTCCTCTCTTCTCTTTCTGCAAACTTGTTCTAGTTGCAGAAAACTTGTGAGAATCATTTATCAATACTTAGGATCGATCTCAACTCACCCCTTT
Source organism: Mobula hypostoma (assembly GCF_963921235.1). Lineage (NCBI taxonomy): Eukaryota > Metazoa > Chordata > Chondrichthyes > Myliobatiformes > Myliobatidae > Mobula > Mobula hypostoma. The sequence continues at coordinate 116,843,325 of NC_086103.1, read as the reverse complement.
TGAGCTACTGAAAGTTTTAAACCAGCAACTGACTCACTGGTGTCTTCCATGGACCGAATCCATCTTGACTCTTAACTGTGTGTGTCTGTGTGTGTCTGTGTGTCCTTGCATATTCGAAACAAGCTGCAGAGAAATCATAACATTCAAATAACCCCATACATATATCCCCCTCCCCCTCCCCCTCCCCCAGTCTCATTCGCCCGACGTTTTAAAATGACAGTCCACAGAAAATATGAACCCTAGGGGTACATAACAAATGCGATACGTTTCTGGTCATAATCTTTTTATTGGAACTCAAGCCTGAGTTTTCCTTTGAATTGACAACACCCTTATGGGTATTGAGATGAAGCTACTTATTCCCTCTATCAGAACTTCCTGGGACATTATAGAAAGGTAGACAACCTTATCATAGGTCTCTGCAGAATCTGGAAACGTGCTAAAATTTGGGCAAGCTCCCAGTCTGTTTTTCAAATGCTTATTAATTCAAGGAGCTAAGTATTCCAGGGTTTGAGCTGACTAAGTGGAGTGTCAGGACTGAACCCTCTGCCTGATTGTCAAACTCGGGAGTCCTTTAGATCCTATAACCTGAGTACCTCATTTTATTTTATAGTCAGTGGAGTGTCAGGGCTGGCATTTCATCTTCAGTAAAGTTCCAGGTAAAACTAAGGATATAACACAAAAAGACAATTCTCAAGGTTTCTAATTTGAAATTCTTCACAGCCTCTTCATTTCTTTGACTTACGATGATGAGAAATTTCAACTTAAGAGAAGTATTTCAACAACCAGTATAAGAATGAATGGTTTGATTGTATGCACATAATTAACAATTTTTCTTTTAAAGTTATGCTTCTTTTTGTTTTTACGTAGACGTACACCACTATATCTAAAGAGTGGAACAGACAGGATTGGGCAATTGTACAAGAAGGCTGTGTATAAACAATTTACTGATGGAACGTACTTGACTGAGATTCCTAAACCTAATTGGCTGGGATTTCTAGGCCCAGTGCTCAGGGCCGAAGTGGAAGATGTGATTATTATTCACTTTAAAAACTTTGCATCTCGCCCCTACTCTGTGCATCCACATGGAGTCTTCTATGAAAAAGGTTCTGAAGGTAATTTTGCTTCATAAAAGTGAAATAATGTTCATTTATGTAGCACCTTTTCCAACCAGGAGATCCCAGTACACAACAGCCATCGTAGGGATACAAGGAAGAACTTTTTCCTGTTCCTTAAAACACTGACATTTGACTTAGGCACTGAACTAGGTTATTTCCCATTAATATCATAACATAATTTTAACTGACTTTTTAAAAGATGCTATACAACATTATAACAAATTTCCAGGGAATTTTACTTGGAAATTAGTAAGTCTTCATGTTATTCACCTTTATTTCACAAATGCATTGCACTTAAATAAGTTTTTAATGTTCCACCGAGAGTAAAAGGGACATTGGCATGCTATTCTCACAGTCTATTTTCACAAAGTTGGTGTTGTGTATTTAATATTTCAGTAATATCTGAGTAATATAGTAAATATATTGTTTGATTAAGCATTCTTTGTTTACATAATTCATTGCGGGTTATATGTGAATGGCATACATCATTACGCCACCATGCCATAAAAAGAAAATGAATGGAATAAGACATGTTACATCTGCATCATACCACCCTGCTACACTGGGCTTGGTGGAATGGTTTATCCAGAGTCTAGAGAAGACGCTGTGAGCAGTGTCAGCAGAACACACTACACTGGCACTGAATCAGAAGTTCGCCAATTTCCTCCTTGCATATCACATTGCAGCACTCTCCACAACCAACAACTCACCAGCTATCCTGTTCATGGGTCTTCCCTTGTACTCATGACTGGCTCTTCTCAAACCCAATCTCAGAAGGAGTACACAGGACAAACAGCTGAGGCACATTGAGGGCTCCTCAAACAAGGAGGTTTGATGTTTCACTCCTGGACAAGCAGTCCCGGTGAGGGACTACAGAGGTGATCAAAGGTGGGTACTTGGAAAGATTAAAGTCAGAACTAGACCGCTCTCCTACACAGTGGAGATTGCAGCTGGAGATGACACATTGATCAGCTGAGAAGAGTGGATCAATTGTTGGAGAAGAAAATTGTCCTGAGGTGTCAGAACCACTTCCTGCAGTCTCAGAGTCAACTCCTACAACCACCATGGAGGAGACCCCAGAACCCGAGATTGTTTCACAGCCACAAGTCTCCCCTGCCAAACAGAGTGACCTCCCTCATCAGGAAAGATGTTTGATGTGCCTATAAGAAGTATTCACCCACCTTGGATGTTTTCACACTTTTCATGTGTAAGGGGTTTCTGTTTTTTTATGTCATGTGTAGTCTAATTAAAATGGCTTCTTTGTTATGTTATAATTGAAAAGGCCTCTTTGTTATGTTAACGGCTGAGAAAGTCCTCCCGCTAGCAGTTTGTTTGGATCACGGTACTGATAAAAAGATGTTATGAACCAACTGGGATAGTTGTTATGTTTTTGGTGTGTCTGTAAGATATTGTATGCGCGGGGTTTTGGGGCAGAAGGTGGGAGAGAGAGACAGAGGATGAACCAGGTGCTATGAGTCCACTAATGGGGTCGCACCCAGAGCGGGGCGTTCAGCGAGGACAGGACACGGAGACGGACTTGTGTGGAGCGTCTGGTCGACCACCGTTGTTGGTACCAGGCGGCCGGTCGAGGTGGTCCGAGGGGTCGCAGGGTGAAGAAGAAGGGTCCTGAGCTCCAACTGTTTGTGCACGAAGAGATTGAACTTTGATAAGTGTGGCACCTTTTATTTTCCTTTTATATTTTATTCTCTATTAATTATATAGTTCCAGTAATATCTATAAACTGTAAATCATTTAATCGTATCTGGTGTATTGTCTGTTATTTGGTGGTGTGGGGTACATCACATAGCATCCACACAAACTGATTACCCAGTTTGGCAGGGCCAAGGGCTGTTTCCCTAGATGACAGCGAGCGAAGCGACCCTGAGGCTGGCTGGAGGGGGGGGGGGCTTCACATAAATAGATACTGTATATAAATAAATATATTCTCAATATATGTGTATATATATGTGTGTGTGTGTATATATTTGTATATTTATGATTAATTCTATATTGACTTGGATTATAGCTAAGCAGGGAGGAGTGTTCAGTATTTAATATTTCAGTAAAGTTTGAGTAACACCGTAAATATATTGTTTGATTAAGCATTCTGTTGTTTACATAATTCATTATGGGTTGAATGTAAATGTACATGAATGGTATATGTCATCACATCACTACGTCGTATGTGCGTGCCTCACTAAAGTAAAACTGAACATACACGAGTTATCCCCAGCTGCATTTTTTTTTCAATTATTTTTGTGTTTTGGAGTTACATGGAAATTTAAAGTGCGCTGCCATATTTCAATGAAATAATGAAGTCCTGTAGCAAAGGAGACCGATGGCAACCCTTGTACTATTCCGTACATGCATAGCTCTTATTGTATCTCAATACATGAGATCAATCTCTAAGCATTTCATTCAGATGGTTATGAAAATGTATAACTTCCTTAACCTTCTTAACTGTCTTGTGGTTTTAAGTGAGATTGGCAACTAATATCTGTAACAGAAAGATACTCTTTTATGATTTCTGTGACTCTTGTAGGACGCTCGAGTTTGCAAAGAGGTAGTTTACAATTTGATGTGCACTAATTTTTTCCAACATCGCCTGATTTGGATTTATTATATTTTGGTAAATTTAATCTGTACCCAAAGAGCATACATGTCAGAGGTAGAAATGCATGTGAAGTAACATGGAAATGGACAGTTTAAAATTCTAAATGGTACTTCTTTCTGTTGGAGACTTAATTCTTAATCCTTCTGGACGTTAACGTAAAAGAATATTGTTGAAAAATGTGAAATGAACTGTTAATAACTATTAATTAATTGCTGCTTTCATCCTCAGTCTTTGCCATTGGGACATCTTTCATTTCAATCTTTCCTTGTTCATCATTGTTGTGTATTTAATATTTAAGCAATGTTTGAGTGATCTTGTGTGCATGTATATTGGTTGATTAAGCATTCTTGATCATTTAAATAGTTAACTACGAGTTACATGTGTGAATATGTGAATTGCATACATCATCACACTACCACATGATATGTGCACGCCTTGCTTAAACTAAACACAAACAGGCTCACATTTTGGATGTATTTCAAAGTGAATGGCAAATTAATTAAAATGGTATTGGATACTGTTTCAGCCATTCCTCAGAGTTAGTTTGAAGGGCATTTCAAAGCTACTGAATTAAAGTCTGCAGATATCCAGCTAAGAACTTGTACTGGGGAAAAGATAACTCCTGTGGGAATGACATTCGTAACGGTGAAATACAACAACTAAAAAGTCGCATTGAGCTTTTATGTGGTATGAGTCCCTGCATTGTAGAGATGTAATTGTCTGAAAAAGCTACAAGTCGATTGGATATCCATCCACTATTTGCATGCCACATCGCCTGCAATGTAGCCAACCGAAAACGAATTAAGAAAGATACTGGGTGATGCCACAGCAGTCAGAAGCACTTTCTGCAGTCCCAGAGTCAACTCCTAAAACCAGCACAGAGGGCGCCCCAGAACCTGAGATTGGTTCACAGCCACTAATCTCACCTGCCAAGCAGAGTGAAATTCCTTGTCAGAAAAGACGTTATCCCACAAGAGTAAGAAATCCCCCACAGTGGTTAAATCTTTAGGTCTGAATGGGACAATGGAAAATTTACTATGCTGTGGATGTCTGTACATAGCAGTTGTATTACATGATATAGTGTTTATACAGTTAAGTGTATATACACAATGTATATGTGTGTATATTTTTTTTTGATTAAGCATTCTTTGTTTAAATAATTCATTACGAGTTATATTTACAAATACATGAATTGCATATGTCAACTCGAAGTTAGACCTGCATTTTGGATCCCTGTATTTTCCTTTGGATTAGTTTAATATTTTGAAGTTACAGAAGATAAGAATCACCTTATTTAATGAAGATTTGCTATGTTCGGAGATTGCATTTGGTTGTTAACTAAGACCATTCCAGTTTTTGTAGTTTGAGAGCTTCTTTCTTTCAGGTGCTTTTTATCCTGATGGTACATCTGGTAAGCAGAAGATGGACAACGCTGTTCCGGCAGGGGGAAACCACACTTACAGATGGACAGTGAAGGCACAATATAGACCGACAGATGCTGATCCCAACTGCTTAACATGGATTTACCATTCCCATGTGGATGCTCCCAAGGACATTTCATCAGGTTTGATTGGAGCACTGTTAACATGTAAAAAAGGTACAGTCACTCATTGGTTGTTCAACCATCTTAAAAACTAAATTCCTGGGTTTGGGAGGTTACAATGGTTTTGATTTGACTGACGTGCATTGGAGAAGATTGTCAAGGTGGAAAACGTCTATTTTTACATAGCTAGCCACACAATACCACTGTTCCAAAGATTCTTTTACACACCAGTATAAACAAAGTCCTCTACCCTGCCAGCTCAGCAGTGGGCAGGTCAGCCATGATCTCAAAGACCGCCAACTGAAAATTGGGAGTGGGAAGGGAATAGGGTCTGAGGCATCTGAGGGGGTGGGTTGTGATGCAGGAATGCTATAGGACACTGGGCATCAGATGAGCCTTCAGGACTGGGGTGGCTGTGCTAGAGATCAACGTGGGGTTTAAAAGTAGAGCTGTATGGAGATTTAAAACAAGGTGGGTGGTGTTAGTATGAGATATTAGGCTAAATCTTCAGGGAGGCCTAACTTGCACAGAAGTATGTGCTGTGAAGATCTACTTCAGCATGCATGGGCTGTGTCATTTGCAGGATAGGCTTGTCCAAGTTAATTAGCTGCCAGTGACTGTACTATATGCTGTTGATGGCCTCCCTGTACTTACATGTTATCTGCACTCTCAGCATGGTCCAAAAATGGCAACTAACTCAATTTCTATGCTAAGATAAATGCAACAGAATTTTTGCTTAAATTTGATTGTATAAAATCCGAAAATGTTCTGCTGTATAATAGAATTTCTAAGCTGGCGTCTTTGTATTGTACCAAGTACCAGCAGTGAGTTTGCAGGTTTGGTGGAATTGTAAATGCTAAATCAACTCCGTAAATTGCAGAGTTTCTCCTGGACAGTTCGGCAGATCCTTCAGAATTGTAGATTCATTCTGTGAAGGTACACCCGCACCATAAATGTGACCAAATCCATCTAGCACAGCAGTCGCCTCGGTTTATTTTTAACCTGGTACTGAACTATTCCAGAAAAAAAACTTCCACTGTCCAATGATAAATTAATCTATTGTTTGACTCTGATACCAGTTAAGTGGCTTGATCAGTGGATTTAAAATGTTGCTGACTCCAATTATTTGTGGCATTTCTTTCATTACCACTAACATCAGAAAAGGACAGGAGAGGCTCAAATGGAGTATAGGTGGCAGGGTGGGGCAGTCGGGTTGAATGTCAGTGATTTATATTTGATGTAACTGGGAGCGTACATTTCAGAGTTACAGACTTTCACCTCCTACCGATTTCTTCCTCCGGAGAAGATTAATTAGTAAAATGAAGATGAAATTGGGCCACACCACTTCTCTACTAGGAAGCTGCTGTTAGCAAATTAGCTATGTTACAATGTACTCCACATACTTCATTTGACTCCACTGGAGGAGAAACTTTGGCCTAAGATGCAGATCAACGTGAAGTCATTTTTTTTAATACCAGCTATTGCAACTACTGCTATTTAACAGTAGCCGGGTCCTGGTGCGAGTTATGAGCTGTTGTTTAGACAGTTTAAATGCCAGCCCAGATCGGAGGTGAGAGCTGATTTCTCTCCCTTTCAGTGCTGTTCACTCCTCTCTCCAGGGCGCTGGAGCCTTTTCCTGTTCTGTTGTTTGGTCAATTTAAATACTGGCGCAGATAGACTAAAAAGATAGGGTATCGGGATCTGAGGCGAGAGCCGATTTCACTCGCTTTCCGTGCTGTTCACTCCTTTCTTCATGGTACTGAGGCTATGAAGACTGCCCCGGCTGCTGTGCTCCATGCCAGCTAATATGGTGAATTGTTTAGTCAGGCCTTGGGCCTACTCCAGGCTGTTCCGGGGTTTGGATCTGAGGACTGAATTTGGTTTGGAATATTGTTGTTCGCTTCCATTGTTTGCTTGTCTTGTGTGTTTTTTTTCTTTCTCTTGTGCATCAGGTGTTGGTCTTTTATTTTTTTTATCTTTAATTAGCTTCTTTTGGATTTCTTGCTCTGTGGCTACCTGTGAGCAAACAGATCTCCAGGTGATATAATTTATACATTCTTTGATAATAAATGTACTTTGGATCTTTGAATTTTGTTGCAATGATGTGTCCAAAGCAATGAAGAAGCATGTAGTGATGGTTTAGGAATTAGAACATCAGAACATTTTAAAACTCAAAAGAGGAATCCTGACTCTATGAAACTCACAAGGAGTTGCTGAATTTCCTCCACAATAAGCAGAATTGTGAAAGCTGTGCTCCATGATATGATTCAAGGTGAAAGGATTTTTCACAAAGCCATGGAAACAAGTTGTTTTCAGTTGTAGTTTGTAGAAAAATTTTTAAAAAATTTCCTCAGGACTTGATGAAAGCATCTCAAAACATTGTAAGAGGTGTTATTGATGGAGACACTGTTATCATTTTCTAAAATTCCAATCATTTTACAATGGCTCCTATAGATTGGAAGGTACAAATGAATGCCCATTCTTTAAGAAAGATATGAAAGAGAAACTACAGGTCAATGAGTTTGTTATCAGTAGAAGACAAAATGCTTGACTCCATTATTAGAAAATAATAATAGGATTGTCAGAATTAATATTTAGGGAATTGAAATTATATCTGATAAACATCTTAAGAGTTTTTTTTGAGGTGGCAACTCTCAAGCTAAGATATCTGGAACTAGGGATGATGAGTTAACAATTCAGGACTGAGGTGAGAAGAAACTCTTCTTCAGTTAAAGAGTAGTGAATATTTGAAATTGACAGGACTGTGGAGGATCAGTCACTGTGTTTAAGGCAGAGAATGGTATTTTTCAAATATTACGGAAATGAAGGGATGAAGAATAAGAGGAGAAAGTGTTAATTAAGTATAAGATTTGCAACGATCTCATTGAACAGGAGTGTGAGCACAAAAGGCTAAATGGTGTATATCTCATCTCCGACATATGCTAGAGGTACCTAGTAATGTTTTAATAGATTAGTCCACATTTTAGTTTAACTAGACTGAATTGCTTTTTCCTGAATTTTGACATCTCCTCATTGACAGTCAACACAGGCATACCTCAGGAATGCCCACTTACCCTGCTGCTCCAGCCTCTGTACCTAGGCTCGTGACTTTGTAGCTTGGCACAGCTCAGATGCCATCAACAGTCACTGATAATGCCACTGCTGTTGGCAGAGTTTCAGATGGTGACGAGGAGGCATACCAGAGTGAGATAGATCAGCTGGTTGAGTGGTGTCACAACAGCCACCTTTCACTCAGTGTCAGTAAGACGAGGGAATTGATTGAGGACTTCAGAAAGGGGAAGTTGAGGGAACACACACCAATCCTCCTCGAGGGATCAGGAGTGGAAAGGATGAGCAGTTTCACGTTCCTGGGTGTTGACATTTCTGAAGATCTAATCTGAGCCTAACATATTAATGCAATTAGGAAGGCACACCAGCAGCTATGTTTCATGAGGAATTTGAGGAGATTGTAGCAAATTTGAGGAGATTCTAGGAGATGTTAGGAGATCTAGCAAACTTCTACAGATGTACTGTGGAGAGCCCCCTGGCTGGTTACATCACTGCCTTTTAAGGAAACGCCAATGCACAGGATCAGGAAAAAACTGCTGAGGATTGTCGTCTCAACTAGTTCCCTCATGGGCACTAGCCATCCCACTTTCGAGGATATCTTTAAAAGGTGATGCTTCAAGATGGCGGCATCTATTATAAAGGACCTTCACCACCCAGGACATGCTCTCTTATTACTGCCATCGTAAAGGAGGTACAGGAGCCTGAAGTCACACACTCAACATTTTAGGAACAGCTTCTTCCCCTCCACCATTCGTTTTAAGAATGGTCCATGAAGCCCATAAACACTATCTCATTATTTCGCACTACTTTTTGATATTTCTTTTGTAACTTATAGAAATTTTTTAAAGCACTTGCACTGTACTGCTGCAAAATAACAAATTTAATGCCTTATGTCAGTGATAATTCTGATTGATGGCAGATTAAAATGTGTTCCCTTCAGGGCAGTGGAGAGCTGATTAATGTTAATGATACAAGCTGAAAAATGATCTAGTACATGGGTGAACGTCTTTGATGTATGTGGTCTACATTACAAATAGTCTGTAAATGGATTGTGTCTTTGACAGATAACACTGACTGCACTATTCTGTTTACACTTTTCCAGGGACCTTTGATGAGGTGACACTGGAACGGAAAGACGTTGACCAGGATTTTGTTTTAATGTTCTCCGTTGTGGATGAAAATCTGAGTTGGTATCTAGATGAGAACATTAATAAGTATTGCAGCATGCCATCCACAGTTGACAAAGATGATGAAGACTTTCAAGAAAGCAACAAGATGCACTGTGTGTATTTTATCAGAATTTCTGCTTCTTGTTTACACACTTGTATGCAGATGTTTGTATCACTTATTTCAATGATGAATATCTAGTGACTTGACTTGAGTGGTTTTCCACTAATATGATTTTAATTTATTTCATTAAAAATGAAATAATGTGAGTGCAGAGTGCAAGTAATGGATACACAACCAATTAGTGACTCTTGCATAGTGACTCTACCCTCTGTGGAAATAATTTCATCGCATCATGGAATCCATAGATTAACTTCGGGAGTTTTCATATTGGCTCTTGTTCTTTTTCTGTGTCCTGTGCCACTGAATCCTTCCCAATCCAGCTCAGGCGATGACATATCCACTTTAGAGTGGATTTGTACCCAGACTAGGAAAAATTCTGGACCACTTCCATGCCCCTTCCAGTCACTTGTTAATGCTCTCTTTCCTTATCAATATGAACCTCCTCAACTCCCACTCCAGATTGTCACCTTTCTATTCTTAGTGCCCTGTGTTCCTGTTCGATTTTGCAGCTCAGTTTTAAAATTCTACTTAAGAATGTAACAAATACGTGTTGAAAATCAGATGCCTCTTGAGCTCTGTCTTTTAATGTAGGCATTGCTGATCTAATCTTTGGCCTGAACCCCCAGTTTTTGCCCCTTTGACTCCATGTAACTTTGAATATAGTTAATGGCATAATAACCGTAGCTCAAAGATTCACAAGAGAGGACGTTCTCCCTTATTTCAGAGGTGAGTGGTTTAACCTTTTAACCGGAGACTTGGCTGTCTGGTTCTGGATTGTCACGCTTTCACCAGCTCTGGATCCCCCCAAGTCTGGCCTCTGGTCTACTTCTTTCACCATCGGAGGCTGTACCTTTACCTTTGCAGGCCATTAACTCTGCAATTACTTGACCAAGCTGCTACTACTCTCCCCTTACCTCCTCAGAGTTAACCTTTTGAGTTAATTTTTGTCTGAATTGCACTCTTAAGTGAATTTTTAGATATGTTGACTGTTATAACTTGAGACTTAAGTCCATGGTACGACTGATCTTCCACCGTGGCCACTCTCCCAGTTTTGAAGCTCCATTCGTGGGCTACCGGTACCCTAAATTCCTCTCTCAGCACTCACCAGAGGTCTATCGAGTTACCCACTATTGACAATTTTTCAGTCAACACCTTAACTCTTCCAGTCTCCTCATTCACAAGTCTTTCTGCAGAGTTCTTCTGTTTTTTTTAAGACCTGGTATTTGAGTTAAACAATATGCAACTTTAATGAGATTATTAAGGGAAAGCAAAACATTTGGGTTTGAAATTGCCGTTGAATGTTGTGTTAGACACGAAATCCAGTAGCAGTCTGCTTATGCATTTTTATTCTGTTGAATTTCAAATGCAGGCTCTCTATAGTGCAGGATACCATGTAAAAATGTCTGCTCCCATATGGTCTCAAGATCCTTCTGCAGAATAGATTGTCATTGCAGTACGACGTGCCTGCAGATAAATTCCTGCTGCATTTTCTGTTCCAGGCTTTATGTTCTAATCTTCACCTCTGCTATAACTTGCTCTTATCCTACTTCGTATACCCTAAAATCATAGCACAAATATGGCGTTTGAATCAATGAACAAGTGTTTTCATTAATATTTTCACTAGTAATTAAAATGTTTCACTTTACATTTTTGCGTTGACTCCTCAGCGATCAATGGCTATGTGTTTGGAAAGTTACCTGGCCTGAACATGTGCAGAGGTCAGTCTATTTCCTGGCACTTGTTTTCAATTGGAAATGAAGCTGATGTTCACTCGGTGTATTTCCACGGCCAGACTTTCATTAACAGAGGGCACAAAATGGATGTTGTTAGTCTCTTTCCAGCTTCCTTTGCCACAGTGCAAATGTTTCCTAGAAATGTTGGAATATGGCTACTAAGGTGCCAAGTCAATGACCATATTAAAGGTGAGAAAGTAACTTTCTGAATTACTTTAACTATTATTCACTTGGGATGCTGGGCAGAATTTAATGGTTGAATTTAAAATTACATTAAGGTTATATTATAATTTATTTTCTTAGCACTGAGACCTAGTGACATTTTGTGTGGTTAATACAAAATCTTATACTAGAATTGTGTCCCTTTCAATCTAAACTAAAAGGTGGTATAAAATTGGTTTTAGATGTCCACACACAGGTCTTGATGTAATAAATGCAAATTGAATGGCAGTTAACAGAGGATTTTCTCAACTTTATTTCTTATGAAGTCAACAAAAATACAATGGAGGATCAATATAAAACAAGCTGCTAACATGCTGTCATTCATTTTACCCATTCTCACAAATCGATATCTACACTGATGACTTCCAACGATACATGCTACTGAAACTGATTTTAGCTCCTGGACTGTAAAAAGAATATTTAAAGTAATTTAAAACTGGTTTTAATCTCATATTTTCTATTGGATTTCAAGTGTTTATGTCTATTATGGAATTGCAGAAAATGCTAACCCTAAGTGGTTCTGCAAACATTACTTTTCTGGATGTTCTGCTGCAAGAAGGGAATAAAGATTTGGAGCCGGAGAGGGTATAAAACACTTTTATAGGGGAAGGACAATGAATATGACCCAGGCTCCACCCCATTGTGAATAGATTGTAAGATGAATCTTTGGTGGCACCTTAGGCTGCTCCAAGACATTTCTGAGATTTTTTTTTTGACTTACAAAGCCAGTGACCGTTAATTTTTTGCTGGTGTAAGATGGATAATCCGGGTTGATTTTTTTTTCCCCTATAGGAAAGACCTCAGTAAGAGCCAGAGAGGTTAAAAAACTTTTATCCAGTTAGTTCTCTGGAGACTTGGCACTGCTTTAGGTTGAGTGGGTACGGATGGTTCTTGGCACAGACCACCTTGGATTGAATGCTGTGAACAGTTTGAAAAGCTGGGTTGGTAGGCTAGCTTCAGGTTTCAAGGCATTGCTATGGTACATTACTTCATTGAATCATTTCTGAAACTTAATGAAAAACAATAATTTGGTTACAGAGCCACTCTACCAGCAAGAAAAAAGTTCTTTAGGAGAAGGAAGCAGGGATGTTAAACTGTTCAATATTTTTTTCTTGAATTGCTGTGCCCTCATAAATTTGAACTTTCACTTCCTAGCCTTAATATTTTTTTTTATCTTTCAGCTGGTATGCACGCATTATTTGTGGTGCAGGATTGTAACCGCAATGTTTCAGAGATTACACTAACTGGCAAAGAGAGAAGGTACTTCATTGCAGCTGAGCTGGAGAGGTGGAAGTATGCCCCCACAAACAAGAACTCATTTAATGGTCAGCCACTAGATGCAGAAGGAAGGTAATTTTAAAAGCAACCAACTTATGATTAATAATACTAGCTGAAAATCTTATCTTCAGTTTTGACTTCATAATTCACCCCCTTGTAAAGAAATAGATTAGCTTTGCCTTGTACAGATCTTTGACGATAAGTATGAATTTATTTATCTTCAGTTGAGGGCTTGTGTATCAGAATAGATCTACCTTTTTTGGTGCTTAAGTATTCTAACAGAAAAATGTTTCTTTTATGGTTTTCTAGTGTTGTCCGGCTACCAACCCCTTTAATACTACGAAAAAGACACAGGATCATATTTTGCTGACATTTTTGCATTAAATAAGTACATAATAACAGTAAATCTGTGTTATTGGCTAATGACATATACAGCCCATTCTTTTTATAATTTCTCTACAGAAGTTTAAGTAAATCCTTCTTTTATTTTCCTTAAATTCTGCTTTGTATACGAAATTATTTATCCTTGTTTCTTTCTCTTTTTGAGCATGATTTTGTTTTCAGTTACCTCATCAGCATTGTTGGATTAATAGGGTTGAACAGGATTAGAGAATATTATGTTGGATTAATCTAAAGGAGTTCTTTGAAGATGTGGCTAATAGAATTAATAACTGTGCAGCAGTGGATGTCTTGTATTTGAATTTTCAGAAGGTTTGGGATAAGTTGCCACAAAGAAGGTTTAGTCAACATGGAGTTGGAGGTGTTACACTGACAAGGACTGAAAACTTGTGCTGAGATATATCCTAGGTTGCACTAGGACACATCATCAGTGATGTAAGCTGGGGTCATCGGGTGTTTCGGGTCTTTCAACGTCAGACAGGGTTGATCAGGCCCTGGCTTAAGTTCTAGCAGCATTGGTCCACGGGTCACATCTCTTTGTCCATAGCCAACTGGGGGCTCGCAAATACGAAGAGGAATGCATCAAACTTCAATAGGATCTGAACAGGCTCGGTGAATGAAAAGAACAGATCAACCCCTTTGGCGCATAAACCAAGTGAGCAAATTACTTTTAAAACAGTGAGTGATTGGGTTAATGGCCAAAGGAGTTGTGCACAAGTCACTGAAGCCAACATGCAGGTCCTGCGGGTGATTAAGAGGGAAGGTGATCAGTTGGACTTCATTACAAGAGAGTTGAACACAGGAATAAGGAAGATTAACTGAAATGATACCAGGTCTTAGAGAGACTGCAGTTGTAATACTGAGAATAATTTGGGTCTCCTTTCCTCGTAATTCTTGTACTGTCCATATTGGGAATGCAACAGTGGTTTCAGAGGCTTGGTTCCAGTGATAGTGGGTTTGTCATATTATGGGGGATGATTAGACTAAACCTTCATCGTGGCATCTTATCCAAAACCTTCTGAAAATTCCAATACAACACATTCAATTGAACTCTATGGTCTCTAGAGTTCAGGAAAGAAACAAATGATTTCTTTCAAAATTACAACAGTTGTTCAGGGCTGGATATAAGGAAGATGATTCAAAGGAAAGCCAGCAAAAATAATTTAGTATTAAAATATGTAGATATCACAACAAAGCTCAGGAGATTTGATCCAGAGGTTTTAGTCTTACAGTTATCCCTGTAGGAGGTTGGAATAAGTTGATGATAAATTACTTGACTAGGGGGTGGTGACAATCCCAAGGGGATGTAGAAATTTTAGTTACTGGATTAATTCAATGCAGAGATCAATAGATTTCTAGATATTAAGGATTTGAGGGATGTGGGCGTTAAGCAGGAAAATAGTGTTGAGCTAGAAGATCATGGTTAGCAGAGCAGGCTTGAAGGGTCTTCCTTTGTTCCTCTGATAATTCAACAGATTTTCTGTTTAACCTTTACAATGGGAAGAGGTTAGTTCCAAGGGCAAAGGGTGGTTTTCACACTTGTAACTTTATATCTGTATGCCATAATGTTTTTCTTTTTTTTGATTGAAGGGCATTTGTAAATATTAATATCCAACCTAAAAGCCTGTGTCAATGATTTATGGCTGGACAAATATATGTATTTGTCCAACCTTAAATCTTGTATATCTGAGCATGAATCTACAACATTGTCATTATTTGGGACTCTGTGAGTAAACTGTGCTTATCAAGCCTGTCTTCAGAATTTTGGTACTTATTTAATGTTTGATGAACTGGACCTGGTGGAATCGAGATTCATCGTCACCGAGGAGGACTTTAGAAGGGCCTTCCTGAAGATAAATCCAAGGAAGACGACGGGCCCAGATGGTATCCGGGGACGGGTTCTCCGGGCCTGTGCAAGCGAGCTAGCTGGAGTATTTGCTGACATCTTCAATTGCTCCTTGCTTCAGTCTAAGATCCCTTCATGTTTTAAGAAGGCAACGATAATCCCAGTGCCGAAGAAGAGCAAGGTGGCATGCCTGAATGACTATCGACCTGTGGCTCTGACATCAATTGCTATGAAGTGCTTCGAGCGATTGGTTATGGCACACATCAACCACAGCCTACCGGTCAACCTCGACGCATTGCAATTCGCCTACCGGAGCAACAGGTCAACGGCAGATGCCATCTCTCTGGCCCTACATTCCTCCTTAGAACACCATAGAATAAAGACACATACGTAAGGTGTATATATATGTATATATATATATATATATATGCTCTTTTTCATTGACTACAGCTCTGCCTTTAATACCATCATTCCAAATAAACTGATTCTTAAGCTCTGGAACCTGGGCCTTAGCACTCAGATCTGCAGATGGATCTTCAACTTCCTCACAGACAGGACCCAGGCTGTAAAAATAGGGGACAAGCTCTCCTCTACAATCACTCTGAGCACTGGTGCCCCACAAGGCTGTGTACTCAGCCCCCTGCTGTGCTCAATGTACACCCATGATTGTGTAGCCAAGTTTCCATCAAACTCAATATATAAGTTTGCTGATGACACAACAATTGTAGGCCGTATCTTGGGTAATGATGAGTTTGAGTACAGAGAGGAAATTAAGAACCTGGTGGCATGGTGTGAAGACAATAACTTATCCCTCAAAATCAGCAAGACAAAGGAATTGGTTGTTGACTTCAGAAGGAGTAGCGGACCGCACGACCCAATTTACATCGGTGGTGCGCAAGTGGAACAGATCAAAAGCTTTAATATCACAAATGACCTGACTTGGTCCAACCAAGCAGAGTTCACTGCCAAGAAGGCCAACCAGCGCCTTTACTTCCTGAGAAAACTAAAGAAATTTGGCCTGTCCTCTAAAACCCTCACTAATTTTTATAGATGCACCGTAGAAAGCATTTTTCTAGGGTGCATCACAACCTGGTATGGAAGTTGTCCTGTCCAAGACCGAAAGAAGCTGCAGAAGATCGTGACCACAGCGCAGCACATCACACAAACCAATCTTCCGTCTGTGGACTCACTTTACACCGCACGCTGTTGAAGCAGTGCTGCCAGGATAATCAAAGACATGACCCACCCAGCCGACAAACTTTTCATCCCTCTTCTCTCCGGGAAAAGGCTCAGGAGCTTGAAGACTCATACGGCCAGATTTGGGAACAGCTTCTTTCCAACTGTGATAAGACTGCTGAACGGATCCTGACCCGGATCTGGGCCGTACCCTCCAAATATCCGGACCTGCCTCTCGGTTTTTTTGCACTACCTTACTTTCCATTTTTCTATTTTCTATTTATGATTTATAAATTAAGTTTTTAATATTTACTAATTTTTACTATTTTTAGTATTTAATATTTGTAATCCAGGGAGTGGGAAGTGCAGAATCAAATATTGCTGTGATGATTGTACATTCTAGTACCAATTGTTTGGTGACAATAAAGTATAGAAGTATGTTGTTTATATTTTCTTTTAGTGATTCTGAGATCTTCTTCAAGAAGAATGCCAATCGAATAGGAGGAGAATACTGGAAAGTACGATATGTTGAATATACTGATGGAACATTTAGCACCAGAAAAGATCGATTACCAGAGGAGAACCATCTAGGAATACTTGGTACAACACATGATTTACACTTGCTATCTTGTTTTCACTAGTTGAAAACAATCAAGGTTACAATATTTTAATTCGTTTTTAGGCCCAGTGATTAAAGCTGAAGTTGGAGACACCATTATCGTTACTTTTAAGAATAATGCAGATCGGGCCTACAGCATTCAGCCTCACGGGGTGTATTTTACAAAAGAGTTTGATGCAACAAGATATGCTGATGGTAAGGTAATGCATCACTTTCTGTTGCAGGCTTTCTAACTTGAAATGTTCCCGTTTGTTTTTCGAATACTACACATTTGAACTGTTTACAAAAAACAATATTTGATATCAATTCCTTTTTTATCCTTTCAATCATAAGTTCAAAATGAATCTTCATTGCTTTACTCTTCTCTTCCCCCTCCACACCCTCCTGCCCCGTCATCTGCCCTCGCCTCCCCCATCATTATACACCCTCCACCTCCCACTGTTGCCGCTCCCCCCTCTCCCTCACCCCTCTTTGCATTTGCAGAGTATCTTTTAAAACAGGTACAGACAGCAATGGGTTTGGACGTCAATGTAACGAATATAGTCTGGAGGTCCTGGGTGGCATATTATAAGAAGGCAAATGGGTAAAGTTAGTGCTCATGAATTGATGGGGATAGAATGGTGTGGTTGGCCTTCTAGTTGAAATGCATATGAATTAAACATGCATGTTAAGTGGTGAGAAGGGCCATCGCTCCATCTTAACGCATATGTTTAATTCATATATATTTCAACAAGATCGTCAGTTGGGGCATTGAGTTTCATATAGTGATGGATGAGATCAGCGTTGCTTATTGATTGCAAACTCAGTCGGCTACACACACGGCAATAGAACAAGCATTGGTTAGTGCGTGATAAAGCGATTCATCTGACAAAACTCGTGCACCATCTGTGCACAGTACTTCCCTCCTCCTCCTCAGTCTCCCGCAACATCTAAAAGACCAGCAACACTGTTTTGAATTTCCCGCTGCTCGTCTTTTTTGTAAGGGATTATCTCAAGTGGAAGTATTTCTTGGAGTAAAGTGCATCAGCTATATAGAACTTAACAGAAGACTAATTAATAGTTTGCTGATTCAAACTGCTAATAATAATTTTAAAATAATTGTGGTAAAAGGCTATTTTTTATCTGTTTAAATTGAAATGTTAAGATTTTGCAAGAAATGGTTCATCTGTTAAGCCCGGAACATCCTTCACCTATAAGTGGACTGTGCCACAGCATGTCGGACCAACAGTCAACGACCCATACTGCCTGACTTGGATGTACTATTCAGCCACCAGTGTAGTGAGGGACACCAGTTCTGGCCTCATCGGGCCATTGCTCATCTGCAAGCAGAACACATTAAATCCAGACGGTTCACAGGTATGTATTAGACTCTGTTTTTGTAACTCTCTTTTAAGTAGGTTTATTTTGTGACTCTCTTTTAAGAAGGTTTATTTTGTGACTGTCTTTTAAGAGGGTTTATTTATTTTTCATCAGATTTATTGGTATAACCTTTTCTTTCACCTGTAAAATGCTGCTGTGTTTTTGTCTGTCTTTGCCATTTTTGACATGTGTAATACAAATTGTTTTAAATGGCTTTCTATAGATCTATTAGCACAAACAGCATCTCATTTATGCACTAAATGAGCATGGGGAAATCTGAAATAGCAATATACTGTGCTTGGTATATAGCCTTACACTTTTAAAAAAACTATTAACAGTGTTCCAGGTAACCTTGCTGTTAATTGTGCAAGTCACCACAAGGAGCAGGGACTCCAAGAGCAAGGTCAACAGGAAATCGTACCTCACAAATTAGATTGAGTTTTTTTGAAGAGGTAACCAAGAGGATGATTGACCAACAGTAGTTGGTGTCTCTGTTGACTTCAGCAAGGTCTCGAATGATAGGCTGGCCCAGAAAAATAGATCATATGGATCCAGTATGAGCTAACCAATTGGCTACAAAATTTCTTTGGTGGTAGGAGTCAGAAGATTTTTTTCAGATTAGAGGTGAGCCACGGGTTTCAACACGATGTCCACTATTTTTTGTCTTCTATATTGTTTATAATTGTTTGTGCCACGTGTGAGTGAGGCGAGGAACAGAAGGATTATACAGATCAATATGTGGCTGAGAGGATGGTGCAGGAGGGAGGGCTTCAGGTTTTTAGATAATTGGGCTTTGTTCCAGGGAAGGTGGGATCTGTTCTGACGGGACCGTTTGCACCTGAACTGAAGAGGTACTAACTTTCTTGCAGGAAAGTTTGCTAGTGCTGCTTGGGGGGGGGTTTAAACTAAATTTGCAGAGGGCAGAGATCCAGAATGTGAGAGAGGATAACGAGATGAAGTATGGAGGACAGGTGGGGACTACATGGTTCCGGAATATTAAGTGTGAAGTAGAGAAAGGTGAGGCGGAACGAGTGATAAGGAGGATACATGTGCAGAGGGATGGTCTGACGGAGCATGGAGTTAAGTATGCAGAAAGAGCAAGTAAACATAAAAAGGACAACAAAATTCAAGGGGCGTATAGCCCGGTGAGAGTTCGGGGAGCTGGATTATGCACAATAGGCTGTGATTTAAACAGAGAGAGGAGAAATGGGTTAAAAATTCTATATCTGAATGCACCAAGTGTCAGAAATAAGGCGGATGAGCTTGAAGCTCAGGTGCGAATGGGTTGGGATGTTGTTGGGATAACGGAGACATGGCTGCAGGGCGATCAGACCTGGGAATTGAAGGTACAAGGGTATACGTGCTATCGAAGGGACAGAAAGGTGGGCAGAGGGGGTGGGGTGGCCCTATTGGTGAGGAATAAGATTCAGTACCTTGCAAGGGGGGACATAGAGTCAGGAGAAGTAGAGTCAGTGTGGATAGAACTGAGGAACAGTAAGGGCAAAAAGACCCTAATAGGTGTTATCTACAGGCCCCCAAACAGTAGCATGGATATTGGCTGCAAGTTGAATAGGGAGTTAGCAATGGCATGTGGCAAAGGAAATGTCGCAGTAGTTATGGGGGATTTCAACATGCAGGTGAACTGGGAAAATCAGGTTGGTACTGGACCCCAGGATAGGGAGTTTGTAGAGTGCCTACAGGATGCATTTTTGGAGCAGCTTGTACGAGAGCCGACCAGGGATAAGGCTATTCTGGATTTAGTGTTGTGCAATGGACAGGATTTGATAAGTGATCTTGAAGTAAAGGAGCCATTAGGAGGTAGTGACCGTAATATGATAAGTTTTTATCTGCAAGTTGAGAGGGATAAGGGCAGATCAGAAGTGTCAGTATTGCAGTTGAACAAAGGAGACTATGGAGCCATGAGGGAGGAGCTGGCCAAAGTTGACTGGTCGGATATCCTAGCAGGAAAGACAGTGGAACAGCAATGGCAGGTATTCTTGGGAATAATGCACAAGGTGCAAAATCAGTTCATCCCCCGGAGAAGGAAGGATTCAAAGGGGGGAAAGTGGCCACATTGGTTGACAAAGGAAGTCAGAGATAGCATAGCATTAAAAAAGAAGTATAACAGAGCTAAGGTGAGTGGGAAGATGGATGATTGGGAAATTTTTAAGGAGCAACAGAACTTAACTAAAAAGGCTATACGGGGAGAAAAAATGAGGTATGAACGCAA
The DNA here is from genome assembly GCF_963921235.1 of Mobula hypostoma. NCBI lineage: Eukaryota > Metazoa > Chordata > Chondrichthyes > Myliobatiformes > Myliobatidae > Mobula > Mobula hypostoma. The sequence goes on along the minus strand of NC_086103.1, from coordinate 116,822,832 downwards.
GCTAACTAGGAATATAAAGGAGGATAGCAAAAGTTTTTTTAGGTATGTGAAGAGAAGGAAGATAGTTAAGAACAATGTTGAGCCCTTGAAGAATGAATTGGGAGAAATTGTTATGGGAAACAGAGAAATGGCAGACGAATTTAATAAGTACTTTGGATCTGTCTTCACTAGGGAAGACACAAGCAATCTCCCAGATGTATGGATGGGCCAAGGACATAGGGTAACAGAGGACTGAAACAGATTGACATTAGGAAGGAAACGGTGATGAGTAGACTGATGGGACTGAAGGCTAACAAATCCCCAGGTCCAGATGGTCTGCATCCTAGGGTACTAAAGGAGGTGGCTCTGTAAATTGTGGATGCATTGGTGATCATTTTCCAATGTTCCTTAGATTCAGGATCAGTTCCTGAGGATTGACGAATGGCTAATGTTATCCCACTTTTTAAGAAAGGAGGGAGGGAGAAAACAGAGAACTATCGCCCTGTTAGCCTAACATCAGTAGTGGGGAAGATGCTAGAGTCCCTTATTAAAGATGAAATAGCGGCATATCTTGATAGCAGTGATAGGATTGGGCCGAGCGAGCATGGATTTACCAAGGGCAAATCATGCTTGATTAATCTATTGGAGTTTTTCAAGGATGTAACCAGGAAGATAGACGTGGGAGATCCAGTGGATGTGGTGTACCTTGACTTTCAGAAGGCATTTGATAAGGTACCACATAGGAGATTGGTGGGTAAAATCAGAGCTCATGGCATTGGGGGGAGGATATTGACATGGATAGAAAACTGGTTGGCAGATAGAAAGCAAAGGGTAGCAGTGAATGGGTGTTTCTTGGAATGGTAGGTGGTGACTAGTGGGGTGCCACACGGCTCGGTATTGGGACACAGCTGTTTACGATTTACGTCAATGATTTAGAGGAAGGCATTGTGAATAACATCAGCAAGTTTGCTGATGATACTAAGCTAGGTGGCAGTGTGACATGTGATGAGGATGTTAGGAGAATTCAAGGTGACTTGGATAGGCTGGGTGAGTGGGCAGAAACTTGGCAGATGGTATATAATGTGAATAAGTGTGAGGTTATTCACTTTGGGAGCAAGAACAGGAAGGCAGATTATTATCTGAACGGTGTGGAGTTAGGTAAGGGAGAAATACAAAGAGATCTAGGAGCACTTGTTCATCAGTCTCTGAAGGTGAATGAGCAAGTGCAGCAGGCAGTGAAGAAGGCTAATGGAATGTTGGCCTTTATTACAAAGGGAATTGAGTACAAGAGCAAGGAAATCCTTTTGCATTTGTACAGGGCCCTGGTGAGACCACACCTGGAGTATTGTGTGCAGTTTTGGTCTCCAGGATTAAGGAAGGACATTCTGGCTGTGGAGGAGGTGCAGCGTAGGTTCACTAGGTTAATTCCTGGGATGTCCGGACTGTCTTACGGAGAGAGGCTAGGGAGACTGGGCTTGTACACGCTGGAATTAAGGAGATTGAGGGGGGATCTGATTGAGACATATAAGATCATTAAGGGATTGGACAAGATAGAGGCAGGAAATATGTTCCAGATGCTGGGAGAGTCCAGTACCAGAGGGCATGGTTTAAGAATAAAGGGTAGGTCATTAAGGACAGAGTTGAGGAGGAACTTCTTCTCCCAGAGAGTTGGGGAGGTGTGGAACGCGCTGCCTCAGAAGGCAGTGGAGGCCAATTCTCTGGATGCTTTCAAGAAGGAGCTAGATAGGTATCTTATGGATAGGGGAATCAAAGGTTACGGGGACAAGGCAGGAACTGGGTATTGATAGTAGATGATCAGCCATGATCTCAGAATGGCGGTGCAGGCTCGAAGGGCCAAATGGTCTACTTCTGCACCTATTGTCTATTGTCTATAAGAGAATGTAGTTGGTGTGGTCAGATGATATCAAAATTTGTGGTGTAACGGACAGTGAGGAAGGATATATAAGGTTATAACAGGATCTAGATGAACTGGGGAATTGGACCATGAATGGTCGTTGGCATTTAAGCTAGACAAGATTGAAGTGTTTCATTTTGGTACATTAAAATGGGGCAGGAATGCACAGTGATTGGTGGGACCTGGAGAGTATTGTAGAATGGGGTACCAGTACACAGTTCCTTGTAAGTGGCCACACAGCTAGACAGGGCAGTAAAGGTGGATGGCGCAGAGTGTGAAAATTGTGTCATCACGTTCCAACTGTACAAGACGTTGGCAAAACCGCACTTGGAGTACTGCGTGCAGTTCCGGATTCCTTGCTATTGGGAAGATGTGATCAAGCTGGAGAGGGTGCAGAACGAGGAGCGCAAGGATTTTATGGGGCTGGTGGGCTTGAGTTATAAAGAGAGGCTGGAGAGCAGGGGTTCTTCTCCCTGAAGCTTGGGATGTTGAGAGTAGACCTTGAATGGATGTATAAAATCATTAGAGCTCTAGGTAATGTGAATACTTAGTCTCTTCTTCAGGGTAAAACTGGAGGGTTTAGATTTAAGGTCAGAGGGGAAGGATTTAAAGGGGAACTGAGGGGAAACATTGTCACTTGGAGGTTGGTGCAGCACCAGCTGTCAGGAGAAGTGGTAGAGGCAGATGTAATTTCGACATCCAAAAGACCTTTAGACAGATACACGGGCAGAAAAGGTTCAGAGGAATATGGGACAAGCAGGCACTTTTTCAGCATGGATGAGCCAGGCCAAAGGGCTTTTTTTCTGTTTTTATAGCTCTGTGACTCTGAGCTAGGCAGCAGCAGCAACCTGGAATTATCCTGAGGAGTGTGATCCTGATTTCAATGTGGACTAAATGCCCAAGATGCACGTGATTGAATTTGAGACCTTCAGATGTCAGAGGTTTCAATGAGGACAGAGGATACCGTCTGAGTCCTGTCCTTTTAAATGGGGTTAGTTAAGCCTCATTGTTCTATGTGCAAATAAGAACCACCAGTTTTCAGATAAGTCAAGTTGAAAATATCATTGCAGATGAATTTTGCAGGTTGTATTTGTGCTTGGGCAAGTGCAAGGCCTGAAGAATGGTGCTAATGAAAATTAAAATCTCACGAGGCAACCAGGAATGTCTGCAGAACTGCTCTAATCCAGGATAACCTGACTTCCAACTGCATAGCTGTACTGTTTTTGGAATTGTGAGAATAAATTTGTGGCTCCATCTCAAAAGCAAAGCCATCTCTCAATAATTCTTTCAAATATCTGATTTGACTTTAAAATGTGTCGACTTCTCTCTGTCTAAGCATTTTCTGTGTACTGATATCATAAACCTGACCACGCTCGTCCGACTGGGATGAGACTGAAGACACGAGAGTCCATTGGATCGTTTACCTCAGTACAGTGACAAGCACTCTGCACCAGACTGTTCCTGCATTTCCCGCAGACACATTGCCATTGGGAATTCAGTAGAGGGAAAAGAGTTGTTTTCGAGGGGATGCTGCACAGATTTCCCAGATAGCCTGCGAAAGCTAACCGCAGGATGCCTTTTAAATGTTTTCAGCATGCTCGGTAGCCATTTCATTAGTGATTCATCCTGGAAACATAGCCAAGAATTAGTCATGCAGCCAGGAATGAACACACATGCGAATGAAGGCAGAGTCAGCACTTATGAAGATTGATTTACTTTTGAACAGAGCAGTGTGAGCACACTTGGGTCTAATGATTGCCCTGTGACCCAGTGACTTAGTGGCTTCAGGTTTTGACTCTGAGAACCACATGCTGCAGATTTACTAAACAGGTTGGCAATGGCGGAGCTGCTGGGAAGACCTTTGTTTGCTGAGTATGCATGGCGTGTTCTGATGACATAGAGTCATTGAGATGTACAGCACAGAAACAGGCCCTTCGGCCCATCTAGTCCATGCTAAAACCATTTAAACTGCCTACTCCCATGGACCTGCACCGGGACCACAGCCCTCCAAATCCCTACTATCCATGTACCTATCCAAACTTCTCTTAAACGTTGAAATCGAGCTCGCGTGCACCACTTGTCCTGGCAGCTCGTTCCACACTCTCACAGGCCTCTGAGTGAAGAAGTTTCCCCTTGTGTTCACCTTTCACCCTCAACCCATGACCTCCGGTTGTAATCCCACCCAACCTCGGTGGTAAAAGCCTGCTTGCATTTACCCTACCTATACCCCTCATAATTTTGGATTCCTCCACCAAGTCTTCTGTCATGAGTCCTTGGGCACTGTGTCCGATAAATGTGTACTGTGGGTTCCCTGCACAAAAGTGCCCTGGGCATTCCTGCAGCACCAGCTTTCTGGACACTAGGAACAGAAACGTGCAAAACCTGGAACTGCTGGAGGATTTAAGCTTCAATGCCATGTTGAATTAGACTGAGCTAATGTTATAGATCACCATTAGATTAGATAAAGTTGTGATGCAAAATGTTTCACATCAGGTAGACTGGTAATTTAGTTAGAAAAGGGGGGAAAGTTGGGAGTGGAATGAGAGAAAAGGAAATTGATTGATTACTACGAAGATAAACTTAAGTTGACACTTATGCAGAACCTGCTGTTCCAGCTCCCTGCGTACATGTGGAGAATATGTCAGAATGTTTCATATTGTTGCTTAAACTGACCACGGTGCAATTGGCAAATTCAGCCATTTGTTATAGGTGTAGGGGGTTTGGTTACTGCATTTCTCAACGTGTACTTAAGCATGTAGTATTTCTGTGTGCTTCCCTTGGCTAGTTTGATGTGATCTGAAAGTTTCTGGGGAAAGCAACTTTCAAACCCAGCTCCTTATCAATCCTTAAATGATTTTGTTCAATGACAGCGGCCCAGTGCCAAGATCCCCAGCACCCACTATTTTTTTTTCATTGAACTGGGCAATTTGCAATCAGTTTTTATGTTTTACAAATTTTACTTCTTTTCTGTAACCTTTTACCTTTAAATCAGACACAGTACGGCTCAGTTTAGAATTCCTTTTGTGAACCGATGCATTTTCTTCTCACTACCTATCCCACTGGCAACTTTAAAACTGGCTCACAGAGAGGTAACCTTGAAATTCACTTTTGTATAGTTTCCCGAGGCTTGGGTAAAAGAACAGCTACGAGGAACAGGAGTGCTCTTTTTTGGCTCCTTAAGAGTGTCTTTGGCATCCCCTCTGAATGCTAGTTTTCTTCATGATCAGTGATACCTCCCAATTCCCTGTTGCCAGTGCCCTCTGCTGGAGGCTTCTGCAGTTCATTTCCTCTGGCTGTTTGCTGGATGGGCACAAAATCAGAAAAACAGTAGAAGTTTGCTTAGGTTTTCTGCTTCACCCCCCTTCTGCATCTAAACTTCATGTAATTTGTCAATTAATAAAATGATTCAACTTGGAACAAGCAGTTCTTCAAATCTCTGCATTTAGTCAATTATTAAATGCTTGTCAGTTAGTTTTGGCAAGATCCGTGTTTTTCACACGACTGGATTATGAATTATTGTCGCATCAGCAAATTGGGACCAGGTTCTATCCATTATTGTGTAAAGGAGATGCGAAAGACAGACTTTAATTATTTTGGATGGAGACAGCAATCTTGTTTAAATTGGTAGATATAAACAATAAACTTTATTTAGTGTTGAGCACTGCGGTTTATTGGAGAAGCTGCAAAAGTTACAATTTGAAAAGAATACTGTCCTGTTAAAAATATTGCAAAGGACGGGGAGTTTGATCATTTGGCATGGAAGATGCATAGTTTGTAATATCTTGGAATGGGCCAAGTCATATTTTTGTCCTTTTTACAATAGGATGTTTTGCACTGTAAATTTTTCAGGCATATTTTTAATTGAATTGACTTTATTTCTTACATCCTTCATATACATGAGTAAAAACCTTTATGTTATGTCTCTGTCTAAATGTGCAATGTGCAATTCATAGTCATTTGTAATAAATAGTATGTACAACAGGACAGACAATATAACAGAAAAACAATTGTATCAGCATGAATTAATCAGTCTGTTAATTATCAATTATGTTTAATTGACTCTTAAATATTGATCAGTTTCATAATCCTCTTAGCAGGAGGGAGTTTTGTAAAATGCTGTTCTTGATTTTCCAGAGTTTTGGTTACTCATTGTTTATAACACCCTGGTTCTGGCCGCTATGAAATTATTGCTTCAAACAATAGTTGAATAAATCAGCTCCATCTCTATGGAGTGAGACCTTTTATTTTAGATTTCACATTTTCTTTTCTTAATCCCACATAGTAGAGGCTAGTTAGAATCCTGTTTGTTACCGTGATGAATTAGATTTTTGGACAGAAATTTTCAGCTCCATATTTGAACACGTTAATACTTGAGGTGCCTTTGCCTGAAAGTCAGCACACATCTTCGAGCATTTTTATGTTAATATGTGGAACTATAACATTTGTTCTTCACTTAGATAATTAAAATTTTGGTTGTTTACAAATTTCTATAAATTTCAGCTTAAAAGTATTCTTCCAAATATTGAAATGTTTATTTTTTCTTTTGTAGAAAAGGATGGACAAGGCGTTTTACCTGCTGTATACAGTATTTGATGAGAATCTTAGTTGGTACCTCTCAAAGAATTTGGAGACGTTTATTCAGAATACTAATGTTGACTTGGAGGATGAAGAATTTCAAAATTCAAACCAAATGCATGGTGTGTGGTTACCATAAGCTTATTATTGTCATATTTGCATACATATTGCATTTTGGCATGGCCCATTCAGTAACTAACATTGAGTAGCTCCTGTTTTAAGGATGTTTTTACTGAGAATGATTATTATTTCTTAAATGTGTGGATTTCATTAGCCTCTTGCATCTGGAAAAGATGCAAGATATTTTGGTATGGTTTCATCTCGGTACCTCAGTAGCTTAATGTTCCTATGGTGTGCTATAACCTCTTGTAGATTCCAAGAGGTTGTTTCCTTTATTGTTTTGAGAGAGTCCCTGTTGAAATACTTGAGAATTTTGAGAGTCCTCTTCATGTGAGAGGAATAAATCTGAGATGGCTAACTGGTGCCCTCTGGTGGATACTGCAGGCATAACTACAGGTGACCCCCGTTTTCCGAACGTTCGTTTTATGACACCTTGCTGTTACGAAAGACCTACATTAGTTACCTGTTTTCGTTAACAGAAGGTGTTTTCACTGTTACGAGAAAAGGCAGCGTGTGGAAAAAAAGCAGCGCGGGAAAAAAAGCAGCACGCCATGAAAGGCAGCGCACACCTGAACAGCCAAGCTCCTCCCCCGGAACTGCATTCTAGCCGGCATTGCTTAAACACGTGCTTTATCTCGATTTATTTTGTGCATCCGTGAGCAAGATGAGTTCTTAGGTATCAGAAAAAGCCTAAAAGAGCTCCTAAGAGTGTTACACTTAGCGTAAAACTAGATATAATTAAGCAATTCGATCGTGGTGAATGAAGTAAGGACATTGTCCCCGTGTTGAACTTGCCTGCGTCCACCATTCGCACTATTTATGCACAGAGAGAATTTTGAAAGCTGCCGATGTTACTGTTGGTTCTGCTCATAGCAAAATGGTCTCTGTTAGTCGGCATCCAGTAATGGATAAAATGGAAAGTCTATTGCTTGAGTGGATTGATGGGTGTACAAAGCGTAGTGTTCTGTTAAGTTTTACTTCAGGAGAAATCAGTCAGTCTTTTTAATAAGCTGAAACAGAAAGCACTGGACAATGGTGATGAAAGTGGAATTTAAAGGTAGTCATGGGTGGTTTGATCGGTTTCTGTGGCGAGGGCAGCTTCATAGTTTAAGCAGTGGTCCCCAACCTCCGGGCTGCCAACCGATACATTGCCGTGATGAATGCAGTGGTGCAGCGGTAGTCGGAACGCACCCAGCACATCTTTAAGAAAAAAGCCGAAATAAACAAGCTAATTAATTAGGTGTCGCCCGGCATGTAAATGTTGGCTCAGATCAGAGGCGATTGCCGATTGCGTCAGGTGGTTATTCGTATAAGCAAGTGTTTAACTGTGATGAAACTGCAATTTATTGGAGTCTTTCCGATTCCGGTAAGTGAAACTACACTGTACATACATTATTTCTACTTTATATAGGCTGTGTATTTTTATGTATTATTTGGTGTGATTTGGCAGCTTCATAGCTTAAAGGTTACTGGAGAGAGTGTTTCTGCCGAGAGCGCTTCCGCGAGATTTTTGCTGCTCTAGACAGTGCTGCAGAAAAGTATTTCTACTTTATATAGGTTATGTATTTATCATATCATTCCTGTTTTTACTATATGTTACTGTTATTTTAGGTTTCATGTGCTATTTGGCATGATTTTGTAGGTTATTTTTTGGGTCTGGGAATGCTCAAAAATTTTTCCAATATTAATAAATGGTAATTGCTTATTCACTTTGCAACATTCCAGCTTACGAACTGTTTCATAGGAACGCTCTACCTTCGGATAGAGGGGGAAGCCTGTACTTGGTTGTCATGCTTCTTGAACCTATAGTACAGAGTTATAGTTACAGGTGTACAACTGTACACCTTGCTAGCTTGCATGTGAGGAAAGGACACAGTACTGGAGGGCTGGCATTAGTCAGTCATCCCAAATGTAGAATTGAGGGTAAAGGAGAGGCAGAGGGGAGGCTGGTAAATATTGCCGTTATCTCACTATCACAGATTGATGTGTGTGATTTGTCACTCGTGGTTAAACAATTGGGTCAACTTTTCAAAATTGTTAGTTCAGGAAACATCAAACCAGATAAACATTCACTTACATTGACTAAAATGTTAATTTATCATTTTAGTTCTAGTAAGAAACAGTCTGTTGAAATCAGGTATTTTGATTCTATCCTATCATGTTTCTTTACAATGCACCCTTAATTTAGCTATGTTTCTCTGATAGTGAGGCTGACGGGTCAAATACAAAATACTGTAACTGAACCAAAAATTTGAACAAACTGCAGAAACTGATATGAAATTTCATGTCACACGCCACTGTGTAATAAATCTGATTCTGAAATTTAATAGAACCTATTTTAATGCTTGTTCAATAACATTGCAAAAAAAAACGTAACCAGAGTCACCAGATACTGTTTTGGGACTGAAGTTGGTGGGTTGTGACATGGATTTCCAAATCAGTTGTATTAGCTTTGGGCAACAAATGGACACCCATTGTGTCCATAAAGTAGCAAACAATATGGACTTTTTTCACTGTGTTGTATTGTGTAATATCCTTAATGTACGATTATGACATTTTTCTAGCTATTAATGGTTACATGTTCGGTAATCTGCCTGGACTGGTGATGTGCAAGGGGGACAAAGTTTCATGGCATTTGATTGGACTGGGCAATGAAATCGACCTGCATGGTGTTTACTTTCAAGGCAACACCTTCCAAGACAACGGGATGAAACGTGATGTGTACAATCTGTTTCCTCATACTTCAGCAACAATCTTCATGCAACCTGATGATGTTGGTAAGAATTTGCTGCTCTCCGTCATCCACACTCTACTAAGCCAGAAGTTTAATATACTGTCTATATATTTAATGAATACATTTTTCTAGCTGATGATTTGCCAATTTGTTGGTAAAGTGAAGAGGACATAGATTAGCTCTGTATTTCCCCAGCAAAAATCTAGGAGATACTTCTGCGCCGTAAATATAAAATGGGATGCAATCTTCTTTGAGAACGTCTGCCCAAATTAGTGATAATCTTTAAAGAAACACTTTCTCACATGCTATGGTAATTTTGAACAGAGATTATCATTGATTAATTACAGACCTTTTTTTAAAATAAAGGACAAGTCCTGTTTATTATTCATGTGTATTCATTGTTTTACTATTAATAAAATTATAACAGAGATAGTTTGAAATAAATGAAGCATTTTAGAAAATCTGTTCAGAAATTAATAATAATCTTTTAAAAAGAAAACAGAAAAATAATGTAAAAAAAATTATGTTCTACACAGGGAACGCTTGTCAGTGGATGTCAACATGTTTGCAGCCAGATTGACAAGGCCTTTCTCTGTACCAATCATCACACACAAACTGCTGGAGGAACTCAGCAGGCCAGGCAGCATCTATGGAAAAAAACACTGCTTCTTTCCATAGATGCTGCCTGGCCTGCTGTTCCTCCAGCATTTTGTGTGTTTTGCTTGGATTTCCAGCATCTGCAGATTTTTTTTTGTTTGTTCTTTACCAGTCATGCTGGGTGCACCATCATTTGTCGTGGAAACTATTTTTGAAAGGCTAACTTGTCGATCAGATAAAAAAAATCTCTGCTCTTGGGCTGTAAAAAAAAACACATTCGCTGCTTCAATTGGCAATAATGATAACCGTTAGGTATATTTATTTTTATACTGAGTAGGGTTTAAAAAAATTGGGGGGGAGGCTGTCCATGCTGTGTGCCAACAAAATTTTGCACATGCCATAGGTTCACCATCCCTACATTGAGCTAGTTAACTGACCTTATCTGGGAACCACACAAGTCAACTCTGCACCCCTGAAACTTGTCTGGGAAGCTGTAACAGAGTTTCAGGTGACATATTGTGAAGCTCAACACTAGAACATACAAGGATTCTGCCCGGTCAGTTCGACCTGAGTTTGTAAGGAAAGGTTGAACAGGTTAGGACTATGTTCTTCAGAATGGAGAAGATTGAGAGGAGATTTGATAAAGGTGTACAAAATCATGAGAATAGTCAGGGTAAATGCAAGCAGGCTTTTTCACTGAGGCATAGGTTAAGGATGAAAGGTGAGAAGTTTAAGGGGAACATGAGGGGAAACTTCTTCACTGAGGGTGGTGAGAGTGTGATGCTTGCCAGCTTAATTTCAAGGTTTAAGTTAAGTTTGGATAGGTACGTGGGATGGTAGGGATATGGAAGGCTATGGTCCCGGTGCAGGTCGATGGGAGTAAGCAGTTTAAATGGTTTTAGAAACATAGAATAATAGAAAACCTACAGCACAATACAGGCCCTTTGGCCCTCAATGCTGTGCCGAACATGCCCTTACTTTAGAAATTACCTAATTTTCTAAGCTCCATGTACCTATCCAAGAGTCTCTGAAAAGACCCTACTGTATCCAGCTATTTCAGTTTAGGCATGAACTAGATGGGCTGAAGGGCTTCTTTCTGTGCTGTACTTCTCAGTGACTCTATAACACTCTGACAGAGGCAAGCCTGGGGTTGGAGCTTCATCTCAGAGACATTTATAAGAGTTTTTTAAATTTCACTGATATTGAAAGATGTTTAAAAAACGATTTAAAAATCTTCAAATAAATATGATTGTTTAAAAAGTTAGAAATAGGAAGAGTAAAGGCACATATATCTTCTCATCGGGGCCTTGATTCTACATTGGATCTGGTTGGCTCAGATCACAGAGACAGATTCATTGTGGCAGTACAGAGGAATCTCAGAAAATATTGGCTGCACTGTCAGATTCCACATGGAATCCAGTGGCTAAGAGAAGCAATGGCTTTGCTGTTATCAGTTGCCTAACAGTTCTCTGTAAGCTGGGGACATACTCAGCCGAGAGCAGCTGAATATCAGTGAGTCCTTTAGAGTGGAGACAGAGCACAGTTCCTATCTGGGGAAAAACTGGCAGCTTCTGAATCAAAATGCGATCAGCAGGATAGACATTTTGGGAATTTAGCTAGTGAGTGCGAATATAGGGAAATGGGAAATTAGATCAAAATGACACCTCCCATACCCAAGTTCTAGCTTTGAAGCCATTATAAAATCTCACTTTTCAAATCCTTTACTGTTGTTTCTTTTTCACTTATAATTATCATTAACCTACAAATTTTAATTTAGGCACCTTTAAGGTCAACTGCCGAACAGCTGATCACTACAGGGCTGGAATGAAACAGTTGTATCAGGTTAATAACTGCAATAAAAGTATCCCAGCCCAGAAGTTTGGGATAATCCGAACGTATTACATCGCAGCAGTGGAGACAGAATGGGACTACTCGCCTGACAGGAGCTGGGAGCTGGAAAGATTCAATACCACTGAAGAAGAAAGGTGAACCCTTTCATTTAGTTCTTTCACAAAAGTCAGGGAACTCAAGTATTTGCGTTGAAGTCTGACTCTGCAGGATATTCCTTTTTTCCCCAATATAAAGGTTTTGTAGAAATGTAGTCAGCATCACTTCTCAGTGTATGCTCCAATTAGTGAAGCTCTACACTAGTAAAATCTGTAAAGCTAGTACTTCCTATTGTTCTTAAATTGATATCATTTTGTCTATTACATCAGATTTCATGTGTAACTTGGCTGTCCTTCTGAACGCTGGAGAAATACCCAAAGCCATCTTGCTCTTAAGTTAGTGTTCCTACTCCATCCTTTTCCACAACAAAAAGGGTGAGGCCAGCTGGGCTGATCATGAGCCCAGCTTGTTATTCTCTGGGTTCTCTGCTCCCTTTTCTCATTCCTTCTCTGGTAAATCTTGTATATAAAGCCACCCTCTTGCTTCCTGCACACCAAACCCAGTGATTTGGAGGCAAGGCAATTTGATGCACGGTCTTGACCCAAAACATCAGCAATCCCTTTTTGCCCATGGATGTTGCTTGACTCGAAGTTCCTCTAGCAGCTTGATTTTTTTTTCCAAATGCTGTTTCCTTCCCAGTGCGGTCTGCGCTGTCTCGGATTGTCCTTCCCAGTGCGGTCCGCGCTCTCTCAGATTGTCCTTCCCAGTCCGGTCCACTCTCTCTCGGATTGTCCTTCCCAGTCCGGTCCACTCTCTCTCGGATTGTCCTTCGCAGTGCAGTCCGTGCTGTCTCGGATCGTGCAAGGCATGCAGTTTTATATACATTTGGAGATGAGGTGCAGTGTTTTCACCAATGAACGCAGGTTCAATTATCAGTCTCTGACCTACCTGGACATAAAGCTGTGTAATCAGTTGCCTCTGACCATAAGACATAGGAGCAGAATTAGGCCCACCCATTGAGTCTGCTCTGCCATTCCATCATGGCTGATCCTGGATCCCACTCAACCCCTTCTCGCCATATCCTTTGATGTCCTGACTGATCAGGAATCTCAACTTTCACCTTAAATATACAAATGGACTTGGCCTCCACCACAGTCTGTGGCAGAGCATTCCACAGATTCACTCCTCTTGCTAAAAAAAATTCCTCCTTACCTCTGTTCTAAAAGGTCACCCCTCAATTTTGGGGCTGTTACATCTAGTTCTGAATACCCCCACCATAGGAAACATACTCTCCACATCCTCCAAAATTCCAGAGAGTACGGGCCCAAAGCTGCCAAACACTCCTCATATGTTAACCCCTTCATTTCCAGAATCATCCTTGTGAACCTCATCTGAATCCTTTCCAATGACAACACATCTTTTCTGAGATATGGGGCCCAAAACTGTTGACAATACTCCCAACTGCGGTCTGACTAGTGTCTTATAAAGGCTCAGCATTATCTCCTTGCTTTCATATTCTGTTCTCCTTGAAGTAAATGCCAACATTGCATTTGCCTTCTTTACCACAGTCTCAACCTGTAAATTAACCTTCTGGGAGTCTTGCACAAGGACTCTCAAGTCCCTCTGCACCTCTGATGTTTGAACCTTCCCCCCATTTATGTAATAGTCTGTACTATTGTTCCTTTTACCAAACTGCATTGTTACACATTTCCTAGCACTGTATTCCATCTGTCACTTTTTTGCCCATTCTTCTAATGTGTTTAAGTCCTGCTACAATCGCATTGCTTCCTCAGCACTACCTACACCTCCATCTATCTTCGTAATATTTGCAAACTTTGCCACAAAGCTATCAGTTCCATTATCCAAATCATTGACAAACAATGTGAAAAGTAGCGGTCCCGATACTGACCCCTGAAGAACACCAATAATCCCTGGCAGCCAACAAGAAAAGGCCCCCTTTATTTTCACTCACTACCTCCTGCTTGTCAGTCACTCCTCTATTCTTGCCAGTATCTTTCCTGTAACACCATAGGATTTTATCTTGTTAGGCAGCCTCATGTGTGGCACCTTATCAAACACCTTCTGAAAATCCAAGTAAATGACATCCACTGCTTCTGCTTTATCCACCATGCTTATAACTTCCTCGAAGAACTCTTAACAGATTTGTTAATCAAGATTTCCCTTCACAGGGAAATTAGTGCAGATAGCTGACTTTGACTTATTTTCTCATTAGTCTCCAAATACCCAGAAATCTCATCAATAATAGACTCCGACACTTTCCCAAGCACTCAGGTCAAGCGAAGGGGCCTATAATTTCCTTTCTTTTCCCTTCCTCCCTTCTTAAAGAGTGGAGTGACATTTGCAATCTTCCAGTCCTCCAGGACCATGCCAAAATCAAGTGATTTTTGAAATGTCATGACCAATGCATCTGTTATCTCTTCAGCATCCTCTCTCAGGACTCTAGGATGTAGTCCAACTGGTCCAGGTGACTTACCTGCCTTAAGACCCTTGGAGTTTGCCTGGGACTTTTTCATTTGTAATAGCAATGGCACTCACTCCTGTTCCCTGACACTCATGGACCTAAAAAATCCCCTTCTTCAGTTAATGGTAGTCAGTCTATAATCTCCAATTACCATATATGTCCAGAAGCCCTCTGTTTTCAGGTCTCTCTTACTCTGTCAGGAGTTATCTGCACTGACTTCATTTATTTGAGACAAATGATGCAATCATGACTTCCCTGTGTCTTTACTGTGTGCAAATGTTTTGTCGTCTTTTCAGAGGACTTGGGCTTCTGGATGCCACGAAATTGCTCACACTGTGATGGAGGTGGCTTCATTACTTCTCAGTACGTTAACACAAAGACTACAAGCTAGGTTCTTAGGCTCACCTCTAAGTGAGCAACTTGTTTCTCAGCTTGTCGGTTCATTTGCTCAGATTGCTGCTCAGTTGATTGCTCTGATCGGGTTGAAATCTCCTGAGTAACACATGCAAAATGTAGGAGGAACTCAGAAGGATGGGCAGCACCTTTGGAGAGGAATATTTCAGGGCGAGACTCTTCATGTGTTTGTGTTGAAATATACTTCTGTTTTACACTGTGCGTAAAACATGTATTTCATTCACATTTACTGGAACAAGGTAAGGAGTGAGTGTGAGGTTTTGTGGTTTTCAGGTTCCTTATTATTTCCCAACTTGTTACCTTGTGTGATCTTCAGCTAAACTTTGCAGCTCGTGTCAATAGAAATGGATTTCCCTTATTTGATATTCTTGTGAATAACAGTTGTTGTGACAGTTGGCTTGTTGCATACATAATATTACAGTCATTTAAGTTGGTATTCTGACCAACATGGTCAAGGTCTGGATGAACTAGGGCTACACTCACAAAGCTTGGCCTGTCACCTAAGTCGAGAACACACGTACTATGGAGATTGTGGTTTGCAATGAGGGCCACGTTAGCACAAGGAAAATCACAGCGAAGACCATCAGTATTGTTGGGTAGCTTGACTTACACTGGAAGACCCTGCAGTTCTCAACCATGTAAATACTAAATGTTGTGCTGGGAAATAGTGTGACAGAATCATTATCATAACTGAGATCATGCTGGAGGCACTTGGCCAGTAGTGTAGTGGCATTTGCACCGTACTTCGAGGCGAGTGGTCCCGGGTTCGAATCCAGCCAGCTCCTTTTACGCTTTCCATCCGTGCTGTGTTGAGTGTTGAGCTGGCAGCTCTGCCTCGTAAACAAATGCTGAAGGAACGCAAGGTTGCTGCCCAAGTCACCGCAAGGCGCAGAGAGGTCGAGCAGAATTACTTCTGAGAGAGGGAAACAATATTATGTGTTCATTATGAACAGTAAGCAAACTGGGGAGGTGGGTGAAGGGAGACCAAAGAAACGATTATGATAGGATGTGGGTTAAAGTTATCAAGGTAACAATTGCTTTAATAAACAGACATTGAAGACAAAAAATACAAGTGACTGGATTCTTGGTTTTGTAGACTGATTGTGTCTGCAAAGGAATTGCCCAGAGTGTGTGTGCTTTCTTCTGTGCTGAGGGATCATCATTATTAAATCAATTAGCTTGCAGTTTTTTTTAACCATAATGTATTCAGACTGCCTATCAGAAGTTTGAATGTTTATGGAAAAAGTTTAAGTGCAGTTCTCAATAAAGTTTTATGAAGTTAATTAAAAAGTCCGTTTATAGCATTCTTGAAATAAAACTGCTTTGCAGATGAAATTTTGAAAGTAACCAAAAAGAGATTTACTAATTATTTATTTCTGTTTCTTTCAGTCCTGGCCAAGTGTTTGTTAGTGCAGGGGAAGGTAAAATTGGGTCAAAGTACAGAAAGGCAGTTTATAGGGAGTTTACGGATGGAACATTTACCAGACAGAAAAGAAGATTACCAGAAGAACAACACTTGGAAATATTAGGTATTAAATATTACACATTTAACTTCTCCTAATGTGATGTTATGTTTTCTTTTCAATGTCAATTAGAAAGCGTTCTCTAATAATCCGTAACCTGGATGTTGCACACACATTCTGCAAAGCTCAGGCTTAAAATGAATATATTTTTAGAGTCTTATTACTTCCTATTTTATAGTTGGACTATCTTCAATTAAAATTGATGGGTAGTGTTTAGGAACAATCCAAAAGTTATTTCTGATAATCATTAATCTGAATGCTACACTAACATTCTTCATATCTTAGATTTAAAATTAATTTTTATGTTTACAGGCTAAGTGCTCCTTGCTTTGTGGTTTCAGTAACCTAATTAGCTATTGTAACAAAATCGAACAATGAATTGCCCTATTTCCACAGAATGGGAGCACTGGGCACAAATCCAGGTCTCATTTTGGCTTACAATTTCTTTCTCTGGCCCTTCACTGCTGGAGACACACTTCCAGTTTGATCAGACAGTCATCAGAAAGGGGCGCAGACCTTCCCACTGCAGAGTAACCAGCTCTTCATCACCCTGTCCCAGTCAGTCAGAAGATGGGCCTTGTCAGTGATGTGAATGTGCCCTGCTGAATCTAATATGTCAGCAGTTCTGGTCTCAACACCAAGTGGTGCCTTGTTCCATTCACTGATTTAGGTATCATCTTCTTCATAGAGCATTTTATCCTCTTCCGCTGTTCTCCTAATTTAAAACCTCCTTTCTCTCCAGTCCTCACTGGTACCATAAAAATATTCTCACTGAGATATTGGCACTACTCTCACTCATCCTCTGCATCGACTGGTTTTGCATTCTCAATTACTTAGTTCACCTTATTCAGAAATACATCATGGAATAGGCCCTTCTGACCCTTGGAGTTGCACTTCCCAGCAACCTGAGGTTCAATCCTAGCCTAACCACGGGTCAATTTATAATGACCAATTAACGTACTAACCAGTACATCTTTGTACTGTGGGAGGACAGTGGAGCACCCCCGTGCATTCAGCGGGGAGGATGTACAGTCTCCTTATAGATGGCATTGGAACTGAACTTGGAACTCCGGTGCTCCGAGCTGTAATAGTGTCGTGCTAACCACTGGGCTTCCGTGGCTCCCACATATGAGCTCTATCTTGGTTCGACCTTGCTCTCTGTTCTTTGTGTTTATTGATCAGCCGCTGAATTAAGCGTAAAGCTGCATTAAAGTAACAGAACGGTGACTTGGATACTAACCAATATAGGCGCGGTAGTATGCTTACCAGGTTCACCTTCAGTGAAATGTATTTTCCAATAACCAAATGTGGTTGGGGTATTTTGGACCAAGGTGAACCATTAAAGTCCAAAAGGATCTGTGATTGTTTTAGAGAAAGAAACATCTCAAGTGCAATGCCAAGGCAGGAATATAAAAGGAGATTATTGAACATCTCTCATGGAAATAGTTCTTGCAGTGGCCTGAGAATGTGAAACAGTTTTCTTTTGTATAATCTAATGCACTTAGGTCCAATCATCCGTGCAGAAATTGGTGACAGTATCCTGATAATATTTAAGAACCTGGCATCTAGGCCTTACTGTATACACCCTCATGGTGTTGAAGAAGTAAACAGTGGTAAACATCTCAAAGTACCTGTTACTATGCCAGGTGAGTGGTCACATATTCCCCATATTGATTCATTTTAAACTAACATTTATTTTCTTCAAATTTACTTACCTAGAAGTAACTACTCACATTACGTATATGCATATAGTTGGAGTTCCAAGTGCTCTTTTTTTTTTGCTGCTTCATGTTTAGAAATATGATTACCAAACTTCCAATTGGTATTTTTGAGTTAAAAGGATCTGTCAACTTGTG
This sequence comes from Mobula hypostoma, assembly GCF_963921235.1. Lineage (NCBI taxonomy): Eukaryota > Metazoa > Chordata > Chondrichthyes > Myliobatiformes > Myliobatidae > Mobula > Mobula hypostoma. The sequence goes on along the minus strand of NC_086103.1, from coordinate 116,804,750 downwards.
ACACATAATTCGCAGAAAACTCCTGAAATATAAAATAACATCAACGTTCTCATTTTATTATCAGTGTTCTCCCCAAGGGTTTGATGTTCCTCTGTAGTGATGTTTCCGACAGATCAATGTACAAATTACTTTGCTGAAATGGGAGCACTCAGAAAGCTCTCAACATACAACCAGGACAAAGATAGATGAAGTTATTTCTTCTAGTATCATCCATCATTATTAGAGAGGGTATTTGTTTATAAAGCCACAATGAAGAAACATATTTGATCATTTTCATCTACTTTCTGCTGAGTGATGGCATTTAAGACAATAAAGTTTAGAAATTAAATGGTAAAATTACATTGTTTATTAGAGATTAGTCACATGACCTGGAAAGTGATGATTTCAAAATGTAATTGTGAATATATTTTATCCATTAAAATATATGATCTTTCAGAAATAGATAAGGATCATTCGGCCAAAGGAAACTTTTTATGTTAAACTGCACCACAAATGTCTTTTACTCTTCAAAAAAAGACTTTCCTTGCTACACTATGCTAAAAGACTATCAGTATTTATGTGAAAATTCTCAGCTTTCTTTCTCCCATGATTGCCCAAAGAATTTTACTAGTATTTACACCGTAAACATGATGGAATTGTCCTTTATTGCCATAGTTATGGCCGTAAAATGGAATTAATACATTCTGTCCACCAATGGACATTTAGTTTCCATTATATTTTCCTTTTTTACCGCTATCAGCTTGTACTTCTTGTTTTAATTAAATATATCTAATATTATTTTAGGTGAAATCAAGACCTACAGATGGAATGTTCCAAAAAGATCAGGCCCTGGTAAAGGCGACTCAAATTGTAATACCTGGATCTATTATTCTGCAGTAAACTTTATGAAGGTAGCATTCAATTAAAAATGGTAATACGTTACGGAACCAGGTTCTCTGAAGGATCAGTAACCTGGGGATAGTATGTCTGGGCAGTAAAGATATTTGATCATAATAGTATTTTCAGTTTATATTACCAGTTACTGGAACATTCTCAAGAGGTGTTTGTTTCTTGTTGAATAATGATTATGTTTATTTTCTTGTCTTAACATAATAATTACAAGGGGTGATTGATAAGTTTGTGGCCTAAGGTAGAAGGAGTCAATTTTAGAAAACCTAGTATATTTATTTTTCAACATAATCCCTTCCTACATTTACACACTTAGTCCAGCGGTCGTGGAGCATACAGGTCTTAAACCTCCAGAAAGTGTCCACAACATGGGTGATTGATAAGTTCATGGCCTAAGGTAGAGGGAGATGAGGTATACAGCTCTCGTTACATGCACATGCAGTTCAACTCTTTTAGTGATTATGCAGAAAGTTTGAAGTTAATAACTCATCAGGGGTGATTGATAAGTTCATAGCCTAAGGTAGAAGGAGATGAGTTATTAACTTCAAACTTTCTGCATAATCACTCAGAGTTGAACTGCATGTGCATGTAACGAGAGCTGTATAACTCATCGTCTTCTACCTTAGGCCACAAACTTATCAATCACCCATGCTGTGGACACTTTCTGGAGGTCCAAGATCTGTATGCTGTACGACCGCTGGACTAAGTGTGTGAATATAGGAGGGGACTATGTTGAAAAATAAATGTGCTAGGTTTTCTAAAATTGACTCCTACCTTAGGCCACGAACTGATCAATCACCCATTGTAATGCAAAGGCACTGTGCTATGAGATTTTGGAATGTTAATGCTTTAAGTAGCTTCGGAGTACACAATTATTTGTAATTTAGTGTAGAGGTGATAATGTAATTTACTCTGAACAGTTCAACTAATCCGAAGAGGGTGGAGAAAAGACTATTAATATACCATTGTGTGATTTAATAAACCACCCATTTAATAAAAGGGCTAGGAAAAATGCCAATATTTTATTTTTAATTATATTTTTATTTTCTGCTTTATATCAGTGCATTTCCACAGCCTGCACTGCAGCTGGTTTGGCTCTAACACTGTGTAGGAGCTCTGTCTCTCCCTTTATTAAACTGCAATGGAGTTAAGCTATTATAACTGGTTTTGAGTGCTGAGTTATCATCCCAGTGCTTTCTGCTTAAACAAAGCAAAGCTTTGCTTACGTAAATTCCCAGAGCTATGCTGACTACATTTAGTTACCGCTTAAAATTTAAATGATGAACAGCTGCCAAGATACTCAGCACTTTGCTCAAATATAAATTTAAAAGAAAATATTTTGAGAACTCATTGGTGTCCAGCAGTATCGAGACGAAGCAGAAAGAGGCTAACTACTTGGAATTTTATTAACTAAAGTAAATTTTAAATCTAATCTGTGCCAAATCCAGAGCAACTGCACTGTCACGTGTGTTGTATTGATGGGAAATGTGAGTACAGCTCACCGCATTGCCAATCATTTCATCTTCCAAAATTTAGTCCTTCCTCAATCTTGTAATTACTAATTTGCATAATTTATTGCAAAGCAATGTGCAAAGAAAAAAAATGTACCAAGTACTCAATGTTTTATTTCAGGATCTGTACAGTGGGTTGGTTGGCCCTCTGATTACCTGTCGTAAGGGAACACTTGATGATAATGGTAGGAGGAAGGATGTTGATCGGGAATTTGCTTTGTTGTTCCTGGTATATGATGAAACTGAATCCTGGTACCTGAATTACAACATCCGTACGTACCTTAAGATGGATCCAACAAAGTTCAGGAAAACCTATGAATTTGTACGAAGCAATAAAATGCATGGTATGTCAGCATAATAATTGTGAAATTTTTGGAGCTGTGCATTGTTTTACAGAGCTAGCATGTTATATTTCCCCAAAATAATTATTTCAGCAATTAATGGGAAGATCTATGGAAACCTTCATGGACTGACTATGTTCGAAGGAGAAAAGGTTGACTGGTATTTGTTGGGAATGGGGAATAAAGAGGACATACATACCGTTCATTTCCATGCCCAGAGCTTTCTCTATAAGGTAAGCAACTTTAAAGTGATGGAATTTTATATTTTCTCATAGAAGTTGTCTCTACACCAACCAGCTGTGATTTTATCCTTCGTGGATTTCAGAATATTAACGTAAAGTTCAAAATTATTTTTCCGAGGATATAATTTGGTTACTAAAGAGCAAGACAGCAGTCAAACATCCATGCAGAGATGTATGGCTGGAATTTGAGAAGACGTTGTCAACTGTTCCAAGTAATTTTCAAGAATGTGCTCTAATATGAATAGCTCCAAGGCATTCAGCATGGAAATACAGAATTGAGGAGGTACCCACGGTTATGATGGGTTCCTGCTTAGCATTTTAACACTGAAACCAGCTACTTGCCTCACAGCTTCACAGGTTTAGACATTGGCCCAAATCTTGGTGCAAACTATCTGACCTTATTACTAAATTACGTTTGTGTCTGTCTGTTTTAAATATTAATACACACTAATCTCTGTCTGGGAAAGTTGAAGCAGCAATACAGCATAGATTATGTGTCACATAGCTGTTTAAATGTTGAATCAGTAATAAGAGTGGCAGTGGAAGGTCAGCTGGTTATTTCCCAAATCTGTGGCAGTATAAACCATGGATTCGGGATGGACTAAAGATAGAGTGGATTATGAATTAAAGATGAAGCGAGCAGCCAAAGTTGTAATGGTTTTGGGGAGTGAATGAGCACTTTAATAAACATTTCAATTAATTGTATCTAGTAGGCTCTTAAAATAATGAGGAAATACAGTGACGGAATACAGCAGATGTGCCAGAGAGATGAGAGCTTTGGGGAAAGTTGCATTTAATGAAAGGGAGATCAAAATCATTGGACAACGGAATAGAAAAGTTAAAAATTAGTGTAGAGTTTAATATAGCATAAAGTATTGAAATTTTTGTGCTCGATAATTTGGGTTACTGCAGAGATTTAAAATGTTGTAGTGTGGGGTAAAAGAACATAAGCAGGAGAGGCTAGAAGGGAAACTTCATCTGAATGATGACGTCAAAGAAAACACATCTGTAGAGATGCTGGAAGTGCAGACAATAGAAAAATTCAGGATCAATAAAGAATGTTTCTAGACCACTAAAGGAATGGAAGATTTTGTGACAAACTGAACTACAGATGGCAAAGATGCTGTGTTATGTGAAGCAGAGTGAAAGGCAATTGTTTTTAAAATAATGAACAGAGAGTAGTTTCTGAGAGCTAATTGTTCAAAGTATGCACCTTATTAACAATAATTTTGTGCTCGAAAACTTTATCCATTGGAAGCATAATCAGATAATTCATTGATATATTTTTATAGAATATTGGGTGTTTTTTTATAGGTGGAAAATCACCACAGAGCAGATGTGTACGATCTCTTCCCTGGAACATTCCAGACAATTGAAATGGTTGTGTCAAACCCTGGGACCTGGCTGTTGCATTGCCATGTAACTGATCACATCCATGGTGGCATGGAAACTGTTTATACCATCCTGAACCGGATAGGTAAACTCAAGACATATTAGAAAAAAATGTTCCTTTCAATCGTAAATAAAGTATCTTATACTCATTTGAATTTGACACTATTATGTGTGCAGCTGATCAGTTTGGTCCAGATCACAATAAATCAAACAATCATTTGTATTTCTGGGACAAATGTGTATTGAACCTTCACTTGGAAGGAATAATCTTTCTCATGTCTTGATTCCATTTCTACTGATTAGCATTTTAGCAATCTCACTTTTCATGAGGACATACCAGCATTATGACAATAAAGCGTCTTCTTTAGCATGTTGATTTTGGAGAATCTTGTTTTGATAAAGATATAAATAACATTAACCATTTATTAGTGGTTCTGCATTTTCTGAAATGTGTTATCTAGTTTAAATACTTCTGAAGAAGATGATAAAATGAGTTAAAAATTCCTTTATTTTGTTAGTTTATGTGGATCACCATTGACTACTGCTTTACTTTGAACTGTTTACTTTAAAGCAGGGGTTTCTATGCCACAGTCCCCCACCTCTACTATTAATCAAGGTGTCCGTGGACCCCAGGGTGGGAACCGCTGGTTTAAAGCATGATTTTAACCATGATTAGCCAGTTTGAGAATAGGTCAAGGCTCCCAATTTAATCTTTAAGGGAGACTAAAACTACTATCTATGGTTGGGTTAGAAATATCATGTTCTAATCTTGTAAAGTTGTGCGTTAGCTATTTCTCATAAAGAACTGTTTTAAAGAGGGCATATTCTTGTATTGATTATTATCTAAATCAAACTTTATAAATATTCTCTACAACATTTTCCTTCTTGGAAGTTCTATATACTTCTAATGGGCTAAATCAGAAACAGATGAATTGCTCATGCATGCAAAGCAAAGGTTGTAATGCATGAACAAGTTACCAAGCCACTCTGCATTGAGTAAAATCATGTGATCTTTAGTGATTAGAGATAAGAAAAATAAGCAGAAACATGCCAATCCCCAAGTCTCAATTCCCAAACCAACCCTCCCAACCCATCCTCAAGTTTCAATAAGTCTCAATTCCCAACCCCCTCCCCCCGCAACCCACCCCAGGTCTCAATTCGCAAACCAAACCACCCAACCCATCCCCAAGTTTCAATAAGTCTCAATTCCACCCCCCCAACCAATCCCCAGGTCTCAATTCCCAAGCCTCTCCCAACCCATCCCCAAGATTCAGTAAGTCTCAATTCCACACCCCCCAACCAATCCCCAGGTCTCAATTCCCAAGCCTCTCCCAACCCATCCCCAAGATTCAGTAAGTCTCAATTCTCTTTATGGCATGCAAATTTTGGCATAGGAGCAAAAACACCGTTCTGAAATTATCTGGAATTTGACAAACCCACAACTGGACTACTGCAACGAAGAAAAAAAATACCAGTTGCCACCTTAATTGTTGCTGTATCAGCATATTAACTTTCAGTAATAATATTTTGAAACAATTCATGTGGTCAGTGTACTCTATAGTGGAATTATTTAAGTAGTTCCAAGAGTCAACTTTAAAGTCTTAATTGTCAGATTGTAGTTTTCATTGTTCATGACAATAAATTGAATTTTCTATGTTGTCAGGTTGACTGTTCTTTGCTTGTTTATGACAATAATGTTTTTACACAATGTTTAAATGTAATCCTTTTCTAATATACTTTTAGATCTTTGAGAGTAATGTAACAAAGTATTCACTCATTGATACTTTCATGTTTTTAATAGATGATGCAAGGACTACTGTGCAACAGCTGTCTACAGATTCTGCAGCAAATGGTGTGTTCTTGAAATTGAACGGAGACAAATTATAGTTACATTTTTACAAATTTTAAGAAGTGCATGTTCTTCTGGTAGCATTCCTGCCTTTGAGCTAGCTATGCAGGTTTGGGACCCATTCTACATGGCCCTAGTAAAATTAGAGTGTAGTCTCCAATAGGTTTCTTGAGAACTAGGAATGGGATAATTGTGACAGGACAGTTTATGCTAGTAAACTCCATCTGTATTAGCAGTTTGCCTCAGGCCTGGCTGTAAATGGATTGATGAGATTGCCATAACAACCTTGAATATGGGCAGAATTACGTAGGATGATAGTGGAGGTGAGTGGGATGCCCTACTCAAGGCAAGGAACTGTAAACAATGAAGCAGGAAAAAAAAATATCCTTGATTTTTTTTTTGCCCTGGGAAATGGTTGTAGAATTATCTGTGAAATTTGAGTTAGAACTTGTCCGCAAATGCACTGGACAAAAAGATTATGTGCATCCATCTATCAGTGACCTGTAAAACAGCGGGTAGTACTGTTAGGTTCTATTTTGATCATTTATGTAACCCTCTGAGGTCAGTTTCTCTTTTGTAATTGACTTGCTGTGAATAAGGTTTAGAGAATGTTTAAATCTGCCATTAATCTGACAGGGTAGTGATAGGGATACCAGAACCTCTGACTGTGAAAGCAGGAGGAAGAGCACTGCATTACCCAGAGTTCTGGTTCCTCATTTTCACCCTTTGAACTTTGGTGAAATTGTTTCTGGAAGAACATCAGTTGGGGATGAAGTCAACTTTTTCTCTGATGCCCATCACTGCGGACATCAGGAATTGCCTGATGTCCTTTAAAAATGCTATAAACTTTGAAAGATCCTTAACTGGAGGAAGATATTTGAAGACGTTATGCCTTCAAGTTGAAAAACAAGAATGACATTGAAATGCGCTCTAAATCTGTATTTGCATATCTTAAACTACATTGTTCCTGTAAAACCTAAGCCACTTCCCGAAATCCTAATCAAGGGCAGCACAATGGCTTATCTAGTGGAGATGGCACTAGAGATCAGGGTTCAGTCCTGACCTTGTTTGGAGTTTGCACATTCTCCGTGTGAATCCATGGATTTCCTACAGATGCTCTAGTTTTCTTCAACATCTCTGGGGGAAGTTGCTGAGGATGTGAGCAGAACAAAAAGAAGAGGATAGCATAGGATTGGTGTAAACAAGTGGAAGATGGCCTACATGAAATCTATGAGCTGATCAGTCTTTTTACATGTATCTCTGTATGACTGTATGGCTTTGGGATTAAGTAAAACGAGTTGAAGTATTCATACTAAAAATATGAACCAAGTCTATTTGTAATATATACATCTGTGTAATATGCCAAATGTTTAGAAAAATCAAGGTAGAGTGTTGCGTAAATATATATAGATTGGGTTAATGTTATAAGAATAGTTTAGCTAAGATTCACACTCACTATTAAAAAAAATGGGTGAAAAACTTGGCCAAAGATTTTTATTTTGTAATTTGGGAAACAACTTATCATTTTGAATTATCTGTAGTCCCTCCTTTTTTTGCGGTTAATTTGGATAAAAGACAGACGTGTACAATAAAACACTCTTGTTTATTTTTACAGGTGGTACTGCATTAACATTAGACCTCTTTGGGAACAAGCTTGATAAAAAAGAAATCAAATTAATGCTGGCATTGCTTCTCATTACCGGGGGCCTTCTATTGGTAATGGTTTTGGTATTTCTCAGTGTTATTATTTACTTGTGCAGAAGGAAGTCCTATAAACCAGTGACCCATGCTTCATTTCCCATGAATAGAATTTGATTTATTGTTATAGTTGTCGCTGTTTGTTCAGTGTGTTTGAAAACACATTATTTTGTAATTGTATTGATATGAATGGATGTACCTGTATGTTATCTGATAAAGATCTCTCTGATTTAAGGTTTATTTGATTCAATCCAATAACTAAAATCAGACTTCTGAATTGGGGAGAAAATTTTAAAATATATCATATTCAACATAAATGAAATCCCAGGGTAAAATTCTGTTAAAGAGTGTCATGCGAGAAGCCTGTTCTCAAAGTAAACTCATGAGGGTCAATTTTAATTGTATAACCACCTAATACTCTAACCATGAAGTCACAGAGTAAGTTGCTTAAGTAAATGTTGAATTATTATAATCCTGATCTTTTTGCACAAGCTCTGCCCTCAGGCATGATGAGTGGAACTCACCCCATCACAAGGCCTGGGACTTCCTTGGTCCACTCTTATCCACTAACCTTGATGCCATCCCTGATGCTCTGGATGTGAGGCAGATGTGAAATATCACAGTCATGCCCAATGGTTGAAGTTGCAAGACTTAGTGTTTGCTAAACACTTTAAAATTGATCCTATTGATTCAACTGAGGGACCTTTACTACAGGTTCACCATTTCTCCATGTCCAGTGTAATTCCCCATTAATCCCAAATGCTTTTGAGGGCTGGAGTATTTTAAATCTGAGGATTGATGGAAATAGTTCAGATTTGCTTCCTACCTCAGAACAGCAGGAGAAGGTGTCCTAAAGAATAGATGGAGGAGCAGGAGTTGTTTTAGGAAACAAGGAAATGGCCTCTGCCAAGGAAATCAGGCTGGCTAGAGATAGCTATCTGCTGACTACAGCTGGGAAAATGGTGGACAGGAGGCAGTAGGGACGTGGTGTGGAAGAAGCCCCTTCTCAGGCTTAATTTTCACTCAACAAAACACATCTATGCTAGTAGCCTTTTCAATAGGTTTTAAAATAATAAGGGTGGGGAAAGATTGGCACAGATTGCAGCCCCTCCCTCAGGAACTTCTGTTATATCCATGTGATATCGCAGAGCCCTGCAGAGGCACTGGCATAGGATCACAGTGATGACTTGTGCTTCACCCCCTGTGTCTGTGTTACCGCTCAGGGTTGGCAAGAGTCAACCCTCTACAGAAGCAATGACACCGCTGTTGGACATCTTTTGCTTTCCTTTCTCCAGCTGGAGTTGACACAAATAGATTTTTCCTGCCACTGGGAGAGTGGAGGAAAAGCAGCACCAAGACAAGCAGCTATGGACCAGGCTGAGTTGCTGGCTGCTGGCAGAAATAGGGGTCATCACCAGAATGGATCAGAATGTGATTCCATCAGCCAGCACATCTCTCCGTCCACCTTTTGCATTCCAACGGAACCATTTCCCCCACAACTCCCTGGTTTGCTGTTTCATTTCCATCAACACCTCCTCCCCTTTTCACTGCCTCTTCCTTGGAGATGCAGAAGATGCAACAACGGCCTTGCACTCTTTCCTGAGGAAGCAGCGATTTGGTGTCTTCCACTCTGTGTGTCTGTTGTGGCCTCTGTGTTGAGTAAACCCTTTGCAGAACGGCTCCATTTAATTTTCAAGAGTGACGCTGATCTTCACGCTGCCTGTCATTTTAATTTTCCATCCCTCCAACTCCTGGCCTGGCCTCTCTCTGGTTGACTTCTTGCCCCATTCCAGTCAAGTTTAAAGTAAGCTTGAGGAACGGTGTTTCATTTTCCAACAATCCGTGTTACTGCCTTCCGGTCCTGATATTGAATCTGGCAATTTCAGATAAGCTGCCTTCCCAGTTTGTATCTGAGGTGGCCCAATCCAATAAAAGGTCATCAAGCTCAAAGTTAATTCTACTTAACTATATCTGCAGATGCTGCACAACCTGATGGACACCCAGATGTATTCTTTTTGATTTCAGATTTCCAGAACTGCACTGCCAGAGCAGTGGGCAGAAAACAATGTTATTTGTTTTCTTCTGTCCTCTGTCCTCACTCTACTTGCATCTCCTCCAGACAGATCAGTTGTGATTAGCCAACCCTTTCCACTCACTCTCAGGTCGGACATCTACTCGTGCCATTCAACCTCTTGATCTCTACCCTATCACCAGCGTCCCCTTTGTTCTCACCACCCTTCTTCTCTGAGCTTGTCATGTATTTGATTTCTAAATGTTCCTACTGCCAATGAACGATCACAATCCTGCTTCTTTATCCACGAATTCACAAACCTTTTGGGCATTTTGTGGTTTCTTTTATATCAAGTTAACCAAGCAGAAAAATATACTTTGTACTCAATGGTCCCTGCTACTCTTTTACAGGGGCGGCTGCTGATCGCTTGACTGGAAATCAGAGCTTTTAAATTTACCTGACAATTACCTCTGATTACACTTGCACAGTGAAAGAGCAGTCAAACCACCCCACTCGTGTATGCAGTTGACTCAAGAACCATAGCTACATCGGGCTGTCCGCAGCCTTGCCTTTGCAGGACCGAGAAGGGAGCAACAGGAGATGGCAATGGAGAGCAGCCAACTGGTCTTAGACTGGCATGGGACAATTGACTGCCCATTAAGATAGCAATAAATATTTGCTCCATTTTATGAAGTTAAAAACATATATAAATCTAAAAATTAGGAGGCACTTTTTAAACAAATGAGAGCATTCCAGAGTAATCAGGCTGGTAAATCAGTGTAACCCTCCATTCCATTCCAATCCTTATTAGATAGATAGATACTTTATTGGTCTCAACAGAAATTAGTGTCAAAGTAGTATTGAAAGTGCACAGATATACAACTTTACAAATATTAGAAGAGAAGTAAGGAAGAATTAAAAAAAGTAAGTTACCTCAAGCAGTCTAACAGGAAGGGGGGTCATCACTTCCCTGGCAAAAGGTTGACTCATTATAGAGCCTAAAGGCCAAGGGTAAGAATGACCTTATACAGTGCTCTTTAGAGCAGTGCAGTTGCCTTAGTCTAGAGGAAGTGTTCTTCTGTGCAGCCAAGGTGGCAGCAGTGGGTGAGAGGGCATGCATTGTCCGGAATTGCCAGGATTTTCCGTAGGGTCCTTTGTTCTACCACAGCCTCCAGTGTATCCAGTTTGACTCCTATAACAGAGCCAGCCTTTCTAATCAGTTCATCGAGCCTGTTGGCATCACCCGTATTGATCTCATTGCCCCAGCACACCACCACGTAGAAGATTCTACTGTCGACAACGGATTGGTAGAACATCTGAAGGAGGGGCCTGCATACTCCAAAGGACCTCAGTCTCCTCAGGAAGTAGTGGTGACTCTGGCCTTTCTTGTACTTAGCCTTGTATTGGTACTCCACTCAAGTCTGTCATCCAGGTGCACCCCCAGATACTTGTAGGTCCTCACCACATCCACATCCTCACCATCAATAGTAACTGGGAGCAGTGCAGGCTCAGTCTTCCTAAAGTCCATCACCATCTCCTTTGTATTCCTTTGTATTACGCTAGAGAACAATGATAATATCATTGTCTTCTAAACTGTTATCTGCTACCTTTCTTTATCACTGGAGGCAACACATTGTTCTGCTCTTGAAAGAGTGTCTTTCCCTCAACCTTGTCTACATTCCATGCCTACTTCTCCATCCCGCACCGATGACCACTTCTCCCAGCTTCAACCTTTCTCCTTCTCCTCTTCCTGGACACCCTGCTCTGGACCTTTACATTGCTAACTGCACCTCTCCAATTCCAACCTTACTCCTACTGAACGCTGTGCTGTCCACTCCCTCCGCACTAATCCTTACCTCACCATCAAACCTGCAGATAAGTGGGGTGCTGTAGAAGTCTGGTGGACTGATCTCTACCTTGCTGAGGCCCAGTGACAACTGTCAGACACCTCCTCTTACTTACTCCTCGAACAGGACCCCACTAAAGAGTCCTGTCCAATCAGATTCCTCCTTCTCCAGGCCATTGTCTCCCACACCATCACTGACCTTATTAGCTCTGGGGATCTCCGACCTACTGCCACATAATTCCTTCACCCCACACCTCCCGTTCCTACCTCCTACCCAAGATCCGCAAATTCACCTTTCCAGGTAGACCCATTGCTTCTGCTTGTTCCTGCCCCACTGAACATATCGTCATACCTCAACTCTGTTTTATCCCCCCTTTTTCTTTCCCTTCCTACCTACATCCGTGACACTTCACACGCTCTTGATCTTTTCAATGATTTCAAGTTCCCTGGCCCCGAACCACAATGGATGTTCAGTCCCTATACACCTCCATCCCCCACCAGGAAGACCTCAAAGCTTACCGTTTCTTTCTGGACACCAGACCCAACTAGTGCCCCTCCACCACCACTCTCCTCCATCTAGCGGAACTTGTCCTCACTCTTAATAATTTCTTCTTTGGCTACTCGCACTTTCTTCAAACAAAAGGGGTAGCCATGGGCACTCGCATGGGTCCCAGCTATGCCTGCCTTTTGGTCAGCTACATGGAACTGACTAAGCCTACACTGGTATCACTCCCCAACTTTTCCTGCGCTACATCGCGACTGCATTGGTGCTGCTCCTGCACCCATGCTGAACTCGTCAAATTCATCAACTTTGCCTCCAACTTCTACCCTGCCCTCAAATTTACCTGGTCCATTTCAGACACCTCCCTCACCTTTTTCAATCTCTCTGTCTGTAAGTCCTGATATCTATTATAATCCCACAGACTCTCACAGCTACCTGGACTATACATCTTCCCACCCTGTTACTTGTAAAAACGTCATTCCCTTCTCTCAATTCTTTTGTCTTCTTTGACTCTTCATCCTAGAACAAAGAAGATGTCCTCCTTAAAAGAAAGGAGCTTTACTTCCTCTATGATCAATGCTGCTCTCAACTGCATCTCTTCCATTTCATGCACGTATGCCCTCACCATCCTCCTGCCACCCCACCAGGGATAGGGTTCCTCTTGTCCTCACCTACCAACCCACCAGCCTCTGCATCCAGCACATAATTCTCCATAACTTCTGCCATCTCCAAGGGATCCCACCACCAAGCACATCCTTCCCTCCCCTCCACATCCTGCTTTCCGAAGGGATCATTCCCTTGTCTATTCATCCTTCTCCCACTGATCTCCCTCCTGGCAATTACTCTTGCAAGCAGAACTAGTGCTTTACCTGCCCCTACACCTCCTCCCTCACTACCATACATGACACCAAACAGTCCTTCCAGGTGAGGCGACACTTCACCTGTGATCCAATTGGGTCATCTACTGTATCCGGTGCTCCTGGTGTGGCTCCTGTACATCGGTGAGATTGTATATCTCGATGTCAATTGGGAGACTGCTTCGCCGAGCACCTACGCTCTGCCAGAAAAAGCAGGACATCCCTGTGGCCACTCATTTATAATTCCATTTGCCGTTCCCATTCCGACAAGGCAGTCCACGGCCTCCTCCAGTGTCACAATGAGGCTACACTCAGGGTGGAGGAGCAACACCTAATATTCCATCCGGGTAGCCTCCAACTTGATGGCATGAACATTGATTTATTGAACTTCTGGTAATTCCGCCCCCCGCCCCACCCATCTCTTTCACCATATCCCATTCCCATTTCCCTCTCTCACCTTGTCTCTTTACTTGCCCATCACCTCCCTCTGGTGCTCCTCCCCTTTTCTTTCTTCCATGGCCTTCTGTCCTCTCCTATCAGATTCCCCCTTCTCCAGCCCTACATCTCTTTACCCCCAGCTCTTTATTTCACCCCTCCCACTCTCCCGGTTTCACTTATCACCTTGTGTTTCTTCTGCCCCTCCCCTCCCCCTTCTTACTCTGAATCCTCATCTTTTTCTGTCCTGTCCCGATGAAGGGTCTCAGCCCGAAACATCGACTGTACTTTTTTCCATAGGTGCTGCCTGGCCTGCTGAGTTCCTCCAGCATTTTATGTGTGTTGCTCGGATTTCTAGCATCTGCAGATTGTCTCCGGTCTGTATTCAGAGAATAGTCTGAGGGATTCATAATCTGAAGCAGACAGTAATCTATCCAATTCTTTGGTAAGTGAGGCCTGGGCCTGGGCCTCGTTCACATGCCCACTCGCTGGCAGGAATGATGACACATCTGGCTAGAGGGTATTAGAATACACCAGTACCACACAGGAGCAGGCTCTTGGCAATAAATACTCCTGTTTGAGTGCTGTTAGGGGGGGACAGCCTACCTGGGGGAAGCAGCAGTGCCTCTGGCATAGAATCTGGCCCTGTGGCTCAGAAGAGTACGGAACTGAAGAGGATGGCAGCAGTAACAGGGGACTCTATAGCCAGGGGGACAGATAGATGATTCTGTGGACACGATAAAGAAACACAGATGGTAATTTGCCTCCCAGGTGCCAAGGTCCGCGATGTTTCTGATTGCATCCACGATATCCTGAAATGGGAGGGTGAGCAGCCAGAGGTCATGGTATGTATTGGTACCAATGATGGTGGAAAAAGGGAGGTGGTCCTGAAAGCAGAATACAGGGAGTTAGGAAGGAGGCTGAGAAGCAGGACCTCAAGGGTAGTAATCTCAGGATGCTGCCTGTGCCACACGACAGTGAGTATAGGAATAGAATGAGGTGGAGGGTAAATGCGTGGCTGAGCGGGGGCAGGGATTCAGATTTCTCGATCATTGGGACTTCTTCTGGAGCAAGTGTGACCTGTACAAAAAGGACAGGTTGAATCCGAACTGGAGAGGAACCAATATCCTAGGAGGGAGGGAGGTTTGCTAAGGCTATTGGGGAGAGCTTAAACTAGGTTTTCAGGGGGATGGGAACAGAAGTGAAGAGGCAGAGGATGGGGTGGTTGGCGCACAAGTAGAGACGGCTTGTAGGGAGTTTGTGAGGAAGGAAAAGCGGATGATAGAGCAAAGGTGCACTCAGTCAGATGGTTTGAGCTGTGTCTATTTTAATGCAAGGAAAATCATAAACAAGGCAGATGAACTTAGAGCGTCGATCAATACATGGACCTATGACATTGTGGCCATTACAGAGACTTGGATGTCTTGGGCAGAAATGGCTGCTGAGTGTGACGGGCTTTAGATGTTTCAAAAAGGACAGGGAGGCAAAAGAAGTGGGGGAGCAGCATTGCTAATCAGAGATGGTATCGTAGCTGCAGAAAAGGAGGAAGTCTTGGAGGGACTGTCTACTGAGTCAGTGTAGATGGAAGTCAGAAACAGGAAAGGGGCAAGAACTCTACTCGGTGTTTTTATAGACCAATCCCCTAATAGTAATGGGGGTATCAAGGAACAGATACGGAGACAGATTCTGGAACGGTGCAGTAATAATAGGGTTGTTGTGATGGGTGATTTTAACTTTCCTAATATTGACTGGCATCTCCTTAGAGCAAGGCGTTTGGATGGGGTGGAGTTTGTTAGGTGTGCTCAGGAAGGTTTCCTGATGCAATATGTAGATAAGCCAACTAGAGGAGAGGCTGTATTTGATCTGGTATTGGGAAATGAACCTGGACAGGTGTCAGATCTCTTAGTGGGAGAGCATTTTGGAGGTAGTGATCACAACTCTCCTCTACCATAGCACTGGAGAGGGATAGGAGCAGACAATTTGGGAAAGCATTTAACTAGGGTAGGAGGAAATATGATGCTTTTAGGCAGGAACTTGGGAGCAGATGTTCTCAGGGAAAAGCACTGCAGAAATGTGGCAAATGTTCAGTAGCATTCTACATAGGTATGTTCCATTGAGGCAGGGAAAGGATGGTAGGGTAAAAGAACCATGTGCACAAAGGATGTAGGAAATCTAGTTAAGAAGAAAAGAAAAGCTTACAAAAGGTTCAAGAAACTAGGTAGTGATGGAGTTCTAGAAAATTACAAGGTTGACAGGAAGGAGCTTAAGAATGAAATTAGAAGAGCTAGAAGGGGCCATGGCGAGCAGGATTAAGGTAAACCACAAGGCATTCTTCAACTATGTGAAGAACAAGAGGATGAGCTGTGTGGGAATTGGACTAATCAGATGCGCTTGTGAAATGTGTGCATGGAATCAGAGGAGGTAGTGGAGGTACTTAATGAATACTTCAGTACTCACCAGTGAAAAGGACCTTGGCAATTGTGGGGATGACTAACAGTGGACCGAAACGCTTGAGTGTATAGACATTAAGAAAGAGGATGTCCTGGAGCTGTTGAAAGGTATTATGTTAGATAAGTCATTTGGACCAGAGGGGATGTACCCCAGGCTACTGTGGGAAGTGAGGGAGGAGATTGCTGAGCCTCTGGTGATAATCTTTACATCATCAATAGGGACAGGAGAAGTACTGGAGGATTGGAGGGTTGCAAATGTTGTTCCCTTGTTCAGGAAAGGGAGTAGAGATAACCCAGGAAATTATAGACCCCCCCCCAAAATTGTTGGAGGAGATCATGAGAGGCAGGTTTTATGAGCATTTGGAGAGACATAATCTTATTAGGGATAGTCAGCATGGCTTTGTCAAGGGCAGGTCGTACCTTATGAGCCTGATTGAATTCTTTGAGGATGTAACAAAACACATTGAAGTTAGAGCAGTGGATGTAGTGCATATGGATTTCAGCAAGGCATTTGATAAGGTTCCACTTGCTAGGTTCATTCAGAAAGTAAGGAGGCATGGGATCCAAGGGGACCTTACATTGTGGATCCAGAATTGGCTTGCCCACAGAAGACAAAGGATGGTTGTAGATGGTTTGTACTCTGCATGGAGGTCAGTGACCAGTGGTGTTCTGCAGGGATCTGTTCTGGGACCCCTCCTCTTTGTGATTTTTTTTTAATAAATTACCTGGATGAAGAAGTAGAAGGGTGGGTTAATATATTTGCTGATGGCACAAAGGTTGGGGGTGTTGTGGATAGTCTGGAGGGTTGTTAAAGGTTACAGCGGGACATCGATAGGATGCAGAACTGGGCAGAGAAATGGCAGATGGAGTTCAACTCAGGTAAGTATGAAGTGGTTCATTTTGGTAGGTCAGATTTGAAGACAGAAAATAGTATTAATGGTAAGACTCTTGGCAGTGTGGATGATCAGAGAGTTCTTGGGGTCCATGTCCATAGGACACTCAAAGCTGCTGCACAGATTGACTGTGTTGTTCAGAAGGCGTATGGTGTGTTGGCATTCATCAACCATAGGACTGAGTTCAAGAGCCGTGAGGAAATGTTACAGCTATACAGGACCCTGGTCAGACCCCACTTGGAGTACTGTGTTCAGTTCTGGTCACCTCAATACAGGAAGGATGTGGAAAGCATAGAAAGGGTGCAAAGGAGAATTACAAGGATGTTGCCTGGATTGGAGAGCATGCCTTATGAGAATAGTTTGAGTGAGCTTGGCCTTTTCTCCTTGGAGTGATGGAGGATGAGAGGTGACCTGATAGAGGTGTATAAGATGATGAGAGGCATTGATCATGTGGATAGAGGCTTTTTCCCAGGGCTAAAATGGCTAGCATGAGGGGGCACAGTTTTAAGGTGCTTGGAAATGGGCACCGACCGAGAGGATGTCGTGGTAAGTTTTTCACACACAAAGTGGTGGGTGTGTGGAATGCACTGCTGGCGGTCGAGCTGGAGGCAGATACAATAGGATATTTTAAGAGCCTCTTAGATAGATACATGGAGCTTAGAAAAATAGAGGGCTATGTGCTATGGAAATTCTAGGCAGTTTCTGGAGTAGATTACATGGTCAGCACAATATTGTGGGCGGAAGGGCCTGAACTGTAGATTTCTATGTTCTATATTTTGCCTTAATGCTGAAAATAACGCCAAATCAGATTAAACCACACACATCAAAGTTGCTGGTGAACGCAGCAGGCCAGGCAGCATCTCTAGGAAGAGGTACAGTCGAGGTTTCGGGCCGAAACCCTTCGTCAGGACTAACTGAAGGAAGAGCTAGTAAGAGGTTTGAAAGTGGGAGGGGGAGGGGGAGATCCAAAATGATAGGAGAAGACAGGAGGGGGAGGGATGGAGCCAAGAGCTGGACAGGTGATTGGCAAAAGGGATATGAGAGGATCATGGGACAGGAGGTCCAGGGAGAAAGACAAGGCGGGTGGGGGGGGGGGAACCCAGAGGATGGGCAAGGGGTATAGTCAGAGGGACAGAGAGAAAAAGGAGAGAGAGAGAAAGAATATGTGTATATAAGTAAATAACGGATGGGGTATGAGGCAGAGGTGGGGCATTAGCGGAAGTTAGAGAAGTCAATGTTCATGCCATCAGGTTGGAGGCTACCCAGACAGAATATAAGGTGTTGTTCCTCCAACCTGAGTGTGGCTTCATCTTTACAGTAGAGGAGACCGTGGATAGACATATCAGAATGGGAATGGGATGTGGAATTAAAATGTGTGGCCACTGGGAAATCCTGCTTTCTCTGGCAGACAGAGCGTAGGTGTTCAGCAAAACGATCTCCCAGTCTGCATCGGGTCTCACCAATATATAGAAGGCCACATCAGGAGCACCGGACGCAGTATATCACCCCAGCCGACTCACAGGTGAAGTGTCACCTCACCTGGAAGGACTGTCGGGGGCCCTGAATGGTGGTAAGGGAGGAAGTGTAAGGGCATGTGTAGCACTTGTTCCATGTACAAGGATAAGTGCCAGGAGGGAGATCAGTGGGGAGGGATGGGGGGGACGAATGGACAAGGGAGTTGCGTAGGGAGCGATCCCTGCGGAAAGCAGAGGTGGGGGGGGAGGGAAAGATGTGCTTAGTGGTGGGATCCTGTTGGAGGTGGCGGAAGTTACGGAGAATATGTTGGACTCGGAGGCTGGTGGGGTGGTAGGTGAGGACCGGGGAACCCTATTCCTAGTGGGGTGATGGGAGGATGGAGTGAGAGTAGATGTGCGTGAAATGGGGGAGATGCGTTTGAGAGCAAAGTTGCCAGCATCTCCAGAATTCCTCGTGTTTACGTTACCAAATCAAATTAAATCTCTTCTGCCTATACACTATCTATATCCTTCCCTTCCCTTCCCTTCTGCTTCCTTAACCAGGAGTGGTAGAGTGGACAAGCTCCCATTACCTACTTAATGCTCCCAATGATGTGCATCTCAAATACCCTCTGACAACCAAGTCCAGCTCCTGGCCTTC
This sequence comes from Mobula hypostoma, assembly GCF_963921235.1. Lineage (NCBI taxonomy): Eukaryota > Metazoa > Chordata > Chondrichthyes > Myliobatiformes > Myliobatidae > Mobula > Mobula hypostoma. The sequence goes on along the minus strand of NC_086103.1, from coordinate 116,785,720 downwards.
ATGCGTGGCTTAGCTACTAAGCCCAGTGTCAGAAGAAGGGGCAAAGGTGGGTTACTGGCGCCTAAAAACCAGTCGCTTTGAGCAGATGTCAGCCGTGGTTGGCAGCTCGTCTAGGAGAAGGAAAACTGATCTGAAACCTCCAATGCTGTGCAGCTTTAACCACTCATGGGGAAGGCCTCGGGAGTAAACCTTGAGGGAAAATTCCAGAGCTGGAACCCCAAAGGACAACTCCTGGGATGCTGCTGGTACCAAACTGTACCAGTCTCTGCCGTTCTTTGGGTTCATCAGATGCGTAGAAAGGGGGCGCTTGCTCCATGGGTAACAGCTTGCTGTCCATATCGTACTGCCCATGTTTGCATTTGTAGGCAGCTAAGGTGAAATATCCATGGTGAGCTCTGACCGATGGAGGTCTCACTCATCCTTCCACTCCCTGCTTGTTTGTCTAAAATGCCACTTTCATCTCTGCTTACACTACTACCACTGACTGCCTTACCCAAGTGTCTACTATTCTTTAAGAAAGAAATAATTGCTGCCCACATCTATTATAAACTTCCCCACTCTCACCTTAAGTGCATGTCCTCTTGTACTTATTATTTCTACTTTGGGGGGGGGGAAGTCACTTTTTTTGAAGTAAATTGCCGTAAGCGATCACTGCAAGCAATGAAGAAGCGAGTGAAGGCAAAGTGAATTCAGGAGATTCACTCTGCTGGTGCGCTGCAAAATCGACGTGCTTGGAGATGGAGCTGTGCTGATTGGAGCGGACAATTCAGAGGGGAGAAGACAGGATGGAGAAGCCTGCTGCTCAGCCAACTAACCCGGGTATGAGGGTGGATCACTCAAAGCACCGAGCCAGTTTGGAGAATGGCTCCTTCGGCAGCGAAATCCAGGTCTGAAGCAAATTGCTGGGCGGTGTGTTCGAGGCCTGGAGTGATTCACTGACAGTGCAGTGGGTCCTAGTGCAAGGTCCAGACAATTGAAACGCCAGCACAGATAGTCTGGGGACTTCTCCCTCCGTGACGCTAAGGCCCTGGCTGCTGTGCTTCGTGTCCGTGAACTTTGCGGTGATTTGCCCAGCTAATATGATTAAATTAGATTATGAGGACATGCAGTCCTCTTTTATTGTCATTTAGTAATGCATGCATTAAGAAATGATACAATGTTCCTCCAGTGTGATATCACAGAAACACAAGACAGACCAAGACTGAAAAACTGACAACAACCACGTAATTATAACATATAGTTACAGCAGTGCAAGGCAATACTGTAATTTGATGAAGAACAGACCATGGGCACGGTAAAAAAAAGTCTCAAAGTCTCTCGAAAGTCCCATCATCTCACGCAGACGGTAGAAGGAAGAAAACTCTCCCTGCCATGAGCTTCCAGCGCCGCAAACTTGCCGATGCAGCATCCTGGAAGCCCCTGACCACAGTCCGACTCTGAGTCCATCCGAAAACTTCGAGCCTCTGACCAGCCCTCCGACACTGAGCACTGAGCACCATCTCTGCCGAGCGCTTCGACCTCAGCCCCGGCCGCCAGCAACAGGCAAAGCTGAGGATTTGGGGCCTTCTCCTCCAGACATTCTCGATCACACAGTAGCAGTGGCAGCGAACCGGGCATTTCAGAAGTTTCTCCAGATGTTCCTCCGTGCTTCTCATGTCTACCTCCATCAAATCAGAATTGTGCATGGCATCCTACTTACAAATACGATATCATTCACCAGAGAGGCCATGCGCGCTGCACCGCCATCTTCTCCTCCCTCCCAATTGATGACCTGAATTCTGAGGCTTTGGGCCTACTCCTGGCTGCCTCGGGGATTTGGATCTAAGGACTCCATTTGGTTCAGAATGTTTCTGTTGTTGCTTGCTTCCATTGTTTGCATGATTTGTTTTGTTTTTTTTTCTCTTTCTCTGTGGACACTGGGGTGTTGGTCTTATTTTTTTAATTGGGCTCTTTTGGGTTTCTTGCTTTGCGAATGCCTGTAAGCAAACAAATCTCAAGGTTGTATAATTTATGCATTCTTTGATAATAAGTGCACTTTGAAACTTCTGGAATTCTGACTATCTCTCCTATCTATACCACAGTTTAAAAACTTATATCAGGTCTCCACTCAGCCTCCAATGCTTCATGTTTGTGCAGCCTCTAAATGCATCAAGTAAGGGTAATGACGTAATTGTAATGGGGGACTTCAGTCAGCAATGGGATTGGGAAAATCAGGCTGCTGTCAGATCGCAAGAGAGGGAATTTGTTGAATGCCTACGAGATGGCTTCTTAGAGCACCTTGTGCTCGAGCCAACTTGGGAGAAGGCTATCCTAGATTGGGTGTTGTGTAATAACCCAGATCTTAATAGGGAGCTTAATGTAAGGGAACCCTTGGGGGACGGTGATCATAATATGATTGAATTCGTACTACAATTTGAGAGGGAGAAGCATAGGTCACATGTATCAGTATAGCAATGGAATAAAGGGAATTACAGAGGCATGAGAGAGGAGCTTGCCCAGGTGGATTGTAGGAGGACATTGGCGAGGATGACAGCAGAACAGAGATGTCTAAAGTTTCTGAATAGTTCACAAGGTGCAGGATGGCTATGTCCCAAGAAGTTGCTCTCAAATGGCAGGGATAGGCAACCATTGCTGACAAGGGAAGTTAAGAACTGCGTAAAAGCCAAGGAAAGGGCATATAAGGTAGCAAAAGTGAGTGGGAAGATGGATAATTCAGAAGCTTTGAAAATCCAACAAAAGGCAACTATAAGAGCTATAAGAAGAGCAGACTAGCCAATAATATAAGGCAGGATACCAAAAGTTTTTTCAGTTATTTAAAGAGTAAAAGGGAAGTGAGAGTTGATACTGGACCACTGGAAAATGATGCTGGTGAGGTAGTAATGGGGGACAAATAAATGGCAGATGAACTTAATGGGTACTTTGCATCAATCTTCACTTGTGAAGGACACTAGTAGTGTGCCAGAGGTCCGTGAGTGTCAGGGAGCAGGTGTGAGTGCCATTTCTATTACAAAGGAAAAAGTGCTAGGCAAACTGAAAAGTCTTAAGGTGAATAAGTCACCTGGGCCAGATGGACTACATCCCAGAGTCCTGAGAGAGGTTGCTGAAGAGATAACGAATGCATTGGTCATCATCTTCCAAGAATCACTTGATTCTGGCATGATACTGGAAGAACTGGAAGATTGCAAATGTCACCCCACTCTTTAAGAAGGGAGGAAGACGAAAGCAAGGAAATAACGGGGCCATTTTGCCTTACCTCAGCAATTGGGGAGGTTTCAGGGAACTTGGAGACTAATGAGAAAATAAGTCAAAGTCAGCATGGTTTCTGTGAAAGAAAACCTTGCCTGACAAATCTGTTACACTTCTTTGAGGAAGTTACAAGCAGAGTGGACAAACGACAGGCAGTGGATGTCATTTACTTCAATTTTCAGAAGGCATTTGATAAGGTGCCACACATAACGCTGCTTAACAAGATAAAATCCTATAGTCTTACAGGAAAGATACTGGCATGGATAGAGGAGTGACTGACAGGCAGGAGGCAGTGGATGGGAATAAAGGGGACCTTTTCTGGTTGGCTCAGGGGTCAGTATTGGGACCGTTACTTTTCACATTGTTTGTCAACGATTTGGATAAAGGAATTGATGGATTTGTGACAAAATTTGCTGATGATATGAAGATAGGTGGAGGTGTAGGTAGTGCTGAGGAAGCAATGTGATTGCAGCAGGACTTAGACAAATTGGAAGAATGGGCAAGAAAGTGGCAGATGGAATATATTGTTGGGAAATGTATGATAATATATTTTGGTAAGTGGAACAACAGTGCAGACTATTATCTAACTGGGGAGAAGGTTCAAACATCAGAGGTGCAGAGGAACTTAGAAGTCCTCGTGCAAGCCTCCCAGAAGGTTAATTTACAAGTTGAGTCTATGGTAAAGATGGCAAATGCAATGTTGGCATTTATTTCAAGGGGAATAGACTATAAAAGCAAGGAGATAATGCTGAGCCTTTATAAGACACTAGTCAGACTGCAGTTGGAGTATTGTCAAAAGTTTTGGGCCCCATTTCTCAGAAAAGATGTGTTGTCATTAGAAGGTGTCCAGATGAGGTTCACAAGGATGATTCCAGAAATGAAGGGGTTAACATATGAGGAGCGTTTGGCAGCTTTGGGCCTGTACTCACTGAAATCCACCGAATGTTGAAAGGACTAGGTAGGGTGGATGTGAAGAGGATGTTTCCTGTGGTGAGGGTATCCAGAACTAGAGGGTACAGCCTCAAAATTGAGGGGTGGCTTTTTAGAACAGAGGTAAGGAGAAATTCTTTTAGCCAGAGAGTAGTGAATCTGTAGAATGCTCTGCCACAGATTGCGGTGGAGGCCAAGTCCGTGGGTATATTTAAGGCGGAAGTTGATAGTTTCCTGATTGGTCAAGGCATCAAAAGATATGGTGAGAAGGCAGGTGGGATTGAGAAGGGGTTGAGTGGGATCTGGGATCAGCCATGATGGAATGGTGGAGTAGACTCGATGGGCTGAATGGCCTAATTCTGCTCCTATATCTTATGGCTTAAGACTCGTACCCTCAAATTCAAGTAGTGTGCTGTTAAATCTCTTCTGCATTCCTTTCAAAGCCTCCATGTCCTTCCTATAATGGGGTGATCAGAATTGTCCTCATCGCTCCAAGTGCAACCTCACCAAAATTTTCTACAGCTGCAATATGACTCCTTTGCTCTTGCACTTAATGTTCCAAGTAATGAAGACAAACATGCATATTGCCTTCCTTAACAACCTATCACTTCCAGGAAGTTATGGAGTGGGACCCCAAGATCGCTCCGCACATCAGTGCTGTTTTGGGACCTACCAATTAACTATTTTTTTTTGGAATTCCCTTACACTTGGAATTGGTTCATCTTTGTCAAATGTACTGAGGTACAGTGAGAAGCTTGTTTTGCACACAGTTCATACAGAATAGATGATTATGCAGTGCATTAAAGTGGAACAAGGTAAACCAATATCAATGCAGAATAAACTGTTACAGCTACAAAGAAAGCTACATTTGACCTCCCAGAGAGCAACACTTCACTCTTGCTCAGATTAACTACTACCCATATCCTACTGATAGCTCGCTATATTGTTTATATTGAAATCCCTTGTACAGTGGAAAGGTGATGACCAGGGACCTAGAGAAAATTCCCCTGTGAGGTGGTTGAATGATGGAAGGTGCTGTGAATTAGGAAGATTAGTAGATTGGGAATTAGGAAGTACTATTTGTGAACGTTTATACGGTGTGTAAGGAAAAGAAGTGTCTCTGTGAGAGGATACGGAAGACACAAAGTGCAGCCAGGTGAAGCTGGATGGCTAGTGAGAAGGTGACGTGGCAATAATAACAATGGAAAGGAAGTGTTTGTCTAAGTGGATACAGGAAAGACACCGTTTCTCCCTAGCCGTTGAGACTGTGCACCGAACTAAATCTACTAGCAATAAGAATAAGAACGTTGCATTGGCATATGGGAATTTTAATGTCATCTGTCCTAACTGCTAGTACCCATTTTTTTTCTCTCTCCTGTTGCCCTGCAGTGATTGCAACAAACTGAAGGTGCTGCTCAGGGAAACGGTGCAACGCTGGAGTCCATCTCAAATTTCCTCCTGTCTGCAATCAGTAACGTTAGAGAAAAAAGCACGCAACATGCCAGACTGGCAACTGATTCCGAACTGCAGCTGAAAAAAATCATCGATCAGTTATGGATTACAGCAAGTGAGCTTTTGCTTTTATGTGCAGGGCAACTTTCCATAGTACTCAATTACATAAGGGATACACAAACAAATGAGAATTTATTTTGTCAATAATCTGAATATACTGTCAATTTGCCCTCAGATTGGAGCATGAAATGCAGTAAATGTATCAAACAATCGTCTCGAATGAATCACATCGGTAATTGTAGAAAAGATCAATATCTTCTCGAATTTTATGAAATTGCTTGATTCCTTTGCCAAGATAAAATAAATTTTTTTTTTAAAATCTGGAAGTGGTCCATATAACCTTTCAGTTTAGTAATGCTGAACAAGGTAAGGGACTATTTGGACTTTTGGGACCCAGTCATCTTCCTGTTGAGAGCAAGTTGCTAGTTCCACTCATCCTTTCTCCATATTTCTGTAGTGTTTGTTATCCACGTTTACTATTAGCAATGCAAACCTCTTTATGCCAAAAATATGTTTTCCTGTGGTGTTAGTTATCATAGATTACCATATCAATACATTCTTCTTATCAAAGTTTCTTCAGTATATCCATGTAATCCCATCCTTCAGACTGTTTGAATAACTATCTTCTGTGATATTTCAAAGGCTTTACAAACTTCTTAAGGCATGGTGCTTGGAACTGGACTCAATTCTCCCTCTACAGTAGACTACTAACTACTTTAAGGACGCTTTTTACTCATTGGGAAGAAATTTGTCCAGCACTAAATTCAGAAGTTGCACCCTGCTTTCAAAACTCAAGCATCAAGCTGTGCATTTAATCTTAATGACCGGGACCAGGTTCTGGGCATGCACCAGGTTAACAAAGCTAGGAACTTCATCGTCTCCTTTGTTAACCTGTCCTGCCAACTTTAATCATCAAGTGACTCCTGATATCCTGAAAACTGAGCTATTTGGCATTCATTCTTTCTCCTTATTGTTCCTCCTGAGGTATAGCACTTCACACTTGTATTAGTTGAACTTCATTTGTCTATTCCATCAGCTTGTTCACGTCCACTTCTAGTCTGTTTGTATTTTCCTCATTGTCTGCTACACCTCCAAGTTCCATGTAATCAGCAGATTGTACATTTGTGCCCTGAACCACCACTCCCCCAACCTCCCTCAATGCCAAGTGATCAATGGATATCAAAAGACATTGTCTGTTCTGTAACTGAGTCTTGGGGAATACCACAGTACATGTTGTCCCAGTCTAACAAGCAGCCGAACACAGCTTTCTATCATGTAGCTCATTTTCTGTGTGTATTACTAATGCATATTTAAACCCATGGATTTCAAATGGATTAACAAGCCAACTAGTTCAATTTTATTGATGCCTTTTGTGTTAAAAAAATTGCATGTAACTTTGATGTATCTTTTTGGACATAATTCTCACTATAACTATCTACATTATTATATTTTCCATGTACTTGGCTAAGGTATTTTAAAAATAGAACATATTCATCACTCCTTAACTAAATTTCTGTGCCACAATATTGGTTTCATTTCATATTTTTGCATTTTGGCAGCTTGTTTCTTGAGAGCCACTCTGTGGAAAAAAAATGCATGCGTTGAGCAGTATTCCAATAATGGGCAGTAATTATCACCATCTTCTTGGGTTTATGCATTTTCCTCTTAAGCACACATACATAGAAATCAGTGAGGCTTTCTGCTTTCTGCTCAGTCTGATGGAAGCTGGGAATCACTACGTTCGGTTTCTATCAATCATTTGGAACTGCAGTGCGGCAGATGAGAAACTATTTTTGTAAATGGATAAAGCTGGTCATGGTTACCAGCTTCCCACAACTGCAACTTGTATTAGTATTCTGACTTGAACATTGTAAAGTGCCTTAAGCATGGGAGGATTATGAAACACAATTTTATATTCAATCATATAAGGTCACACCCAAAGGGGAAGGTTTGCTGGTGTGCCATAAAATAGTTAGTAGTCTACCCTAGAGAGAGATTGTGTCCAATTCTAAGCACCACACTTTAAGAAGTTTGTGAAGCCTTTGACGTGGCACAGAAGATAGTTATTCAAGGAGAGGTGAAGTCCAATGAGGACTACAGGAAATGGCACAGAATTCCAGAAAGCTCACGGAGGAAATTCAAATCAATTAGAACTTTAAAACAAAGCCATTCCTTCTCGGAGACCTGATGTAACTCACAAAGCACAGGGATGAATAAGAATTGATGTGCATTGAAACAGCCAATTCCACATGTTACAAAAGCATAAATGACATTTTTTGTGGAAGATGAGCAGAGGCAGGATGAATGGCTTTAAAGAGATGAGACCTGATGGATGTACTGACGTGGTGTTTGCTGCAGATGCATTTGTAACTGTACCCATATTGGAGGAAGAATGGAAGATGGCTACAGAATAAGGAGTTTTCTTTGGCCCAAACACACACAAAAATTGATCAAATGTTAAGTCACAAAATATTTTAAATAATAAATGAGCATCGTGATATGAAAAAGGAAGGAAATACGGGATGGGTCATTGTAAGTTTGCTGAAGTTTAACCATCTGTTCTGAGCCTCACCCTTTACCTATCCACAAGACTCTGAAACTCATAGAAAGTAACAATCTTGGCAGAAACACTTTTAATCAAAATGCTCACCTTTTTATGGTGATAAACAAAATGGTATTCCTTAGTCATAATTGACTGGTAAGCTCAGTGTTGACTGGCAATACCATAAATAAACAGAATAGAGATGGTGTAAAGCACGAAGATGGGATGAAAAGGTTGGTGAGTGGGGCTAGTAGTGAATCCAGCTGCACATCAGGAGACATCCGATGTAAATTTTCAGCTGAAATGCCACTTAATTGTATATCAATAAACTCTTGAAACTGTATCAAGGTAAAGAGATGGCTAACACAATATAGGCAAAGATGAAATAGTTGGGGCTGCATTTCTACTTACTTACCTGCCCAAGACAAGTGCAAACCTTAGCTACGATCAGAGGCGATCTGGAGGAGACGATTGATTCTGACCATTGGAGTTTTGCCTTAAAGGAATATCTTCTCAGCTGCACATACAGTGCCTATAAAAAGTATTCACTCCCACTTGGAAGTGTTCATGTTTTATTGTTTTACAACATTGATTCACAGTGGATTTAATTTGGCTTTTTGACACTGATCAAACAGTGAAAGACTCTTTCATATCAAAGTGAAAACAGATCTCTACAAAGTGTGATCTAAATTAATTACAAAAAAAGACACAAACTAATTGATTGCATAAATATTCAACCCCCTTTAATATGACACACCAGATCATCACTGGTGCAACCAATTGCTTTCAGAAATCACATAATTAGTTAAGCTGTCCTAGCTATATATAAACCTGTGTGCAGTCAAGGTTTTTCAATTGATTGTAGTAAAAGTACACCTGTATCTAGAAGGTCCAACTGCTGGTGAGTCAGTATCCTGGCAAAAACTACACTATGAAGAGAAAAGAACACACCAAACAACTCCGCAAAAAGGCTATTGAAAAGTACAAGTCAGGAGAAGGATACAAGAAAATTTCCAAGTCACTGAATATCCCTTGGATCAATCATCAGGTAATGGAAAGAATATGGCACAGCTGTAAATCTACCCAGAGCGAGCCGCCCTCAGAAACCGAGTGACCGTGCAAGAAGGGGACTAGTGAGGGAGGCCACCAAGAGACCTTTGACATGTCTGGAGGAGTTACCAGCTTCAGTGGCTGAGACGTGAGGCATACAACAACTGTTGCCCGGGTGCTTCACCAGTCACAGCTTTATGGGAGAGTGGCAAAGAGAAAGCCACTGTTGAAAAAAAAAACTCACATGAAATCTTGGCTAGAATTTGCAAGAAGGCATGTGGGAGACTCTGAAGTCAGCTGGAAGATGGTTCTGTGGTCTGATGAACCCAAAATTGAACTTTTTAGCCATCAGATTATACGCTATGTTTGGTTTAAGCCAAACACCGCACATCATCAAAAATACACCATCCCCACCGTGAAGCATGGTGGTGGCTGTATCATGCTGCGGAGATGCTTCACTGCAGCAGGCCCTGGAAGGCTTGTGAAGGTAGAGGGTAAAATGAATGCAGTAAAATACAGGGAAATCCTGGAGGAAAATCTGATGCAGTCTGCAAGAGAACTGTGACTTAGGAGAAGATTTGTCTTTCAGCAAGACAATGACCTCAAGCATAAAGCCAAAACTGCACAGGAGTGGCTTAAAAACAACAAAGTTAACGTCCTGGAGTGGCCAAGTCAGAGACCAGTCCTCAATCCAATTGAGAATTTGTGGCTGGACTTGAAAAGTGCTGTTCACTCACAATCCCCATGCAGTCTGACAGCTTGAGCAGTTTTGTAAAGAAGAATGGTGAAAAATTGCAGTGTCCAGATGTGCAAAGCTGACAGAGACCCATCCACACAGACTCAAGGCTGTAATTGCTGCCCAAGGTGAATCTACTAAATACTGACTTGAAGGGGGTGAATACTTATGCAATCAATTATTTTGTGTTTAATAATTGTAATAAATTTAGACCAATTTGTAGAAATTTGTTTTCACTTTGACACAAAAGAGACTTTTCTATTGATCAGTATCAAAGACCAAATTAAATCCACTGTGATTCAATGTTGTAAAACAATAAAACATAAAAACATTCAAGGGGAGTGAATACTTTTTATAGGCATTGTACACTGCAGTTAGGGAAATATGATTTAGTCAGTCGGCAAAACACATTGGCAGATTGACTTCCCAGGCTGCTGTGAATTTGTAATTTAGAGAGCAGTGATTGAATTGTCAACTACCATATTAAGTTACTGTAATCTTAACTGCAGTGAAGATGTAACATCACAGAAAATGATACACTGATATGCTGCCATTTATTAATTCCTGGCTGAGACACTTAAACAATCCCAGCCCTTGTAAATGTCAGGGAGACTATTCATTTCACTTGGATAAGTTACTAATGGTTATTGTAGGTTGTGAAGATTCTGGCTCAGTGTCAGTGTAAGAGAGAGATGGAGTCGGTGGCCAGGAAACCGTGTATGTGGTGGGAACTTCTCTGTTACAGCTCCAAAACATAAAAATAATCAAAAGAAAAACACAGAGCTGGGGATAATGTGTATGTTTCATTCTTAATTTAGTGATGCGCATGCATTGGTATTGGGGGTAAGGTATTGGTGTGGGTGGAGAATTGGTTAGCAGACAGGAAGCAAAGAGTGGGAATAAACGGGACCTTTTCAGAATGGCAGGCAGTGACTAGTGGGGTACCGCAAGGCTCAGTGCTGGGACCCCAGTTGTTTACAATATATATTAATGACTTGGATGAGGGAATTAAATGCAGCATCTCCAAGTTTGCGGATGATACGAAGCTGGGTGGCAGTGTTAGCTGTGAGGAGGATGCTAAGAGGATGTAGGGTGACTTGGATAGGTTGGGTGAGTGGGAAAATTCATGGCAGATGCAAATTAATGTGGATAAATGTGAAGTTATCCACTTTGGTGGCAAGAACAGGAAAACAGATTATTATCTGAATGGTGGCCGATTAGGAAAAGGGGAGGTGCAACGAGACCTGGGTGTCATTGTACACCAGTCATTGAAAGTGGGCATGCAGGTACAGCAGGCGGTGAAAAAGGCAAATGGTATGCTGGCATTTATAGCAAGAGGATTCGAGTACAGGAGCAGGGAGATACTACTGCAGTTGTACAAGGCCTTGGTGAGACCACACCTGGAGTACTGTGTGCAGTTTTGGTCCCCTAATCTGAGGAAAGACATCCTTTCCATAGAGGGAGTACAAAGAAGGTTCACCAGATTGATTCCTGGGATGGCAGGACTTTCATATGAAGAAAGACTGGATGAACTGGGCTTGTACTCATTGGAATTTAGAAGATTGAGGGGGGATCTGATTGAAACGTATAAAATCCTAAAGGGATTGGACAGGCTAGATGCAGGAAGATTGTTCCCGATGTTGGGGAAGTCCAGAACGAGGGGCCACAGTTTGAGGATAGAGGGGAAGCCTTTTAGGACCGAGATTAGGAAAAACTTCTTCACACAAAGAGTGGTGAATCTGTGGAATTCTCTGCCACAGGAAACAGTTGAGGCCAGTTCATTGGCTATATTTAAGAGGGAGTTAGATATGGCCCTTGTGGCTACGGGGGTCAGGGGGTATGGAGGGAAGGCTGGGGCGGGGTTCTGAGTTGGATGATCAGCCATGATCATAATAAATGGTGGTGCAGGCTCGAAGGGCCAAATGGCCTACTCCTGCACCTATTTTCTATGTTTCTATATAATGTGGTGTAATGACCCACACATATGACGTGGTGGCATAATATTGTGTGCCATTCACATACTTTTATGTATAACCCATAATAAATTAAGTCAACACCAAAGAATACTTAATCAACAAATGTATTTACAAAACAACACACACACAAACTGCTGGAGGAATTCGGGTCAGGCAGCATCTATGGAAATAAATAAGAAGTCAATGTTTCAGGCCAAGCTCCTTCTTCAGGACTGCGAACAAATGGGAAGATGCCAGAATAAAAAGGTGGGGGGAGGGGATGTAGGCAAGCTAGAAGGTGGTAGGTGAAGCCAGGTTGCTGGGAAAGGTCAAGGACTGGAGAAGAAGGAATCTGATAGGAGAGCACAGTGGACCATTGGTGAAAGGGAAGGGAACGCAAGGGGAAGTGATAGCTGGTGAGAAGAGGAACAAGGGCAGAGTGGGGAATAGAGGGAAAGGAGAAAGGAGGGAATGTTTTTATTGGAAGGAAAAATCTATATGCATGCCATTAGGTTGGAGGCTACCCAGATGGAATAGAAAGTGTTGCTTTCCACCCTGAGGCTGGCTTCATCTTGGTACAAGAGGAGATCATGGACTGACATGTCAGAAATTTACAATTAAAATGTTTGGCTACCGGGAAGTATGACAGATGGAGCGGAGATGCTCGATGAAGCAGCTCCCCAGTTTATGATGGGGGAGGCCATATTGTAAGTACTGGACCCAATAGACAACGCCAAGAGATTTGCAGGTGAAGTGTTGCCTCAGCTGGAAGGACTGTTTGGGGCTCTGAATGGAGGTGAGGGAGGAGGTGAATGGGCACGTGCAGCACCTTGGCTGCTTGCAGGGATAAGTGCTGAGAGGGAGATAAGTGAGGAGGGATGACTGGATGAGGGAATTGCGAAGGGAGTGAACCCTGTGGGAAGCGGAGAGGGGTGGGGAGGTAAGGGTATGTTTAGTGGTGGGATCTCTTTGGAGATGGCAGAAGTTGCGGAGGATTATGTGTTGGATGCAGAGGCTGATTTGGTGGTAGGTAAGGACAAGAGGAATTCTATCACTGTTAAGGCGGCAGGAAGATGGGGTGAGCGCAGCTGTTCGGGAAATGAAGGAGATACAGTTGAGGGCAGCATCAATAGTGAAGGGAGGGAAATCCCGTTCTGTCAAGGAGGAGGACATCTCAGATGTCCTGGAACAAAAAGCAGCGTCCTGGGAACAGATGCAACGGAGGCGAAGAAACTGAGAAACGGGAACAGCATTTTTACAGGAGATGGTGTGGGAAGAGGTATGGTCGAGATAACCATGGGAATTAGTAAATTTATAAAAGATGTCAGTTGACAGTTTGTTTCCAGAAACAGAGACAGAGAGATTAAGAATGAGGAGGGAGGTGTCAGAAATGGACCAACTGAATTTAAGGACAGGGTTCAAGTTGGAGGCAAAGTTGATGAAACTGACAAACTCAGCATGGGTGCATGAGGCAGCACCAATGCAGTTGTCAATGTAGCAGAGGAAGAGTTGGGGAGTATTACTGGGAAAGGCTTGGAGGGTGGTGATGGAAGGATATTGGTTCTTCTGACAAGAAGGAAGCAGAGACCTTTGATGCCTTTTTGATGGGAGATAGAAATGTATAGGGACTGAACATCCATGGTGAAAATGAGCCGCCCAGGATTAAGGAGTTGAAAGTTACTGAGGAGATCAAAGACATAAGAAGTGTGGTGGATGTAGGTGGGAAAGATGGACCAGAGGGACAGAATGGAATCGAGGTATGAGAACACGAGCTCAGTGGGGAAGGAGCAGGCAGAGACAATAGGTCTACCCGGACAGCCCAGTTTATGGATCTTGGGCAGGAGGTATAAGAGAGCAGTGCGGGGTAAGGGAACTATAAGTTTGGTGGCAGCGGATGGGAATTCTCCAGAGTTGATGAGGTTAGTGATGGTGTCAGAGACGATTTTCTGATAGACTGGAGGGGTCCTCTTTAAGAGGTAGGTATGAGGAGGTGTCTTGAGAGTTGCCACCCGGTCTCAATAAGGTAGAAGTCAGTGTGCCACACTACAACAGCACCCCTTTGTCTGCAGGTTTGATGGTAGGGTTGGGATTGGTGCGGAGAGAGCGGAGGGCAGTGCGGTTAGAGGTCTGAGGACAGAGAGATGCTGAAGACAATATGATTGATGTCTCATTGGCAATTCGAGATGAAAAGATTCAGAACAGGTAGAGAACCCGAGCAGGGTGTCCAAAAAGAGGAGGAGGGCTGAAGATGGGAGAAGGGAGTCATCAGTGCAGGATGTGGAATCCTTGCCAAAGAAATGGGCTCGGAGACGGAGGCAATGGAAGAAGAGTTTGATGTCTTGGTGATGTGGAACTCACTGATTTATGGGCAAAGGTGAAGACCTTGTCGAGGACAGAACATTCTGCCTCAGAGAGGGGAAGGTCAGAGGGAATGGTGAAGAAACAGCAAGGACTAGAGCTGGGATCAGGGGGGAGAAGGGAGTTGGTGGTGCCAGAGGAGAGAGGAGGGTTGGGGTGTTTGTTTTCAGGGAAGAAAACGGAGGCTCCAAGGACCCAAAAGGGGATGGTGAGGCTTGAGAGATATGGGGTTGGAGAACGGTGTTGAGGGAATGTCATAAGGAGGTGGCTGGGAATGGACCCAAGTGCAGGACACAGACACTGAAGTACTAGGGACAGGATAGGATACAGGGTGACGGCTAGGACATGGACAAGAAAAACCAGGAACCCGGAACAGGACTGGACAAAAGAGCTAGGAGCCAGGCTTGGACTCCGGGCCAGAGACTGGACAAGGACCCAGAACCTGGGTCCTGCCTTTGGCTCGGACCCCAGAACTAGGCAAGGACATGACTTGGCTGGCAAGCAGGACGAAGCTGGAGTCTTCAGACTTGAGGCCTGGCTTGGCTAGAGGCCCGAGGCCAGGCTGGGGACCGGAGACCCGAGGCCAGGCTGGGGACCAGAGACCCAAGGGGAGGCTTGAGACCAGAGACTTGAGACTAGAGACTTGAGGCAAGGCTCGAGACTAGAGGCTTGATGCTTGGGGCCTTGAAGCTTGGCTTGAGGCAAGGCGAGGCTAGAGACTTGAGGCTCGGCTCGGCTCAGCTAGAGACTTGAGGTCTTGAAGCTCCTCCTGGGCAGGGCGCAGATCACCTGGGCAGGGTGCGGATCTCGACCCGACGGAGGCAAGGGACAGGAAGGGACAGAACCAACCACAGGGTAATGGTAATCTGGCCTGGCTTACCCGACAGAGGCAAGGGACAGGAAGGGACAGAACCAACTGCAGGGTAACGGCAAGATGGCCTGACTTACCCGACGGAGGCAAGGGACAGGAAGGGAGCTAGTTACAAGGTGGCTCCAGGACAAGACTTCAGGTGAGACGAGGTGAGAGTTACCAGCAAGACAAGGCAAGGCTTCAGGCGAGGAAACAGAAGGTGGGGAAGGGATACAAGGAGTAAGGACAAGAACGATCCAGCAGCCATGCCCTGGTCTCTGGAGGTAATTATGCAGCCAGCCCCAACGAGAATCAGCTGCCTCAATTAGTGCTCAACAGGAACAGAAACGGTAGACAGGAAAACCTGGAGCAAGGGTCGATGGACCGGACCGTGAACCAGGATGCGGACTTCACGGACCAGAACATGACAGGGAAGGAGAGACCGAGAGCCCAGCAGCAGTCCTGGCTGGGAGTTGCAGGTAGTCAAGGTCCAGGCTGGAGCCAGAGCTGAAGGCTGCACAATTTGCATTATGTCATATTACATTATGACCTTAGAGAGGCTGGTCTTGTCTCACCTCCAATCCCTGGTCAGATCAGCCCTCAATCTCCAGCAGTTTGCCTATTTGGAGCACATTAGAGTTGACGATGCTGTCATCAATCTGCTGAACAGAGCCTACTCCCATTTGGATAAACAGGGCAGCACTGTGAGGATCATGTTTTTGACTTCTCAAGTGCCTTCAATACCAGACAGCACTCATTGCTGGGGGAAAAGCTCCATTCAATGTAGATCGGCACTTCCATTGTCTCCTGGCTAAAGGACTACCTGACTGGCAGACCACAGCCCGTGCAGCTTCAGAGCTGTGTGTCAAACATGGCTATAAGCAGCACAGTGGCCACACAGGGGACTGTATTAACTCCTGTCTTGTTTACCCTGTGTACCTCAGACTTTAGATACAACACTGAGTCATGTCACCCGCAGAAATTCTCTGATGACTCAGCAATAATTGGGTGTATAAAGGAAGGACAAGAGGATCAAGACAGGGCCTTGGTGGAGGACTTTGTCAAATGGTGCAAGCTGAATCATCTGTAGCTCAACATCAGTAAGACAAAGGAGATGGTGTTGGACTTGAGAAAGACTAAGCCTGGACTGCTCCCTGTTACCATTGTTGGTGGATACCAGGGTGGATAAATGAGAAGCTGTGGATGTCATTTACTTGGATTTTCAGAAGTTGTTTGATAAGGTGCCACACATGAGGCTGCTTAACAAGATAAAATTCTATGCTGTTACAGGAAAGATACTGGCATGGATAATGGAATGGCTGACAGGCAGGGGGCACCGAGTGCAAATAAAAGGGGCCTTTTTTTCTTGGCTGCCAGTGACTAGTGGTATTCATTAGAAACATAGAAAACCTACAGCACAATACAGGCCCTTCGGCCCACAAAGCTGTGCTGAACATGTCCTTACCTTACAACTACCTAGGCTTACCCATAGCCCTCTATTTTTCTAAGCTCCATGTACCCATCCAGGAGTCTCTTAAAAGATCCTATCATTTTTGCCTCCACTATTGCTACTGGCAGCCCATTCCATGCAATCACCACTCTCTGCATAAAACACTTACCCCTGACATCTCCTCTGTACCTACTTCCAAGCACCTTGAAACTGCACCCTCTCATGCTAGCCATTTCAGCCCTGGGAAAAAGCCTCTGACTATCCACACGATCACTGCCTCTCATAATCTTGTACACCTCTATCAGGTCATCTTTCGTCCTCCGTCGCTCCAAGGAGAAAAGGCTGAGTTCACTCAACCTATTCTCATAAGGCATGCTCCCCAATCCCCAATCCAGGCAACATCCTTGTAAATCTCCTCTGCACCCTTTCTATGGTTTCCATGTCCTTTCTGTGGCTCTGTTGGTGAGGAATGATATTCAGTCCCTTGCGAGGGGGGACAGGACATAGAATCAGGAGACGTAGAGTCAGTATAGATAGAACTGAGAAATTCTAAGGGTAGAAAGACCCTAACGGGAGTTATCTACAGGCCCCCAAACAGTAGTCTGGATGTAGGGTGTAAGTTGAACCAAGAGTTAAAATTGGCATGTCGCAAAGGTAATGCTACAGTTGTTATGGGGGACTTCAACATGCAGGTAGACTGGAGGAATCAGATTGGTGCTGGACCCCAAGAAAGGGAGTTTGTGGAGACCCTCTGAGATGGATTCTTAGAACAGCTTATACTGGAGCCTACCAGAGAGAAATCGATTCTAGATTTAGTGTTGTGCAATGAACCGGATTTGATCAGGGACCTCGAGGTAAAGGAGCCATTAGGAAGTAGTGACCATAATATGATAAGTTTTAATCTACAATTTGAGAGGGAGAAGGGAAACTCGGAAGTGTCAGTATTACAGTTGAACAAAGGGAACTATGGTGCTATGAGAGAGGAGCTGGCCAAAGTTCAATGGAACAATACTCTAGCAGGAATGACAGTGGAACAGCAATGGCAAGTGTTTCTGGGAATAATGTGGAAGGTGCAGGATCAGATCATTCCAAAGAGGAAGAAAGATCCTAAGGGGAGTAAGGGGAGGCCGTGGCTGACAAGGGAAGTAATGGACAGTATAAAAATAAAAGAGAAAAAGTATAACATAGCAAAGATGAGTGGGAAGCCGGAGGATTGGAAGATTTTTAAAGAGCAACAGAAGGTAACTAAAAAGGCAATACGCGGAGAAAAAATGAGGTACAAAGGTAAACTAGCCAAGAATATAAAGGAGGATAGTAAAAGCTTCTTCAGGTATGTGAAAAGGAAAAAAATAGTTAAGACCAAAATTGGGCCCTTGAAGACAGAAGCGAGTGAATTTATTATGGGGAACAAAGAAATGGCAGACGAGTTAAACAGGTACTTTGGATCTGTCTTCACTAGGGAAGACACAAACAATCTCCCAGATGTAATAATGGCCAAAGGACCTGGGGTAATGGATGAACTGAAGGAAATTTATATTAGGCAGGAAATGGTGTTGGATAGACTGTTGGGTCTGAAGGCTGATATGTCCCCGGGACCTGATGGTCTGCATCCCAGGGTACTTAAGGAGGTGGCTTTAGAAAGCGTGGACGCATTGGTAATCATTTTCCAATGTTCTATAGATTCAGGATCAGTTCCTGTGGATTGGAGGGTGGCTAATGTTGTCCCTCTCTTCAAGAAGGGAGGAAGAGAGAAAACAGGGAATTATAGACCAGTTAGCCTGACGTCGGTGGTGGGAAAGATGCTGGAGTCAATTATAAAAGATGAAATTACGACGCAGCTGGATAGTAGTAACAGGATTGGTCCGAGTCAGCATGGAATTACGAAGGGGGAATCATGCTTGGCTAATCTTCTGGAATTTTTTGAGCATGTAACTATGAAAATGGACAAGGGAGAGCCAGTGGATGTAGTGTACCTGGACTTTCAGAAAGCCTTTGATAAAGGCCCACATAGGAGATTAGTGGGCAGAATAAGGACACATGGTATTGGGGGCAGAGTACTGACATGGACTGAAAATTGGCTGGCTGACGGAAAACAAAGAGTAGCAATTAACGGGTCCCTTTCGGAACGGCAGGCAGTGACCATTGGGGTACCGCAGGGTTCAGTGCTGGGACCGCAGCTGTTTACAATATATATTAATGATTTAGATGAGGGAATTAAAAGTAACATTAGGAAATTTACCAATAACACAAAGCTGGGTGGCAGTGTGAAATGTGAGGAGGATATTATGAGAATGCAGGGTGAATTGGACAGGTTGGGTGAGTGGGCAGATGCATGGCAGATGCAGTTTAATGTGGATAAATGTGAGGTTATCCACTTTGGTGGTAAGAATGGGAAGGCAGATTATTATATAAATGGAGTCAAGTTAGGAAAAGGGGAAGCACAACGAGATCTAGGTGTTCTTGTACATCAGTCACTGAAAGCAAGCATGCAAGTACAGCAGGCAGTGAAGAAAGCTAATGGCATGCTGGCCTTCATAACAAGGGGAATTGAGAATAAGAGCAAAGAGGTCCTTCTGCAACTGTACAGAGCCCTGGTGAGACCAGACCTGGAGTACTGTGTGCGGTTTTGGTCTCCAAATTTGAGGAAGGACATTCTTGCTATTGAGGGAGTGCAGCGTAGGTTCACAAGGTTAATTCCCGGGATGGTGGGACTGTCATATGTCGAAAGATTGGAGTGTCTGGGCTTGTATACTCTGGAATTTAGAAGGCTGAGAGGGGATCTTATTGAAACATATAAGATTATTAAGGGATTGGACACGCTGCAGGCAGGAAGCAGGTTCCCGCTGATGGGTGAGTCCAGAACCAGAGGCCACAGTTTAAGAATTAAGGGTAGGCCATTTAGAACAGAGTTGAGGAAAAACTTTTTCACCCAGAGAGTAGTGGATATATGGAATGCTCTGCGCAGAAGGCTGTGGAGGCCAAGTCTCTGGATGCTTTCAAAAAAGAGATGGATAGAGCTCTTAAAGATAGTGGAATCAAAGGTTATGGGGATAAGGCAGGAACTGGATACTGATTGTGGATGATCAGCCATGATCACAGTGAATGGTGGTGCTGGCTCGAAGGGCCGAATGGCCTACTCCTGCACCTATTGTCTATTGTCTGTAGTGAGGTGACCAGAATTGAGCACAGTAGCGTCTGAACAGGGTCCTATATAGCTGCAACATTACCTCTCAGCTCTTAAACTCAATCCCACAGTTGATGAAGGCCAATGCACCATATGCCTTCTCAACCAGAGAGTCAATCTGAGTAGCAGCTTTGAGTGTCCTATGGACTTAGACCCCAAGATCCCTCTGATCCTCCATACTGCCAAGAGTCTTGCCATTAATGCTATATTCTGCCATCATATTTGACCTACCAAAATGAACCACCTCACACTTATCTGGGTCGAACTCCATCTACCACTTCTCAGCCCAGTTTTGCATCCTATCAATGTCCCGCTGTAACCTCTGACAGCCCTCCACACTGCCCACAACACCCCCAACCATTGCGTCATCGGCAAATTTACTAACCAATCCCTCCACTTCCTCATCAAGGTTATTTATAAAAATCACAAAGAGTAGGGGTCCCAGAACAGATCCCTGAGGCACACCTCTGGTCACCAGCCTCCATGCAGAATATGACCCATCTACAACCACTCTTTGCCTTCTGTGTGCAAGCCAGTTCTGGATCCACAAAGCAATATCCCCTTGGATCCCATGCCTCCTTACTTTCTCAATAAGCTTTGCATGGGGTACCTTACCAAATGCCTTGCTAAAATCCATATACACTACATCTATGTCTCTACCTTCATCAATGTGTTTAGTCACATCCTCAAAAAATTCAATCAGGCTCATAAGGCACGACCTGCCTTTGACAAAGCCATGCTGACTATTCCTTATCATATTATGCCTCTCCAAATGTTGATAAATCCTGCCTCTCAGGATCTTCTCCAAAAACTTGCCAACCACTGAAGTAAGACTCACTGGTCTATAATTTCCTGGGCTATCCCTACTCCCTTTCTTGAATAAGGGAACACATCTGCAACCCTCCAATCCTCCGGAACCTCTCCTGTCCTCATTGATGATGCAAGGATCATCGCCAGAGGCTCAGCAATCTCCTCCCTCACTTCCCACAGTAGCCTGGGGTACATCCCGTCCAGTCCCGGTGACTTATCCAACTTGATGCTTTCCAAAAGCTCCAGCACATCCTCTTCCTTAATATCTACATGCTCAAGCTTTTCAGTCCACTGCAAGTCATCCCTACAATTGCCAAGATTCTTTTCCATAGTGAATACTGAGGCGAAGTATTCATTAAGTACCTCTGCTATCTCCTCTGGTTCCATACACACTTTTCCACTGTCACACTTGATTGGTCCTATTCTCTCATGTCTTATCCTCTTGCTTTTCACATGCTTGCAGAATTCCTTGGGGTTATCCTTAATTCTGTCTGCCATAGGTAGGGGTAAGTATTGGGACTGCTACTTTTCACGTTGTTTGTCAATGATTTAGATAATGGAATTGACAGCTTTGTGACAAAGTTTGTGGATGATATGAAGATAGGTGGAGGACTAGGTAGTGCTGAGGAAGCAATGCGATTGCAGCAGGACTTAGACAAATTGGAAGAATGGGCAGATGGAATACAGTGTTAGGAAATGTATGATAATGCATTTTGGTGAAGGGAACAATAGTGCGGACTATTATCTAAATGGGGAGAAGTTTCAAACATCGGAGGTGCAGAGGGACTTAGGAGTCCGTGTGCAAGTGTAGGGCTCTCAGTAATACTAGACGGACTGTTAACTGTTAATTGCTTATTACCAAAATGGCTTCCCTGAGGTGTTATATTAAAATGGCTTCTCGTACTGTTAACTGCTGAGCAAGGGGTTCTCTGTAACAGTAATGTTTGGGTTATACAATGTGATAATGGAAACTGTATTTATTTGTTAGCCAATGGAAGTTATGTTCTGTTATCTTGTATATGTGTGCTGAGTTGAGGAGCGCGGGCTTTTTCGGGAGGCGAGCAGAGAGGATGGACGTGCGAGGAACGAACAGCGGTTCCAGGGCGGTGGATACTGGACCTCGGGGGGTTCGGATGGTGGCTGGAGTCTCGGAAGGACGTTGTGGTTGGAATCGGAGCGTGAGGTCCAACGTATTAAAATATTATGTGCACAAGACTGATAAGTTACTTATGTGGCACCTTTCCTTTTAGTTGTTGCTACTAACCCATCACCAAAATTTGCTATAAAGTATAATTCTTCACTCGCACTTTGTATATTGTTTCATATTTGTGTCGTGGCTGATCATTGGGTGACTCACACCTTATCCGCACCAAAGCATTTGCACTGTTTGGCAGGGTCGACGCTATTCACCCTAGGCAACGGGGGTCAGTGGGGGCAAAGGCCGTTACACAAGACTCCCAGAAGGTTAATTTACAGGTTGAGCCTGTGGTAAAGAAGGCAAATGCAATATTGGCATTTATTTGAAGGGAAATAGAATAGAGAAGCAAGGAGATTTGGCTTTATAAGACACTAGTCAGGCCACACTTGGAGTAATGTCAACAGTTTTGGGCCCCATGTCTCAGAAAGGATGTGTTGTCATTCAAGAGAGTCTAGAGAAGGGTCATGAGTATGATTCTGGGAATGAAGGGGTTAACAAATGAGTGTTCAGCAGCTTTGGGCCTGTACTCACTGGAATGCGAGGGGATCTCATTGAAACCTACCGAATGTTGAAATGACTAGAAGGGGTGGATGTGGAGAGGATGTTTCCCATGGTGGGTGTATCCAGAACTAGATGGCACAGCCTCAGAATTGAAGAGGGACCCTTTATAACAGAGGTAAGGAGGAATATTTTTAGCCAGAGAGTAGTAAATCTGTGGAATACTCTGCCACAGACTGCAGTGAAGGCTAAGTCTATGCATATGTTTAAGACGGAAGTTGATAATTTTCTGATCGGTCAGGACATTAAAGAATATGCTGAGAAGGCAGGTGTATGGGGTTGAATGGAATCTGGGATCAGCCATGACAGAATGGTGGAGTTGACTCAGTAGACTGAATGGCCTAATTCTGCTCCTATGTCTTATGGTCTTATGATGACGATGTGGATGTGGTGAAGACCTACAAGTACCTGGGGGTGCACCTGGATGACAGACCTGAGTGGAGTACCAACACAGAGGCTGTGTACAAGAAGGGCCAGAGTCGCTTCTACTTCCTGAGGAGACTGAGGTCCTTTAGAGTATGCAGGTCTCTCCTTCACATGTTCTGCCAGTCTGTTATCACCATTACAATCTTCTGTGCGGTGGTGTTCTGGGACAATGGCATCAACATGGGGTGATACCAACAGACTCAATAAACTGATTAGAAAGGCTGGCTCTGTTATAGGACTCAAGCTGGACACACTGCAGGCTGTGGTAGAACAAAGGACTCTATGGAAATTTCTGAGAATTCTGGATAAAATTTCTCACCCTCTACATACCATCTTGGCTGAACAGAGGAGCACCTTAGTAACAGACTAAGACAACTGTGCTGTTGCAAAGAGTGCTATATGAGGTCATCGTTACCCTCAGCCATTAGGTTCTATAATGAGTCAACCTGTAGCCAGGGAAGTTATAACCCCCTCCTCTTAGACTGTTGTAATCTGTGCATTTGTAATGCTACTGTGACACTGTAATTTCTATCTATGTTGTTGCTGCTAGTGGAGCACCCTTCTGTGGACTGAAAATGGACACTAGTGGTTAATGGTCAGTAATGAGGGTGAACTCTCTCCCATACAAGTACAGGTTGAAATATTTTACATCCTAAACCAAACTGAAGGACTCTCTTGTCAATCTGTGTATAACTTTTCTCTGTAGCAATAAAGGAATGTGATGCAAAGGCTAAGGGGCGTTCACTTCTATCACTCTTAATGTGACATGACTGCACCTTTACGAGGATGATGTAATGTGTGAGTATAATGTACAGATGATCATAATGTATGAGTATAGTGTGCTATGTTACCATTTCCTTTGCCTTTTGGAAAGCCACCTCACACTGCTTTGTTCATTGCCATTTCTTCCCGATCTGTCGTAATGAGTTCAAGGGGAGGAGCACAGTAGCCAGATTTGGCAGGAACCTATTATAGTAATTGACAAATTCTAAAAAGGACCACAACCATGACATGTCCTTTGGCCATCCACTACTGCTTGAATTTTCTCAGCACACTTGTGTAACCCTTGCGCATCAGAAGTGTGACCACAGTAAGTAATGCTTGGTCTAAAGAATTCACACGTTGCATTGTGCCTTGAGCTCATAATCTTCTAATCTTTAAAACACTGCCTTGAGATTTTGGAGATGTTCCTTGTCATCCTTACCAGTAATGATGATGTCATCCAGGTAGGACTGAGTGCCTGGTGGCCTTGCAGCTCCCGGTCCATAGCTTTCTGCCAGAGTGCAGGTACAGATGCTACTCAAAAAATAAGCCTATTATAGCAATAAAGTCTTTTGTGAATGCTTATGTTGAAAAACACTTTGGACTATTCTTCCATCTCCATCTATTGCAAGGGTCAACATGTGTGTTCAGAGATGCTCTTCCGCACACCACTGTTGTTAACATTCATCTCTGCCCTCTATCATCAACAAGGCATTTTCACCCACAGAATTGCTGCTCACTGGATGATATTTGTTTCTCACACCTTTTATTGTAAACACTAGAGGCTGTTGTGCATGAAAATCTCAGGAAATCAGTAGTTTCTGAGATACTGAAACCACCCCATCTGGCACTAACAATCATTCCATGGTCAAAGTCACTTAGATCACCTTTCTTCCCCATTCTGATGTTTGGTCTGAAAAACACCTGAACCTCTTGACCATGTCTGCGTGCTTTTATGCATTGAATTGCTGTCAAATGATTGGCTGAGTAGATATTTGCATTGACGAGCAGGTACACAGGTGTACCTAAGAAGAAGTGACCACTGAATGGAGATGTGGACTGATTCAGAGGTGCCTTTGTGGAAAACGTGAGCATAGTTTGGGAGGCCACATTTTGATCAGCAACTTTGAGGGGAATAGAGGTTGGTGTTCAGCTGGTAGTTTGCACGGATGGTAGGGTCAAGTCCTGTTTATAGAAAAAGTGTAATGATAGAAAATTGAAGAAGAGGATATCGTATCAGGAGAGACAACATTAACAAAGCAGCAGGTTGCTGCAAACACTAGTCAAAAATACAACTTTTCCAGGAGAAATTCTGTGAGAAGAACTAAGTGTGATCCCATGGTAAGACTGTGCACATTGTGAACCCCATCCGGTAGCAGCAAACGTCAGAGCTAGAAAGGTTTGGTGCAAGGGGTTTCGTGGAATAAGGTTGGGAAGCAGGCGGTGTGCCTAAGATCAGCAATTGCAGAACTAGCATTCTCTCACCACTAAGTTTAGGGATTTAGGATCCACTCCAGAGAACTAAATACAACTATTTGCTCTGACTTCCTGTTATAAAACTGCTGGAGTCAGTTATCAAGGATGTGATAACAGCACATTTGGAAAGCGGTGAAATGATCGGACAAAGTCAGCATGGATTTGTGAAAGGAAAATCATGTCTGACGAATCTCATAGAATTTTTTGAGGATGTAACTAGTAGAGTGGATAGGGGAGAACCAGTGGATGTGGTATATTTGGATTTTCAAAAGGCTTTTGACAAGGTCCCACACAGGAGATTAGTGTGCAAACTTAAAGCACACAGTATTGGGGGTAAGGTATTGGTGTGGGTGGAGAATTGGTTAGCAGACAGGAAGCAAAGAGTGGGAATAAACGGGACCTTTTCAGAATGGCAGGCGGTGACTAGTGGGGTACCGCAAGGCTCAGTGCTGGGACCCCAGTTGTTTACAATATATATTAATGACTTGGATGAGGGAATTAAATGCAGCATCTCCAAGTTTGCGGATGACACGAAGCTGGGTGGCAGTTTTAGCAGTGAGGAGGATGCTAAGAGGATGCAGGGTGACTTGGATAGGTTGGGTGAGTGGGCAAACTCATGGCAGATGCAATTTAATATGGATAAATGTGAAGTTATCCACTTTGGTGGCAAAAATAGGAAAACAGATTATTATCTGAATGGTGGCCGATTAGGAAAAGGGGAGGTGCAACGAGACCTGGGTGTCATTATACACCAGTCATTGAAAGTGGGCATGCAGGCACAGCAGGCGGTGAAAAAGGCGAACGGTATGCTGGCATTTATAGTGAGAGGATTCGAGTACAGGAGCAGGGAGGTACTACTGCAGTTGTACAAGGCCTTGGTGAGACCACACCTGGAGTATTGTGTGCAGTTTTGGTCTCCTAATCTGAGGAAAGACATCTTTGCCATAGAGGGAGTACAAAGAAGGTTCACCAGATTGATTCCTGGGATGGCAGGTCTTTCATATGAAGAAAGACTGGATGAACTGGGCTTGTACTCGTTGGAATTTAGAAGATTGAGGGGGGATCTGATTGAAACGTATAAGATCCTAAAGGGATTGGACAGGCTAGATGCGGGAAGATTGTTCCCGATGTTGGGGAGGTCCAGAACGAGGGGTCACAGTTTGAGGATAGAGGGGAAGCCTTTTAGGACCGAGATTAGGAAAAACTTCTTCACACAGAGAGTGGTGAATCTGTGGAATTCTCTGCCACAGCAAACTGTTGAGGCCAGTTCATTGGCTATGTTTAAGAGGGAGTTAGATATGGCCCTTGTGGCTACAGGGGTCAGGGGGTATGGAGGGAAGGCTGGGTTCTGAGTTGGATGATCAGCCATGATCATAATAAATGGCGGTGCAGGCTCGAAGGGCCGAATGGCCTACTCCTGCACCTATTTTCTATGTTTCTATGTTTCTAAAACTAAGAAAAGAGCTCTATGTTGGAGGTACTGCCTTTGAGAAGGAAAATTAAAAAGTCCATCTTCTCACAGGTGAAATTGCTGAAAACCATGCCACTATTTTCAGGAAGAGTTGGAAAATTAGCAAATAGTGCCTTAGTCACTTTTTGTGTCTCAACTTATCTAACTAAAGCAGATTATTGGGTCATTATTTCATTCTTTTTCTGAAGCTCACATGCCCGAATTGTCTGCTGCATATTATGCATTACATCAGTGACGACACAATGTACTTCAGTGCCTCTGAAATGTCCTGGGCAGCAGCACAATTCCTTGAAGTCATTCTTTCTCATGGAGAAGAGGGACTTGTTGAGGGCAGCCAGGGGAAATTGGAGAAAATATGAATACAGGATCTGGTCCTGGGTAATATTAAAATATTAATCAGAACTGAGAGGCAAAGGGGAAAGTATATTAGAATTTATAAAATTATTTTGTTTAGTTGATGGTTTTAATTATTCTAAAAATAAAATTATTCTAAATAAAGTTATTTACTTCTAGTTTAATAATATTTAAATGTTTCTGAATATTAGAAACAAGTTTAAAAACTACCACAGCTTTAACTATGGTTGTTCCAGGATGGTGTCTCTGCAAAATTTCACCCTGCCAAGAGGAATAAAAATTGAGATTAGGGAAGAAAGGAAGAAGACCCGTAATAGCAAGCTACACTTGGAAGAGACTGTAAATTTTTCTGGCTGTCTGATGGAAACATAGTTTATGAAAACTGTTAACTGTTAACTAAGAGGGAGTACAGAAGTGGGATATACCAGCTAGTTGAGTGGTGTCGCAGCAACAACCTTACACTCAACGTCAGTAGGACCAAAGAGCTGATTATGGACTTCAGGAAGGGCAAGATGAGAGAACACGAACCAATCCTCATAGAGGGATCAGAAGTGGAGAGAGTGAGCAATTTTAAGCTCCTGGGTCTCAAGATCTCTGGGGATCTAACCTGGTGCCAACATATTAATGCAGCTATAAAGAAGGCAAGACATGGTCTATATTCATTAGGAGTCGGAGGAGATTTGGTTTGCTACCTAAAACACACAGATGTACTGTGGAGAGCATTCTGACAGGCTACATTCCAGTCTGGTATATAGTGGGGGTGGGGAGGGGGCCTGCTGCACAGGATCGAAAGAAGCTACAGGAAATTGTAAAATTAGTCAGCACCATCTTGGATACTAGCCTCTGTAGTATCCAAGACATCTTCAAGGAGCGGTACCTCAGAGGGTGGCATCCATCATGATGTACTGCCAGCACCCAGGACATGCTCTCTTCTCACTGTTATCATCAGGTCGGGGATACAGAAGCCTGAAGGCACACACTCAACAATTCAGGAACAGCTTCTTCCCCTCTGCCATCCGATTTCTGATTTGACATTGAACCCATGAACACTACCTCACCTTTTAAAAATATTATTTCTGTTTTTACACTATTTTTAATTTAATTATTTAATATACATATATACTTACTGCAATTGATTAACTTTTATTTTCTATATTATTATGTATTGCATTGAACTGCTGCCACTAAGTTAACAAATTTCACGACACATGCTGGTGATAGTAAACCTGATTCTGAATCTGATTCTATGACAGTCCCACTCCACTTGGCGTATCGGGTTCTTCTGGAGTTACAGATTCTTTCCTGCATCCTCCTTCCACTTCCTAACCAGTAGTTTCAAAACTTCTTTCTGCTTGATAATGCCATACAAATCTAAAATTCTTCAAAACAATACTCTTAGGTTTAGCTGCTCAATAAACAAAGAACTACAACTGATCATATGTAGGAGTAATGAATAAAGGTTGTGATTTAGTTAATAAACTGTGAGACATTTATCTTAGAAATCACCTTCTCCTGTTGCCTCAGGCAGTAATTACTTGCTGCATTGAGTTTATGGTTCTGAAAAAGATACCATTTTATTTATAAACACACAAGGAAAAGAATGATTAAGTACAACGAATAATGTTATTCTAAGGGGATATTTCTTAACAAGTTTTGCCCTTCAGATAGTTTTAGGTTGGGTTATCATCGAATTACAGGCTTGAAGGAAAGAAAGAAAGCTGCAGCAGGAGAGCAGGTCCCACGCGTTGACCGTCAACAAAGTGACCTACAGTGACCACGAGAGTGAGGAGGAGGAGGAGGAGGAGGAGGAGAGCTTGGCGGCGGATGAGGACGAGGACGAGTGAAGGAAGGAGGTTGAGGACAAGCAGGATTCGGATTATCACCGGGCCAGTGATGATGAAGCAATGGAGGAAGACAACAAAGATGAGAGTTATTGAATGGACAGCAGCTTCAACACTTACAGCAGTACTCCAGGAAGAAGGCGGCAGACGAGGGTCCATCAGCCATGATCGCCACAATTTGAAGGGGATGACATTATTCCTCTTGATATTCCAGAATGTCCTGAGGATTCATTGGTGCCCACTGAACAGCTGATGAACATTATTACTATATATGTGGTGTTGAATAATTTTCAAACAGTCCGGCGACTTTCACTTTTCCGATTTGAAGACTTTTGTGCTGCTGTGGTTGGTCAAGAGCAGTGCACGTTAATTGCAGAAATGCACATTGCTTTATTGAAAGCTACTTTATGAGAAGGCGATTCCTCTAGTACCACCTTTGGTCCTGCTGACTTAAAAGGTAGCATAATTTCTACATTGTATCTTATAGATGGAATGTCATGGCCAAGACTGGTACGGGCTTACTTTGAGAGTGACCCAGAATACCATCACGTCTGCTGTCTTATCTGGAAAAGGATGACTACCCATACGGACCAATAGAAAATAAAATCAAAATTCTTCAGTTTTTAGTGGATCAGTTCCTGACAGCGAACATTGCCCATGAGGAGTTAATGTCTGACGGTGTAATCCAGAATGATGGCCACTGAAGGGTTTGTCACAAGCTGGGCGATGTACTCTGCTGTGAAACATGCTCAGTAGTATACCATCTGGAATGTGTGAAACCACCAGTTGAAGAGGTGCCAGAGGATGAATGGCAGTGTGAGATAAATGTGGCACATAAAGTGGTTGGTGTTTTTGACTGCGTGGCTGAAATCCAGAAAAATAAACCATATGTTCGCCATGAGCCTATAGGATATGAGGGGCACCGAGGGAATTACTGGTTCCTGACAAGAAGGATTATTATTGAGGAAGATAAAGAAGATGGAAAGGCTATAACATTGTGGTATTAAAGCTCAAAGGTAGAGCTGGCTCAACTTACTGACTTCCTGGTCAAAGAGTACTGGGAGTATGACCTCTGCAAAATACTGGCAGAAATGCGTGACGAAATTCATCGGCATAGGGAAATTACAGAAGACCTGACCAATAAAGTTTGTGGCAATAATAAATGTTGTCCTACCACAGCTAATGAAGACATTTTGGAGCGGCAGAAAGCAAAAGAAGCAGATTTGGAGGAAGTTAAGCGAAAAGCAGCAGATCAAGCAGAGAAAGACAGGCAAGAGAGTGAGAATAACACCCAGAGAAAAGCAAAGAAACATCAGAAGAGCAAGCTGAAGAGAAGGACAAAGCTAGGAAAGAGACTGAAGAAAATGTTCAGGAAAAAGGCATGGAAGACCCCACATCTAGTGAAGATACTCACAGCTTGGGAAGTTCTGAAGCATTGAAGAATGATGGCAAAAGCCAAGTTCCAATCGCAAAGGAAAATACAGCTTCCCTGTCAAAGGGGAAGGCAGAGAATGAGCTGGCAAACACTGAAACTGAGTAACTAACAGAGGAGAAGAAATTGGAACCAGTATAGCTCCTCATGGAGAGAACAGAAGACAATGGTGAAAATTCTACTGACTCTGCTGTCACAGCCATGAAAACTCTTCCACCTTTGCTGTCTGCTGATGACAGTAACAGTAATGTGGATATGTCCATTGAAAATTCTACTCAAGGGGCCATTAACAAGATATCTGAGGATTCGGAGAATATGGAGGTGTCGTCCCAGTCTCCAGGCAATGGTCAGGAAGACCCTGAATTAATGGAGCTAGGAAGTGGTAAAACAAAAAGCGAAAATGGAGGCGAAGCAAAGTTAAACAGCGACTCCTTTGCCTGCATCTTCAGAAACAGCACTATTTCCAGCATTGATATCTTTATTTTTCCCTTTCAGGGTTCTTTTAAAGACCCTGACCTGGAGTTACGTGCGGACTTCAGTTCTTTGTGGGAATGGGACCCATTCTTGGGGTTTCAGGACTGGCTGTTGTTCGGCACGCCAAGGGTTCGGCCTGAGAGTCCGGCTCGAATTCAGAAGCCTAAGATCTCGGGGCTCTGGAGGCGAACGGTTCGAGGGTCAGTGTCACGACAGGAGTCCTGTGTGTCATCGGGGAAGTCAGGGTATCTGCTATGGGCCCGAAGACCCGGGATCTTTGCGATCTTCAGGCACAGAGCTTGAAAAAAGCGACATAATGGACTTCTTAACATTGTAAACCAGCGAGTTGTTATGTCTCCCTGCTTGCTGGGAAAATGGAGAGAGGGAGAACCTGTGGGATGTCGAATGCTGGGTGAAATGCGAAGTCTTTGGGGTAACTGCAAATCTGTGTCTTTGCTATTGCTTTGCTCACGCTTGAGCGCTCCCTGGCAGTGTCGATGCTTTTTTTTTGCCAGTGAGGGGAAGGGGGATTGTTGCTCGCTGCCACTTCCATGTGGGGGGAGCTGGGGGGACTTTGGAGTTCTTAAGTTTATCTGTCGTTCATTCATTGGGGCACTTCTCTCTTTTTGTGGATGTTTGTGAAGAAAAAGCATTTCAGGCTGTATGTTGTATACGTTTCTCTGACATTAAATTGGACCTTTGAACCTTTGAAATAGTGATTTCTCTGAAACGGAAAGGCTCATCTACCCTGACCGGGATGGTCACTAGGTTACGGAATGCCGCCAGCAAGCTGAATCAGCTGAAGAGCGCACACAGGCTGCTGCTACTGCTGCTGTGCTTGAGGCAAATAAATTATTCAAGGGAGGCAAGGAGCTCCTGGTGGTAATTACTCAATGGGAAGTTTCTCACTTGAACACAAGGAAAGATTTAGTGATGAAGGAAATTGTGAATAACTTTTTAAAGTTAGGTCAAGAAGGGAAATACCATGTCTACCAAAATCAATTTAGCACTAGCATATTGGCACTCAACAAGCAACAGCATCAAGATGACCATGATAAGTGGAGCCAGCTTTTTCACAATTCTGCATGACCCCTGCAGGCGAGTTCAAATGGAGTGGTGTCGTGCATGGATCAAAATCACTTACAATATCTACTTTAAGGTTGACCATTATCCAACTGGAGAATAATATCCCATCTTCATTTTCTGCATCCAAACTGGGCTTCACATAGATCTAGTTGGATAAAAACAATCCAGATATGCAATAAACTAAGAGAATTTGCATTAGCTCTTGCTATCCTTCAATGTGCAATCAAAACCCTGTTGTTGTGCTTCCAGTCTGGCGAGACTCTTTAGTACATACCAGATTGCAATGGTTGACATCTGTTGAAAGAGAAAAAAAGGAATGAAACCTCAAAAAAGCATGAGTAAAAGTAGGAGGAAGAGGAAGTTATGCAACAAGCTACCTGGGCGAAATATTACATCCCTATCAAACATCAGGTGCCGAAACGAAAGGGGAAGAATATTGTGTGAGAGGATATTGCGGTTAGATGTAGATTGACAAAGCTTATACCCATTGTTCTGAACCTCGGCTAGCAGGAAATACTATTATTATTTATAGATAGGCAAAGGAAGGTCTGCTGATAGATGAATCAGGACTGAATGAAAATGAGAGTCCCTCTGGAGTGAAAACAGAATCCGAAACTTCTGAGAAACACTGTTCCTCTCAAGCTTCTAAGGATCTGCCAGAAAATCACATAATCGCGGGCAAATCTTTTGAGAAGAAGAAGAGTAAGAGGAAGAAAAAGCAGAACAAAAGGAGGAAGTAATGCAAATTGATGCAAGTCCTGAGTCACAATAAACTGAAAAGAAAGATTACATTGGTGCCGTCAGTATCATTTCATTTCATTTTTAAATCCATTTATTGATATATAATCTTCTACAGCTATAAAATACAGAAATTCAACAAATTAGTATATATATAATTAATAAAGCTGAAGAAAAACATATATGCTTATGAAAAAAAATTTTTTTAAAGAAAAAGAAGGAAAAAAGAGAACCCCAACTAACTAAAAAAAACCCACTAACCACAAAACAAAAAAAAAAGAGAAAAAAAAACTATTAGGAACCAACTCCTGGAGCAATACGTCTTACAGTCATTTATATATATAAAAGAAGAAAAAGAAAACAACCGCCAATTCACATTTATATAACATAAAATTGGAAGGAAACCATGTAAATTAATTCAAATTAAATGATAATATTTAGCAAAAGAGCCCCACCTTCTCTCAAAATCAAATCGGGGATCAAAAGTTCTACTTCTAATTTTTTCCAAACTAAGACATAACATTACTTGGGAAAACCATTGAATTAGTGTAGGAGCAGAGGTATCTTTCCACTTCAATAAAATTGCTCTTTTTGCCAACAATGTAATGAATGCAATTACATGTTGGTTTGAAAATGAAATACCCTGAATATGATGCGGAAATATTCCAAATAGAACAGTCAATGTATTAGGTTGTAAATTAATTTTCAAAGCTCTAGAAGTTGTAGAAAATAAAGATTTCCAAAAAGGTTTCAATGAGGGACATGGCCAGAACATACGTGACAAAGTAGCTACTTCAGTTTTGCACCTATCACAATAATTATCTACATTAGGAAATATTTTGGATAGCCTTTCCTTTCTTAAATAATAACGGTGAACAATTTAAAACTGAATTAAACAATGATTGGCACATATCGAAGAAGAATTAACCATTTTCAGAACTTGCAACCAATCTTCATTAACAGAAGTCATATTAAGTTCTCTCTCCCAATTTTGTTTAATCTTTAGTGAGAGGTTATCTTTTTTGTAGTAAAACTAAATTATCAATTCTACCAATGGAGCCTCTCACTAAGGGATTCATATTCAAAATAGTATCCAACAAATCAGATTCTTGCATATATGGAAACATATTTTTATAAAAAGTGTCTAACCTGTAAATATTGCAAGAAATGTGTATGAGAGAGAGAATATTTGCTAATTAACTCTTCAAAAGACATCAATCGACCATCACTAAATAAATCTGCAAAAGAACAAATCCCCTTATTTCTCCATAAACAAAAGATGGGATCAGTAATTGAAGGTTTAAATAGCAAATTTCGAAATACAGGACTAGACATTTAAATTGTTTAAAATTAAAAGAGTTACGAAACTGAAACCAAATCCGTAAGGACTGTTTAATAACAGGGTAGAAATTTAAATTGGAAAATTTAGCAAGTTATAAATAGTCATAGTCATAGCCATACTTTATTGATCCTGAGGGAAATTGATTTTCGTTACCGTTGCCCCAACCAAGAATAGAGTATAAATATGGCAATATAAAACCATAAATAATTAAATAGTAATATGTAAATTATGCCTGGAAATAAGTCCAGGACCAGCCTATTGGCTCAGGGTGTCTGACCCTCCAAGAGAGGAGTTGTAAAGTTTGATGGCCACAGGCAGGAATGACTTCCTATGACACTCAGTGTTGCTCTCCTAATAGTGAAGTTAAATAAAATAGATTAATAGCTTTAAATTCCAAATCAATCCAAGCTGGTTTTTGGTTCTTATCCAGCCAATATAACCAAAAACATAATTGTCGAATATTAACAGCCCAATAATACAATCTTAAATTAGGTAGCGTGAGTCCACCATCTTTTTTAGATTTTTGTAAATGAAACTTATTAACTCTTGGTTTTTTATTATTCCAAATAAAGAACAAAATAGAATCAATTTGATCAAAAAAATTTTTGGTTAGAAAGATAGGTATATTTTGAAAAATATATAAAAATCTAGCTAAAATCATCATTTTCACGGCATGAATATGACCTATTAAAGAAAGTGTGAGAGGATTCCATCTAGAAAATAATTGTTTCATAGTGTCCAATAAAGGAACTACATTAGCTTTATAAAGATCCTTATTTTTTTTGTAATGATAATACCCAAATATTTAAAAGAATTCACAATTCTAAATGGAATATCCTTATATATAAAAACAGGAACATTTAAAGGGAACAATTCACTTTTATTTAAATTACGTTTATATCCTGAAAATTTTCCAAAATCATTTAATAATTCCAAAAGATTAGGAATAGGTTCTTCGGGATTCGAGATATAAACCAAAAGATCATCTGCATAAAGAGAAATCTTATGTATGGTCCCATTTATAGAAATACCATGAATATTTTTAGCTTCGCGAATTGTTATAGCCAAAGGCTCCAATGTGAGATTAAATAATAAAGGACTTAATGGACACCCTTGTCGAGTACCTCGTGAAAGTGAAAAAATGGGAGACCTAAGATTATTAGCAATAACGGTAGCGATAGGGTTCTTATAGATCATTTGAATCCACTTATTAAAATTATTACCAAAGCCAAATTTCTCTAGTACATTAAACAAATAAGTCCATTCAACTCTATCAAATGCCTTTTCTGCATCCAGAGAAATAACACATCGGGGTGTTTTGGATAATGGTGAATATATAATGTTCATCAATCTCCGAACAATAGAAAAAGAGTAACGGCCTCTAATAAAGCCTGTTTGATCCATAGAGTTAATTTTAGATAAAATGTTTTCCAAACGGTTAGCTATTATCTTGGAAAGAATTTTAGCATCCACATTTAATAGCAAAATAGGTCTATAAGATGAGCATTCAGTAGGTTCTTTATCTTTCTTAAGGATTAAGGAAACGGAAGCTTCTTAAAAAGAAGAGGGTAAATTAGCTTTCTCAAAAGATTCATGAAATATTTCCAAAAGGTATGGAGAAAGTAATTTTTCAAATTTTTTGTAAAATCCTACCGAATAACCATCGAGTCCAGGAGCTTTACCTGATTGCATTGACCATATAGCTTTCTAAATTTCATGCTCAACAATTGGAGCATCAAGGGTCTGTTGATCTTCAGCAGTAATTTGAGGAAATTTATTCTGATATTAAAAAGCTATATATAATGGGGATAAATTAATCAAAGAGTGAATATGGATGAGACCAAGAATGGATCCAGTTCAAAAGAACAGGAAAATTTTATCTTGTCTGATCTCGTCAATAGAAGTGAAGGGTTTCAACTGAGGACTTGGTAAAAAAGGAGAGTGGAAACATCTAAATTAAATTGGCTATTGGATTGGCGGGTAAAAAAGTTTACAATGGAAGAGAGGCAAAGAGAAGAAAAACTGACAGAAGCCTGAATGAAATTACCCAAAAATGAACAGAAAAATATAACTGAACCGCAGAAATCTGAGGATTTTTAAAACTAAAAGTGAATGTATAAGTGAATTTATAAACCTAAAAGTCGCGTCAGAACCTGATTAATTTACAGCAAGTTTTGAGTATATTAACACAATCTGCTAATTCTCTGAATGCTTTTAAATAACCAGTCACAACCAAAATCAAAGACAACTTCCCACTACTGTTCTGCTGCAAATGTATTTATAAAAAAAGCAACAACTGTTCTTACGTGGATGACTGAACCTTAACAACAAATGGAGGGCATCCTCCTGAAAAAACAATTTTGAAAACATTTTCATCAACTTACATTGCAAAAGCTACACAATAATAAATGCCTGTCTTCCAAGTGGACATATTAAGCAGCAGATCGACTTTTAAAAAATCACCAATTTTTGCTGTATGTTAAGATGCATAACACTGCACAAGATTGGAATCAAAGTCATTATGATGCTGAATCTAACAGCAAGAAATTGTAATGGTGCAGTGTGTTGAACATCAAAATAACTGCATGAAATTTCCAAGTGTTTATGTGTTCATTGGTGTCTGGTTTACTGCCTAATGATGATGTGCACTCAATCGTGATATCGGAGCTGCTAATGATAGGGCTGCTGGTGTGTCCAGATACTGTATATCTATAGTAAAACTGAGCCAAAATGATGTCTCACAAAAGTGGCCAACTCCAATCCAGACAAAAAGAAAAAGTCAATATTGAGCCTTGAATGTTGTAGTGAACATTAGATATTGCTCTTCAAGCTTGCAATAGGCTTCATTGTAACAGTGCAGGAGACCAAAGATACGAGAGTCAGAGGGAGAGTGGGATAGAGATTTAAACTGACTGGTAATCAGATGGAGTCACTGCAGATTTCATTGTACAGTGAATATCCAGCCTTTACACCTGTACACTGAATGCTGTACACCAGACTGAAGGAAATGCAAGTGAATCGCGAATGGATCTCTGGATGGTGGGAAGAGAGGAGGTTGACGGACAGGTGACACACTTCCTCTAGTTGAAAAGAAAAGTGCTGCAACAGAGCAAGTGACAGGCTGGGTAAGAAGACCACGTCAGGAACACTGTTCACTCTGAGCTGTGCAGGTGTGTGGCCATGCAGTAATTGAAATGCTCCCATGCAGAGAGCCTTCGTTGTCACTCAGCTGGAATTTTCTTTGATAGGGTCATAGAAAATTACAGTCCATTAGCCCTCCTGATTTCTTTCTTGTGTTCTCTTGTGTTTCTTATACTCCAAAATCACCTTATTTGTTCCTACCTGCCTATATCTGCTGTGCAACTCCTTTTTTCCCTAACCAGGACCTCAATATCTCTTAAAAATCAATGTTCCTACACTTGTTATCTTTACCCTTTATTCTGACAGGCACATACAAGCTTTGTACTCTCAAAATTTCACTTTCGAAGGCCTCCCACTTACCAGGTGCACTTTCACCAGATAACAGCCTGCCCCAATCCCCACTTATCAGATCCTTTCTGATACCATCAAAATTGGCCTTTCTCCAATTTAGAATCTCAACCCGTGGACCAGACCTATCTTTTTGCATATTTACTTTGAAACTAATGGCATTGTGTTCACTGGATGCAAAGTGTACTTCTACACAAACTTCTGTCACCTGCCCTGTCTCAGTCCCTAATAGCAGATCAAGTATCACATACTCTCTCGTTGGGACTTTCATGTATTAAGAAAATTTCCCTGAACCATTTGACAAACTCTATCCCATCTAGTCCTTTTACAGTATGGAAATCCAGTCAATATGTGGAAAGTTAAAATCTCCAACTATAATAACCTTGTGTTTCTTGCAACAGCTGCAATCTCTCTATAAATTTGATCCTCTAAATCACTCAGATTGTTGGATGTCTGTAATGTAGCTCCATTAACATAATATTAATATAATGTAAAACTTTTACTAATATCTATGTTAATATAATTGTGAAATATCCTGCAATTAACTGTGTTAATGAATGTAATCCATAATTTTTCTAAATAATATATGTACCTCAACCTTTCAGCTGTGGGTAAATTATTGGAAGGTATTTTAAGGCATCTTTTATATACAGTGTAAGTATTTCTTTAGTATTTTTACAGTATTTTCACATCATCTCAATCATTGATATAAATGAAAAACAATAACAGATCTGGCACCGATCCCTGTGGCACACCACTAGTTACTGGCTTCCAGTCAGGCACACAACCATCTACTGCAACTTTGTCTTTTCCCACGAAGTCAATGTTGATTCCAATTGAAAACTTCATCCTGAATGCCAAACAACTTAACCTTCTGGACCAGCCTCCCATGTGTGACTTTGTCAGGTGCCTTGCTAAAGTCTACGTGGACAATATCAATCGCCTTCCTTCATCAACCTTCCTGGTAACCTCTACAAAAAACACTATAAAATTCATTAGACACGGCCGATCATGTACCATTCTTGCTGCCCCTACTTAGGACTGGATCTGAAAATTTGCAGATGACACCAAGACCGAGGGGCATAATGGACAGTGAGGAAGGCTATCAAAGCTTGCAGTGGGATTTAGACCAGCTGGAGAAATGGGCTGAAAAATGGCAGATGGAATTTAATGCAGACAAGTGTGAGGTGTTACACTTTGGGTGGACAACCAGGGTGGATCTTACACAGGGATCGTTAGGGCACTGAGGAGTGTGATAGAACAGGGGGATATGAGAATATAGACCCATAATTCCTTGAAAGCAGTGTCACAGGTAGATAAAGAAAGCTTTCAGCACATTGGCCTTCATAAATCAAAGCTTTGACTACAGGAGTTGGAATGTTACATTGAAGTTGCCTTAGACATTGGTGAGGCTGGATTTGGAGCATCATGTGTCGTTCTGGTTATCTACCTACAGGAATTGTACTAAAGAGTGCAGAGAGAATTTACAAGGACGTTGCTGGGACTTGATGTTATAGGAATAGGTAAGGACTGCATTCCCTGGAGGACAGGAGAATGAGCAGAGATCTTGTGGAGGTATACAAAATTGAGGAGTATAGATAGGGTGAATGTAACCAGGCTTTCCCCTCAAGTTACATGACATTAGAACTAGAGGTCATTAGTTTACCGTGGAAGTTGAAATATTTAAGGGGAATCTGAGGAGTGAACTTCATCACTGGGAAGATGGTGCAAGCGTGGAATGAGCTGCCAGCAGAATGGTAAATGCAGGTTTAGTTGTAACTTTCAAGAGAAGTTTGGATAGGTATATGGGCAAGAGGGCTATGGTCTAGGTGCAGGGAGGTGGCTTTAGGCAGAATACCAGGTTGGTATGGATATGGGGCAAAGGAGCAGTTTTATGACTCCAAATGTTTGCAAACCCATGGAGACCGAATGGCACAGAAGACTGTAGTGCCATCTGAGTGAGGGTAGTGGAAACTTGTTAATGACTGTTGATCTCCGAGGCGGAACAGAAAGCAACAGAAAATCTGTACTAATCTCTGCTGCCCTCCGACTCTTCGACCACGTACTCGCCCAGACTCTCTTCACCTATCACCTTCCTGCTGGTCCGTCTTCCCCTCCTCCACCTTGCATTCTTCCAGCCCCGGAGAAGGGTCTTGGCCCGAAACGTCGACTGTTTATTCATCTCCACACATGCTGACTGATCTGCTGAGCTCCTCCAGCATTTTGTGTGTGTGTGTTGCGCTGGGACTGTAAGGTTTTTTTTGTGTAAAAAGGTGGTTGCAGGAAATCTGAAACACGAGTATGCTGGTAATACCCACCAGGTCAGGCAACATCTACCGTGAACGAAAAAATGAATCACCTTGAGAATTAGTTTTGATACAAACTGGAAAAGCTGGTTATCTAAAACTGTCATATTGTGTCTTTCAATATTACTCTTTGTTCTCAGGACCCGCCCGGATCTCTACCTCTTAAACTTATCTTTGATACACAGTTTTCCAAGCCCTGAAAAGCCTTCGACCTAAAACAACTGCTTTTGCCTTGGGCAAATTGAATTATGCAGCCCGATGTTAATACTGCGAACGCGTACTAATGAAAATATCACTGCGGTGCGGTGACGGACTGACTGGTGCTTTCGCTCCGCGTGGAGTTCCCTTGGCATGCTCTGTGTGAGATCGGTCCCTCCTCCTGGCGTGGCAGTTGACAAGAGCCGGGGAGATCCGGAAGTGCGGCTCATGGAAAGAAAGTCCGAGCCGGCACACGTGAAAGTGAGAGGCCGAGGTGCTGCTGAGTACGGGCAGCGACAAGGAGCCGCATCGTATCCGGACCATGCCCAGAGCAGGGAAGCAGGAGCCCTCGCAGTCCTGACGCTCCGCGCTGAACAGGGACACGACAATGAGCTCGGTTCTTTAGCCGAAGACAGCTCCCTGTTTTTCCCCCGTGACGCGAGGTGATGGCCATCACACACGCTGCGGTGGAGTACGTCTTCTCGGACTTTCTCCTCAAGGAGCCGGCCGACTCCAGACTGAAAGCGGTGAGGCTGGAGCTGGCCGTGGACAAGCTGGTGACGCTGGTCTCGGCCGGCCTGCCTCTGCTGCTGATCTCCCTGGCCTTCGCGCAAGAGATCTCCATAGGTAAGGCTTCCACCGCGCCCACAGCTGGTGACGGCGGTGCCCGGGGGCTTCTGCTGCCGCGGCTGGGAGTCGGCTCGTTATCCCGGCTCGCAGTGCAGCCGTTCGTGTTGCCTTTTGCTTTGAGGACGGAATCGCAGGAAGGCGAACGACAGACCGGAGGACTGGGGTCTCTCCCTCTCCACCGGGACGGGAGCGGCGCCCTCCGCCCGGAATCGATCCAGACCTTCAGGCGGACAAAAAGCACAAGCCCAGCCCCCATGGGCGTCTGCCTTGCAGGCCTGAATATTTTCAAGGGAGATTATTACTGGTAGAAAACAAATCGGTGCGAATTAGTTCCCCCCAACTAATGGTTAAATGAACTCGAGAGTAGTCGAGTTTAGTTTGACTCTGCTTTTGTTAAGCGAGGGCGATCGCCGGGATTGGGCGCTGGGAATGCGGGTCAGAGGGCGCCTCTCCATCCATCATCAATGCCGTTAGAATTCAGCCAAGTCCAGGGCAGGAACACTGGTCAGTGTGCATTTCGCCGCTGCCTTACTATATTACCCAAACAGCCATGCATGACTAGCACATGTGGGCTTGCGGTTTATTCGCGGCTGGCGCTGGTCTTTCAATACACACCGTCATTAACACAAGGGATTCTACAGATGCTGGAAATCCAGAGCAACGCACACGGTCGACAGGTCTCGGCCTGAAACGTCGACTGTTTATCCCTTTCCATAGATTTCACCTGACCTGCTGCGTTTCTCCAGCATTTTGTCTGTGCTATAATCGTCATTTGCGTCGGAGGACGATGCAGGCGATCTGCATTTTGTAGATACCATATCGATTTTAAACACACTTGTCACACTACCGTCAGTGCTCATTAAACAGCGAATCTACATGTGCCAGTTGGCCATGGCCATTTAGATAATACAGCCAGGCAGCCGCTAACTAATTTCATTGAAGTAGTTTTCCTAGCATATATGAGTTTGAGATATTGAAGTATTGTACTTGCCGTTTATTTCATTACTCTCACCTCCGACAGTTGAGGGTTCACTATTAGTTTTGTTATGTCACTGAGGTAAATCAAATGGAATAATTGAGCATGGGCTTTTGAACGGCTTTTATATCTCCCTAAACTGAAATTTGGGATTTTGTAGCTACCATAGAAATGTATTATTTTATTAGTTA
The DNA here is from genome assembly GCF_963921235.1 of Mobula hypostoma. NCBI lineage: Eukaryota > Metazoa > Chordata > Chondrichthyes > Myliobatiformes > Myliobatidae > Mobula > Mobula hypostoma. Next base: position 116,744,149 of record NC_086103.1, on the reverse strand, counting down.
AGACCCAAGCTCCAAATTCCACAGGTGTTATGGTAGAATTTGAACTCTGGTCCTCCAGATGGTTCGTCCATCCCCCTGGATTACTGTTTTAATTGCTGTGCCATCACTGAGGCTAGATTTATTTCGGGCACGCCTCAGGTTAAATGGTAAATTATCAATTTAATGGCCAGTGCTTGCTTCATTTGTGGTGTTGACATGTGCGCTGGTGAGAAATTGAACTTTCACTGGCCGCTGAGGCTTAGCTAGGAGGTGATCTGTCAATTGCAAATTATGTGAACCAGAAGGTCCTCAATAGAGAGAGTGCCCTCAACCCTAACCATCCTTTCTAAACAGTGTGCTTCAGCATCTTAAATAGATTATAGAAAAGCCAATTCCTTGCTGTAATTTCCCATCTTTGACAGATTTTCTGTCACCTTGTGCTGGATGTAGCAAAGTTAGATCAATTTGGGTATTGTATGCCAGCCACTCTGTAGTTGGGTTGTAATCATTAGTACTTTATTATACAGCATAGGAATGCATCCTTGGGTCATGATATGCTGAACTAATTAAATAATGACACCTACCTAAACTAGTCCTTCTGCCTGCACGTGATCCATACCCCTCCAGTCTCTGCATTCTCATGTGCCTATTTGAGAGCTTTTTAAATGCCTCTATTGTATCTGCCTCCATCAGCACCTTCCCAGCAGTGAATTACAGGTACTCACCATCCTGTTAAAAAAATATTGCCCTTTGAATTTGCCCCCTCAACTTAAATATATTCCCTTCAGTGTTAGACATTTTGGCCCAGAGAAAAATATACCCGTTGTCAATCTATGCCTCTGATAAATTTATAAACTTTTCTTGGGTCTCCTCTCAGCTTCCTCTGCTCCAGATAAAATAACCCTAGTTTATTCAATGCAAACAAAATGCTGGAGGAACTCAGCAAGTCAGGCGGCATATATGAAGGGGAATAAGCAGTTGATGTTTCAGTTTGTTCACCTCCCCTTAACACCTGCCTTCTAATAGCACCTGCCTTGCACCCTCACAAAGCCTTCATGTGCTTCCAACATTGGGGGCGACCAAAAATGGAATGCAGTATTCTAGATGTGGCCTAAGCAGAGAGTTTTATATGGCTACAACTATAGATTGACGTTCTATATCTCTACAGAAGATTTCCAAGAAAGTGAAGTATTTATATGATAGCTTTCACGATCTTATTCCATTCCAAAGCACCTTTCAGACGAGCACAGTACCCTGCAACAGTCTTTGGCACATATATAAATCTAGGGTGTCTAAGATATTTTTTGCACAGTACTGTAGTAATTTTATGTATTGTGCTATACTGCTGCAACAAAGAAAAAACTAATTTCATGACACGTGAGTGATGATAAACCTGATACTGATATAGGTCTTTATTGTAGACTGACAGTAGGGAGAGGGGAATCATGATTGGGAACAGGGGAAGGGAGTGGGAAACACCAGAGAGTTATTCTGTAATGATCAGCAAACCAATTGTTTGGAATCAAATGACCCTGCCTTTTGTCTCAGGGCTGGGTGCGTGTGCACCTGTGTCACCCCCTGCCCTGGCACTTCTTCTCTGCCACCTGGTCCACACCCTTCCCACAATGCACCACCCTTCCAATTTCCAACATTCCTTGTTCCTGCCAGATTTACAAATTTGCTATCTGCTCCAGATTGGCAAATACAGTACTGCGCAAAAATCTTAGGCACCCTAGCTATATATATGTTATATGGGTGTGGCTAAGACTTTTGCATAGTGCTGTAATTCTGATTTATTTCATTTAATTTCCTGTTGTCCTTCAGGCTATGAGCTCATGCTGTTAATTGCTATATTATTCATGGGAGTTCTTCTTTCTCCTTTTGTTAGCTGCCACCTAATTAGCTTGACAGATTTCTTCCCAGTTTGAATTTGAGTATCTATTGATAACACTGATTTTGACGCAGGGCGAGGCATAGGGTTGTGCTCCTGGTGAATTGTCCATTATATAGCAACTAAAGTGATACTACCCAAGAGTCTAAAAGAGCATTAGAAAAATAATTTATCTGAAACCATTGTAACTTTTTTTTCAATAAAAGTGGAAATGTGGAGAGCAGTTAACTAGAAAATGCATTAATCATCACCTTGCGTTACTCTGCATGGATTTCGGAGAACCATAGTGTTCTCCAGTGCTGTTCATTCACCGTACGGAGAAGTACCCACTGTGGTTACGTTTTCCACAGTTACAGCACTGGATTGGGGCTAGTTAGAATTAGCTACTTTACATAGGTCATCTAGTTCAGATTTGCTTGCCCCTGTACTGAGCGTTGAAGTACAGTACAGAGCATGCTGGAGCTTTGTGTCTCCGCGTCTTGTGGCGCATCGGGGCAGCAGTCTTGCCATTTCTTTAGCACTTGTCTGTTTTTATTTTAATGAGACTCGACGCTCAGCACGGATTGAAAGTGTGTAAGCAACTGTCTGGATGTGAACCTGGGACCACTGGTCTCACTACACCGCTGGTCAGCTATGCTGGAGATTAGTCGTGGGTGTATTTAGCTTTCAACTTTGACCTTCACCTTGCACATGAGTCTGCGGGGTGGACCTGACCTGCAACACCCAAGTATATTTTGTATCCAGCCCCTCAACTCTAAACTTGCTTAGCACATCTAGCATTCCCTGAATTAAGTCACGGACCTTAACTGAGAATGGGAAACTATTACAAAATTTTGATTTGATGAATGATTAATAAAGGTTTTAATGTTCTTCGAACATTGCTTTTTGAATTTTAGTGATCTTCCAACTATTTCTGTATGTCTCTGGTTGTAGACATTGCAAATAGAGGGACCACGTGGGACTCTAATTTGGTTTGCTTGAGGTCTATTCACATCTTGGGTTCTGCAGGTCATAGGGCTACAAAATGTCAGGGACTGTGACTGTGTTCTGTTCAGTGTGATCTGGCCCTTTCTTAAGTAGCAAAATTAATCATTCTTCTCAGCAGAATACAGAAGGCCTGTAATTTAGAAAAATGTATCAGGCAGTACTAATTACTACCATTCATGTATAGTGGATTCCAGTTAATTGGGCCATTGGTTAAATGGGGCAGCCATTCATTTGCAACAGTTCTTAAAGGACAAAAACTAATCGAGAAAATCGCCTTTCATCAATTTGACACACTATGCCACTTAATTGGGCAGGAGACTATTGCAGAACAGTTTCTAGCTAGTGTCAGTCGTGTGCACTTGTGTGGCCGTTAGACACTACAGAGTACAGAAATACATCTCAGTGAGGGAAGAATTTTGGTAAGTATCAAGGGTTAAATGTACTTGCTATGACTATGATGCAGATTTCCTGCATGACTTGAGGAAAGCATTAGCGAAAGCCTGTCATTTGTCATCTGAGCTGAGGTGATCGGCTTTCGTTTCCTGCAGTTGCAAGATAATTTGCATATCAACATCATTTTAGGAGTTTCAATTTCCAAATGATTGTTTTACTGTAATAACTTACATACAAATTATTTCTTGGAAATTTGCATTCTTTTTTACTTCCAAAGATTTCACTACATTGATATTGCATAAATGTTTCTGAAGCAAGTGTTTGGCCAATAACGTGTACATGGAGTCGGAGGAAGTAGCAGAGGTACTTAATGAATACCTTGCTTCAGTATTCACTACAAACAAAGATCTTGGCGTTGTAGTGATGACTTACAGCGGACTGAGACACTTGAGCATATAGACATTAAGGAAGAGGATGTGCTGGAGCTTTTGAAAAGCATTAAGTTAGATAAGTCACTAGGACTGGATGAGATATACCCCAGGCTACTGTGGGAAGTGAAGGAGGAGATTGCTGAGCCTCTTGCGATGACCTTTGCGTCATCAATAGGGACGGGAGAAGTACCAGAGGATTGGAGGGTGCAAATGTTGTTCCCTTGTTCAAGAAAGGGAGTAGAGGTAACCGAGGGAATTATAGACCAGTGAGCCTGACTTCAGTGGTGGACAAGTTGTTGGAGAAGATCCTGAGAGCAGGATTTATGAGCATTTGGAGAGACATAATCAGATTAGGGATAGTCGGTATGGCTTTGTCAAGGAAAAGTTGTGCCTTAGAAGTCGCATTGAATTCTTTGAGGATGTAACAAAGCAGACTGATGAAGGTAGAGCAGTGGATGTAGTGTATATGGATTTTAGTAAGGCATTTGATAAGGTTCCCCATGCAAGGCTCATTCAGAGAGTAAGGACACAAGGGATCCAAGGAGACCTTGCTTTGTGGATCCAGAATTGGCTTGCACACAGAAGGCAAAGAGTGGTTGTAGATGGTTTGTATTCTGCATGGAGGTTGGTGACCAGTGGTCGTCCACAGGGATCTGTTCTGGGAACAGACCCCTCCTCTTTGTGATTTTTAGAAATGACCTGGATGAAGAAGTAGAAGGGTGGGTTAGTAAGTTTGGGGCTGTTGTGAACATTCTGGAGGGTTGTTAGAGGTTACAGCGAGACATCAATAGGATGCAGAACTGGGCTGAGAAGTAGCAGATGGAGTTCAACCCAAGTAATTGTGAAGTGGTTCATTTTGTTAGGTCCAATTTGAAGACAGAATATAATACTGTCTTCAAATAATAACGGTAAGACTCTTGGCAGTGTGATCTTGGGGTCTGTGTCCATAGGACTCTCAAAGTTGCTGCGCAGATTGACAGTGTTGTTAAGATGGCGTTCATCAACCATGGGATTGAGTTCAAAAGCTGTGAGGTAATGTTACAGCTGTATAAGACTTTGGTTGGACCCCACTTGGAGTACTGTGTTCAGTTATGGTCACCTCACTACAGGAAGGATGTGGATACTATAGAGAGAGAGAGAGAGTGAAGAGGATATTTACAAGGACGTGGCCTCAATTGGAGGGTGTACCTTATGAGAATGGGTTGAGTGAACTTGTCCTTTTCTCCTTGGAGCGACGGAGGACGAGAGGTGATCTGATAGAGGTGTATAAGATAATGAGGGGCATTGATCGTGTGGATAGCCAGAGGCTTTTTCCCGGGGCTGAAATGGCTATCATGAGGGGCTATAGTTTTAAGGTGCTTGGAAGTAGGTACAGAGGAGATGTCAGGGGTAAGTTTTTCACACAGAGAGTGGTGAGTGAGTGGAATGGGCTGCCGGCAACAGTGGTGGAAGCGGATACAATGGGGTCTTTTAAGAGTCTCTTGGATAGGTACATTGAGCTTAGAAAAATAGAGGGCTATGCGCTAGGGAAATTCTAGGCAGTTTCTAGAGCAGGTTAGGACATTGTGGGCCGAAGGACCTGTAATGTGCTGTAGATTTCTATGTTCTATGTCTATAATAACTTGCCTTGTTTCCAGACATGATGCACAAGCAACAGTTAAAATATTGTTGTAGAGTCCTGAAGAAGGGTCTTGGCCCAAAACATCAACTGTTTGTTCATTTCCTTAGATGCTGCCTGACCTGCTGAGTTCCTCCAGCATTTGGTGTGTGTTGCTATGGATTTCCAACATCTGCAGATTTTCTTGAGTTTATAGTGATGTTTTACTGCCTGAACTACACATCATAGGTGACGTTGTTTTAAAATTCTGTACCCTGTATTTGTATTTGTTTTTCTAAGAGCTTTGACATATTAAAACTATTCCACAGTAAATTATGCAACACTGACACTAATTTGTGGTCTGTCAAAATTATTTTCTGATGGTTTCATATCATTTGGGAATAATTCCTCATTTCTTGCATTGCCTGTAAATAATAATGTGACGTTCGGTGGTGTGAACTGTTTAATGCAAGCAGATGTACTACTCCAATATGATGAAAAGAGAACAAACTAAATTCTGCATATCTGAACTATTTAGGGAATACCTCAGATTGGGAGGTTGCGGAATGGCATGAAGGATAGCAAGAGAGAGTAATAATAAATCTGAATGTGCCAGTGGATAAGTACTGTAGCATCTAGAGAGAGGAAAGCAGACTATAATTTAGGTCAATGACTTTTGGATGATTGAGGTTCTAATGAAAAGTTATTGACTTGAAAATGTTGAGAATTTTACAGCATTTTTACAGTTTTCAATGTGTTAAGTATTTTGCTTTCAAACAAACCATATCCTGATAGTGGAAACAACAGGAATTCTGCAGATGCTGGAAATTCAAGCAACACACATAAAAGTTGCTGGTGAACGCAGCAGGCCAGGCAGCATCTCTAGGAAGAGGTTCAGTTGACGTTTCAGGCCGAAGGGTCTCGGCCTGAAACGTCGACTGCACCTCTTCCTAGAGATGCTGTCTGGCCTGCTGCGTTCACCAGCAACTTTTATGTGTGTTTCCTGATAGTGGAGATCAGCCAAAGAAAATGGAAATATGATTTTGACTCTAGTTACCCTCAGATCTGGGAGTAAGGAGTTAGCTTTGGGCTTTTCTTTGGTAAGTTAACAGTTCAAGTATAACATGGTGGATTTGTGTGGCGGTCAATCACCCCTAAGTAACAAGTCCTAGACATGTAGCACCATCACAAACTGGTAATGAACTTGGGTAGAATCCAACAGCGGGGCCTGAAAATTCTGAGATTTCCATCTCAGAACTTTCAATAGGAGGCAATAAAGTCAGTCTTCTACCTTATTTTATTCATTTTGTAGTATTTGAATGGCTTTCTTATTTGTATTATTTGAAGTGCAAATAGCATTGCTAACAGCAATTTAAAGTTTATTTTTTATCATACTCTGTTTTAAATATATCAGAGAAATATAAAATCTAATGCAAAATTCTTCAAGCTTTGGCATGAGGTAAGACTGTGCCCTCAGCTTTGCCTGCTGTGAAGACCTGTTCAGAAGGGTGGACACCATGGTCTTAAATCTTAGTGTTTGACTCCCAGCCCTCTCTACAACCACGGTAAGTGTGGCTACAGGTGGACAACAGATCTGGACATCACACTCAATACATCTGTGGAAACCAAGGGATGGTCAATGTTTCAGATTGTGATTCTGTAATGTGTACCACCCCTTTGTCTCATGGTTGCTGATTGACCTGCTTGACCTCCTGCAGCAGGATTTTTGTTCCATATTCCAGGATCTGTAGAACTGAACATCTTGCTGGCGATCATCACCGTTCACCTTAAGGGTGCATGCCTAACGCCCTACTCTACCCCCTACACTTATGACTGTGTGGCTAGGCACAGCCCAGGCTCCACCCATAAAGTTGCTGACGACACCACTGTTGGCAGAATCTCATATGGAGTAAGATGGATCAGTTGGTCGAGTGATGTTGCAACAACCTTGCGCTCAGTGTCGGCGAGATCAGGGAATTGCCTGTGGGCTTCAGGAGGGGATGTTTGGACAACTCATCAGTGTTCGTTAAGGGATCAGCAGTGGAAAGGGTGAGCAGCTTCCAGTTCCTGGACATCAACCTTTCAAATGATCTGTCCTGTGACCAACATATTGATGCAATAGTGTACTTGATTAGGAGTTGAGGAGATCTGATATAACCAAAATCTAGCCAACTTTTGCAGATGTACTGTAAATGCTGGTAGCATCAGTGTCTGGTATAGAGGCTCCAGTGCGCAGGATTGAAAGAAGCTGCAGAGGGTTGTCGACTCTGCTAGCTCAATTATAGGCTCAAATGCCCCCACCATCAAAGACATCTTCAAAAGGTGGTGTCTGAAGAAGGTGACGTCCATCATTCAGGACCTCCACCATCTGGGACATGCCCTCTTCTCATTGCTGTCATCAGGGAGGAGGAACAGGAGCCTGAAGATGCACACTCAATGTTTTAAGAACAGCTTCTACCCCTCTGCCATCAAATTTCTGAGTAGTCCATGAACACTACCTTGCTATTTATTTTTTGCACTTTTTTTTATTGTAACTTACTTTTGTCTTGCGCTGCACTGCTGCTGCAAAACAAATCTCACGACATTTCTGTGATAATAAACTTGATTCTGATTTTCTCCTGTATCTCCATGCTCAGTCAACCTCAGTCTGGCTCAATGTTCATGTTCTTGTTGACTAATTTGTTCTAAAGTAGGTCATGAAATCAAAGAACCCTGGACTGATATAGCATTCAGAAAGGCCATTCTGCTTAATGGCAAATAATGCTCGCGCTGAACACATTCAACTGGTCAGGAAGAAACAGTGTTCAAGAAATGGAAAGTGCCACTCAAATCATGTCTGAAGTGGCTTTGCAAATAGTTGATCGCTTTAAATATTTATTTAATTTCCATTGAAAACCTGTTCCAGATTTTGTGAGATATAGATGTCAGTCCATGTAACTGACACCAATTTACAAATGTGGAAGTCCTAATAACAATGATTCATTCCCCTTTGCATAGCAAGAGAGCTGGAAGTTGAGGTAGTTTCTTATGTTCTGGGGAATTTGACCAATGATCCTCTGCCAGATTGGAGTAGGTGTAAGGAGATGAGGCATGCAGGAGACTTGGATAAGCATAATTTCAATTTTTTTTATATATATATAGGTCTAAAACAGACTGAAGTTGTTCTTGAATGTTTCAATGATTCACAAACTTTCAACATTCAAAAAGTGTTTAGTCATTAATCTTATGGTGTCAGCTTGTTTTCACATTTAAAGTGACTTGTCTGTGATTAATGAGTTGGTCCCAGCAACCTTGTTTCATTAAGACCCTGATTCCCTATGCAAAGTTGCTTGGGGAACAATCATTGTAGAGTGAATCCTGTCATTTTTGTTGTGTGTTCTTGTGGTGGGAATTGTTTTGGATAAGCTTGTGTTCCTTTCAAAGTAAGCAGCCGAATAAATTCTGCTGCACATTTGAGTTTTCCTCTTCGTGTGTTTCCTGGTTAACGCTCTCAAAATGCTGGAGGAACCCAGCAGGCCAGGCAGCATCTGTGGAGAGGAGTAAACTGGTGATGTTATGGGCTGAGACCCTTCAGGACTCATTTCCTGATGTTCTGTTTGAAGAGAAGGGTTCCTTGTGCCAATCCAGATTATTACAGCAATTGGGAATGTTCTGTTTCCCACTCAATCTTGACCCTTCTTTCAACCGGAACAGTATCTTTCATTGTATTTTCTCTCTACCCTTGATTTTAAACACTTAGATTTAGTTGCAATCTACCTGTTGAGAAATTTAAAAAAACTCTCTCCTATCTATTCCATATGACCAAAGTACCTCATCACTGAAATTATTCAAAGCATATGCTTTTTGCACCCTTTGCATCATTCTGAAAGTCTGATTTTTGAACTGGACATAATATTCCTCATGTGGCCAAACCAGTATTTTATAATTTCCTCACCCTTATAGTCTGCCTTTATTTATGTCTTTTTCTTGTTACTTGTAATGAACTGTTGGGCACGTGGCCAAGTGGTTAAGGCATTGGACTAGTGATCTGAAGGTCATGAGTTCGAGGCCCAGCCGAGGCGCATGTTGTGTCCTTGAGCAAGGCATTTAACCTCACATTGCTCTGCGACGACACTGGTGCCAAGCTGTATCGGCCCTTCCCTTCCCTTGGACAACATCGATGTCGTGGAGAGGGGAGGGCAACTGCTGGTCTTCCATACAACCCTGCCCAGGCCTGTGCCCTGGAGAGTGAAGACTTTCCAGGCACAAATCTATGGTCTCGCAAGACTAACGGATGCCTTAACTGTAATGAACTACCTACATTCACCCTTGTACCCATTTTTGAATTTTAGAATTAGAAATATGGTAGTCTTAGTACCAACTCCCTGTGTACTGCAGTCCTTCCAGTTTGGGGTAAAAGAGCCTTTTATTATTTCCTAATTAATTTTATAATCATGTTATAGCTCCTTTTATTCTGGGAGCTTCAGTCTTGATGTCAGGTTACTGACCAGCCGTCATTTTATAAATTGTCAGAGCTGACTACAGGGACTTGTTCACCAGATTCATATGTTTTTATCACAAGGACCTTTGTGGCTCTTTATCAACCACATTCTTGAAGTACATGTCAGATAACTTAATTCTGTTCGTTTACCTGTCTGTTATTTCAGATCAATTGGACACACTTTGACTTTTAACGAATTTATACTGGAGTTTTGTAATCCATCCACATTCATTGATATGAATCTTGCAGTTTATTGTTTTTCAAACTTTACCTATGCCATAGCCATGTTAATTTTAATGAGGAATTGAGAAACAGAACGTGGGCCTCTGTACCTCCCTCTGCAATTGGATCCTTAACTTCCTAACTGGAAGATCACAATCTGTGCAGATTGGTGATAATATCTCCTCCTCACTGACGATCAACACTGGTGCACCTTAGGGGTGTGTGCTTAGTCCACTGCTCTACTCTCTATACCCATGACTGCGTAGCTAAGTATAGCTCAAATACCATCTATAAATTTACTGGTGATATTGTTGGTAGAATCTCGGATGGAGATGAGAGTGTGTACAGGAGTGAGATATACCAGCTAGCAACAACCTTGCACTCAACGTCAGTAAGGTCAAAGAGCTGATTGTGGACTTCAGGAAGGGTAGGACGAGGGAACATGAACCAATACTCCTAGAGGGATCAGAAGAAAAGAGAGTGAGCAGTTTCAAGTTCCTGGGTGTCAAGATCTCTGAGGATCTAACCTGGTCTCAACATATTGGTTCTGCTATAAAGAAGACAAGACAGCAGTTATATTTCATTAGGAGTTTGAAGAGATTTGGTTTGTCAACTAAAACACTCAAAAAAAATTCTATAGATGTACCGTGGAGAGTATTCTGACAGGCTGCATCAAAAAGGAGCGGTGCCTCAGAAAAGCGACGTCCATTATTAAGGACCTCCAGCACCCAGGGCATGCCCTCTTCTCACTGTTATCATCAGCTTGGAGGTACAGAAGCCTGAAGGCACACACTCAGTGACTCAGGAACAGCTTCTTCCCCTCTGCCATCCAATTCCTAAATGAACATTGAACCCATGAACAGTACCTCACTTTTTTTTAACATATTATTTCTGTTTTTGCACTATTTTTAATCTAGTCAATAAATATATAGCAACATACATCAAAGTTGCTGGTGAATGCAGCAGGCCAAGCAGCATCTATAGGAAGAGGTGCAGTCGACGTTTCAGGCCGAGACCCTTCGTCAGGACTAACCAGTTAGTCCTGACGAAGGGTCTCGGCCTGAAACGTCTACTGCACCTCTTCCTATAGATGCTGCTTGGCCTGCTGCGTTCACCAGCAACTTTGATGTATGTTGCTTGAATTTCCAGCATCTGCAGAATTCCTGTTGTTTACAATAAATATATATATACTTTCTGTAATTTATTAAGTTATTCTTTCTATATTATCATGTATTGCATTGAACTGCTGCTGCTAAGTTAACAAATTTCAGGACACATGCCGGTGATAATAAACCTGATTCTGATTCTGAGGAGATTGTTCAGGAGCCAAATGAAAAATCAACTAGAAAAGGACTGATAGAACTAAATGAATATTTTGCATTATAATTTCCCAAGGACGAAGACTATTCCAAAGCTATGGAAAATAATGAAGTACAGGTTTCCCCCGCCATCCTAAGGTAGAGCGTTCCTACGAAACGGTTCGTAAGCCGAAATGTCGTAAAATGAAGAAGCAATTACCATTTATTTATATGGGAAAATTTTGTGAGCGTTCACAGACCCAAAAATAACCTACCAAATCGTGCCAAATAACACATAAAACCTAAAATAACAGTAACATATAGTAAAAGCAGGAATGATATGATAAATACACAGCCTATATAAAGTAGAAATAATGTATTTACAGTGTAGTATCACTTACCAGAATCGGGACAGCACCGAGCACACTGATGATGGTGTGTTAGGCTGAGTTGTCGCAGGTTGGGGTGGTGCAGTGGCCCCTACCCTCCGAGCCACCAACTGATACCGATCCGCGAAGCATGCAGGGGTCCAGCGGTAGCTGGGAGGCACACAGCACATCTTTAAGAAAAAAGCCGAAACAAACGTACTAATTAATTAGGTGCCGCCCGGATCAGTGCCGATTTCTGATTGCGTCATCTCTGATCTGGGCCGACAATTATGTGTCGGGCGGCACCTAATTAATTAGCATGTTTATTTCGGCTTTTTTCTTAAAGATGTGCTGTGTGTCTCCCGGCTACTGCTGCATTCTCCGCAAATCGGTATCTGTCCTTGGCCTGGGGGTTGGGGTGGTGGGACACTGAGGTGTCATCTTGTCGTCTATTTCCATTAGAGCAGGCAGCTCATCTTCTCCTATAACTGCCCGCCTCGATGTCAAAGGTCAAGGTTCATCGTCTGCTGTGGCTGATGTGGAAGGCTTGCTTGATTGCTGAGCCTCGCGCATTTTTCTATCACACAGTTCTTTGTAAGGACTCAAACCATCTTGCAAATATCCCCTAAACCTACGTACCCTTTCAAAATTAAAGTCGTACTTTATCATTGCAGCGAAAATCTCACGCGGTTGCTTCACGTTCATTTCACTAATGAATTCAGTTTCGATTGTTATCCTGCTTTTCTTCTAATTGCATCAGCTCTTCATCTATCAGATCTTGGTCATGGGATGCCAAAACCTCTTCAACATCATGTTCGTCAGCTTCCACAAGCCAAACTCACGTTGTCCTTACTTTGTTCACCACGATCGAAACGCTTAATTATGTCTAGTTTTATGCTAAGCATAATACCCTTACGAGCTCTTTTAGGCTTTTCCAATACCATAGAACTCATCTTGCTAACAGCTGCTCACAGGCACGTGTTTAAGCAATGCCGGCGAGAATGCAGTTTCGAATCCGGGGAAGAGCGGCTGCTTGGGGCGCGCGCTGCCTTTTATCGCGCGCTGCTTTTTTTCGTAACAGTGAAAACATCTTCTGAAAGCAAAAGCAGGGTACTAATGTAGGTCTTTCGTAACAGTGAGGTTTCATAAAGCGAACGTTCGAAAAGCGGGGGGCACCTGTAGTTGAGATATTGGATGGGCAAGAGATGTCTGAAAACCCAGTAATTCATTGAGTAGCCAAGTCACATTTTCTAAAGTTACTTGGGGAACTAAGATTAGAAATTGTTTCGATCCTGACCACAATTCTGACCACAATCTTCAGTTCCTTCTCCATGGAGGCAAGGTTTATGCCAAAGTATGTTACACCCTTGTTGAAAAAAGCAAGAAAGGTAGAATTCAATGTTGATAGTGGGAAAGGTTCAAGAACAACTTATGAAAGAATATTAGCATTCAGTTAAGCCAGCGTGGGCTAATGAAGGAGATTCAGCTCAGCTTTCTTACAGCAATGCTCCTCAAACATTTGGTATGGACATGGCGAGTGCTGTTGATATTATGGATATGAACTAGTGTTTAATAAAATACCTTGGTCTTATGAAGAGGTAGTACATTTATGGATAAAAACTGTATTTTTTTAAAAAAATCTGACAGCCAGAGACCAGTGGTGAATGGTTGTTTTCTAGACTGGAGCAAGATTTATATAGGCATCTGTTAGTCTCATGAGACCATGGATTTGTGCATTGGAAGGTTTCCAGGGCAAGGTTGTATGGAACACCAGCAGTTGCCCATGCTGCAAGTCTCCCCTCTCCACGCCACCGATGTTGTCCAAGGGAAGGGCATTAGGACCCATACAGCTTGGCACCAGTATTGTTGCAAAGCAATGTGTGGTTAAGTGCCTTGCTCAAGGACACACACACTGCCTCAGCCAAGGCTCGAACTAGCGACCTTCAAATCACTAGACCAACGCCTTAACCACTTGGCATGTGGTGCAAGATATAGAATGCGATTCCTGAAGGTATATCCGTTTTGTTTAAAATTTAGCAATGTAGCACGGAGTAGACCCTTCTGGCCCTTCAAGCCACACTGCCTCAGCAAACTTCGACAAACACGATTAATTCTAACCTAATCACGGATTAATTTACAATGACCAATTAACTTACCCAGTTTTTGGACCGTGGGAGGAGACCAGAGCACCTGGGAAAAACCCATGCATCCCACAGACTGCACCAGAACTGAACTCAGAACTCCGGAATGCCCCGAGCTGTAATAGCATCACACTAACCACTACACTACCGTGGTATAGTATTGAATTGATTTGACTTCATTACTTACATCCTCCATGTACGGTACGTCTCCGTCTAAATGTGCAATTCATAGTAATTTATAATAAATAGTATGTGCACAGGACAGTCAATATAACATAAAAATACAATTGTATCAGCATGAATTAATCAGTCTGATGGCCTCATGGAAGAAGCTGTCCTGGAGCCTGTGGGTCCTGGCTTTTATACTGCGGTACCATTTCCCAGATGGCAGCAGCTGGAACAGTCTGTGGTTGGGGTGACTCACGTCCCCAATGATCTTTCGGGCCCTTTTCACACATCTGTTTCTGTAAATGTCTTGAATCATGGGAAGTTCCCATCTACAGATGTGCTGGGCTGTCCGCACCACTCTCTGCAGAGCCCTGCGATTGAGCGAAGTACAGTTCCCATACCAGGCAGTGATGCAGCCAATCAGGATGCTCTCAGTTGTGTCTCTGGTATATAGCATATCTCCTTAGAACGTAGTAGTTCTAAGTACTATAGTACCCCAGCTGATTTTTGGCAACAGTTCCAAAGATGTGCAGGTTAGTAGGTTGATCAGTCACATGAGTGTAATTGGACTCGTTAGACCAGGAGAGCCTGTTACTGCGCTGTAAGAAAAGCTAAAATATTACACTATGAATGCATAAACTGCTCACCCTGTCCCCCTCCTACCCATGGAGCATTTTGTCTGTTTCTGAATCACATGACATGAGGATTTGGAGATGGCAGAGGGAGTAAGTTTTGTGGAAAGACTGAAGAAGTGAACAATTTTCTTTCTAGTAAAGAAGGCTATAAGGAGTGGTGTTTAAAATCACAAGTAATTTAGACAGAGTTAGAAAAGATGTCTGAAGGGTTGATAATTAGAGGTTAGAAATTTAAGGCAGTTTGCAAGGAATGCTTTTTTTTAAACCAAAAAAAGGGTTTGGATTGTATTCTGATCAGAATGTAATATTGATCTAATAGTAGCTTTAAAGGGAATTAAATATTTGACAGAGAGAAATGTGCGGAGAGATTGAATAGCAGTTAAATGGGATTAAGTATAGACATTGAGCAGCACACCATGGAGACAGAGCCATCGACCGTACCCCGGTGCCCACAGCTAGTCCCAGTTTCCTGTATTTGGCTGATTAACCATCTAAGCCCTGCCCTGCCAACCATGGTAGCTATCCACGTGTTTCATCAATGATACCACTGTGCCCGCCTCAACCACTTCCTCTGGCAGCTCGTTCCCTATACTCACTACTTTCTGCATGAAAAGAGTTGCCTGTCATGTTCCTTTTCTATTGCTCTTACCTAAACCAATGCTCCCTAGTTTTGGAGTCTCCGATACTGGGCAAAGGACTATTACCATCGGCCTATTCTTCTCATTCTTCCACATTCCAAGGAACGAAGACCTTGCCTGGCCAATCACTCCCTATAACTCAGCCCCTGGGCTTCAAACCATCATTGTAAATCTTCTCTGCACTCCAGTTTAACCACATCTTTTCTCTAACATACTGTACACAGTACTGCAAGTGCAACCTCATCTCCTACACTACTGTGCAAAAGTCTCAAGGCACAGATGTAGCTGGGGTTCTTAAGACCTTTGCACAGTGCTTGCCAATGTGGAACAGAGAGCGAGTTTGTAAGTCTGGCGGGAACAAAGGATGTTGGGGATGGTGAGGGTGGAACGCCATGGGAGGGGTGTGGCAGAGAAGGAGTGCCAGGGGCAAGGGGTGGCGTGGGTGCTGACACACCAAGCAAGGTCATTTGATTCTCTGGTGCTTCCTGCTCTCTCCCCTCTCCCTTCCCCTTTCCCCAATAATGATTCCCCTCTCCCTGCTCCCTTCCCACTCTCAGTCCACAATAGAGACCCATATCAGAATCAGGTTTATCATCGTTCACATATGTCATTGTCACACTGTGGGTTTTGGTGAGGGTGAC
This sequence comes from Mobula hypostoma, assembly GCF_963921235.1. Taxonomy (NCBI): domain Eukaryota; kingdom Metazoa; phylum Chordata; class Chondrichthyes; order Myliobatiformes; family Myliobatidae; genus Mobula; species Mobula hypostoma. The sequence goes on along the minus strand of NC_086103.1, from coordinate 116,728,280 downwards.
ACGCCCCTATGAAGGTATGGATTTTAAAGATTAGATGGCAGGCCACAAGTGTTCATTCAGTGCAAAGGTGTTTATTGTGTGCCAGAGGTAAAAGGAAAAAAATTAGACAAAAGTGAAGCATTTACAGTGAAAACAAATGGCAAAATGACAAGAAAGAAAATACGGAGATACACCATCAAATCTTTAGGACTATAGCTCCAAATGTCAGTCTGAAGAAACAGGCCACGCCACAGTTGTCCACAGATACATTCGTCACAGTGACATTGTGCAACAAAAGCAATCAACAACTGACCATTTCCCAGGAGCCGGCACTCTCCTCATCCCACAAAATAAACTCCTCCACCGAGCCAGTGCCGTGTGTGTGCCGCCACAGACAGGGACTTTTTAAGACACCCCACCCATCACTCAGGTTCCTCTCCCTGAAACTGGAAGCAACAGCATACAGGGCGTGCCAAAGTATACACTGTCCTGGATTGTGCAAACACAAGTGCCCACACGACACCTGATAAGAATAACGTCAGCACTGCCAGACAGGGAGAATGAGAATTAAGGGGCCACTGGAGGGGGGGTGGGGGCGGTCAGAGAGAAGGAATTGCTTGTGGCAGACCCACTCTGTCACGTTACCCTCCTCTCTCTTCTGGTTTACCCAAGGAGGGTAAACGGGAGTAATAACCAGCAGTGACATTCCAGCCAGACCACCCCTCGCCGGGCATTCGGGTACTCTGGAGCCAGCTGGGCTACATCTGAGCCCTCTGCAGGTTCATGTTCCTGTACCCATGTACGGACATCTGACTGGGTTGCTTAGCTGCGACCTAGCTGGCTCGTCATTACCTGAATGCGAGGGTGGGTTCTGGCCAGTTTCGACCCAGCCATGGCAGCAGAGGACAGCAGCTGTGAGTAAACGTACGCGCAATTCGAGACAGCACCCGCCCTTGCACAGAGAACCAAGTCAGGCCTTGGACTGGTTGGATGGTTTTGGTGTTTCAGACCACAGTTTACTAGAGTGGCAACTCCTCTGACCAATTTCACCTTAAAGTCCGCAAAGAATCCTCTACATTGGACAGAGGAGTGTGAACGAGCTTTTGCAACTTTAAAGGGGGCACTCTGTGAAGAACCGGTACACGTTAGTCCTGATTTGAATAAGTCCTTCCTGGTGCAAGTGGACACTTCTGGAACAGGGACCTGTCTTGGCCCCAAGAGACGAGGGTAACAAGAGGCCTGTCTTATACCTGAGTAGGAAGCTGCTACCCTGGGAAACTTGGTATTCGACTGTTGAGGAAGAGGCACTGGCTATCAACTGGGCCCTAGACAATACATTATTGGCCAGGAGTTCATTTTGGAGACAGACCACCACGCCTTGACCTGGATCCCGACCATGAAGGATAAAAATGTTTGCATTACCTTATGGTATCTAGCCCTGCAGCCCTCCTACTTTACACTCGTCACACAGCGGGCAGCTTGAATGTCACTGTGGACTATCACTCCCGACTTGGGTAAACCAGAAGAGAGGGGAGGGTAACGTGACAGAGTGGATCTGCCACAAGTAATCTGCCTATGGTTTCATTTTCTGTATCAAATGAATATATGTTCACATATTTTTCTTCTTTTGTGATAGGTACCCAAATCAGTTGCTTCTCTCCAAGTTCATTCTCTTGGCGACAAGCAGCTTATGTTGATGCTTATTGCTGGGCCTCACTGCATCGGCCTTCCCATAAGAATGATTCGGAGCATTTACCACTGTGGCTTCATAAGGTACAACGTTTATTTCAAAGCTTTGTCTTTTCATAAAACTGCAGTTTTTTTGGAATGGCTTTGGGGGACAGACTTTACTCAATGTATAAGTTCTCTTGATGAGAAGTCCAAATATTATTTGACTAGCCAGTCTTACTCGTTATACTTGGCTTCTATCTGCCTTAGTTAGAGAAAGAGATGGGCATGGATTTGTCAGATAAGGGCCGTTGTATCATTTGGTAGCAGGACAGCCTTAAAGCAGGATCTCCCAGTGGCCACACATTTTAATTCCACATCCCATTCCCATTCTGACATGTCCATCCACGGCCTCCTCTACTGTAAAGATGAAGCCACACTCAGGTTGGAGGAACAACACCTTGTATTCCGTCTGGGTAGCCTCCAACCTGATGGCATGAACATTGACTTCTCTAACTTCCATTAATACCCCTCCTTCCCTTCTTACCCCATCCGTTATTTATTTTATATATATATATATATGTGTGTGTGTGTGTATATGTATGTGTGTGTTTGTATATATATATATACTTTTTCTCTCTCCTTTTTCTCCCTCCGTCCCTTTCACTATACTGCTTGCCCATTCTCTAGGCTTCACCCCTCCCCCTTTCTTTCTCCCTAGGCCTCCTGTCCCAGGATCCTCTCATATCCCTTTTGCCAATCACCTGTCCAGCTCTTGGCTCCATCCCTCCCCGTCCTGTCTTCTCCTATCATTTCGGATCTCCCCCTCCGCCTCCCACTTTCAAATCTCTTACTAGCTCTTCTTCAGTTAGTCCTGATGAAGGGTCTTGGCCCGAAACGTCGACTGTACCTCTTCCTAGAGATGCTGCCTGGCCTGCTGCGTTCGCCAGCAACTTTTATGTGTGCTGCTTGAAATTCCAGCATCTGCAGATTTCCTTGTGTTAAGATGATGTACTTGTTTCTTTTTAAATTGGAATTTTAGATGTAGACTGTCCCTCTTTTCCTTGCATTTTAATTGTCGAACTGTGGACTTGACAGCTGAAGAACAAGCCACCCCAGAGTTTTTTTAAAAAATTCATATCTGGATTAGCAACCAGCTGCTGTCACTTCTTTTAGTATGACTAAGATAAACACAAAATTGCTGGCAACTGTTGCCCAGGTAAACAATATTTTTTTTTGAACAGAGTCAATCTGTCTCTTCTTGAGCGAAAGAAAACTTCTCTGGACTTTGGAGCAAACTAAACATTCTAATCTGACCTTTCTAATGGAAGTGCAATCATTATTCTGCTTTACTAGCAGTACAGTTTTGATCTTAACCATTTTCAATTCATGCTAGGCCATTCTATACACTTCTGATTAATTAATTCCTTACTTGCCTTCTGACAGATCATCTTGTGCCTTAAGCCTTAAATCTGAATGATCACTCTTGCCATCGACATTTCCCAATTACTCACTGCAGCAGCAATGCATTGAATGCAGTGTTTGTGAGATTATACAGTGTGCCTGTGTCGTTTCAGAGCCAAGGTTTTGCAGTTACACTATTCTGCATGGAAAAACAGTCTATGCAATTGTTTTAAATTCCTCCCACTTTGCCGTTAACCAAGGCAATGACTTGTTTAAACTCCATAGGTTGGTATCACAATTAATATAACTGTGAGTAACATTGGGTTCTTACACCAGGAAGGTTGAGCTGTGCAATTTGTTATTGAGAGCACACTATGGTTTATATCCTAGAGAATTTTAACCCAGCAGTGTTTGCAGAAACTGCACACTCTGCTTGTACCTTCTGGTGTATTGCTGTTGTGCTAATTTTTTAACGGTGTCTTTCATAGTACGATTGGAATCAAAGGACTTTCCCTATCTCAAAGGTTAATTCCATGCACCATAAATGTTCCAGAGTTTATTTTAAATGTGTGGATCATTTCCCTCTTGATCTCCATTCACCTGCATTGCATCTTCCACTAATTTGATTATCAGGTTGATAATTATTTCATACTGGCATTTTTTGTGTGCTGTAACTGAGGAATAATGCGAGCAAGCTCCTCGCATAATGGGGTCAACATGAACCAATTCCACTATAAAACGCTGCAGTATTTGGAATAACATTTTGATGATGTCTGAGTGATGCTGATTAAAAGCAAGGATGTAATGTTGGGATTTTAAAAAGCACTGGTGAGGCCTCACTTTGAGTATTGTGAGCAGTTGTGGGTCCTATATTTTAGAAGGGATGTGCTGAAACTGGAGAGGATTCACAAAAATGATTCCAGGATTAAACGGTTTGTCATTTGAAGGCTCTGGGTCAGAAGAATGAGGGGTGACCTGATTGAACCCTATCGAACGTTGGAAAGCCTTGGTAGAGTGGATGTGGAGAGATGTTTCCTGTAGTGGGGGAGTCTAAGACCAGAGGACATACTCTCAGGATAGAGGGGCGTTCTTTTAAAACAGCGATGAAGAGGAATTTTTTTAGCCAGAGGGTGGTGAATCTGTGGAATTCATGGCCACAGGCAGCTGTGGAGGCCAAATCTTTATGTATATTTAAGGCAGAGGTTGATAGATTCTTGAATAGTCAGGGCATGGAAGGATATGGAGGGAAAGCAGGAGATTAGGGCTGAGAGGAACAGCCATGGTGACTCTAATTCTGCTCCTATATCTAATGGTCTTATTAAGCTTGGAATCTCAGATGTAGACTGTCCCACTTTTTCTTTCTGTTCTTTGCCCTTTAATTATGGAACTGTGGACTTGACTGTCGAAAAAAACAAACTTGCCCAGAGTTGTTTTCTTAATTCATATCTGGATTAGCAACCAGCTGCTGTCACTTCTTGTAATATGACTAAGAAAAGCATAAAATTGCTAGCAATTGTTGCCCAGGTAAACAATGTTTTAAGCATGGATGAATCATTTTCTTTTTGTCAGATATGTCAAATGGACTCCACATTTCCTAGATGATTCGAGTTTGCATGATCTTTAAATGCGGCAGTGATAGTTTTGGGAATGTTTGGAATCTTGCTGCTTGTCTACAGTATGCATCAGTTTTACGTGCTGCAACACCTTCATTTTTGACTTAGTAGAATGTAATCATTTGGAAGCTTGCGTAATGGATCAGTGATGTGTATCACTGCTAAAATCCAATTTTATGCCTTAGCTTCTACTATAAGATACGAGATCTTTTACTGTAAGATTATAAGATCTTCTACTATAAGATATAGTCGGGGGTAGTAATGGGGACAAGGTCCCACTACCTATCAAATACTCCCAATGGCGTGCACCTCAAATAGCCTCTGACACCCAAGTCCAGCTCCTGGCCTTCACGTGTGGCTTAGCTCCTGAGCCCGGCGGAACCATTCCTGCTGACAGGAGAAGGAGCAAAGGTGGGTTACTGGCCTTAAAACCGGTCACTTCAGGCAGATGGGGCTCATCAGCTGTGGCTGGCAGCTCAGCTAGGAGAAGGAAAACTCTGATCTCAAACCTCCGCTGCCTTGTGGCTATACCCACTCATGGGGAAGGCTTCGAGAGTAAACCCCAAGGGAAAAATCCAGAGCTGGAGTCCCAGGGCAGTCCTACATTGGGTTCAACGCTGACTGGCAACTCCTGCGACGCTGCTGGTACTAAACAGTATCGGTCTCTGCCGTTCCTTTGGGTTCATCAGATGCGTGGAGAGGGGAAGCTTGCTACATGGGCAGCAGCTTGCTCTCCATATTGTACTGCCCAGGTTTGTGTATCTAGAAAGCTCGGGCGCAATACCCATGGTCAACTCTGACCGATGGAGGCTCTCACTATAAGATATGAGTAAACCTGGATACAACCTCTATATTGAGGAAGAAAAAGCCTTAATTAAATGTTTTGTCTTGTGGCATTGTTGTCCATGTAGGATTCAGAAAATCTTTGTTCAGTTGCACTACCATTCCAAATCTATTTAATTTTGTTAAATGAAGCAAATGTATATTCATACGGCAAAATATCAAGTAATATTACTCTTGCTTGGTAACTTTTTTTTGCTCTATGACCGGACTGCTGTGGTCTTATTTGAACTCTTGCTGTACATATGGGCAATTTTACCTCTACCGTGCTTCACATTATAATACTTGATTTCTCAAGTGAGGGAAGGCTCTTCATCTGCTCTGATTCTTCGACCACTATACCTTGATGTTATTTATCCTCCTGAGCAGATGAGCAGAATACTCGCAGGAAGCAAGTGAAAGTCCTTACTCAATTCCTTCCTCACTTCAGGAAGCTGGCTGGACCACACAACCCTGTTTATATCAGTGGTGCTGAGGTGGAGATCGATAGAAGTTTCAGGATCCAAGGTGTAAGCATCACCGATAACTTTTCCTGCTCCAACCATGTAAATGCCATGGTCGAGGAACTGCACCAGGGTTTCTACTTCTCAGAAGGCTAAGGAAATTTGGCCTATTTCCATTGACCCTCACCAATTTTTATAGAAAGCATCCTGTCTGACTACATCACAGCTGGGTATGGCAATTGCTCTGTCCAAGATCACAGGAAATTGCAGAAAGTTGTGGATGCAGCTTAGCCCATCATAGAATAAGCCCTCCCTCTACACTTCTCACTGCCACAGTAAAGCAGCCAGCATAATCAAAGTCCCTACCCACCCCAGACATTCTCTCTTCTCCTGGAATGGTTGAAGATCTATCTCGTTCTGTCACTTGTGTGGGTGTGGTAGAAAAATGCTGAGATATTAATTACTATGGGTTCCTCGTTCAGCACTGCCATTCTACTTCTCCCAGAAATGTGTACGGGTAATACTTTTAAAGCCAGCTGAGCACCTGTTTAGTAGAATTCCCATTGCTGCCTTTGGATTGGAGACTTGTTCCTATTAATACATCCTACCGAGCACAGAGCATCCAGCGAGCATTCTTGGATGTGCTTGTCAGTAGGAACACAGACGGCACTTTGCAAAGGAACACAGACAGATCAGATCCTAAACTATCACAGCAGCCACCCAAATGAACACAGGAAGAGCAGAGACACACTGCAGCACGGCAGAGCTAAAGGATAAAGAGGAGAAACATCTCTTTGTAATATTTGCACAAAATGGATACCCGCAGTCCCTCATACGAAGAGGCCTGCAAAGTTGACAATGCAGTAACCAAATGAGTTGGCCTTCCATACATTCGAAATATCTTGGAGATGATGGCCCGATTGATCCAAGGACATAGAATTTCGGTTATGCGTAAGCCAACAGCAACTTTGAGGAGAGTACTTTGCAGACCAAAAGATGAACCTAGCCATTGGACAAGTGTGGTCTACAACATCCATTGCGGGGACTGCAACAAATATTACATTGGCCAAACTGGGAGAAAACTACCCACAAGGACCCATGAACATCAACTGGCTGTCAAGTGGCATGAACAACTCTCCCTAGTCTCTACCCGTGGAGATCGAGAGGGGCACAAGTTCAACTGGGCATCAGTGAAGGTCATGGGCAAGCAAATACGTGGCATGCAACAGAATTCTTAGAAGTATGGTTTTCCGTGAACAAATCTGTAAACAGACATGTAAACCGCTATCCTATTTATGAGCCAATGCGGGCAAAATTCCTGAGCACAACGCTCAAAGTTCACCACACAACCAATCAGCAATGAAATCTCCTCCCTACAGCACAATTATGATTCAGCAATGATGACCAGTCGGCTGATTGATAAGTATATAATGGCCGAGCATTTGGAGGACACACCATGAGCACTGATGATGTTTCTTTGTATGGTGACAAAACTTTTGCAAGTAAATTGCCAAGATGGGAGAACAATCCAAACCAACCATCGACCACGCAAACCACACATTTTTATAAATAAATCTACATCCAGCAAAGTTTATCCTTTTCTACTAGTACTCAATTTCCATCAAAGAATTTCTGTGGTTTGGGATGAGTCTGAACACTGTACTTCATGGATTCACTAGTAAAGTCACAATTTAATTGACTGAGCATATGATAAAATAATACTTATTTCTGCTTTCACTGATGAAGTACTGTATCTTTCCTGGTTACAAGTCCCATTTTGATGATTATCCTAAATAGTGAGTTGATATGCTGTTTAATTCAGGCCAGGTAAAAGGACCTAGAATCCACAGTAAAGGACTAAATTTAAAGTAGGGAAAGAATCTGAAAAGAGATTTTTTTAATATAGTTATAGAGTGGATTTACTATAATGTGTATAAACGTGCAGTTATCCAGTTTGGTTCTGAATTCAGAAAGACGCACACATTCAGGTGCAGCAGCTCGTTAGGAATGCAAATTGCATGTTAGCCTTCATTACAGGTCTTTGCTGCAGCTCCCCAGGGCCTTTGTGAAATTCCATCTGGAGGTTTCTTTGTATTTTTCATCTCATTAGTTGAAGAAGGATGTTCTCGTGCAACCAAGGTTTATAAGATCAGTTCTTGGGATGGTAGGACTGACGTGAGGAGAAATTGGATTTATATTACCCCGAGAACAGAAGAATGAGAAAGGATCACCTAGAAAGCGATAACACCGATTCTCTAAGGTAGCTTGTACTAGTTTCCCCTTCCCCCTCACCACCACCTTCTGGTTTCTGCCTCCTTCCTTTCCAGTCTTGATGGAGGGTCTTGGCCTGAAATATCAACTGTTTATTCCTGTCCATAAACATGATGGAGGTGTTTAAGAGTTTCTTACAGTCATGAATGTGTAGAAAATGGGGGCATTTGAACATTGTGTAGGTAGAAGGAATTAGATTAATTAGACATTTAATCCTGATTTAATTAGTTTGACCTGGACAACATCATGACCAAAGGGCTGTTCCTGTACTGTACTGTTGTATGCTTTATCTCCCATGTAAAGAACAGGACACAATTCTAAAGGGAGCACAAGAACAGAGAGAGTGGGTAAATTTATATAGTGCATTGAAATTGGTGGAGCAGTTTAAGAAATGATTAAAAAACATGGGATTCTGGTCTTTACAAAATAAAGTATGGAAGGCAAGAACTGGGGTATCACGCCCATTTCTGGGAACTATCCTTTTGAAAAAGATATGAAGTGCAGAAAAGTTTTACTGGTTTGCAGGAATGAAGGAGTTGTGTTAGGTTGATAGACTGAAGAAACTGGTTGTTGCTGTTGGACCAAGAGAGGCAAAAGGCGAATCTGATCGATACAATTACAGTTGTGAAGCATTTACAGCAAAGAACTCAAACAACAGGAATTCTGCAGATGCTGGAAATTCAAGCAACACACATCAAAGTTGCTGGTGAACGCAGCAGGCCAAGCAGCATCTATAGGAAGAGGCGCAGTCGACGTTTCAGGCCGAGACCCTTCGTCAGGACTAACTGAAGGAAGAGTGAGTAAGGGATTTGAAAGCTGGAGGGGGAGGGGGAGATGCAAAATGATAGGAGAAGACAGGAGGGGGAGGGATAGAGCTGAGAGCTGGACAGGTGATAGGCAAAAGGGGATACGAGAGGATCATGGGACAGGAGGTCCGGGAAGAAAGACGGGGGGGGGGTGACCCAGAGGATGGGCAAGAGGTATATTCAGAGGGACAGAGGGAGAAAAAGGAGAGTGAGAGAAAGAATGTGTGCATAAAAATGAGTAACAGATGGGGTACGAGGGGGAGGTGGGGCCTAGCGGAAGTTAGAGAAGTCAATGTTCATGCCATCAGGTTGGAGGCTACCCAGACGGAATATAAGGTGTTGTTCCTCCAACCTGAGTGTGGCTTCATCTTTATAGTAGAGGAGGCTGTGGATAGACATGTCAGAATGGGAATGGGATGTGGAATTAAAATGTGTGGCCACTGGGAGATCCTGCTTTCTCTGGCGGACAGAGCCACACATTTTAATTCCACATCCCATTCCCATTCTGACATGTCTATCCACGGCCTCCTCTACTGTAAAGATGAAGCCACACTCAGGTTGGAGGAACAACGCCTTATATTCTGTCTGGGTAGCCTCCAACCTGATGGCATGAACATTGACTTCTCTAACTTCCGCTAGGCCCCACCTCCCCCTCGTACCCCATCTGTTACTCATTTTTATGCACACATTCTTTCTCTCACTCTCCTTTTTCTCCCTCTGTCCCTCTGAATATACCTCTTGCCCATCCTCTGGGTCACCCCCCCCTGTCTTTCTTCCCGGACCTCCTGTCCCATGATCCTCTCGTATCCCCTTTTGCCTATCATCTGTCCAGCTCTCGGCTCTATCCCTCCCCCTCCTGTCTTCTCCTATCATTTTGCATCTCCCCCTCCCCCTCCAGCTTTCAAATCCCTTACTCACTCTTCCTTCAGTTAGTCCTGACGAAGGGTCTCGGCCTGAAACGTCGACTGCGCCTCTTCCTATAGATGCTGCTTGGCCTGCTGCGTTCACCAGCAACTTTGATGTGTGTTACAGCAAAGAACTGTTCTAATTGGTGGCAGGGTCAAAAACTAGAGTCCACAGGATGAAGTTGAATGGCAAAAGAAAGTGACAAGAAAATAATTTTTTTCACAAAGCAAATGGTTAGGGTCCAGAATGCATGACATGGCAAGAGACAGAGGCGGATTCAATCGTTTAATCATTGAATTCAAAGGAGAGTTTGGTAAGGAAAGTAACTGTGAAGAGTGCATGTGACTAGAGCATGACTAGTAGGATTGTCCTTGGTATAGAGCTAGCACAGATTCAGTCTGCTGAATGGTGACTATCCAGGTGGTAATCTCTCTGTGATCCTGTCAAAGTTTTGATTTCTTTTTCTGCTCAATCCTTTAACTCAGTATTTACTTTCATTTTATAAATTGTAAACTTGGTGAATTAGAATTCCCGATGGAGAAGGTTTTCAGAGCCTCTGAAGTGCTTTTTCCCCCCTCATTTTCACTACTTTGTTCTTACAAAACTGGAGAATTTTTAGTAAGTGTGAGGCAGCTGACGAATGCAGATTGGACTACTACTAGCAGACCACCATTAATCTGGTGTTCACTCCTGTTGTGCTCCCTAACCTCCTGAGTATTTCCATCATTATCTGCTTTTATTTGCAAACTTCCACCATTTGTAGTTTGCTTTTGAATTGTCCTCATACTCACGAAGTTTTTTCTTGCTCTGGTTGTAGGTTTTTCCATATATACTCCTGCTGGTGGCTATTCTCATGTATGTTCCAGCCTTGTTCTGGAGGTTTACTGCGGCACCTCAGCTGTATGGTGACTTGACCTTTATCATAGAGGAGCTTGACAAGGCCTACAACCGTGGAATCAGGTTAGCACAGCACATTGTCCACACCAGTGGATCAGACACCCTCAGCTACTTTGAATCCTTTGGAGAACAAAGTGGGTAAGTATACCAACGTTTATATGGTTGTAAATGTTACAGTTATCCAATGCCTGTGGATTGTCTACCAGAAGCTTTTTCTGTAGTATATATTTTATGAATAATTACATTAATTATACCTATTTCATATTGAATTGCATGCAAGAGACAAAATAAATCCCAACATTTATTTTTCCCCCTGTGGCTCTGTCCTGTTAATACTTGCTCACATCTCGCTGCAGATTTGTAGAAGTCTTGAAACACGTAATTTTATTGTCAGGGACAGAAAAGAAGTAACCAACTGATACAATCTTAATAATGATCAGCTGATACCCTTAATGCAACCTTTAACAAGAATAAATGTGAGCAGCAGCAAATAATTTGGTTGAAGAGCACCACGTTTTTTTTAAAAATAAAAATCAAGCCCAATGTCAGCAGGCTTGATAGGTGGGATGGTGGTGTAGCCCTGGGTCAGGCTTTTGGGAAGCATGGTAGCCTTTGTTCCCAACACTAATCTGGAGCCTCGCATCACCAAAGAAGTAAATAACATGTTTTGTTAGAAGAGGCAGCCAGAGTTAAAGTAGTCCAGAACCTTGAAAACCTGGCTGAAGTTTCTGGAGGCAAATTAAGGTTAGTGAAGTGTAGGTGGCCTCACCCGGTTTTTCTTCCCCCCCCCCCCCACGCAGTGGTAACAATTTTTTTTACAATTGCAGTGGGGGTGAAGGTATTGAAACATTTCAGAATGTCTCTTGGTTGACAGCCTTGACTTTCACATGCAGAAAATATATTAGAAGTTCAAATTATTCCATTTAAAGCTTCCTCTACCCCAATAATAGACATTTGAATTTATAAATCACATTACAGGTCACATGTAATCTGTTTGCTCGAAATATTTTTAATTAAAAAAGAAAGCATGAGGTGATTCAAGTTGTCAAATATGTAACTTGGCGATAAGAGCTCTGAAGCTATTGAAATGATATTATAAATCTTGTTCTTCACTGCATTAGTGCCAACCGGATCATTAGCCCATTAGAGAATCGATCTGGTTTTCTATTGTAATTTGGTGAATTGTTTAACGAAGAATTATTTCCATCAAGTCACTGATGCTGAGGTGGTCTCAAACTTACTAACAGAACTCCAGTCCCTGTTGGTTTCACAAAAACACCAAGACGCTGATTGGTGAAGGTAGGATAGAAGGTAGAGTTGTGGATGTTGTTCACATGGATTGCTATAAGGAGTGTGACAAGGTACCTGAAGGTAGGCTCATCCAGAAGACTACCATCCATGGTGACGTAGCCATTTGGATGCAGAATTAGCTTGCCCATCGATGACTGAGGCAAGGCAAGTTTATTTGTATAGCATTTTTCAGACACAAGGCAATTCAAAGTGCTTTACATAGAACAAGATATACAAATCAAACATTACATTTCAAACAACATGAAGAGAATGAAATCGCACATAAAAACAAAGAAATAAAAGTTACAGTGCAGGAAATTCTAATTAAAAGCTACAGCAAAAAGGAAAGTTTTAAGCTTTGATTTAAAAGAGCTTGAAGTTGGGGCAGACCAGATCCTCTGGAAGGTTATTCCAGGTATGTGAAGCATAGTAACTAAAGCTGCTTCACCATGTTTAGTTTTGACCGTGGAGACAGTAAGCAGACCTGCCCCAGACAACCTGAGAGCTCGGGAAGGTTCACAGTGCAGCAAGAGATCGGAGATGTATTTTGGCCCTTGATCATTCAGGACTTTATGAACCAGAAGTAATATTTTAAAGCCAATCCTCTGATGGACAGGAAGCCAGTGTAGTGACCTGAGAACTGGAGTGATGTGCTCTACTTTCTTGGTCTTAGTGAGGACTCTAGCAGCAGCGTTCTGAATGAGCTGTCGCGGTCTGAGGGATATTTTACAGAGACCTGTGAAAACACCATTACAGTAATCAAGCCTACTAAAAATAAATGCATGGATGAGTTCTTCTAGATCTTACTGAGACATAGACCCTTTAACTCATGTTATATTTTTTAGATGGTTGTAGGCTGACTTTGTAATTGTCTTAACGGGGCAGTTAAAATTTGAGTTGGAGTCCATCATAACACCAAGTTTTCTGGCATGATTGTGGTTGGTGACAACAGGGATTCTAAGTGAGCACTGACTATTAATTGTTCTTTTTGGCAACAAAAACAATTATTTCAGTTTTCTCTTTGTTTAACTGGAGAAATTTTGGCACAGCCAATCAGTGATTTGTTTAATACAGTTTTTTGGTGATTGTATGGGACCATAATCACTTGATGACTCTATATCCTGCTCAGGGTAGAGGTGGATGGAGCTTATTCTAACTGGAGGTCCATGTCTAGCGGTGTTTTGCAGTGATGCGTCTGGGTATTCTGTTTGTGATCAATATGAATGACCTGGACAAAACTCTAGATAGGTGGGTTAGTAGGTTCATGGATAATACAAAGATAGGTGGTGGTGTGGATGGTGTAGGAGATCGTAAAAGGACACAGTAGGATATAGATCAGTTGCACATGTGAGTGGAGAAATGGGTGATGCCATTTAACTTGGCAAAATGTGAAGTGTTACGCTTTGGAAGATCACTTTGAAGGGACAAATTGGAAAGACCCTTAACAGTGTAGATGTGGAGCGGAATCTTGGGATGCCAGTCCATAGCTCCCTGAAAGTGATTGCATAGGTTGATAAGATGGTAAAGAAGGTGTATGGCATGCTTGCCTTTATTATTGGAGGCAATGAGTTTAGGAGTCGGGAGGTTATGTTGCGGCGTTATAAGACTGGTTGGGCCACCTCTTGAACTATAAGGAGAGTTTGGATAAGCTAGAGAGGCAGAGACTGAGAGGAGATCTGATTGTAAGAGGCTTGGATAGAATAGAGAGTCGGTATCTTTTTCACAGGCATGCGTTTAAAGCGAGAAGGGGAAGTCTAAAGGAGATATGCAGGGCAAGTACAGGCTGAGCACCTTTGTCCGAAATCCTTGGGGCTGGAAGTGTTTTGGATTTTGGAATATATAATGAGATGGCTTGGGATCTCATTTCAGACTCTGAATTTCTGTGGTACCAGTGAACAGTTTTTGTCTTACACTTGTTCATCACACATATATACCCTACGGTAAAAGTTATTACATACCATTAAGGTAATGAAAATATAATGTGTGCAGGGTAACAAAAGCGGCAGAAAGGAATCGGGGGAATACCTGAATCAGCTGATAAACCACAACAAACGGCAGGCTTTCAGTATCCACCTACGATGCTGTGTTTTGATTAAAAGGTTTCAATACACTTCATCTGCCTCCAACTTTCACCCTCCCCTCAAGTTTACCTGGTCCATTTCCGACATCTCCCTCCCCTTTCTAGATCTTTCTGTCTCTATCTCTGGAGACAGCTTATCCACTGATGTCTACTATAAGCCTACGGACTCTCACAGCTATCTGGACTATTCCTCTTCTCACCCTGTCTCTTGCAAAAATGCCATCCCCTTCTCGCAATTCCTCTGTCTCCGCCACATCTGCTCTCAGGATGAGGCTTTTCATTCCAGAACAAGGGAGATGTCCTTTTTTAAAGAAAGGGGCTTCCCTTCCTCCACCATCAACTCTGCTCTCAAACGCATCTCTCCCATTTCACACACATCTGCTCTCACTCCATCCTCCCTCCATCCCACTAGGAATAGGGTTCCCCTTGTCCTCACCTACGACCCCACCAGCCTCCGGGTCCAACATATAATTCTCTGTAACTTCCGCCACCTCCAATGGGATCCCACCACTAAGCACATCTTTCCCTCCCCCCCCTGCTTTCCACAGGGATTGCTCCCTATGTGACTCCCTTGTCCATTCATCCCCCCATCCCTCTCCACCGATCTCCCTCCTGGCACTTATCCTTGTAAGCGGAACAAGTGCTACACATGCCCTTACACTTCCTCCCTCACCACCATTCAGGGCCCCAAACGGTCCTTCCAGGTGAGGCGACACTTTACCTGTGAGTCAGCTGGGGTGATATATTGCGTCCGGTGCTCCCGATGTGGCCTTCTATATATTGGCGAGACCCGACGCAGACTGGGAGACCGCTTTGCTGATCACCTACGCTCTGTCCGCCAGAGAAAGCAGGATCTCCCAGTGGCCACACATTTTAATTCCACGTCCCATTCCCATTCTGACATGTCTATCCACGGCCTCCTCTACTATAAAGATGAAGCCACACTCAAGTTGGAGGAACAACACCTTTTATTCTGTCTGGGTAGCCTCCAACCTGATGGCATGAACATCGACTTCTCTAACTTCCGCTAAGGCCCCACCTCCCCCTCGTACCCCATCCGTTATTTATTTTTATACACACATTCTTTCTCTCACTCTCCTTTTTCTCCCTCTGTCCCTCTGACTATACCCCTTGCCCATCCTCTGGTTCTCCCCCACCCCCCCACCGTCTTTCTCCCCGGACCTCCTGTCCCATGATCCTCTCATATCCCCTTTGCCAATCACCTGTCCAGCTCTTGGCTCCATCCCTCCCCCCTCCTGTCTTCTCCTATCATTTTGGATCTCCCCCTCCCCCTTCCACTTTCAAATCTCTTTCTAACTCTTCCTTCGGTTAGTCCTGACGAAGGGTCTCGTCCTGAAACGTCGACTGTACCTCTTCCTAGAGATGCTGTCTGGCCTGCTGCGTTCACCAGCAACTTTGATGTGTGTTGCTTGAATTTCCAGCATCTGCAGAATTCCTGTTGTTTGCGTCAGGAATTAGTTTAGTTAGGCATTTAATTAGTTCGGCACAATATTGTGTGCCAAAGGGTCTATTCCTGTTCTGTATTCTATGTTTGACTACAGTTGACCAAAACATTCCGACTAAGGTACAGTTCAGTTCTGTGTTGGAATGCTCTCCGCTTGTCTGGGTAAGTGCTGCCTTAACAGCTCTTAATTGGGTAGTAATATTTTTCAGCACGAGTCTTTTGGAAATTGCTATTTTCTTCTACCATGAAACCCAATAATGACCATTTCAGATCCCTTTACATCACTTTGAAATTTCGAGCAGGATGACATCATTTCCTGTGGATCCTGGACCACATTGTTCTGATGTGTGTACTGTATACCCAGTGGCCCTGGCACAACAATGGTCTTTCACCAATACTAAATGGGAGTTGAATATTTCTCATCACCACCGGTCGTTGTCCTGACTTCTCTAATGCACTGGTGACCTCTCCCATAGCACTCTGATGGTCATCATTAACCCCCACTTCTGCAGCATGCAGCCTGGGTACAAACCTACCCTTTGGCATAACTCCCCTTCAGAATAGTTCTGCTCATTCCTGTGGCTAACAAATCCCCAAACCACCTGTAGGATAGGGAGCCTGCATGGCACATTTTTTCCAAGGTGGTCATTGGTGCCTTGTGTTTGCAGTTTTCTATCTCATTTCAATGGGGGGAGTTCTTGACGTTTGCAGGGCATTATTTATCTTGATGGAAATAATGTTTATACCGTCGCACCTGAGTAATACCTTATCCTGTATTGGTACATTGCTTGCCAAAGGAAATAGTAAAAGTCTAGTATCTTGCAAATGTGAAGAGCACTGTACTTTATTTTAAGTGATTTTTTTTTTTAAATAGTTCCAAGGAGAAGAGAGAGAACTTTTTTCAGTTTCCAGTTGTGGAGCGTTATTTGAAATCGAAAGAAGATTCCTGCAGCATGTTGATGATGTACCTTATACGCAAAGGCCTCGCTCTCACTTTTCTTGTCTTTACTTGTATCTACTTGGGATATTACATCTCTCTGACCTTCCTTACGGATGAATTCAAATGTTCAATCAAAACAGGCATTTTGGGAAATGAAACAAGTGTACCAGAATTTTTTCAGTGTAAGCTTATTTCAGTTGGAATATTTCAACTTCTGAGTATTGTTAACATTGCTGTGTATATCATTCTCATTCCAGTTACAATGTACAGTATGTCTTTTCCTCTAAGAAACAACCTCACTTTTCTTAAGGTCTACGAACTTCTACCACAGTTTGAGGTGATCATGGTTACTAAAAGTTGTTGGAATGACTTAAACCTCTACCTTCTATTTTTGGAAGAAAACATTAGTGAAGTGAAATCTCATAAGTGTCTTAAAGTATTGGAACTCATAAAAACGAAGGAATTGCTGGAGACTCCATCAGTGATGGATGCAATGTTGCGTTTAATAGCCCTGGGACAAGTCAAGTCAGATATGATAGATGGCTTGATCAAAACCAAGAAAGCTGAGCGGAAATCGGAGTCTGATGCAGATCTGAATGCAACACAACTGAAAGGTAAGTTTATGTTCTCTTTATTCTCCCTCATAGATTGTCTGGATTAAAATGATAGAGTAATCTAATAACAATACATTAATCATTCATGCAGGAATATGTTTTTATTTTCCACTCTGATCTTTTACCTCTTCTTACCTGACATTCCTTCCCCCCCCCCCCCCCGGGTCCCCTCCTCTTTCCCTTTCTCCATTCTTCCCCTTTCTCCATTTTTCCCTCCTAACAGATTCTTTCTTCTCCAGCCCTTGACCTTTCCCATCCTCCTGACTTCACTCATCACCTTCCAGCCAGCTTTCTTCCCTCCCCCTTCCACCCCAAAATTTTTATTCTGGCATTCTTCCCCTTCCAGCTCAGTCCTGAAGAAGAGTTTTGGCCTGAAACGTCGACTATCTGTTAATTTCCATAGATGCTGCCTGACCTGCAGAGTTCCTCCAGTAATTTGTGTGTGTTGCTTTGGATTTTTATTTGTTGAGGAGCATCTCAAGTTCCTTCATTATTCGTATGTGGGATGTGCTTTTATTGCCAAATCTAATTGCCCAAAAGAAGTTGCCAATGAGCCACAACTTGGAACCATTGCAGTCTGTGTGGTGAAGAACTCCTACCGTACCAGCAGGTGAATAGGGAGTTCCTGCGTTTTGTTTTAGTGATGGTGTAGGGATGACAGTATATTTCTAACTTGGGAAAGTGTGTGACTTGTGTTCCCATGTGCCAGCTCCTTCTGTAACACTGATGGTAATAGAAATAGAGTGACCATTTTTGTGACCACAATATGGGGAAAAAATTAGATTGAAAATGTTGTAATTCAATGCTAAAGCAGGGTCGTAAATCTAAACAAGAACTGTACATGAATGAGTTGGGAGTTGGTTGTTGTTGATTAGAGACCTACAGTGAAAGGTATAACATTGAATAGGCTATCTCTGTCTAATAATAGGCATCCGTTAGTCTCATAAGACCATGGATTTGCGCCTTGTAAGTTTTCCAGAGCACAGGCCTGGGCAAGGTTGTATGGAAGACTGGCAGTTGCCCATGTTGCAAGTCTCCCCTCTCCACGCTACCGATGTTGTCCAAGGGAAGAACACTAGGGCCGATACAGCTTGGCACCAGTGTTGTCGCAGAGCAATGTGTGGTTAAGTGCCTTGTTCAAGGACACAACACGCTGCCTCAGCTGAGGCTTGAACTAGCGACCACTAGACCAATGCCTTAACCACTTGGCCACGTGCCAACTATGTCCAGTACTTAGAGTTATAGAGCACAGAAGCAGGCTTTCAGATGCTGACAAAGATGCCTGTAGAAGTAATTGCATAGAAATAAAATCACTCTGTAAGAGTTTATATTAGTATGTACAAAGGAGAAGACTATCTAGGATAACATTTAAACTGTCCTCTATGGACATGAAGGTTTTCTTTTGGAGTATTAACCCCAGAGGCCAATCTGTAGCCTCAGATCAGGGGTACAGGCAGACTCTGGACTGACAGATGTTTGCCCCTCAGATACTTAAAGTTAGGGGATCTCGTAGAAACATTACGAATGTTAAAAGGTCTGAACAGATTAGATATGGCAAACTTAATTCCCATGGTAGGGGATTCTAGGACAAGAGGGCAGGACTTCAGGATTGAAGGACGTCCTTTTAGAACTGAGATGTGGAGCAATTACTTTAGTCAGAGGGTGGTAAATCTGTGGAATTTGTTGCCACGAGCCGCTGTGGAGACCAAGTTATTGGGTGTATTTAAGGCAGAGATACAAACGTAGATAGGTTCTTGATTAGCCAGGGCATCAAAGGGTATGGGGTGAAAGCAGGGGAGTGGGGATGACTGGAAGAATTGGATTAGTCCATGATTGAATGGCAGAGAAGATGGGACGGGTCAAATGGCCTACTTCTGCTCCTTTATCTTTTGGTCTTATATGCTATTGGATTTCTTACAGAGGTGGGTGGAGCTCAGCTGATGTTTCCAATGACGGCAGGCCACTTTGAGACAATTTAATGAGATAGGAGGGGTGATCTGGGCTCCTCACCTCATTTCTCTGTTATCTACTTAATAGGAATAGTAGGACAGAGGTCCCAGAAATAGAAGGCACCATGGCTTTTGGTAGACTTGCAGTGCTTTTGAGATCTGCAACTCAGTCTGGGGCAAGCCAGAGCCTTCCTGGTAGGGCTGGAGCATGAAGTCATTTCCAGAACCTTTCTTCTTCTCTGTTTTCCTGTGAATGATTCAGAGAGGGAAATTGTGGTCATGGGACATGGTAAAAGTAGGCCACCTGCTTCATTCTAACACTGTCCTATCATCACCAGGGACTATCCCAAATAACTTAGACATTTTGCATTACAGTTAAGTTGTGACAAGTGATGCAATATTAAGAGTTTATTGCTGGGTAATATTAATTAATATACTCTGAATTAAAGGAAAAGATCCTTTGTAGCAGAAAATGTTGATGAGGGCTATTGAAACATAACTGTTTCACAATTCAGTTTAAAATGTATTAAAATCTATGCCAGATAACATTATAAAAATATAAATGTGTATTGCAGGATCATTTATGCCTTTATGTATTTGGCATTTTAAATGATCACGTCATTAATAGGAATAGGTTTTCAATTACATAAAAACATAGAAAACCTACAGCACAATACAGGCCCTTCGGCCCACAGGGCTGTGTCGAACATGCCCTTACCTGAGAAACTACCTAGGGTTACCCGTAGCCCTCTATTTTTCTGAGCTCCATGTACCTATCCTGGAGTCTCTTAAAAGACCCTATTGTATCCACCTCCACCACCGTCGCTGGCAGCCCATTCCACACACTCACCACTCTCTGCGTAAAAACAAAAACACAACTTACCCCTGACATCTCCTCTGTACCTACTTCATATATATGTAAATATATATTTACATATATATTTTTATAAATTGACCTGAAGTCTACACATTAGCCACTTGATGGCCCTGCAGCAACATTTTACTTTGCCAGGATTTGCCGATTTAATGAATGAAATTTTGGCAGAGTCTGGACAGGATCTTCCAATCTCACTAAAGGTACTGCTGAGAAGTATTTGATAGGCCAGGCACAGTCCAGCATACCAGAGTAGAATTTTTTTTTTCTCTCCATTGTGGATTATCAACTTCTTTCATTGGAAGTGCTGTTAATTTTAGGTGTTTTTGTCTGAGAGACAATTTGGGAACATGCCATTAAGTCTTTACTTGTGCCACTAACCTATTTACTGTTCTAATGGTTCTGATGGAATCTATTCCACTGCCCTCTCCCACTCTCCCAGATACAAACACCAGTTGCTTTTCCCTCATCCTTGGCTGTACTCTGCCACACACTGATCTGGAGTATATTATTCAT
Source organism: Mobula hypostoma (assembly GCF_963921235.1). Taxonomy (NCBI): domain Eukaryota; kingdom Metazoa; phylum Chordata; class Chondrichthyes; order Myliobatiformes; family Myliobatidae; genus Mobula; species Mobula hypostoma. The sequence goes on along the minus strand of NC_086103.1, from coordinate 116,707,725 downwards.
TTCACAACATATCCGTGTTTTGCTGCGAATTCTCTGTAGGGTCAGGCTCAACCGTGATGAGAAACAGTTGATATTTCGCATCGATAATGCTACATCAGAACTTGAGCTAAGAGGCAGTCAACATCCTCAAGAGAAAGGAGTGGAAGTTTTCCAAGAGTGAATTTCCAAGAAGAGAAATGTCAACAAATTTGATTGTACAAAGTAAAAAAAAACTGCCAATGATGAAAATCTGAAATAAAATCAGAAACTGCAGGAATTGTACAATGTACATTGTGGTGGAGGGAGAAACAGCTCATGTTCCAGGGGTGCCCATATTGAAGCACAGCTTCTGCCCCCAAGATAGAATCATAGATCTCTCTTTGTCCTTCACCTTGTTCTGATGAAAGACTGGACATGAAGTTTTTTTTTCTTTCTCTCTCCACGGAGGTTTCCTGACTTGAATGTTTTTTAGTTGTTTTCTTTTAATTTTAGATTATCAAAAGACTTCATTTTCTTTACTTTTCTAACTATTTGCTTCCTAACCATCCAACAAATTCATTCATTTCTAGCCAAATTTGTTTGATTTTTTTTCTAAATGCTTATGCCTTTTTATAATGTGTTTAGATTTTATGTGCAATGGATCTAATCTTATAGTGGCCAGTAGCTTTTTCAAAGGACTCCTAAATTTGTGTAGCACACCTTGTCTTAAGTAATTACAAGGCATCTTTCCTTAATTAACACACATTTTTAATTACTTACAATTTTACTTTGAATTATGGATTTAAAGAATTGCAAACAATTATTTAAGTCTAAAATAGACTAAACTCCTAGTTTCCTGGATGCATATTAATTGACCCAGGTGTCATGTCAAGTAAAAACTGTCTGATGAATGGGGACTTAAGTGATACATCCAAGGGTTGCTGGAGGAGCAGAAACTATTAACGTTGAAAGTGAAAAGTGCCAATGAAGTGTCTAAAATTGAACCATGTTTATCTTTTGAGGAGTTTTTAAAAAAATTGTTATACAGACAGCTAAAAAGAACTTTTTTCCCCACATATTTCCAGTTATTACCAAGCCGGATTCTATGGATGATGGCACCAGATCTGCTGATGAAGAAAGGGATGAGCTCTCGGCTGTAAGGCAAAGACTTCTGGAATCTCAGACCTACAGTTCAAATTGTTAAGATGTATGGGATTTGACTGTGTTTATTCTTTTGCAAAAAAACATACTCACCTCATTTGTTTGTGACAGTATTAGCAAACTGAGTATTTATTGGAGGGTTAATATGCTGTAATTTCATTCTATTATTTCTTAATTTAATTGTTTACCTGGGAGTGTGTTCATTCTCAAAATAGATGTTTTGTTGTTTTTGTATTTCTGACATTTTTATAAGTATGTAATGTCAGTGTTACAGTAAGAATATTGAGGAAGCTGAAAAGAGAAAGCACATTGCCACAAACTGGTTCAAGTTTGCCAGGAAATCGAGAACTTAATTCACGCAATGTAACATTTAAAAACGTTTTGATTTTTTAAAAGTTTACTGACATGAATGAAATTATGTCATCTCTAATTTCTGAGAATACTTGATAGATGGTGAGCTTTTGGTTTAGAAGTAGAGCACTTACCACAAGTAAAGGAGAACAATTGAATATTACTAGAAGATGAAACCATATGGAATTTGAACTCTTTTGTTGTAAATGGCTAAAGGATCTCTCCCATAAAACATTTAAGTTGTGATCTTCCTAGGAAAGGCAACAATAAAGGAACTACATTGTTAATAATGTAGAAAAACAAACTTTATAAGCCAAATATAACTTGCATACTGGGAGAATTTTGACAACATATCTCTCAGTTACAGGGATATTTGAAAACTTACATGTCTAGACATGAAGTAAAACTTTATTGTAACACTGCAAGATCTATACAAATTCATACAGTTCATTTGCCACTTTTCCTGAACAAATAATTGTTATTTTTGAAATTTCACATGCGCACATTCCCCAGAATTTTATTCCCACTCTAATGTTTGCTCGACTATGATTCATTTATTGATTATTGTGAATAACAGGAAAATATCTGACGGTTACTACAGAATGAAACACCGTCTTGTCAGTAAATTCTGGTTGGATTGGAATTTCCCCATGGATATTTTTTCCATGAAATTTCTATTTCATATAATGTCTTTTTTTTTGTGGATAAGGTTTATAATCAGTGTTTGGAGCCAATTGAATAATTTACAAAGTAGCTGGCTAAATAGGGCCTTTCCCACTGACAGACTTGCACAGATTGAGATAATAAAAAACTTTTTAAAAATGCTCAATTAATTTAGGAAATCAGCATTTGAAGAAAGGTTGTTCTGAAATTTTAGGGCCATTATACACCACAGATCTGTTTCACCAGTGTTCCTGTCTTTTATAAATACAGATTTGCAGTTTTTTCCTTTATTTTTCAAACATTAGGGATTATTATAGTGAATTTTCATGATACTTACTGCAGAATTGAGGAAAAATGTGCCAGTGGTTTTCTATTAAAATCATTTCAAATTCTGCCAGCATATTTTCTAGCTTTGTATTTATTCATTTCCATAAGATTGTGACTTCCAATTGTAACAACGCCTCACATGACAAAACACGCACAGTTTCTCTAATTTATTGTTTAATTCCGAAGCAAATATAGGCATTTTAACTATTTAAAAATGCACCAATCTGCTTAAAGCAAATATACCCAAATTCTTATTTTGCAACAACATTAGTGTTCTATTCAGCCTGTCATTTCTGTTTTCTTGTACAAATAAACCACGGCTTGGCTGTACCACTTTTCACTTCCCTGCCTTTATTGCATATATTTTTATTCCTACACATGGGCCAAATTTTTGAGGTGGGTGAAAGGTAGAAATTCCCCACTTCCCTTTCACTTATTGAAAATTAGTTCCTGATTTCACTTGCAACTAAAATTTGTGGTGCAGTTGGGTCCTATACCCAAAGTGTTCTGTAGAAATGTCTGGCTCTGCTACTGCATTCCTGGTACCGTGGATGTGGGACTACAATAATAAAGATAATCTGTTACTCTAACTCGTCGGACCATCAGCATTTGAGGAGCTAGCAATTCAGGGACTTTTTTTTTTGGGAGTTATCATATTCCGTTTGATCAATAGGTGAATTACAGATTTTGCAGCACTAGATGAGATTTGGTGGTCCATTTTCTTGGGAGAGAAAGCCTGGAGTGTGAAGAGCTAATGTGATGAGAAAACAGTTTATTCATTTAATTTGTCTTGCAAAGGCAGTGAAGGGAACACTGGTGGCTTCTGCCCATGGAAAGGTGCAAGCATGCCTGGTCCACAATATGCATCCTTCATGGGAGACCAAGGTGAATTCCTAATGGTGCTTGGTTGAGGGATTTCAGTGAAGAGACTCCTGAATCTTACAAATCATGCCTGGATCATTTCTTACATTAGAATAGTAATGACCTTTAACCCTCCTCTTCCCTCATTATTTAACCCAACTCTTCACTCCCCCATGCCAGAAAATGTTGGTTGTTTTCCAACCTGATGGCATGAATATCGATTTCTCCTTTTGGTAAAACATTTCCCCTCCCCTTCCTTTATTCCCCACTCTGATCTTTTACCTCTTCTCACCTATCTATTGCATCCCCCTAACCCCCCCCTTCCCTTTCACCTATTGTCCACTCTCCTTTCCTATCAGATTCCTCCTTCTGCAGCCCTTGACTTTTCCCACCCCTGGCTTCACCTATCACCTTACAGCTATCCACTTCCCCTGCCCCCCCCCCCTTTATTCTGGCATCTTCCCCCTTCTCAGTCCTGAAGAAGGGTGTCGGCCCAAAATGTCGACTGCTTATTCGTTTCCATAGACGCTGCCTGACCTGCCGAGTTCCTCCAGCATTTTGTGTGTGCTGCTGCGATAAACATTTGTACGTTGTAATTAATTTCAATTGAATAAATAGTGAATGTAGTTTGCTGTGGAGCACTTCTGCTGTAATAGTTAATTCTGTTTTGCAATCAAAATTGATAAAATTATTGTAATGTTCTTGTGTCAGACTTTTACAACATGTGATGATATTTTGGAAGAATATTGCTCATATTGCAGTGTGGGATCATTTAGTTTTCCCAGGCCTTTTTGTTTTTTCAGTGTACATTTCATCCTGCTTGGCTGAAGTCTGCTGCTACAAGTAAGATGTAGTAATTTACGTGCCAGCATCACAAACGCACATTTTTGAACATATTCTAATAATCGGCACAAGAACTCTGTTTATGCAAATAATTTTGATGAATATGAATTTTACATTTTTTGTTCATTGTATATGTCCTACAGGAGGTCAGTACAATTTTTTTTTAACATTCTCAAAAAATGCACCACTGATGCTTTTTTATGGATTTGTCTGTTGTACCATGACACAAATTAAATACAATTATCTGTGTTGGTTAATGTAGACCTCTGGCAGTGAATTTGTGACTGTCTGGTAATATCCCTGGGGCTGTGCATTTGTGTGATGATCTCATTAGATTCATCTATACCTCTGCCAGTAATTAGCATGCGTAATCATAGTTGTTTCCGATAATGATCAAGCTTGTGGGGTTTTAGGGCAACTGGCCCATTATGCACACTCAGCCTTTCAAATGATGGGTAGAATCACATCACAAGTATTTTGTAATTTTTATAGACCATCTCAACTGAAATCAGGTTTTTAAAAATATTGCTGGACTTTGAATTATTAAGTAAAATGATTACATTTAAAACCTTTTATTTCCAGTAGGTGTTATAACCTTTTTTGAAAATATATGTCCATTACAACCAGCACTACAAGGGCAATGTGTTGGCCATCTGTATACTAAAGTACAAAGTGAATGATTTTAAACTTCAGGTGATTGAATCACAGTAAATTTTTTACAGTGGAACTGCTAACACAACAATGAATCTTGAAAACTTGCATTGTATAACAGTGTTAATTATTAAAATTGTCATTCATTTGGTGTTTTACTTTTTGTGGTAAGTGGGATTTTCACATTCATCATTGCCTTCTGATGTAAATCTGGGCAGGAGAATTTCATACAATGGCATGCAAAAGTTTGGGTACCTCTGGACATATTTTCTGTTATTGTGAATAGTTAAGTGAGTAGAAGATGAACTGATCTCCAAACATCATAAAGTTAAAGATGAAACATTCTTTTCAACATTTTAAGCAAGATTAGTGTATTATTTTTGTTTTGTACAATTTTAGAGTGAAAAAAGGAAAAGAGCACCATGCAAAGGTTTGGGCACTCCAAGAGATTTGAGCTCTCAGATAACTTTTACCAAGGTCTCAGACCTTAAATAGCTTGTTAGAGCTATGGCTTGTTCACAGTCATTGTTAGGAAAGGCCAGGTGATGCATATTTCAAAGCTTTATAAATACCCTGACTCCTCAAACCTTGTCCCAACAATCAGCAGCAATGGGCTCTTCGAAGCAGCTGCCTAGCACTCTGAAAATTAAAATAAATGATGCCCACAAAGGAGCAGAAGGCGTTAAGAAGATAGCAAAGCATTTTCAGGTAGCCGTTTCCTCAGTTCGTAATATAATTAAGAAATAGCAGTTAACAGGAATGCTGGAGGCCAAGTTGAGGTCTGGAAGACCAAGAAACTTTTGGAGAGAACTGCTCGTAGGATTGCGAGAAAGGCAAATCAAAACCCCTGTTTGACTGCAAAAGACCTTCAGAATGATTTAGCAGACTCTGGAGTGGTGGTGCACTGTTCCACTGTGCAGTGACACCTGCACAAATATGACCTTCATGGAAGAGTCATCAGAAGAAAACCTTTCCTGCGTCCTCACCACAAAATTCAGCGTCAGAAGTCTGCAAAGGGACATCTAGTGCCACGTGCTAGTTAGAGTAGAAATAGGATGATATTTCAGATGAATATGTGGCTTGAAAAATGGTGCAAGGGGGAAGGATTCAAATTTCTGGGGCATTGGAACCAGTTCTGGAGGAGGTGGGACCAGTACAAACAGGACGGTCTGGGCTGGACTGGAACCAATGTCCTAGGGTGAGCATTTTCTACTGTTGTTCAGGAGGATTTAAACTAATGTGGCGGGGGATGGGAACAATTGCAGAGGGACAGAGGGGTGTAAAATGAGGGTAGAAGCAAAAAGTAGTAAGGTGAAAAGTGAAAGTGGCAGACCGGCAAACCTAAGGCAAAAATCAAAAAGGGTCACTCTTCAACCTAATTGTATAAGGGCTAAGAGTGTTGTAAAAGCAAGCCTGAAGGCTTTGTGTGTCATGCAAGGAGCATTCCTAACAAGGTGGATGATTTGAATGTGCAGATAATTATTAATGAATATGATATAGTTGGGATCACAGAGACATGGCTCCAGGATGACCAAGGATGGGAGCTCAACATTCAGGGATATTCAATATTCAGGAGGGATAGACATGAAAAAAGAGGTGGGGTGGCATTGCTGGTTAGAGAGGAGATTAACACAATAGAAAGGAAGGACGGTAACCGGGAGGATGTAGAATCGATATGGGTAGAGCTGCATAACACTAAGGGGCAGAAAACGCTAGTGGGAGTTGTGTACAGGCCACCTAACAGTAGTAGTGAGGCTGGGGATAGCATTCAACAGGAAATTAGAAATGCATGCAATAAAGGAACAGCAGTTATAATGGGTGACTTCAATCTGCATATAGATTGGGTGAACCAAATTGGTAAGGGTGCTGAGGAAGAGGATTTCCTGGAATGTGTGCGGGATAGTTTTCTGAACCAGCATGTCGAGGAACCAACTAGAAAGCAGGCCATTCTAGACTGGGTATTGAGCAATGAGGAAGGGTTAGTTAGCAATCTTGTCGTGCGAGGCCCCTTGGGTAAGAGTGACCATAATATGGTGGAATTCTTCATTAAGTTGGAGAGTGATATAGTTAATTCAGTAACAAAGGTTCTGAACTTAAAGAAGGGTAACTTTCAAGGTATGAGACGTGAATTAGCTAAGATAGACTGGTGAATGATACTTAAAGGATTGACGGTGGATATGCAATGGCAAGCATTTAAAGATCACATGGATGAACTACAACAATTGTTCATCCCAGTTTGGCAAAAGAATAAACCAGGGAAGGTAGTGGACCCGTGGCTGACAAGAGAATTAGGGATAGTATCAATTCCAAAGAAGAAACTAGCCAGAAAAAGCGGCACACCTGAGGACTGGGAGAAATTCAGAGTCCAGCAGAGGAGTACAAAGGGCTTAATTAGGAAAGGGAAAAAAGATTATGAGAGAAAGCTGGCAGGGAACATAAAAACCAACTAGAAGTTTTTATAGATATGTGAAAAGAAAAAGATTGGTTAAAATGTAGGTCCCTTACAGTCAGAAACAGGTGAATTGATCATGGGGAACAAGGACATGGTAGACCAATTGAATAACTACTTTGGTTCTGTCTTCACTAAGGAGGACATAAATAATCTTCTGGAAATAGTAGGGGACCGAGGGTCTAGTGAGATGGAGGAACTGAGGGAAATACATGTTGATAGGGAAGTAGTGTTAGGTAAATTGAAGGGATTAAAGGCAGATAAATCTCCAGGGCCAGATGGTCTGCATCCCCGAGTGCTTAAGGAAGTATCTCAAGAAATAGTGGATGCATTAGTGGTAATTTTTCAAAACTCTTTAGATTCTGGATTAGTTCCTGAGGATTGGAGGATAGCTAATGTAACCCCGCTTTTTAAAAAAAGGAGGGAGAGAGAAACCAGGGAATTATAGGCCAGTAAGCCTGACAGCAGTGGTGGGGAAAATGCTAGAGTCAGTTATCAAAGATGTGATAACAACACATTTGGAAAGCAGTGAAATCATCGGACAAAGTCAGCATGGATTTGTGAAAGGAAAATCATACTTGACGAATCTCATAGAATTTTTTGAGGATGTAACTAGTAGAGTGGATAGTGGAGAACCAGTGGATGTGGTATATTTGGATTTTCAAAAGGCTTTTGACAAGGTCCCACACAGGAGATTAGTGTGTAAACTTAAAGCACACGGTATTGGGGGTATGGTATCGCTGTGGATAGAGAATTGGTTAGCAGACAGGAAGCAAAGAGTGGGAATAAATGGGACCTTTTCAGAATGACAGGCGGTGACTAGTGGGGTACCGCAAGGCTCAGTGTTGGAACCCCAGTTGTTTACAATATATATTAATGACTTAGACGAGGGAATTCAATGCAGCATCTCCCAAGTTTGCAGATGACACGAAGCTGGGCGCAGTGTTAGCTGTGAGGAGGATGCTAAGAGGATGCAGGGTGACTTGGATAGGTTAGGTGAGTGGGCAAGTTCATGGCAGATGCAATTTAATGTGGATCAATGTGAGGTTATCCACTTTGGTGGCAAGAACAGGAAAACAGTTTATTATCTGAATCGTAGCCGATTAGGAAAAGGGGAGGTGCAACGAGACCTGGGTGTCGTTGTACACCAGTCATTGAAAGTTGGCATGCAGGTACAGCAGGCGGTGAAAAAGGCGAGTGGTATGCTGGCATTCATTGCAAGAGGATTCGAGTACAGGCGCAGGGAGGTACTACTGCAGTTGTACAAGGCCTTGGTGAGACCACACCTGGAGTATTGTGTGCAGCTTTGGTCCCCTAATCTGAGGAAAGACATTCTTGCCATAGAGGGAGTACAAAGAAGGTTCACCAGATTGATTCCTGGGATGGCAGGACTTTCATATGATGAAAGACTGGATCGACTAGGCTTATACTCTCCGGAATTTAGAAGATTGAGGGGGGATCTTTTTGAAACGTATAAAATCCTAAAAGGATTGGACAGGCTAGATGCAGGAAGATTGTTCCCAATGTTGGGGAAGTCCAGAACGAGGGGTCACAGTTTGAGGATAGAGGGGAAGCCTTTTAGGACCGAGATTAGGAAAAACTTCTTCACACAGAGAGTGGTGAATCTGTGGAATTCTCTGCCACAGCAAACTGTTGAGGCCAGTTCATTGGCTATGTTTAAGAGGGAGTTAGATATGGCCCTTGTGGCTACAGGGGTCAGGGGGTATGGAGGGAAGGCTGGGGCGGGGTTCTGAGTTGGATGATCAGCCATGATCATAATAAATGGCGGTGCAGGCTCAAAGGGCCGAATGGCCTACTCCTGCACCTATTTTCTATGTTTCTATGAAACGTATAAAATTCTAAAGTGATTGGACAGGCTAGATGTAGGAAAATTGTTCTCGATGTTGGGGAAGTCCAGAACAAGGGGTCACAGTTTGAGGATAAAGGGGAAGCCTTTTAGGACCGAGATGAGGAAAGACTTCTTCACACAGAGAGTGGTGAATCTGTGGAATTCTCTGCCACAGGAAACAGTTGAGGCCAGTTCATTGGCTATACTTAAGAGGGAGTTAGATATGGCCCTTGTGGCTAAAGGGATCAGGGGGTATGGAGAGAAGACAGGTACAGGGTTCTGAGTTGGATGATCAGCCATGATCATACTGAATGGCAGTGCAGGCTCATAGGGCCGAATGACCTACTCCTGCTCCTATTTTCTATGTTTCTAAACAAGCCATCTTTAGAGTTTGACTTTGAAGGTAATTTATGATAAACAAACCTGATACATTTTGGAAGCGAGTCCTGTGGACTGATGAAGTTAAGATAGAACTTTTTGGCCGCAATGAGCAAAGGTATATTTGGAGAAAAAAAGGGTGCAGAATTTCATGAAAAAAACACCTCTCCAACTGTTAAGCATGTGGGTGGATCGATCTTGCTTTGGGCTTGTGTTGCAGCCAGTGGCACAGGGAACATTTCACTGGTAGAGGGAAGAATGAATTCAATTAAATACCAGCAAATTCTGGAAGCAACATCACACCGTCTGTCAAAAAGCTGAAGGTGAAAGGGGGATGGCTTCTACAACAGGATATTGATCCTAAACACACCTCAATATCCACAATAGACTACCTCAAGAGGCACAAGCTGAAGGTTTTGCCATGGCCCTCACAGTCCCCCAACCTAAACATCATCGAAAATCTGTAGATAGACCTCAAAAGAGCAGTGCATGCAAGATGGCCCAAGAATCTCGCAGAACTAGAAGGCTTTTGCAAGGAAGAATGGGTGAAAATCCCCCAAACAAGAATTAAGACTCTTAGCTGGCTACAGAAAGCGTTTACAAGCTGTGATACTTGCCAAAGGGGATGTTACTAAGTACTGACCATGCAGGGTGCCCAAACTTTTGCTTCGGGCCCTTTTCTTTTTTTATTATTTTGAAACTGTAAAAGATGGAAATAAAAATGTAATCTTGCTTAAAATATTAAAGAAATGTGTCATCTTTAACTTTATGCCCTTTGGAAATCAGGTCATCTTTTACCCACTTTGCTGTTCACAGTAACAGAAATTTTGACCGGGGTGCCCAAACTTTTGCATGCCACTGTACATGTAACACCCTGATTAAGATTTTTACTGCTGGTCTACAGGTATTTCATCTTAGCAGTTCGACCAGAGCAGTGGGTTCTGCTTTCAGCCTGTGTGGGTTTGAGCTAAAGATAAGAGGCTTTGTTATTCAATTTAAGAAAGTAGTGTCAGCCAATCAGGATGGTGGAATTGGGAGAAGGTCCTAGAGAATGCTGGGCGGAGAGGTTTTCTTTGTGATGGACACTGGTGTGGGTTGAGGTCTTTTTGGTGGGAGTGGGGAGGAGACAGGAGGAAAGATGGCTGAGGATGCCGTCCCTGTTGCACAAAATGCTTTGTGCAGATGAATGGCTTCTGGGAGGAAGGACCAATACGCCCTTGGGAGAACCTGTTTGTTCGAGATGGATTTCGAGCGTTGTTCAGAAGCTGATGTGTGCTTTCACGCAGACCAAGGGTCCAGCGTGTAAATTAACGAAAACTGCAAGATGACCACCAACATATGTGCACATTTGACTGTTCAGTTATGAGTGTCCCTCGTGTTTTTTCCCCCCTTTCTCTTCTTCAATAATTGTTTGGTTAAGTTAACATTCTTAAATCTACTTTCTTTATAACTGCTGTTATTTCTTGCCGGGGGAAGTAAATCACACGGCATTCACACAAACCAAGGTTTGGGTGGGCGAGACATCCCAACCTCACAGATTTGGCGGGGCCAGAGTTGTATACTGTGCATCCTAGATGTATGAGGAACCCTGAGGAAGGTGGGTTCCACGCTGCTGAGTCCAGTGGCTGTTAGCAAGGGTCTAACCAGCCGCATTTCCAGAGACACATGGTAAAAATGGGGTTTATACTTTTTTTTGTCTTCTTTTTTTAAAAACAGGCCACACATTTCCAAACTGCTGTTCCTAACAAGCCGAAATGCATTGAAGTAATGGGGAAAATCACTAATTATGGAAGTATACAGTATATAGAGAATTACAGTGCAATAGAATCGCTTAAGAGACTCTTGGATAGGTACATGGAGCTTAGAAAAATAGAGGGCTATGGGTAACCCTAGGTAATTTCTAAAGTACATGTTCGGCACAGCATTGTGGGCCGAAGGGCCTATATTGTGCTGTAGATTTTCTATGTTTCTAGAATATGCAGCTTGGGAGATGGTGCACGCGTATTACTGAGATATCTTCTGGAGAAGATGAGACAAACTGGTCACCTCAATAGGTCTGGAAGCATTGTTCTTGGTGATACTCATAGCGTTGGGGATTTGAACCAACGTGGCCAAGGAATGGGAAGCTGAGCAACTATCCAAAAGGAAGGAAATTCCGAAGTGGAATTAGAAGATGAGACAATGATGATAGTTTCAAAGGCAGGGACGTTATGGTTAAAGGTGTCAATAGACAATAGGTGCAGGAGTAGGCCATTCGGCCCTTTGAGCCAGCACCACTATTCACTGTGATCATGGCTGATCATCCACTATCAGTATCCAGTTCCTGCCTTATCCCCATAACCTTTGATTCCGCTATCTTTAAGAACTCTATCCATCTTTCTTGAAAGCATCCAGAGACTTGGCCTCCACAGCCTTCTGGGGCAGAGCATTCCATATATCCGCCACTCTCTGGGTGAAAAAGTTTTTCCTCAACTCCGTTCTAAATGGCCTACCCCTAATTCTTAAACTGTGGCCTCTGGTTCTGCACTCACCCATCAGCGGGAACCTGCTTCCTGCCTGCAGCGTGTCCAATCCCTTAATAATCTTATATGTTTCAATAAGATCCCCTCTCAGCCTTCTAAATTCCAGAGTATACAAGCCCAGTCGCTCCAATCTTTCGACATATGACAGTCCCGCCATCCCGGGAATTAATCTTGTGAACCTACGCTGCACTCCCTCAATAGCAAGAATGTCCTTCCTCAAATTTGGAGACCAAAACTGCACACAGTACTCCAGGTCTGGTCTCACCAGGGCTCTGTACAGTTGCAGAAGGACCTCTTTGCTCTTATTCTCAATTCCCCTTGTTATGAAGGCCAGCATGCCATTAGCTTTCTTCACTGCCTGCTCTACTTGCATGCTTGCTTTCAATGACTGATGTACAAGAACACCTAGATCTTGTTGAGCTTCCCCTTTTCCGAACTTGACTCCATTTAGGTAATAATCTGCCTTCCCGTTCTTACAATCAAAGTGGATAACCTCACATTTATCCACATTAAACTGCATCTGCCATGCATCTGCCCACTCACCCAACCTGTCCAATTCACCCTGCATTCTCATAACATCCTCCTCACATTTCACACTGCCTCCCAGCTTTGTGTCATTGGCAAATTTCCTAATGTTACTTTTAATTCCCTCATCTAAATCATTAATATATATTGTAAACAGCTGCGGTCCCAGTACTGAACCCTGTGGTACCCCACTGGTCACCTCCTGCCATTCCGAAAGGGACCCGTTAATCGCTACTCTTTGTTTTCCGTCAGCCAGCCAATTTTCAGTCCATGTCAGTACTCTGCCCCCAATACCATGTGCCCTAATTTTGCCCACTAATCTCCTCTGTGGGACTTTATCAAAGGCTTTCTGAAAGTCCAGGTACACTACATCCACTGGCTCTCCCTTGTCCATTTTCATAGTTACATCCTCAAAAAATTCCAGAAGATTAGTCAAGCACGATTTCCCCTTCGTAAACCCATGCTGACTCGGACCAATCCTGTTACTACTATCCAGATGTGTCATAATTTCATCTTTTATAATTGACGCCAGCATCTTTCCCACCACCGACGTCAGGCTAACCGGTCTATAATTCCCTGTTTCTCTCTTCCTCCCTTCTTGAAGAGAGGGATAACGTTAGCCACCCTCCAATCCACAGGAACTGATCCTGAATCTATAGAGCATTGGAAAATGATTACCAATGTGTCTACGATTTCAAAAGCCACCTCCTTAAGAACCCTGGGATGCAAACCATCAGGTCCCGGGGACTTATCAGCCTTCAGACCCAACAGCCTATCCAACACCATTTCCTGCCTAATAAGTTTCCTTCAATTCATCCATTACCCTAGGTCTTTTGGCCACTATTACATCTGGGAGATTGTTTGTGTCTTCCCTAGTGAAGACAGATCCAAAGTACCTGTTCAACTCGTCTGCCATTTCCTTGTTCCCCATAATAAATTCACCCGCTTCTGTCTTCAAAGGCCCAATTTTGGTCTTAACAATTTTTTTCCTTTTCACATACCTAAAGAAACTTTTACTATCCTCCTTTATATTCTTGGCTGGTTTACCTTCATACCTCATTTTTTCTCCGTGTATTGCCTTTTTAGTTACCTTCTGTTGCTCTTTAAAAGATTCCCAATCCTCCGGCTTCCCACTCGTCTTTGCTATGTTATACTTCTCTTTTATTTTTATGCTGTCCATTACTTCCCTTGTCAGCCACGGCCTCCCCTTACTCCCCTTAGGATCTTTCTTCCTCTTTGGAATGATCTGATCCTGCACCTTCCACATTATTCCCAGAAACGCTTGCCATTGCTGTTCCACTGTCATCCCTGTTAGGGTATTGTTCCATTGAACTTTGGCCAGCTCCTCCCTCATAGCACCATAGTTCCCTTTGTTCAACTGTAATACTGACACTTCTGAGTTTCCCTTCTCCCCCTCAAATTGTAGATTAAAACTTATCACATTATGGTCACTACCTCCTAATGGCTCCTTTACCTCGAGGTCCCTGATCAAATCCGGTTCATTGCACAACACTAAATCTAGAATCGCGTTCTCTCTGATAGGCTCCAGTACCTGTTCCAAGAATCCATCTCGGAGGGACTCCACAAACTCCCTTTCTTGGGGTCCAGCGCCAACCTGATTCCTCCAGTCTACCTGCATGTTGAAGTCCCCCATAACAACTGTAGCATTACCTTTGCGACATGCAAATTTTAACTCTTGATTCAACTTACACCCTACATCCAGACTACTGATTGGGGGCCTGTAGATAACTCCCATTAGGGTCGTTCTACCCTTAGAATTTCTCAGTTCTATCCATACTGACTCCACGTCTCCTGATTCTATGTCCCCCCTCGCAAGGGACTGAATATCATTCCTCACCAACAGAGCCACCCCACCCCCTCTGCCCATCAGTCTGTCCTTTCGATAGGATGTATACCTTGAATATTCATTTCCCAGGCCCTGTCCACTTGAAGCCATGTCTCTGTTATTCCCACAACATCATACTTACCAATTTCCAACTGTGCCTCAAGCTCATCCACTTTATTTCTTATACTTCGTGCATTCATATATAATTTAATTCATTACTCCCCTCACCTTTCATATCAATTCCTATTTCACTTGGCCATACTGTATGATCCCTTCTTGAGCTTCCTGCTCTGTTGATTCTGCTGTCATTCTTAACTTTTCTTATTCTCACTTTCCCTTTATCTCCATCCTTATGTTTCCAGTTCGTCCCCTACCCCCCACAACTTAGTTTAAACACACCCGTGTTGCAGAGGCAAACCTGCCTGCCAGAATGCTGGTGCCCCGCTCATTAAGGTGCAACCCGTCCCTTTTGTACAATTCATCCTGACCCCGAAACATACCCCAGTGGTCCAAGAATGTAAATCCTTGCTCCCTGCACCAGTTCCTCAGCCACACATTCAGATCCATTATCTCCCTGTTCTTGACCACTCCAGCACGGGGAACTGGAAGCAAACCGGAGATAACCACCCTGGAAGTCCTGCTTTTCAGCCTTCTTCCGAGTTCTCTGAAGTCACGCTGTAGAATGTCTTTCCTCTTCCTCCCCACGTCATTTGTGCCGACATGCACCACCACTTCTGGATGTTCACCTTCACTCTTGAGGATTCCCTGCAATCGGTCCGTGACATCCTGGATCCCGGCACCAGGGAGGCAACACACCATCCTTAAATCTCACCTGTTGCCACAGAAACCCCTTTCTGTACCTCTCACTATGGAGTCCCCTACTACCACGGCTCTGTCTGACGTCTGTCTCCTCGACTTTGCCTCAGCACCAATTGTTGACTCGCAGACCCGTCCGCCTCTCAGACTGGCACTGTCTTCTGTCCCGACAGCTTCCAAGAGGGAGAACCTGTTTACGAGAGGCACATCTCCCGGGGTCTCCTGTACTTCAAGCATCCTTTCCTTGCTCATCGTCGCACTCCTACTCTCTTCCTGTATCCTGGGTGTAATGACATCACTGTAGGTCCTGTCCAGAAAACTCTCATTCTCCTGGATTAACCTAACGTCATCCAGTTGCCTCTCCAGTGCTGCAACACGGTCCTTCAGAAACTGAATCTGGACATATTTTCCACAGGTGTAGGAGCCAGAGGCACCATCAGTGTCCCTGACCTCCCACATCATGCACGCAGCACACTGAATCAGCCTAGCGGTCATCTCTTCTCCACTTCTCACCCTCTCCGACTGTGGTGTAGTCTCTTCCCTCAGCCTCCTCGCCGAAGACTCCTGAGCCAAAGACTCGCACTTATCTCACAAGGCACTTCCCTCGACAAGGCCGCTCCCCTAGAGCGAGTCTTGCTTATATTAGCTGATAATTGCAGTAATTAGCTTCACCTGCCTTGCCTCCTCTGACCTCGAAAGTGTCTGCTGTGCTTATGATAAATACATAACTGTAAGGAATCTAGTGACTGAGGTGGTTGAGTTGAGGGTACTTGTAGGCAGATGGATCTATGGATATACTATTGAAACTTGGCTTAGTGGGCAGGATTGGTAGCTTTCAGATGAGTTGTAGAGGGTTATAAAGAAAGTGGTAATATTGTAAAATATTACAGTGATGTCAACAATTGATGTAACTGATGGATCATTAAATGAAGCTATATAAATTGAACTACAGAACATATCAGGTGAATGACAGGAATGCACTATTGCCCTCTTGGCAGATGGATAATTCTCCAGGCTTGAAAACATGTATCCCAGGTTGTCAAAGGAAAGAAGTTGCATAGCCTCTGATTAAAATGTTCAGTCTAGCTACAAGAGCTCTGGCAGAGGATGGAAGGACCTCTGACATTGAACTTTCGCTGAAGAAATAAGTAGGGCCATGCCAAGTAATTACAGGCCAGCTAGTTTAACTTCTGTGATGGGAAAATCAATGGAATCCATTTTAAGGAATATTATAAGCCTGCATTTAGAAAGGCACTGATTAGTAAGAGGCAGAATGGATTTTGATTGAAATTTTTGAAGCTGCAAGAATGAGGGTAGTGTGTTTGATGTAGTCTGTGTGGATTTCAGAAAAGGCTTTTGACAGCTTTGTCGAAAAGTAGGAACTCATGGGATTCAAGTATGAATAGCATCTTGGATCTAAAATGTGTTCAGTGGCAGGAAGCAAGGGGGTAATGGATGATGGGTGTTTTTGTGATTTCGAAGCTGTTGCCAGTTGAGTTCCCCAGGGTATGAGTTCTGAGCCCTTGCTTTTTCTAGTACATATTAATAATTTAATGTAGGAGACTTAATCAAGAGTTTTGTGGATAACAGAAGAATTGGCTCCATGTTTAATGGCAAGGAAGCATAATTTTGATCTGCAGCAAAACATAATGGAGATATCATGATGGCTTGGCAGAAAAAATAATGGCAAATGCAATTTAATCTAGAGAAATGTAAGGTAATGTATCTGAAACAATGCACCAAGGCAAGGGAATAAATAATAAAGACCATGTTAGATGGTGCGAAAGAACAACAGGTAGAAAATCAATAAAGTACATAAAATGACACAAAAGGTACAATTCTTTATTAGTAAAGACAAAGTGCACAAGGAAATAAATTATGCTGGAAAATGTACAAACCCAGAACACATCTTGAATGCAGCATGTAGATTGGGTCATGTTACAGAGGAGATAATTTTGTGTGGACAGATTGCAGTCAATGATGCTGTTGCAACAGGAAAATGAAAGCTATTTGGAAAAGTTGGATAAGCTGAATGAAATGTTCTCTTTGGAAGAGTGAGGACCAAGAAGAGTGGAGTACCTAGATAGGATAGTAGAAACAAAAACTCTTGTCTTGTTTACATAGTATTTAAATAAATACTTCATCTGGCATAGGCACAATGGGCTGAGTGGTGTACTATGTCATAGATTTTGTATAATAGAAGGCTGATCAGTAAGGAGGGGGAAATGCTAAACTTCTCTACATGATCAAAAATTATTCCTGTAGATCACATCACATGTATCCATCTGTTCCATGGCACCTCAGTAGGAAATGGTTGGCTTGCTGTTGAGGGATGCAGCAAATCAGTGGTTCCTACAGAAGGTGGTGCTGTTGTACTGACTAATGTTTCTCAGAACAGAGTCATTGAAAATAGTTTTGCCCTTGCATAAATTAGCCAGTTGAAATAATTGATTCATGAAAATAGGATCAAATGTTTTCATTATGTCATAAATCTAAATTAAATTAACACCATGTCTACACTTCTGTGAGCATAGAGGTCCTGCCCTGAGGCTTTCCAGGGAGTTGGGATAATTTAGACTGGAAGTTAATCATGTTCCTTACAAACTGAGTGTTCCAGCACTAGACTTCAACACCTGCATTGCACCAGGCACTTCTAAGTTTAATATGATTTGAAAAACATTAAGACATCAGCAGGCTGACAGTACAGTTTCATGGGCAGTCTGCTGGGATCAGTATGTGAGCTACAAGCTCGTCGGTAGGTGGAGTAGGAAGTATCTGGCGAACAGGCTCAGGGGGTGGGGGTGCGGATGTTATTTGCCGAGGTTCATTGGTAATATTTTTCAAGTGACTTGAGATGTCTGCTGTAGATAGCCCAGGTTTCAGAAGCATATAGGATGCCAGGAATCATTGCTTCTCAGTAGACTGCGAGTCTGACATCTTCATTTTCAACCATCCCTTTCCTCGCTGTTCTTCTGTTTATTCCCTTGCTTTGTAGCATTGTCCCAAATATATTACCTCACTTTTTTTCTGAATTAAATTCCATTTGACCAGTGCTGAATTTCATTATCCATGCTTGCCTTCACCAGAGAACGGCCCCCAGGATATGGAAATGGTCCACATTTTACAGTGACCCACCATGAACCTTCACGGTCAGTGGGCAGTGTGGTGCAGCACGGGCAAGTTGGTAGAGGTCTCTGTCTTCTGGATTTTACTTGTAAGGTCCACCCTCATGTATGCGTTAGCGACGGTTTGGAGCTGAGATTCTGATCATGTGCAAAAACAATTATTGTCTGCATTGTTACTTCATGTTCTACAAAAGCTATGAAATTCATGTTGCATGCAGTCCTTTTCTGGCTGGAAAGTTGTCCCATTTAGTTTCTTTATCATTGATTTTTCTTTGTACTGCAGTGCTTGTTACATGAATTTTCATAACAGGTTGAGGAATTAGAGTCAATAATGACACATCAGAAATGTTTCCACCACTGTGTTGTGCTCCTGACTCTGTGTCAGAGATGGTCATGTTCCCAAAATTATTTTGATAAATTCCTGATGACGAATGGAATTGGGACGAGGTGGAACAGTGCAAAGTGCTGCCATGTACCTCACAGTTCAGGGGACCTGGGTTTGATTCTAACTTCGAGGGTTGTCTGCGTGAAATTTGCATGGTCTCTGTGAGATGTGGGTTTCCCCTTGTTCCCTCTCACATCCCAGAGATGTGATGATTGATTAATTGGTTGCTGTAAATTACCTTGTCACCAGTTAATGGTAAAAAGAGCGTAGGTAAGCATGTGTGAGTTTGCAAGGATAAAGGAGATAATGAGATTGACACCCTGGCAGTCCTGATGGATGTAGTGGGCTGAATGCTCTCCTCTGTTAAGTGTTTGTTTAAGAAAAATCAATGTGAAATTTAAATTCTTTGCTATTGGGAATTCATGAAACCAATAATGGACAAAGAGCAATCCAATCTGTTGCTGTTTTCCACTTCTTGGTTGTGAACATGTATTCTGCCTTCCTTCTGCCACCACTGCCCCCTTAACTAGTGAATTTCAAATCTCAACACCTTCTGGGGTGAAAATGTTCTCAGCTCTTCTTAATTTCTTCTACCAAATCCTCAAAGCTATGCACTTTGTTTTTTTTCTGTCATTCGGGAAATAGTTTTTTTCCCTTCAGCCCACCTAGGCATTGTTAAGTTTTATGTATTTCACTTAAGTCTCCCATGACCCTCGTCAGCTCCAGTCAATATCAATCAACCCAATTCTTGCCCAGAGCTGAAGTTTTCCAACACTGCACATTTCTCATGAGTCTAATCTTTGTTCACCTGATAAAGAAGAGTATCTGCGTGTTGGCTTCACAACCATACTAAACGACAGGGAATTTTGATAGACACTCTTTCTCGTTTCTCTGTACTTATTTATTAAGTAAATATTTTTGCTAGATAATGATTTTCACATGCCACTGTATAGAATTCTTCTACCCACTTGATCATTTTATTGACAAACTCCTACACTTCAGCTTTCTTTCTCTATGTAAAACACATTTTTTTTGTATCAGCTCCAGTCTTCTAAATCATACCCTATATACTTCGGTCAAAATCATTGATACGCATCTTGAAAATGAACCTCACCAAGGTTGAAGAATGTGACTCACTGCCACCCTCTCAAGAGCAATTTGAACTAACTAATCAATGGTGAGCTTGCTTGCAGGGCCTAAATCCCACCAAGGATTTTTTTAAAAAAAAGAAAATATCACATAAACTTTCATTCAACTTAGTGTCTTTGCTACCAGCCTAGCAGATTAAGTCAGTGCTCCATCTGAAATCTAGAATCTCCTACTACTCTCTGTTGTACAATGGACTGAATGTCCGAGAAAATTCTGAAGAACATGGAGGAGCACCAGATCAGAAATAGACATTCTGAGAAAATTGGGGAGTCTGTTATACCATAAGAGGTAGGAGCAGAATTAGGCCAATCAAGTCTGTTCCACTATATCATCATGACTGATCCATTTTCTCCCTCAACCCCAATCTCCTATCTTCTCCCTGCAACGTTTCACACCCTAACTAATCAAGATCATATCAACCTCTGCCTTAAATACACCCAATGAGCTGGCTTCAACAACTGTCTGTGGCAGTTAATTCCACAGACTCACCATGCTCTGGTTAAAGAAATATCTCCTCATCTCTGTTCTAAATTGACTTCCCTCTATTCTGAGGCTGTGTCCTCTGGTCCTTGACTCCCTCACTATAGAAACAGTCTCCAGATCTGCTCTATCTTGGCCCTTCAACATTTGACAGGTGTCAATGAGAATCTTCCCCCTCCCACCCCTCATTCTTCTAAACTCCAGTGTGTATGGGCCCAGAGCCATCAAATGTTCATATGATAACCCTTTCATTCCCAGAATCATTCTTATGAACCTCTTCTGAACCCCCTCCAATGTCAGCACATCCTTTCTTAGATAAGGGGCCCGAACCTGCTCATAATAATCCAACTGAGACCTCACCATGCCTTATACAGCCTCAGCATTACACCCTTGCTTGTACATTCTAGTCCTTGCAAAATGAATGCTAACATTGCATTTTCCTTCCTCACCACTGAATCTACCTGCACGTTAACCTTTAAGGAATGCTGCGTGAGGACTCCCAAGTCCCTTTGCATCTCATATTTTTGAGTTTTCTTCCCATTTAGAAAATAAGCTACGGTTTTGTTCCTTCTACCCAAGTACATGACCATACCCTTTCCGGCACTGTGTTCCATATGCTACTTCTTTGCCCATTCTCAGAGTCTTCCTTCTGCAGCCTTGCTACTTCCTCAACACTACCTTCCCTTTCCTCCAATCTTCATCTCACCCACAAACTTGGCTACAAAGCCATCAAGTTCGTCATCCAAATCATTGACATATAACGTAAAAAGAAGTGGCCCCAACACCTACGGAATACCACTAGTCCTCAGCAGCCAATCAGAAAAGGCTCCCTTTATTCTCACACCTTGCCTCCTGCCAGTCAGCCAATCTTCTAACCATGCTAGTATCTTTCCTGTAATACCATGGGTTTTTATCTTGTTAAGCAGCTTCACATGTGACACCTTGTCAAAGATCTTCTGAAAATCAAAATTCACAACATCCACCAATTCTCCTTTGTCTATCCTGCTTGTTATTTCCTGAAGCAAGATTAAGGAATTAATGCTGACTTTGGCCTATTTTATTGTGAGCCCCCAAGTACCCCTGATACCACTCTTAACAATCGTTTCCAATATCTTCCCAACCACTGAGGTCCGGCTAACTGGCCTACAATTTACTTTCTTCTGCTTTCCTTCCTTCTTGAAGAATAGAGTGACATTTGCAATTTTCCAGTCCTCTGGAACCATGTCAGAATGTAGTGATTATTGAAAAATCATTCCTAATGCCTCCACTATCTCTCACCTACCTCTTTCAGAAACCGGAGTGTAGTTCATCTAATCTAGGTGACTTATCTACCTTCACATCTTTCAACAACCAAATCACCTTCTCCCTAGTAATAGCAACTGCGCTCACTTCTACGCCCTGACACATTCGAACTTGCGGCATTCTGTTAGTGCCTTCCATTTATTTGCACACCCCCCATTACTATCTCTCCAATGTTATTTTCCAGTGGTCTGATATCTACTCTCATCTCTTTTACTCTTTTACTCTTTATATATCTGGGAAAAAAACAACTTTTGGTATCCTCTTTGATATTATTAGGTAGCTTACATTCATATTTTATCTTTTCCCTCCTAAAGGCATTTTTGGTTGCCCTCCTGTCTTCTCCTATCATTTCAGATCTCCCCCTCCCTGTCCCACTTTTAAATCTCTTACTATCTCTTACTTCAGTTAGTTCTGACGAAAGGTCTCGGCCCAAAACGTTGACTGTGCTTCTTCCTATGGATGCTCTCTGGCCTGCTGCGTTCCACCAGCATTTTGTGCATGTTGCTTGAATTTTCTCATGTTTGGTTGCCTTCTGTTGGTTTTTAAAAGCTTCCCAATCTGCTACCTTCCCATTAATTTTTGCTCTGTTATATGCCCTCTCTTTTGCTTTGCTTTTGACTTCTTTTGTCAGCCGCAATTGCATCATCCTGCCTTTAGAATAGTTCTTCTTTGGGGTGCATCTATCCTGCACCTTCCAAATTCCTCCCAGAAACTCCAACCATTGCTGCTCTGCCATCATCCCTGCTAGTATTTCCTTCTCGTCAACTTTGTCCAATTCCGCTCTCATACCTCTGTAATTCCCTTTACTCCACTGATATACTCATACAGCTGACTTTAGCTTCTCCCTCTTAAGTTATCAGGTGAAGTCTAACATATTATGATCACTGTCTCCTCAAGGTTCCTTTGCCTTAAGCTCCTTAATCAAACCCGGTTCATCATGCAACACCCAATCCAGAATAGCCTTTCCCCTAATGGGCTCACCCACAACCTGCTCTAGAAAGCCAACTTACAAGCATGCTAGAAATTCTCTCTTGGGATCCAGCACCCACCTGATTCTTCCAATCTACCTGCATATTGAAATTCCTCATGGATATTGTAACATTGCCCTTTTGACATGTGTTTTCTATCTCCCATTGTAACTTGTAGCCTATACCCTGGCTGCTGTTCAGAGGCTTATATATAACTCCTATCAGGGTCTTTTTATCCTTGCAGTTTCTTAACTTTACTCACAAGGATTCTACATTTTCCTGTCCTATGTCTTGTCTTTCTAAGGATTTGATTTCTTTTTTTAAAAAAAACAACAGAGCTACCCCAACCTCCTCTGCCATTTTTGCCCTGTCATCGGCTCGTCCTTTCTGACCATCTCACTGCACACTGCATCTATTAGTTACGAAATGCCCCATCCTTAGCCCTATCACTCTGGTTCCCATTTCCCTGCCGAATTAGTTTAAGCCCTCCTCAACAGCTCTAACAATCTTGCCTACAAGAATATTTGTCCCCCTTGGGTTCAGGTGTAACCCGTCCCTTTGGTACAGGTCATACTTTCCCCAGAAAAGATCCCAATGATCCAGAAATCTGAAACCCTGTCCCCTGCATCAGTTCCTCAGCCACACATTCATCTGCCAAATCGTCCTATTCTTACTCTCACTGGCACATGGCACGGGCAGCAATCCAGAGATTATTACCCTCGAGGTCCAGTTTCTCAGCTTTCTACCTAGCTCCCTAAATTTGCTCTTCAGGACCTCCTCCCTTTTCCTACTTATGTCATTGGTGCCAATATGTACCAAGAGTCCTGGCTGCAGTGAGCCCTTTAAAATGATATGGACCTGATCCAATCGGAGTCAAGTATTATAGGGTACAGGCAAGAAAGTACAAATCAAATCATCCATTGTTTTTAGCGCCTGTTTTGCCCACTTCAGCTCCTATTTATATTATTCTCATTTTCAGCATGGAACAGAATAAGTGGCGAAATGCACAACTATAGCAGACAGAAGATGCAAAGTTGGCATAAAAGGCACCGAAAGGCCTGACTTGTCAGAGAGTCCTTCTGAGTATTGTGAATGCAGCCCAGTCTGTCATGCAAGCTGTCTATTCTTGTCACAGCCTCAGAAAAGCAACTAACTAAATCAAGGATCTTTCTCCCTCTCTTCTCCACTTTCCCAATGTGCAAATGATACAAAAGTGTGAGAGGACTGGAGGACAGTTTCTGTGTCTCTCTTACCAGACTGTTGAACAGATCTCTCATATGTTAAAGCGGAACTCTTCATTTCTCATTCTACCTGCATTGTAGAATGTCCATTCTGCAAACTATCTCAAAACTTCCTTTTGTCGGGAAAACGTAGAGGAGGCTTGACCCAAAAACAGAGCAGCAGAGATGATTTAGCAGTAAATGATATGTTACCAATAAACTGCAAAATAACAAGCCACAAGGGGCCACAAAACAAGAGAGAAGAGAACAGAGAGTACCCCAGGCTGGAGTGTTATGACTGGCATTTGGCCTGGCAGCAGTAGGCATGGTTGGCAGCAAAGATGGCCCTCTGTGCCTGCTTCCAAGCATTCCCTCAGTGGCAAACCAAGGCCCGGGTGAAGAGGATCTCAACTGTTGACTCCTCCACGGGGAACAATGGGGGTTGGTAGCCATGAAGCTCTTCAAAGGGATATCTACTGTACCTGCGGCAGAGGGGCTGAGTAGACTGCGGGACAGTTCCGACCAGGGCAGACTCTCCTGCCCACGTGGGGAGCATCACAGTTTCTTCTCCTCGTGCAGACTGGCTCTTTCCGACTGACCGTTGGCCTGCGGGTGATAGCCAGAGTACAAACTCACTGAGCTGCGGAGGAGAGAACAGAAGGCTTGCCAGAAGCAGGGGATGAATTTTGGGCACCACTCTGACATGATGTCCTGAGGGAAACTGTGGAGGTGGACTGCATGTTGGAGAAGCAGGTCTTCCGTCTCAGCGGCTGATGGAAGTTAGGGGAGGACAGTAAAGTGGGCCGCTATGTATCAGGGCACTGGTAGAGGCCGTAGGAGTCCACAAGACCTCTGGCTGGAGGAACTGGACTGGGTACAATGATGGCAGACAGCAATGAACTGACATACATCTGCCATCAGGTGGGCCTTCAGAACTAGAGTCCCTTGTGCACCTGGATGAGCAGAGAGGGGTGAGAAGTGGGTCCAGTGGAGTGCCTCAGTGCACAAGACCACTGGCATGTAAATACAGTTCTCAGGTTTGTCAGCCAGAGAAGGCCCATGGTATAGGATTGGCATATCTGATTCTCAGGATCCTAGACAATCAGGTCAAGGATCTGCAAGACTAGGATGATGGGTTGAGGGTCGATATCCATTTCAGCTGGGTCAAACGGTCAAGACAGGGTGTCTGCCTTAGTGTTCTTAAAACTGAAGAACTTATTGAAGATGAAGTTGTGTTGCTCAAAGAGGGTCCAGAGAACCTGACATGGGTTGAGTTGGCGGGTCTGTTGTATGGCATGAGCCTCTGGTACTCTGTCCAGATCAGGAGTTTCCCATTAGCCAAGATCTCCATTCCTCCAAGCCCCATTTAATGGCAAGTAGATCCTTGTCTGTACTCCATAACAGCACTATGTAGAGATGAACGTGCATGAGAAGAAGGCACAAAGGTGCATTTTCCCATCCAGTCCTAGCTGGGAGAGGATGGTACCCAGTGCCCACGTCAGATGCGTCCAACTCTACCACGAGGGGTTCAGATGGCAGCGAATGGGAGCAGTGTGCTATCCATCAAGGGGAGAGGGTAATGGTTCTTAATGAGTCAATGCAGTGACAGAGCTAAGTGTGGGGTGAGTCAATAAGGAAGAATTGGATGGACCCGTAGTGCTCCCTGATGCTCATGCGTACAGGTGGTATGCACACTCTGATCTTCCCAGACCCCAATGGACATCCATCAATGGCTGTGATGCAAAAAGGATGAGAGGTAGGTTTGGTAGTGAGTCCAAGTGCACACACAGAGTCTGATCTAGAAAGTTGTCTGCTGCATTGGAATCCATCAGAACCTCCTGTGCACGTAGAGCTGTCAGTGTGTGGAGGAGGACAGACAGAGTGAGTCGGGGTACGGTGCTGGAACAGGGCTGGGCAGGGCGGTGGGGGGCTTACCCAATAGAAGCCCCCTTGTCTCTATCTGTGATGCCATTTCCTGGACGTGGATGATCAGCTGCTCCCCAGTAAGCACCCAAGTTTTTCCACTGATGCTCATGCCCAGGTCAGAGCTCACCCATTCAAGAGAGAGAGATGACAGAGGCAATCTTGGCTTGGTCTGTAGAATGCAGAAATGGCTGGAGCTCCAAATGGAAGATGCATTGGGACAGGAAGTTGCAGCAATGGGTTGGAGATCGGTCAAAGCATTCAGGCACCAGAATCCGGGGCAAGAGGTTGACTGGCACAGGGTTGCAGTAACGAGATGGAGAGTGGAAGGGAGATAGTCAATGGTTTCATCCTACTTCTGGATCATATGCAATTGTCAACCAATGAGTTCTTGTAGATTTTACAATTAGTCAATACTTCCTCTATCTGTGCTAAACATTCCCTAATTCAATTTAAAGTTGTTCATAGAGCACATAAGTCCAAAGATAAATTAGCGCGCTTCTATTCTCATATTAATCCTTTTTGTGATAGATGTCCGGGGCAGATAGCCTCTTTAACTCGTATGTTTTGGTCTTGTCCTACTCTGGAAACTTTTTGGAGAGACATTTTTAATATTATCTCCAAGGTATTGAATATAGATATCTCTGCTCACCCTATTACTGCTATCTTTGGACTACCTAAAATTTCCAGTAATCTTTCCCCTTCAGCCCGTAGAATGATTGCATTTCTTACTTTAATGGCGAAAAGATGTATCTTACAACATTGGAAAGAGCTCAATGCTCCATCTACCTTTTTTTGGTTTTCTCAGACGATATTATGCTTGAATTTGGAGAAAATTAGAAGCAATCTTTATGACTCCTCATTTAAATTTGAACAGACCTGGAGATCTTTTATTCAATATTTTCATTTAATGTAATATATACCCTTCTTGTTTTTTTTACTGTTTTTATTGGAGGTCGGGATTGAGGATGTGATTTTAAGTTTTTTAACTCTGTTTGGTTTCAAGTTAGCCCATTGCTTTGCTTTGCTTTTAGTTAGTTGCACGGTGGGTTTTTTTTGGGGTTTTTTTTTTCCTTTTCTCTATTGATATATATATAAAAATTAGTATACTATTATGTTACCTTGGTACGTTATGTTTAAATTACATTGTTTGTAGTATTTTTTTTGAATTAATATCTTCTGTAATTTTATTATATTCTAACAGTGTATTAGTGCCTATATGGCTTACCTTTTTGTATACTTATTCAATAAAAAGATTTAAAAAGAAAGAAAGAATTCTTGTAGTCAAGCAAACTCTACTGGCTCATCACGGTTTCACTCATCCTGTCAGGAAACGTACAGGAGGCAGAGCAGCAGATACAATTTAGCAGTAAACAATACTTTGTTGAGAAACTGCAAAGTAGCAAGCCATGAGGGGCCACCAAACAACAGAGGACAGATACTTAACCCAACAGGCAGCAAGAGAACTGAAGGCTAGGAGTAACTGGTTGAGGCTGGCTGGTTCGATGGTGAACAAGGACTGTGGATGTGAGCAGGTTATGAGTTGGAAACAAACACAGGTGACTCCTGTTAGCTGAGAGGTGCCTCCTTGTGCAGGTTTGACAACTTATTGCTTGATCTGATTGGACGGCACAACAAAAGTTTTCCATTGCATCTCAGTACATGTGACAATAATAAACAAATTTAAATAAGCTCACTTTCAGACACAACTCTGAGAAAGCAATTACTGTTTACATTTCAAAATAGCTTCACGGTCTGTAAAGTACATTGGGATAGCCTGAGCCATGAAAGGCATCTTATAAAGGTGTGTCTTCCTGTCTGGGCTAGAATGAAGAAAGGTTCTGTAAAAAAGAAAGGAATGCGAGGCACTAACATTTAGGTTGTGATCTATAAACTGGGAATCCTCACACCTGAGCAGAAGGTGCTGTGATCCATAGTTAAAGTTGACAGTTCACTTCCATTTTGCTTTGTGAGCCCTGCATCAACAGCCCTCTTAGGATTGGTTGTGTAGTATTAGGCTGCATTTGAGGTGGTTAAAGCATTATTGATACACAACATCAAACTCTACCCATTTTCCTGTTGTAGATGTCAATGAAAATGATGGTCGGCTGGAAGACGCAACCATCTTTTTTCTCACTGGGTGGATGAGAGTAAAACTGGTGATTTGTTTTTTATTTTATTCTCAACTCCACTTCCATTACATTCCTCAACAGTCCATCCATTCCCCGCCTCCGGGATCACTGTTCTCCCATGGATATTATATCAAACAATTTAGATCTTCCACTGTAGGCAAAGCATGGAGGTATGCATTTTTTCAAATTGTTATAGCACAGTAGACTGACAGAAATGGAGCTTCATTGTGACCATACTGTGTTAGGAAAGAAAGCAAGTGTATCACTATCTTGGCCACCAATCAATACACCTGCTTGACCTGAATCCCAATCTCAGCAGATACGTTCAAAAGTGTTAAGAGAGTTCACAATAATCAGTGAAAAACAATTCTGCTTCAGCATCTGTGGGTTCTCTGTCTGCATTTGCTGGCTAATTCCAGCTGTTGTTTTCAACCCAATTTCCACTGGCTCTTAAACAGCATCTACAGTATATTCAGTGTGTACATGTCACCGGGAAACCAGCCTACTAAAATTGAGGGGTTCTACGCCACTTTAGTGTGCAGTTAAGATTAACCAAGTTAGTGTTACTGAAGCTGTAAATATTCTGACTTATTTCTACATTTCAGCAAAATTGCTGGTTTATCACCGCAATTTAGTAGCTTCACTCAAATTGATATAATTATTTATATTCTCAGATTTTTTAAAAAACTGAATTTATAATCACTGAATAGTTTTGGATGGATTTGACAAGTTCTTTGTACTACAACGTAGAACAGTATAGCACAGGGGCAGGCCCTTTACCACCATGCCTTTGCCAACAATAATGCCAAATGAAATAACCTGCCAGCATTGGTGTGTATCCTTTCTTTCTCTACCTGTTCACATCTGTCAAAATGCCTCTTAAACTTTTCTATCACATCCTCTGACAGCATGTTCCAAGCACCTATCACTACTTGCATTTCAATTCTTGACTAGCACATGTCCTCTTAACTTTCCCCCTCTCATTTTAAATCTATGCTTTCTAATTTTTGACATTTCCTCAGAAAAAAGACTGTCTCTCCACCCAATCTATTTTTCTCTAAATTTACGGCCTCTACTCCTGACAGATTGGCCTTCAACCTCCAAGGCTGCAGAGAAAACTATCCTAGTTTGTTCAGCCTCTCCTTAGAGCTCATACTCGTCATTCCAGTGAACCTTTTCTTCACTCTCTCTGAGGCCTTTACATCCTTCTTCTAATGTGGTGACTAGAACTACACATGATGCTGCAAGTTTGTTCAAACTAAAGTTTTATACAGCTGCAACAGCTTCACAACTTTTCTATTCAATACCTGAACTGATGACTGGAAGTGTACATAATGCCTACTTCAGTCTGGACGAGTGTGAAATGATGCATTTTGAGAGATTATATGCAACAGGAAAGTATACAGTAAATGGTTGGACTTCTATAAGCATTGATGTACAGAGGGATCTTTGTGTGCATCTCCCTATCTCCCTAAAGATAGCAATATAGTATGAGTAGGTCAGGTAGTAAAGAATGGCAAGCCCTTTTACTTTTATTAAACAAATTAAATACTTTGGAATTCTCCTTAAACCAACTTGTCAATAACATTTCATAGCTCCTTTGGACCCTCCTAATTCTTTGTTTGCACTTTCCTGCTTTCTTCATATTCTTCAATGTCCATATCCGACTTCAACTTTTAAGCCTTACAACCAGGCCTCTGGCCTATTCTGGGTTGCACAGCCACCAGACTGTTACAGCCAGTCCTTCTTGAACTGCGGACTATATTCCTATCTGAAAGCACAATACTACAAATTACTGAAATCTGTAATGAAAACACCTCTGTAATTGCCATTCCAGCTTACACTGACTGGCAATTACAGAGGGCCTTCCCTCCTCCTATCTTTGGTACGGACTGTCTTAGCATCTATCCCTGTTTCTGTTAGTATTCCACTTCAACTCTCTTATTCTGTTTGAGTACAGGAGTAGGTCATTCATCCCCTTGAGCATGCCCTGGAGCAGTGGATGCTGAGGGGAGGTCTGATAGAGGTTTATAAGACTGTGAGAGGCATAAATAGTGTAGACAGAGAATTTCTCTTTCCCAGAGATCTTTTGGAAGCATATGTAATTGTAATAATAAGGGTCGATCTTATGGAGACATAATTATGATAAAGAGGGTTGAACCTATGGAGGTGCATATAATTATGATAATGACAGTCAATCTCATGGAGGAGTATATAATTATGAGAGGCACAGATGTGGTGAAGATACACAGTCTTTTTCCCAGGGTTGGGGAATTAATTCTAGAGGGCATATGTTTAAGGTGAGAGGGGAGAGATTTAATAGGAACCAGAAGGACAACATTTTTGCCCAGAGAGTAGTTAGTATATGCAATAAGCTACCAGAGGAAGTATTAAGGCAGGTACATCAACAGCATTTAAAAGGCACTTGGAAAGAAACTACATAGAGATGGGGTTTCCCAACCTGGGGTCCATGGAGAATCCATGGCATAAAAAAACTGTCAGAAGAATATGGGCCAAACAGCAGCAAATAGAATTATTGATGAGCATGTACCATCAATAAGGCAAGTTTTCTTGATGTGTGGTTCTGAATGACAATCGGCCAGTGGCACTTACATCCACAGTGGCTGAGTGGTGTCATAACAACCTCTCACTCAATATCAATAAAACCAAGGAACTGATTGTAGCCTTCAGGAGAAAGACACCAGAGATCCATGAGCCAGTACTCATTGGAAGATCAAAGGTGGAGAGGATCAGTAACTTAAAATTTCTGGGTGTCACAATCTCAGAAGATCCATCATATAAATATAATTGCAAAGAAAGCACGACAGTGCCTTTATTTCCTCAGGATTCTGCAGAGATTCAGCATGTCATCAAAAACCTTGGCAAACTTCTATAGATGTGTGGTGGGAAGTGTGCTGACTGGGTGCATTACAGCCTGGTATGGAAACACCAATGTCTTTGATTGCAAAATCCTACAAAATGTAGTGGATTCGGCCCAGTACGTTATGGGTAATATCCTCCCAACCATTGAGCACATCTACATGAAACGTTGCTGTAGAAAACCAGTGGCCATCATCAAAGATCCTTACCACCCAGTTCATGCTCTCTTCTCGCTGCCGCCATCAGGTAGGAGGTACAGGTGCCTCAGGATTTACAACACTAGGTTCAAGAGCAGTTACTATCCTTCATCCACCAGGCTCTTAATAAAAGGGGATAGCTACACTCATTTAAGGGATCTTATATTTAGTACTTGTTATTTATTGCTATTTATTATCTGCATGTGCACAGTTTGCAGTTCCTGACATTTATAGATCCTGGTTACAGTTACTGTTCTATAGATTTACTATGTATGCCCACAGAAAACAAGAATCTCAGGGTTGTATGTGGTGACACATATGTACTCAGGTAATAAAATTTTCCTTTGAACTTCTACAGCTCTTTATGATTCTATATTTCTCGATGTATGTTTTATTAATCCCACTGGTGAACCATATACAATGAAGCAGGGGTCAATTCAGATGCAAAGCTCAGATAAGATTACTGGATGCTATGTAAATTATATCTGAAAGAAAATACAATCATAATTCAAAAAGTAGCTCGTCAAAAGCCATCAGGAATGTTTTACAAATACTATTCATTTTTAATTTTTAATTTACAAGTTGAGAATGATTGGATCCCAGCTAATGGCTCAATGCATATTCAGATTGGTGCTGAGCCAGACAATGAATAGAAACTCCAGTCCAATTTGCATGTGGGCTGTTCTTATGCAAAACACAACTGCGCTTTACTATTAGCATAGAAGCCACAAGAAGGAAAATGGTCAGAATCCCAATCCTGATTAGGACTCATTAGTATTTAAGGAAACATACCTGACTGCACTACTTACACAGTCAAGTGGGTTACTCCTCTGCAGTGCTGGTCCTTCATATTGAAATGTTACGTACGCCTAGATTGTCCATGATCCAGTATCATACTAGCGCAACCCAAGCAAACATTTATTCTGTTTCTCTCTCTCTAAAGACTGTACCAGACTCGATGAGTATCTTCAACATGTCTTGCTGCACATGGGAACAGTACTGGAAGAAATTCAGTGACTACGTTCTAAATTGAATACTTTACAAGAATCATGTGGTCTGCTTAATTTAATGATTCTGGCATCCAGCAGTTGCTATCACATAGTTGGTAGCTTTATCACAACAGCAGGGTGTTGAGATCTGCAAGTGACAATTAGCACTTCTTTCTATGGTTTTCAGAATTATAGTGTTAAGTAGCAAACCCAGTATTTATTGTCTATCCCAAATTATTGGGCTGCCTTCTTGAATCATCGTGGGGGAAGGGTTTACTCTTGAGATTATTGCAGCTCTGAAGAAATGGGAAATCAAGTAGTTATCTAGAAATTTCAGGGCTCATAAACTGAAGCTCTAAATATGCACCTGTTCACGTCAATGCACATCAATGTGTGGTAGTGAGAGGCAGTTGAAAAGGGAGGGAGGAGAAGGTGGCAGAGCGACCCAGCGCGCGCGGCCTCTCCGGTGAAGTGATATTGTATTTGTTAAATAGGGGCCGTGCACAATCCTGATTTGATGGAGACGGATGTGAGAAGCACGGAGGAACATCTGGAGAAACTTCTGAAATGCTCGGTTCGCTGCCGCTGCTACTGTGCGATCGAGAATCTCCGGAAGAGAAAGCCCCAAATCCTCGGCTTTGCCTGTTGCTGGCGGCCGGGGCTGGGGTCGAAGCGCTTGGCAGAGATGGTGCTCGGTGCTCAGTTTTGGAAGGCTGGCCGGAGGCTCGAAGTTTTCAGACGGACTGAGAGTCAGACTGTGGTCGGGTGCTTCCAGGATGCTGCATTGGCAAGTTTGCGGCGCTGGAAGCTCATGGCAGGGAGATTTTTCTTCCTTCTACTGTCTGCGTGAGATGTTGGGACTTTTGAGAGAATTTGAGACTTGTTTTTACCGTGCCCATGGTCTGTTCTTCTATCAAATTACGATATTGCTTGCATTGTTGTAACTATATGTTATAATTATGTAGTCTTTGTCAGTTTTTCAGTCTTGGTCTGTCTTGTGTTTCTGTGATATCACACTGGAGGAACATTGTATCATTTCTTAATGCATGCATTACTAAATGACAATAAAAGAGGACTGCGTGTCCTCATAATCTAATCTAATCTAATCTAATAGGGCAAAAATGCAGTGAACAGGATGAGTTGCAAAGTAAAAGGTGGACAAAATCGAAAAAGGGTGAATACAGGACAAGGTGTTGTAACTGAATGTGCGCAGTATACAGAATAAGGTTGTTGAACTTGTAGCACTTGTAGCAGATTGGCAGGTATGATATTGTAGGCATCACTGAGTCATGGCTGAAAGAAGATTATAGCTGGGAGTTTAATGTCCAAGGATACACATTGTATCAAAAGGACAGGCATAAAGGCAGAGGGGGTGGCATTGCACTGTTGGTAAAAAATGAAATCAAATAATTAAAACTAGGTGACATAGGGTTGGAAGGAGTTGAGTCATTGTGGATAGAGCTAAGGAACTACAAGGGTAAGAAGACCCTGATGGGAGTTATATACAGACTCCCAAAACAGTAGTAAGGATGCGGGCTACAAAAAACAATGGGAGATAGAAAATGCATGCTGAAAGGCAATGTTACAATAGTCATTGGGGACTTCAATAAGCAGGTAGATTGGGAAAATCAGATTGGTGCTGGATTACAGGAGGGGGGAATTTCTATGAATGCCTATGAGATTGATTTTTAGAGTGGCTCGTGGTAGAACCCACTAGGGGATCAGCTATTCTGGAATTAGTGCTGTGCAATGAACTAGAATTGATTAGAGAGCTTAAGGTAAAAGAGCCCTTCGGAGAATTGATCATAATATGATTGAAATT
The DNA here is from genome assembly GCF_963921235.1 of Mobula hypostoma. Taxonomy (NCBI): domain Eukaryota; kingdom Metazoa; phylum Chordata; class Chondrichthyes; order Myliobatiformes; family Myliobatidae; genus Mobula; species Mobula hypostoma. Next base: position 116,673,953 of record NC_086103.1, on the reverse strand, counting down.
GCCATGAAATTTGAGAAGCTAAAGTCAGATATATCAGTATTGTAGTGGAGTAAGAGGAATTACAGAGGCATGAGAGATGAGTTGGGCAGAATTGATTGGAAAAGAACACTGGCAGGGATGAGAGCAGAGAAGCAATGGCTGGAATCTCTGGAAGCAATTCGGAAGGCATAGGATATATACATCCCAAAGAGGAAGAAGTATTTTAAAGGCAAGTTGACACAACCGTGACTAACAAGAGAAGTCAAAGCCAACATAAAAGCCAAAGAGAGGGCGCATAATGGAGCAAAAATTAGTGGGAAGTTAGAGGAGTGGGATGTTTGTAAATACCAACAGAAGGCAACTAAAAAAGTCATTAAGAAGTTAAAGATGGAATATGAAAGTAAGATAGCCAATAATATTGGAGGATACCAAAAGTTTCTTCAAATTCATGAAGTGTAAAATAGAGATGAGAGTGGATATCGGACTGCCAGAAAATGGTGCTGGAGAAGTAGGAATTTGGGGACAAGGAAATGGCAGACGGACTGAATAAATATTTTGAATCAGCCTTCAATGTGGACGACCGGAGAAGTGTGGTGGAAGTTCAAGGTGTCGGGGTCATGAAATGTGTGAAGTTACCATGACTAGTGTGAAGATTCTTGGGAATCTGAAAGGTCTGAAGGTAGATAAATTACATGGACCAGATGATGTACACCTTAGGGTTCTGAAAGAGGTGGCTGAAGAGATTGTGGAGGCATTAGTAAACATCAGTCAAGAATCACTAGATTCTGGAATGGTTCTAGAAGACTGGATATCGCAAATATCACTCTACACTTTACTAGGACGGTTAGTCTGACCTCAATGGTTGGGAAGATGTTGGAATTGATTATTAAAGATGAGGTCTCTAGATACTTGGCATCCGTTGGTCTTGCGAGACCATGGACCTGCGCCTGGAAAGTCTTCACTGTCCAGGGCGCAGACCTGGGCAAGGTTGTATGGAAGACCAGCAGTTGCCCATGCTGCAAGTCTCCCCTCTCCACGACACCAATGTTGTCCAAGGGAAGGGCAATGGGACCCATACAGCTTGGCACCAGTGTCGTCGCAGAGCAATGTGTGATTAAGTGCCTTGGAGGTACATGATAAAATAGGTCATTGTCAGCATGGTTTCTTCAAGGGAAAACCTTGCCTGACAAATCTGTTGGAATTCTTTGATGAAATAACAAGCAGGATGGACAAAGGAGAATTGGCTGATGTTGTGTACTTGAATTTTCAGAAGGCCTTTGACAAGGAGCCACACATGAAGCTGCTTAACAAGCTACGAGCCCATAGTATGACAGGAAAGATTGTAGCATGGATAAAGCAATGGTTAACTGGCAGGAGGCAAAAAGTGAGAATAAAGTGACCTTTTTCCGGCTAGCTGCCAGTGACTAGTGATGTGCCACAGGGGTCTGTGTTGGAACCAATCCTTTTCACATTATTTGTCAATGATTCGAATGATGGAATTGATGGTCTTGTTGGAAAGTTTGCAGATGATATGAAGATAGGTGGAGGGGCTGGTAGTTTTCAGGAAGTAGAGAGGCTACAGAAGGACTTCAACCAATTGCAATTATGCGTAAGGAAGTGGCAGATGAAATACAGTGTTAGTAAGTGTATGGTTATGCACATTGGTAGAAGAAATGAAAGGGTTGACTATTTTCTAAATGGACAGAAAATACAAAATAACTGAGGCACAAAGGGACCTGGGTGTCCTTGAGCAGGATTCCCTAAAGATTAATTTGCAGGTTGAGTCTGTTTCGAGGAATGAAAATGCTATGTTAGCATTCATTTCAAGAGTACTGGAATATAAAAGCAAGGATGTAATATAAAGCACTGGTGAGTGTTTTGAGCCCCTCCTCTTAGAAAGGATGTGCTGAAACTGGAGAAGGTTCAAAGGAGGTTCACGAAAATGATTCCCGGATTGAATTGCTTGTCATATGAAGAGTGTTTGACGGCGCTGGGACTGTATTCACTAGAATTCAGAAGAATGAGGGGTGACCTAATTGAAACCCATTGAATGGTGAAAGGCCTTGACAGAGTGGGTGTGGAGAGGAAGTTTCCAATGGTGGGAGAGTCCAGGACCAGAGGACACAGCATCAGAATACAGGTGCATCGTTTTACAATGGAGATGAGGAGGAATCTCTTTAGCAAGAGAGCTGAATCTGTGGAATTCTGTACCACAGGCAGCCATGGAGGCCAAGTCTGTATGTGTATTAAAGGCAGAGGTTAGAAATATAGAAAACCTACAGCACAATATAGGGCCTTCAGCCCACAAAGTTGTGTCGAACATGTCCCTACCTCAGAAATTACTAGGGTTACCCATAGCCCTCTATTTTTCTAAGCTCCATGTAGCCATCCAAAAGTCTCTTAAAAGATCCTATCATATAGTAGGGATAGGATCAGGGATATGGTCAGGAGTACTATTACAGCTACAGAAAGGGTGGGTAATGTAGCAGGATCCTCTTTTGAGTCAGTATGGGTGAAGTCAGGAACAGGAAGGGAGCAGTTACTCTACTGAGGGTATTCTGTAGGCCCCCTAGTAGCAGCAGAGATACAGAGGAACAGATTCAGAGGCAGATTTTGGAAAGGTGCAAAAATAACAGGGTTGTTCTCATGGGTGACTTTAACTTCCCTAATATTGATTGGCACCTGATTAGTTCCAAGGGTTTAGATGGGGCATAGTTTGTTAAGTGTGTCCAGGATGGATTCCTGTCGCAGTATTTGAACAGGCCAACCGGGGGAATGCCATACTAGATCGAGTATCAGGTAATGAACCAGGTCAGGTCACAGATCTCTCAGTGGGTGAGCATCTGGGGGACAGTGACCACCGCTCCCTGGCCTTATCATGGAAAAGGATAGAATCAGAGAGGACAGGAAAATTTTTAATTGGGGAAGGGCAAATTATGAGGCTATAAGGCTAGAACTTGTGGGTGCGAATTGGGATGATGTTTTTACAGGGAAACGCACTATGGACATGTGGTCGATGTTTAGAGATCTCTTGCAGGATGTTAGGGATAAATTTGTCCTGGTGAGGAAGATAAAGAATGGTAGGGTGAAGGAACCATGGGTGACAAGTGAGGTGGAAAATCTAGTCAGGTGGAAGAAGGCAGCATACATGAGGTTTAGGAAGCAAGGATCAGATGGGTCTATTGAGAAATATAGAGAAGCAAGAAAGGAGCTTAAGAAGGGGCTGAGAAGAGTAAGAAGGGGGCATGAGAAGGTCTTGGCGAGTAGGGTAAAGGAAAACCCCAAGGCATTCTTCAATTATGTGAAGAACAAAAGGATAACAGCAGTGAAGGTAGGACCTATTAGAGATAATGGTGGGAAGATGTGCCTGGAGGCTGTGTAAGTGAGCGAGGTCCTCAATGAATACTTCTCTTCGGTATTCACAAGAGATGGAAACTGATGATGGTGAGGACAATATGAGTGAGGTTGACGTTCTGGAGCACGTTGATATTAAGGGAGAGGAGGTGTTGGAGTTGTTAAAATACATTAGGACGGATAAGTCCCAGGGTCTGACGGAATATTCCCCAGACTGCTCCATGAGGCGAGGGAAGAGATTGCTGAGCCTCTGGCTAGGATCTTTATGTCCTTGTTGTCCACAGGCATGGTACCGGAGGATTGGAGGGAGGCGAATGTTGTCCCCTTGTTCGAAAAAGGTAGTAGGGATAGTCCAGGTAATTATAGACCAGTGAGCCTTATGTCTGTGGTGGGAAAGCTGTTGGAAAAGATTCTGAGAGATAGGATCTATGGGCATTTAGAGAATCATGGTCTGATCAGGGACAGTTAGCATGGCTTTGTGAAGGGCAGATCGTGTCTAGCAAGCCTGATAGAGTTCTTCGAGAAGGTGACCAGGCATATAGATGAGGGTAGTGCAGTGGATGTGATCTATATGGATTTTAGTAAGGCATTTGACAAGGTTCCATACGGTAGGCTTATTCAGAAAGTCAGAAGGCATGGGATCCAGGGAAGTTTGGCCAGGTGGTTTCAGAATTGGCTTGCCTGCAGAAGGCAAAGGGTCGTGGTGGAGGGAGTACACTCAGATTGGAGGATTGTGACTAGTGGTGTCCCACAAGGATCTGTTCTGGGACCTCTACTTTTCGTGATTTTTATTAATGACCTGGATGTGGGGGTAGAAGGGTGAGTTGGCAAGTTTGCAGATGACACAAAGGTTGATGGTGTTGTAGATAGTGTAGAGGATTGTTGAAGATTACAGAGAGACATTGATAGGATGCAGAAGTGGGCTGAGAAGTGGCAGATGGAGTTCAACCCAGAGAAGCGTGAGGTGGTACACTTTGGAAGGACAAACTCCAAGGCAGAGTACAAAGTAAATGGCAGGATACTTGGTAGTGTGGAGGAGCAGAGAGATCTTGGGGTACATGTCCACAGATCCCTGAAAGTTGCCTCACAGGTAGATAGGGTAGTTAAGAAAGCTTATGGGGTGTTAGCTTTCATAAGTTGAGGGATAGAGTTTAAGAGTCACGATGTAATGATGCAGCTCTATAAAACTCTGGTTAGGCCACACTTGGAGTACTGTGTCCAGTTCTGGTCGCCTCACTATAGGAAGGATGTGGAAACATTGGAAAGGGTACAGAGGAGATTTACCAGGATGCTGCCTGGTTTAGAGAGTATGCATTATGATCAGAGATTAAGGGAGCTGGGGCTTTACTCTTTGGAGAGAAGGAGGATGAGAGGAGACATGATAGAGGTGTACAAGATAATAAGAGGAATAGATAGAGTGGCTAGACAGCGCTTCTTCCCCTGGGCACCATTGCTCAATACAAGAGGACACAGCTTTAAGGTAAGGGGTGGGAAGTTCAAGGGGGATATTAGAGGAAGGTTTTTTACTCAGAGAGTGGTTGGTGCGTGGAATGCACTGCCTGAGTCAGTGGTGAAGGCAGAAACACTCGCGAAGTTTAAGAGACCACTAGACAGGTAAATGGAGGAATTTAAGGCGGGGGGTTATATGAGAGGAAGAGTTTGAGGGTCGGCACAACATTGTGGGCTGAAGGGCCTGTAATGTGCTGTACTATTCTATGTTCTATGTTCTATATCTGCCTCCACCACCATAGCCAGCAGCCCATTCCATGCACTCACCACTCTCTGCATGAAAAAGCTTACTCCTGGCATCTCCTCTGTACCTTCTCCCAAGCACCTTAAACCTGTGCCCTCTTGTGGCAGCCATTTCAGCCCTGGGAAAAAGCCTCTGACTATCCACACAGTCAATGCCTCTCACCATCTTATACACCTCTATTAGGTCACCTCTCATACTCCGTCGCTCCAAGGAGAAAAGGCTGAATTCACTCAACCTGTCTTCATAAGGCATGCTCCCCCCAGTCCAGGCAACATCCTTGTAAATCTCCTCTGCAACCCTTCTATGGATTCCACATCGTTCCTGTAGTGAGGCGACCAGAACTGAGCACAGTACTCCAAGTGGGGTCTGACCAGGGTCCTATATAGCTGCAACATTACCTCTCGGCTCCTAAATTCAATTCCATTATTGATGAACGTCAATACACCGTATACCTTCTTAACCACAGAGTTAACCTACACAGCTGCTTTGAACGTCCTATGGACTTGGACCCCAAGATCCCTCTGATCCTCCACACTGCCAAGAGTCTTACCATTAATGCGATATTCTGCCATCATATTTGACGTACCAAAATGAACCACTTCATACTTATCTGGGTTGAACTCCCATCTGCCACTTCTCAGCCATCACTGTCCCATTGTAATCTCTGACAGCCCTGCACACTGTCCACAACACCCCCAACCTTTGTGTCATCAGCAAACTTACTAATCCATCCCTCCACTTCCTCATCCAGTTCATTTATAAAAATCATGAAGAGTACGGGTCCCAGAACAGATCTCTGAGGCACACCACTGGTCACCGACCTCCATGCAGAATATGACCCATCTACAACCACTCTTTGCCTTCTGTGGGCAAGCCAGTTCTGGATCCACAAAATAATGTCCCCTTGGATCCCATGCCTCCTTACTTTCTCGATAAGCCTTGCATGGGGTACCTTATCAAATGCCTTGCTGAAATCCATATACACTACATCTTCTACTCTACCTTCATCAATGTGTTTAGTCACATCTTCAGGTTGATAGGTTCTTGATTGCTCAGGGCACCAAGGGATACGGGGAGAAGACAGGAGATTGGGGCTGAGAGAAAAATTGGATCAGCCATGATGAAACGGTGGAGCACACTTGATGGGCCAAATGGCCTAATTCTACTCCTATATCTTACGGTCTTATGATGTGATAGTTAATTATGATCGATGTGCAGGTTTCTATATAGGACCAGGGTCGATGACAGATCGATGACAGAGCGGAGGAAGGGGAAAACAGAAATAAATCTAAGATAGTGAGCAGTAAAGATGTCAGGAAGGACAGGCAGGTGCTGGGGCAAATTTGTAGCCATTGGGATGAGTTGCAGTGAAATCAAAACGAGAAGTACCAAATACTGGTCTTAAAGTGTTATACTTAAATGCACGCAGCATAAGGAATAAAGTGGATGATCTTGTCGTACAGCTACAGATTGGCAGGTATGATATTGTGGCCATCACTGAGACCTGGCTAAAGGGTGCATGTCTCTGGGAGCTGAACGTCCAAGGATACACAGTGTATCCAAAGGATAGGCAGGTAGGCAGAGGGGGAGGCTTATTGGTAAGAAATGATATTAAATCATTAGAAAGAGGTGATATAGGATTGGAAGGTGCAGAATCTTTATGGGTTGAGCTAAGAAATTGCAGGGGTAAAAGGACCCTGATGGCAGTTATTTATAGGCCTCCAAACAGCTGCAGGGATGTGGACTACAAATTACAACTGGAAATAGAAAAGGCTTGTCAGAAGGGCAGTGTTATGATAATTGTGGGGGATTCTAACATGCGAGTGGATTGGGAAAATCAGGTCGGCACTGGATCTCAAGAGAGAGAATTTGTAGAATGTCTGCGAGATGGCTTTTTAGAACAGCTTGTTGTTGAGCCCACTAGGGGATCGGCTGTACTGGATTGGGTATTGTGTAATGAACGGGAGGTGATTAGAGAGATTGAGGTGAAGGAACCCTTAGGAGGCAGTGATCATAACATGATTGAGTTCACTGTGAAATTTGAGGAAGAGAAGCTGAAATCTGATGTGTCGGTATTTCAGTGGAGTAAAGGAAATTACAGTGGCATGAGAGAGGAACTGGCCAAAGTTGACTGGAAAGGGACACTGGTGGGAAAGACAGCAGGGCAGCAGTGGCTGGAGTTTGTGCAAGAAGTGAGGAAGGTGCAAGAACAGGTATATTCCAAAAAAGAAGAAATTTTCGAATGGAAAAAGGATGAAACCGTGGTTGACAAGAGAAGTCAAAGCCAAAGTTAAAGCAAAGGAGAGGGCATACAAAGAAACAAAAATTAGTAGGAAGACAGAGGATTGGGAAGTTTTTAAAACCTTACAAAAGGAAACCAAGAAGGTCATTAAGAGGGAAAAGATTAACTATGAAAGGAAGCTAGCAAATAATATCAAAGAGGATACTGAAAGCTTTTTCAAGTATATAAAGAGTAAAAGACAGGTGAGAGTAGATATAGTCCCGATAGAAAATGATGCAGGAGAAATTGTAATGGGAGATAAGGAGATGGAGGAGGAACTGAACGGGTATTTTGCATCAGTCTTCACTGAGGAAGACATCAGCAGTATACCGGACACTCAAGGGTGGCATGGAAGAGAAGTGTGTGCGGTCACAATTACGACAGAGAAGGTACTCAGGAAGCTGAATAGTCTAAAGATAGATAAATCTCCTGGACCAGATGGAATGCACCCGCGTGTTCTGAAGGAAGTAGCTGTGGAGATTGCGGAGGCATTAGCGATGATCTTTCAAAAGTCGATAGATTCTGGCATGGTTCTGGAGGACTGGAAGATTGCAAATGTCACTCCACTATTTAAGAAGGGGACAAGGAAGCAAAAAGGAAATTATAGACCTGTTAGCTTTGACATTGGTGGTTGGGAAGTTGTTGGAGTCAATTGTCAAGGATGAGGTTACAGAGTACCTGGAGGCATATGACAAGATAGGCAGAACTCAGCATGGATTCCTTAAAGGAAAATCCTGCCTGACAAACCTATTACAATTTTTTGAGGAAATTAACAGTAGGCTAGACAAGGGAGATACAGTGGATGTTGTATATTTGAATTTCCAGAAGGCCTTTGACAAGGTGCCACACACAAGGCTACTTAACAAGATAAGAGCCTATGGAATTACAGGAAAGTTACATACGTGGATAGAGCGTTGGCTGATTGGCAGGAAACAGAGAGTGGGAATAAAGGGATCCTATTCTGGTTGGCTGCTGGTTACCAGTGGTGTTCCACAGGGGTCCGTGTTGGGGCTACTTCTTTTTACATTGTACATCAACGATTTGGATTATGGAATAGATGGCTTTGTGGCTAAGTTTGCTGACGATACGAAGGTAGGTGGAGGGGCCGGTAGTGCTGAGGAAACAGAGAGTCTGTAGAGAGACTTGGATAGATTGGAAGAATGGGCAGAGAAGTGGCAAATGAAGTACAATGTTGGAAAGTGTATGGTTATGCATTTCGAGAGAAGTAATAAACAGGCAGCCTATTATTTAAATGGGGACAGAACTCAAAGTTTGGAGATGCAATGGGACTTGTGAGTCCTCGTACAGGATACCCTTAAGGTTAACCTCCAGGTTGAGTCAGCGGTGAAGAAAGCGAATGCAATGTTGGCATTCATTTCTAGAGGAATAGAGTACAGGAGCAGGGATGTGATGTTGAGGCTCTATAAGGCGCTGGTGAGACCTCACTTGGAGTACTGTGGGCAGTTCTGGTCTCCTTATTTAAGAAAGAATGTGCTGATGTTGGAGAGGGTACAGAGAAGGTTCACTAGAATGATTCCGGGAATGAGAGGGTTAACATATGAGGAACGTTTGTCCGCTCTTGGACTGTATTCCTTGGAGTTTAGAAGAATGAGGGGAGACCTCGTAGAAACATTTTGATTGTTGAAAGGCATGGACAGATTGGATGTGGCAAAGTTGTTTCCCATGATGGGGGAATCTAGGACGAGAGGGCATGACCTAAGGATTGAAGGGCGCCCATTCAGAACAGAAATACGAAGAAATTTTTTTAGTCAGAGGGTGGTGAATCTATGGAATTTGTTGCCACGGGCAGCAGTGGAGGCCAAGTCATTGGGTGTATTTAAGGCAGAGATTGATAGGTATCTGAGTAGCCAGGGCATCAAAGGTTATGGTGAGAAGGCGGGGGAGTGGGACTAAATGGGAGAATGGATCAGCTCATGATAAAATGGTGGAGCAGACTCGATGGGCCGAATGGCCGACTTCTGCTCCATTGTCTTCTGGTCTTATGGTCTTCTAAATGTGCTTTGAACATGGTTGTTTTCCTTACTAATGTGCAATTTATGATGAACAAGTTCCATGACAGGCATCTGCACCATAGGGATATGCCCACTGATGTATGTGGAGGATTCCAGCCTTTAAAGAACTCTATGGGAAAAGTTTTGATGTGACAGTTTCTGCTGAGCAGCTTCCAAAAAGTCAGTAGGAGGAGCATGGCCTTCATGCCATGGACACATATTAGTGATGTTAAAGAGGATGCACCAGATGGTGAAAGTTCCAAAGTTTTCTGCTGAGTACTATAGGGTGTAGAGTATCCATGCAATATAGACACTTAAACCTCATCTTGGAGACAGTGATGGTATACTTGCACTAGGTTCCGAGTGTCCATTTGATGATGATTATAATGGCACTCTGTTGCATTAGCTGGAGTATGGACAGGTGACAGAAGCATTCGACACAGGAACAGACCACTTAACCCTTTTTATGCATTTCTCCATTCACACTTCAGTCATTTACCTGTTAATACCATATTTCTTGATATTCTTAATATCTAAGCGGTTATAGATCTATTACTCAATTCACAGGACTTCTACAATACTCTTGGGTAGAGAATTCCAAAGATTCTTGTTGTCATCTCTGTTCTGAGCAGCATTTTTGAGAAGTCAGGCAAACTTGCCTGCAAAAACATCATTCCCACGTCTGTCCTGCCTGCCTCAAAACATTTTGCACATTTCAATGAAATAATTTATTCTTCTAAACTTGAGAGTAAGACTAAGTTTGGTTAATCTCTCTTGTGTGTTTTTTTCTAAAATAAGTGCCTATTAATTGACGAATCAACCTAGGGAGCATATGATTTTCTCCCTCCATTGTAAATAGATACCTTCCAGATATAATACCATTAGGGCCAAAACTTATTAGAGAAAGATTCAAAACCATAATCCCCTCAAAGCTAATCATTAAGTTTCAGAACCTTGGCCTCAATACCTCCTCGTGCAATTGGATCCTCTGTTTCCCCACTTGCAGACACCAGTCAGTTGGGATTGGCAACAACCTCTCCACCACAATCTCCATCAGTGCAGGTGGACCACAAGGCTGTATGCTTAGCCCCTGCTCTACTTACTTTACACTTATGACTGTGTGGCTAAGCAGAGCTCCTATGCCTATGCAAACTTGTTGATGACACCACTGTCATAAGCCAAATTACAAGTGGTGATGAATCAACATATAAGGGGGAGAGTGAAAATCTAGCTGAGTGGTGCCATAACAACAACCTCTTACTCAATGTCAGCAAGACCAAGGAGCTGATCATTGACTTCAGGAGAAGGAAACCAGAGGTCCATGAGCCAGTGCTCATCTGGGGATCAGAGGTGGAGAGGGTCAGCTAATTTAAATTCCTCAGTGTTATTCTTTCAGAGGACCTGTCCTGGGCCCAGCACTGAAGTGCAATTACAAAGAAAGCATGGCAGCACCCCAACTTCCTTAGGCATTTGTGAAGATATGGCATGACGTCTAAAACGTTGCCATCAGGAAGAAGGTACAGGAGCCTCTGGACTCACACCAGCAGGTTTAGGAACAGTTATTACTCCTCAACCATTAGGTTCTTGAACCAAAGGGTCACTTCACTCAACCTCACTTGTCCCATCATTGAAATATTCCCACAACCAGCTGAATCACTTTGAAGGGCTCTTCATCTCATGTTCTCAATATTTCTTGCTTATTTATTTATTTTGATATTTGCATAGTATGATGCCTTTTGCATACTGGTTGAACGCTAAGTTGGTGTGGCCTTTCATTAATTTTATTATGACTATTATTCTAACATGGATTATTGAGTATGCCTGCAAGAAAATGAATCTCAGAGTTGTATATGCTGACATATATGTACTTTTATAATAAATTTACTTTGAACTTTGAATGTCTTTACTCTTGTGTTCAAATTCTCTTCCAATAAAGACCAACATGCTATTGTTTTCCAAATTAATTTCTGTATCTGCATGTTAACTTTCAGTGTTTTGTCTATAGCCCACACATTTCATCTGGTCAAGCTTTCTGTGCAGAGCGGAAAGCAATATAGATAACCTTAGTTCAAAAGAAATAGGTACCCCCCCCCCCCCCCAGACACATGGATTGGTGGTGTCAAACTGAGAGTAAGGAATTAATAAAAAATGGCAATTCATCAATTTTTTGTTAAGGAAACAGAAGCATCAGAGGAATGCAATTTTGTCGCTCCCTGAATTTCCGTGAAGCCCACAGTCCTTGAACATCAGTGTGTTTAGTCACCTTAAGGGTCTCTGCTTGGGCAAGAGGACACACTGCATGTTTCCCTTAGCACAGAACTTCAGTCATGGTGCAGCATGCAGCAATCTAGGCATGGATCAGCTGGAATGATTGGAATAGGAATAACCCAGGTTCTAATTTCCGGGTGACAATGACCACAATCATGAGACCTGCTCTGTTGAATACAAGAGCAGTAAAACCAGAGGGATAATTACCTCAGCATGTATGCAGCCTGCTCCATCAGATTATATTTGCTGGAGTTACAGTACATTACCCTCACGTGCACACACTGCTTCTGGTAGAAACACATGATGTTAGGGGATGCTGAAAAATCAGTGGCGTAGGAGATGACTAAAATAATGAATATATAAAAGAAAGAATGGCTGTTGTCTGGACACTGGGCTCTGGCCAGCAAGACACCTAACATAGGGTCATTTACCATTGGGCGTGCAGAAGCGAAATCTCTTCCCGTTACATATCTTTAAAGTTATATTTGACATTTGCAACACAGTGTGAGTGTTGTCATGGCACTTCACATTGCTGAGATGCCCACAGCTCCGAAGCATTTTACTTGGTGCCCTTCTGCTTTGGAAGATGGAAAGTATTTGGCCCTCTGCGGCCTTTCAGATGAATGAGATAGAAACATAGAAAACCTACAGCACAATATAGGCCCTTCGGCCCACAAAGCTGTGCCAAACATGTCCTTACCTTAAAAATTACATGGAGTTACACATAGCCCTCTATTTTTCTAAGCTCAATGAACCTATCCAGGAGTCTTTTAAAAGACCCTATCGCATCTGCCTCCACCACCATCGCTGGCAGCCCATTCCACGCACTCACCACTCTCTGCATAAAAAACTTACCCCTGACATCTCCTCCTTACCTACTTCCAAGCACCTTAAAACTGTCCTCTCGTGCTAGCCATTTCAGCCCCGGGAAAAAGCCTCTGACTCTCCACACGATCAATGCCTCAAGATATTTCACAGATTTCTCCAGCTCCAGCTGGTAATGAGATAAATGTTTAAAAGCTCTGAGAATGTAAATCTGTTTGCCAGTTGAAGGCTGCCATCCCATTAAAGACATTGTTGTGTGACTGATTCCTCTCTGGGTCACAGACATGTTTTTTCAGAAACTTCAAGAGATAATCTGTAAAAATCCCTTTAGCAAACGACAGCTACTTTGAACCTCTCAGGCCTTGCGAGTATAAAGGAGGAATTTAATAACAGACTTCTTTGGAGGTCAAGAAGTAACTGATTTTGTATACTTTGCAGTGCTGTTAACCTAAAAAAAACAGATTATCCACAAGCATACACTTTTAAAATATAAATTTAGGGGCTGTGAGAGTACACTACTCAGAATTGCACAAGCTGCGATACTAATTTTCCTTTCATCTTTTCATTCTCTCCTTATTGCCAATAAAACAGAGGGAAACATAAATACACAGAGGTAAATTCTGGATAACAAACTCAGTGAAATGGATGATGTACTTCTGTCATTGTACCACAAGCCCGGTAAAGCAAGGGTTAGTCGTGCTTGGTTTAGGGAATAAATTAGACAAGTGGAAATGGTGATAGTGAGAGGACATTCTGAAGGCACTTATCATAATTCAGTTAGATTTTTAATATTATGGAAAAGGACAAAGATCATGCAGGTGTAAATATTTTATCTTTACAAATTGCCAATTTTATTCGGCTAAGATTTGAACTAATAATTGGAAACACCTGTATTAAGGTTAATTAGTACTGAATAATAGGAGACATGAATGGAGGAAATAGTGTAGATCAAAAGAACAAAATCTTTCACAAATGAAAGCCAGCAACTCCCAAGTCTTGACTCATTTGGATGTCAAGAAATATATAGGTGGCACTGAAATTATTTGTCATATCTTCTTATGAGGTCCAGCACATTGTCATGCACAGGCTCTTAAGTCTGGAATGTAATGATGTGAACTTTGCAAGAAGCTAATCATTCTCAGTGGACCTAGCAGCTAGCTGCCAGTGCAATCCAGCTCATTGACTAAATTGCTTTCCATGTCCAACATCAAAGGAAATGCTGCTCAGGGCTCTGTAAAGGGAACAGTGTGAGATATTCATATAAGGAAAGCACAATTCTGTGGCAGTACTTGCACCACCAGCTTCAAGAACAGTTACTACCCCTCAACCATCAGGCTCTTAAACAAAAGGGGACAGCTACTCTCATTTAAGGACTCTGTTATAACGTTGTTTCATGCTCATTGTTTATTGTTATTTATTTATATCTCCATTTGCAGTTTGTTTACAGGTTATAGTTCCTGATGCTTACAGTTACTGATCTATAGATTTGTTAAGTATGCCCGCCGAAAAAGATATGTATATACTCCGATAATAAATTTTACTTAGAACTTTGAAAAGCTTAATGAAGCTACAATGCAGTGTATGCCTTGCACTGCAGTAATGTAACTACTAATGTCTCTTTAGAACAACAGTCACAGGTTCCAAACCAGTAAGATTCCATAGTCTTTAAAGCCCATAGGATTGAATAAGTTGCTATTTTGTCAGCAACAGTAAAATAAAATAATGAAAATAACTGGGCCCAGAACACACACATTTTTACAACTCAAACATACTTTTATTTTACTTGTGTACAAGGAGAACAGCATGGCCCCCTGTCACCCACGCTGTTCTCAAGTCTGACCAAAAAATGGCTGTTTTACAGATATTGACTATACTTGCAAGGTCAATTGCCATTCACAACAGAGGTGTTAAAAGTCAAGTCAAACTTCAAGCTGACAACTGATGATATTTTGAAGTCAGTAAAGCAATTGTCCCTCAGTTGTTGGGTGCATTTCACATTCTTCCGTTATTCCTATTTCGTCTCTCTCCACCATCTCCTATTCTGTAGTGGGACATTATGGTTAGGAAGACCTTTTTAGAAAAGTCTCACTACAGAGGCATCACTCATCTGGCTTGAGCAAATACTGTCGCAGTCACCCCTGCCTATCTATCCCATTTGTAGTAAGCAGAGGTGTCTCTGGCAATCTCACTTCAAAGGACTCACTTGACTACGACTGCTCCAGGCTATTCTTGCCTGAATGTTGTCCTTAACCCTTACATACTGCAACTTCTACAGTAACATCACCTAAATACCCTACACAGTTTCTACAAGCAAGAGTGTACGTGTCGCTACATATGGCTTCTTTCTCACAATTCACTCTTGTTCTCAGTTTCAATAATGTTATTTCCCCATAAAGACATTCCTATACTTCCATACCTTGTCACTCACGCTAAGGTGTCCGTACATTATCAGAGCTATCAAGGTCTGTGAATGGCCTGAAGTTTGAATAGTCTACCACAAAGAGTCAGCGAGTGCTAGAGTGTTACAGCACAGAAGGAGGCCTTTCAAACAAACTGTCCATACCCAACACAGCATTTTCCTTGCTAGTCCAGGTACCCATGTTTGGCCCGTAACCATCCAAGTCTGTCCCCTCCAAATGCCCCTTAAATGTTGCAACCATACTCACTTTGACCACTTCATCTGGCAGCTCATTCCAAGTACTCTTCACCCTCTGTTTTAAGCATTTACCTCTTAGCTCCCTTTTAAATCTCTCCTCTGTTACCTTGTGTCTGTGCCCTCTCGTTTTGGACTCCCCAACACTGGGGAAGAAACTCTGACTATCAATCTCATCCCCTTGATGACTTTATAAACTTCTATGGAGAACCTCATTCTCCTACAATCTAAGGAATAAAAACTCAGCGTGGACAACCTCACGCTATAACTCAGGCCCACTATTCCAGGCAAAGTGTTCTCTACTGCACCCTCACCAGCTTAAACCATAAGCATAGGAACAGAATTAGACCATTTGGCCCATCGAGTCTCCACCTTTCAATCATGGCTGATCTATTATCCTTCTCAGTTCCATTCTCCAGCACTTCTCTCCTAGACCTTTGGCTCTCTTACTAATCAGGAACCTATCAAACTCCTCTTTAAATATGTCCAATAACTTGGTCTCCACAGCTGTCTGAAGCAATAAATTCCACAGATTCACCACCCTCTGGCTAAAGAAATTCCTCCTCATCTCTGTTCTAATGGGATGCTTTTCTACTCTGAGGTTGTTCCCTCTAATCCTAGACTCCCTGACTATAGGAAATATCCTCTCCACACCCACTCTATCTAGGCCTTTCAATATTTGATAGGTTTCAATGAAATCCCCTTTCATTTTCTAGACTCCAGTGAGTAAAGTCCCAAGCCATCAAATACTCCTCATACGTTAACCACTTCATTCTCCTGATCATTCTCATGAACCTCCTCCGGACCTGCTGGACTCGTGACTCTTCACACAGTGACTGAAGCTGTACACAATATTCCAAGTGCAGTTCCACTAACGATTTAAATGACTACAACATAATGTCCCTACTCCTAAATGTGATTCTCTGACTGATGAAGGCCAGCTCATGACAAACACCTCCTTCACTGTCCTGTCTACTTGCATGGCCACATTCAGTGAACTGTGCACTTTTACTTTCAGGTGACTGTTCCACAACACTTGTCAGCACCCTGCTATGTGCTGTATAAGTCCTACACTGATTTGAATGTCCAAAATGCATCACCTCACACTCATCTAAGCTGAAAACAGTTTGCCATTCCTCAGCCCATCTCCTTAACTGATCAAATTGTAATTCATTGTAATCTGCTTCACTCTCAATAAGATATCCTAATTTAGTATCATCAGCACACTTGCTAATGGTGTGATATATATTCATACCCAAATCACTTACAAAAATAACGAACAACAAAGGTCTCAATGCTGACAATGGAAAATCAACCAACAACCCTCACCCTCTGCTTCCCATCATAGAACCAATTCTGAATCCACCTCACTAGCTCCCCTGAATCCCATGTGACCAAACCTTCCAGATCATGGGACCTCGTCAAAGGCCTTACTAAATTCCATAACAAAGCCCACTGTTCTACCTTTATTTATCCCCTTAGTTACCTCTCTGAAAAACCTCAAAAGATTGGTCAGACCTGCACTCCCATGCACAAAGCCATTCTGGCTACTCCTGATTAAGCCTTGACTATCCAACTGATGGCAGAACTTGTCGCTCAGAATTCCCTCAAGTAACTTCCTACAAATGAAGTCAAGCTCACTGCCCTGTTGTCCCCCAACCCGTCCTTGTTACCTTTCTTGAATGATCAAGCAATATTAGTCACCTTCCAGTTTTCTGGAACTTCAAAGCAAATGAAGTTCCAGGAAACTGGGCAATGTCAAAGCAAATCTCACCAAGGGCCTCTGTGATTTGTTCCCTGGTTTCCCGTAAGGTCCAGTGTGTACTTCGTCAGGCCCTGGGGATTTGCTCATCAACGATGCAAATATCTCCTTCCTCATAATATGCATATGATCCATGACTACCCTAGTTTCTTTAGCATCTATGACGTTCTCCGTAGTAAACACTGAAGAGAAATAGATATTAAAGATCATAGCGATCACCTGTGGCTCCACATACAGGCAGCTCTGACGGTTTGTAATAGGACCTAGTCCCTCCCTGGTTATCCTCTTACTGTTAGTATAAGTGAAAAACCTCTTAGGATTTCCTTTAGTCCTGCCTGCCAAGTTTGTCTCATATCCTTTCTTTGACTTCCTGATTTCCCTTTTACACCTGTTCTTAAATGGTTTATACTCAACAAGGGATTCATTTGTACCCAACTGCCTAAAAGTGATGTACGCTTGTTTCTTTTTTCTGACCAGAGCCTTAATATTTCCTGTCAACCAGGGTTCCCTGAGCGTGGCATGTCTACCTTTCACCCTAACAGGAAGATGTGGTCCTGGATCCTTGATAGGACCTTTTAAAAACCTGTCACATGACAATTGTCCTTTTGCCTTTAATTAGAGTTCATTAATTGCCCCAACTAGATCCTGCCTAATGCCCTCAAAGTTGGCCCTGTACCAGTTCAGAACTTGTTCTATCTTCTTCCATAACTATTTAATACTAATTAATTGTAGCCAGAGCCTCCACTCCTATTTGTTCTTTTGTCATGCCTAAAACATTGGTGTCTCAGAACACTGAACAGCTAGTCTTACTCTTCTCTCAGCCATAATTCCCTGTCCCTAGAGGCAATCCACACATTCATTTCATCTGCCTTGACTGTTACATCAATGACTACTTGGCTTGACTTTTTTGTCTGCCCTCAGTTCTGCATGGGCTGTTTTTTTTTCTTGTGGAGGAGACCATGCCTTAGACGTGTCATGGTTTATCATAAGCTTCAGAGTTCACTTCACCTGCACAGCCATCTTCAAAAAAGCCATCCTTAATAATGGCTGTGATTCATCAGCCTCAAAGTAAAGTATGTGTGTTCGATGGCTTCTTAATCTCCAATGGTGTCCATTGCAGAATGTTCAATGCAGGAGGAGTTCAGTGTACAGTACTGTGCAAATGTCTTAGGCAGTAACTGGGGTGCCTAAGACTCTTGCATTATACTGTAGTAATTTTATGTATTGCACTGTACTACTGCCACAAAAAAAATCTAGTCATGGCATATGTGAGTGATGATAAACCTAATTCTGATTTGGATCTCTATTGTAGACTGAGATTGGGAAGGGGGCAGGATTGGGGAATCATGGTTGGGAAAAGGGGAAGGGAGAGGGGAGAGAACGTGAAGCGCCAAAGAGATATTCTGTAATCATCAATAAACCAATTATGTGGACCCAAATGGCCTCGCCTGGTGTCTCAGGGCTGGGTGAGTCTGCACCCGCCCGACCCCCACCTCTGGATCTCCTCTGCCACCTGTCCCACAACCCTCCTGCGACTCTCCACCTTCACCATTCCCAACATCCTCTGCTCCCGCTAGATTTACAGACCCTCTCTCCGCTCCACGTGACAAATGCAGTACTGTGCAAAAGTCTTAGGTACCTTCACTATGTGCCTAAGACTTTTGCACAGTACTGTGTACATAGTTAATTCAAAGCCTCTTCACATAATTTGTTTGGAATTTCCTTCAAACTATTCCTTTAACTCAGAAATTAATTATTTACATGACAATGTACACAATGGTGTGGCAATCATGAAGAAATTATTACAATAGATTCTGGTTAATTGGACCATCAGTCAATTGGGGCACCATTTATTTGGGACAACTCTTTAAGAAACTCTAATCAAGAAAATCACTGGGGTTCCCTTCATTTATTTAGGACAATATGCGGCTTAATTGGGACAGGAGACTGTTGCCGATTAATTTCTAATTAACATCCGTTGTGTGCACTTGTGTGGCCTTTAGCTAACACCATGCTTGGAGCAAACAGTTTTTAAATAGTGTCAGTTGTGCATGCTTGTGCTCAGAAAGTAGTGATTTTTGTCACTGATAGCTGGCGCGATATAAGCAGCAAGATATGCTCAGAACTGTTTATTGCGGTTTCAAGCATTCTGGATTGGAGATGCCAGAAACATTGGGTGTGAAAATGAAACAACTTCACTTTTTCAGCAGGTTGGAACTATGAAGAATATGAAGGTATCAACAATCATCTCAAATGTTGCAATGAAAAGGAAAGTTTGAAGACTGCAATCATCGGGAGCATAGTATGAAGGAAACCCATTACCTACAGTAGGTGCCTGCACTGATTTTGTTCATTTACAGTATTCAAAAGAACAGCATGCACTGGATGAATTCTACCATCAATAACTATTAGGAACTAGTACTGTACTAGTACAAATTTATAGTACTGTAGTAATATTGATAGTGTTCTAATTTGCTCTGTTTTTTATTTAAATATATATTGATGAGTTGCAGTGCAATAAAGTTGCTGTGAAATCAAAGCGAAAAGTATCAAATACTGGTCTTAAGGTGTTATACTTAAATGCATGCAGCATAAAGAATAAGGTGGATGATCTTGTTGTACAGCTACAGATTGGCAGGTATGATATTGTGGCCATCACTGAGACCTGGCAAAAGGATGCCTGTCTCTGGGAGCTAAACGTCCAAGGATACACGGTGTATCCAAAGGATAGGCAGGTAGGCAGAGGGGGAGGCTTATTGGTAAGAAATGATATTAAATCATTAGAAAGAGGTGATATAGGATCGGAAGGTGCAGAATCTTTATGGGTTGAGCTAAGAAATCTCAGGAGTAAAAGGACCCTGATGGCAGTTATTTATAGGCCTCCAAACAGCTGCAGGGATGTGGACTACAAATTACAACTGGAAATAGAAAAGGCTTGTCAGAAGGGCAGTGTTATGATAATTGTGGGGGATTTTAACATGCGAGTGGATTGGGAAAATCAGGTCGGCACTGGATCTCCAGAGAGAGAATTTGTAGAATATCTGCGAGATGGCTTTTTAGAACAGCTTGTTGATGAGTCCACTAGGGGATCGGCTGTACTGGATTGGGTGTTGTGTAATGAACCGGAGGTGATTAGAGAGATTGAGGTGAAGGAACCCTTAGGAGGCAGTGATCATAACATGATTGAATTCACTGTGAAATTTGAAAAAGAGAAGCCGAAATCTGATGTGTCAGTATTTCAGTGGAGTAAAGGAAATTACAGTGACATGAGAGAGGAACTGGCGAAAGTTGACTGGAAAGGGACACTAGCAGGAAAGACGGCTGAGCAGCAGTGGCTGGAGTTTATGCAAGAAGTGAGGAAGGTGCAAGATAAGTATATTCCAAAAAAGAAGAAATTTCGAATGGAAAAAGGATGCAACCGTGGTTGACAAGAGAAGTCAAAGCCAAAGTTAAAGCAAAGGAGAGGGCATACAAGGAAGCAAAAATTAGTGGGAAGACAGAGGATTGGGAAGTTTTTAAAACCATACAAAAGGAAACCAAGAGGTCATTAAGAGGGAAAAGATTAACTATGAAAGGAAGCTAGCAAATAATATCAAAGAGGATACTAAAAGCTTTTTCAAGTATATAACGAGTAAAAGACAGGTGAGAGTAGATATAGGACCGATAGAAAATGATGCTGGAGAAATTGTAATGGGAGATAAGGAGATGGCGGAGGAACTGAATGAGTATTTTGCATCAGTCTTCACTGAGGAAGACATCAGCAGTATACTGGACACTCAAGGGTGGCATGGAAGAGAAGTGTGCGCGGTCACAATTACGAAAGAGAAGGTACTCAGGAAGCTGAATAGTCTAAAGATAGATAAATCTGCTGGACCAGATGGAATGCACCCTCGTGTTGTGAAGGAAGTAGCTGTGGAGATTGCGGAGGCATTAGCGATGATCTTTCAAAGGTCGATAGATTCTGGCATGGTTCTGGAGGACTGGAAGATTGCAAATGTCACTCTGCTATTTAAAAAGGGGGCAAGGAAGCAAAAAGGAAATTATAGACCTGTTAGCTTGACATTGGTGGTTGGGAAGTTGTTGGAGTCGATTGTCAAGGATGAGGTTACAGAGTACCTGGAGGCATATGACAAGATAGGCAGAACTCAGCATGGATTCCTTAAAGGAAAATCCTGCCTGACAAACCTATTACAATTGTTTGAGGAAATTACCAGTAGGCTAGACAAGGGAGCTGCAGTGGATGTTGTACATTTGGATTTTCAGAAGGCATTTGACAAGGTGCCACACATGAGGCTACTTAACAAGATAAGAGCCCATGGAATTACAGGAAAGTTACATACGTGGATAGAGCGTTGGCTGATTGGCAGGAAACAGAGAGTGGGAATAAAGGGATCCTGTTCTGGTTGGCTGCTGGTTACCAGTGGTGTTCCACAGGGGTCCATGTTGGGGCCACCTCTTTTTACATTGTACATCAACGATTTGGATTATGGAATAGATGGCTTTGTGGCTAAGTTTGCTGACGATACAAAGATAGGTGGAGGGGTCGGTAGTGCTGAGGAAACAGAGAGTCTGAAGAGAGACTTGGATAGATTGGAAGAATGGGCAGAGAAGTGGAAAATGAAATACAATGTTGGAAAGTGTATGGTTATGCACTTTGGCAGAAGTAATAAAAGGGCAGACTATTATTTAAATGGGGACAGAATTCAAGGTTCGGAGATGCAACGGGACTTGGGAGTCCTCGTACAGGATACCCTTAAGGTTAACCTCCAGGTTGAGTCAGTAGTGAAGAAGGTGAATGCAATGTTGGCATTCATTTCTAGAGGAATAGAGTAGAGGAGCATGGATGTGATGTTGAGGCTCTATAAGGCGCTGGTGAGACCTCACTTGGAGTACTGTGGGCAGGTTTGGTCTCCTTATTTAAGAAAGGATGTGCTGACCTTGGACAGGGTACAGAGAAGATTCACTAGAATGATTCCGGGAATGAGAGGGTTAACATATGAGGAATGTTTGTCCGCTCTTGGACTGTATTCCTTGGAGTTTAGAAGGATGAGGAGAGACCTCATAGAAACATTTCGAATGTTGAAAGGCATGGACAGAGTGGATATGGCGAAGTTGTTTCCCATGATGGGGGAGTCTAGTACGAGAGGGAATGACTTAAGGATTGAAGGGCGCCCATTCAGAACGGAAATGTGAAGAATTCTTTTTAGTCAGAGGGTGGTGAATCTATGGAATTTGTTGCCACGGGCAGCAGTGAAGGCCAAGTCATTAGGTATATTTAAGGCAGAGATTGATAGGTATCTGAGTAGCCAGGGCATCAAAGGTTATGGTGAGAAGGCAGGGGAGTGGGACTAAATGGGAGAATGGATCAGCTCATGATAAAATGGTGGAGCAGACTCGATGGGCAGAATGGCTGACTTCTGCTCCTTGGTCTTCTGGTCTTATGGTCTTATATATTTTATTAATCAGTTAAATGGTAGGTAGTTTGTCTTTTTTTATACCTTTTTAACTGTTTCTACGAAACTTCAGCTATTTGGGGAAGCCCATTAATTGGGCCAAAAATGTATTGGTCCTGATGCATCCCAGTTATCCAGAATTCACTCTATTAGATTTGCAAAGCATACAAGGACATAATGCTGCACAATCCAGGATCATTATTTATTTCTAGGATTCTAAATTCACCTGCTTATATGCTTATGTTTCAATCATGAAATATTTGCCTTTTAATGCTCAGAAGATTGCTTCTAAAATATTCCAGATTCACTATATATTGCTATAAATTAATTGAGCATTTTTATTTCTCGTTAATTAAATGGTGTGTAGATTGTTAGGGTTCCCAGCATTGAAGAAATACTGGAGATGACATCAGTTAGCCAAACACAGACTGCAAACCAATCTAAAGATATAGCCCATTCTCCCGCCACCTCACTAGGGATAGGGTTCCCCTTGTCTTCACCTACCACCCCACAAGCCTCCAGATCTAACATATAATTCTCCGTAACTTCCGCCACCTCTAATGGGATCCCACCACCAAGCACATCTTCCCTCCCACTTCTGCTTTCTGCAGGGTTCGCTCCCTACGCGACCCCCTTGTCCATTCGTCCCCCCCATCCCTTCCCACCGATCTTCCTCCCGGCACTTATCCTTGTAAGTGGAACAAGTGCTACACCTGCCCTTACACTTTCTCCCTCACCACCATTCAGGGCCCCAGACAGTCCTTCCAGGTGAGGCGACACTTCACCTGTGAGTCGGCTGGTGTGATATACTGCGTCTGGTGCTCCCGGTGTGGCCTTCTATATATTGGTGAGACCTGACGCAGACTGGGAGACTGTTTCGCTGAACACCTACCCTCTGTCCGCCAGAGAAAGCAGGATCTCCCAATGGCAACACAGTTTAGTTCCACGTCCCATTCCCATTCTGATATGTCTATCCACAGCCTCCTCTACTGTAAAGATGAAGCCACACTCAGGTTGGAGGAACACCACCTTATATTCTGTCTGGGTAGCCTCCAACCTGAAGGCATGAACATTGACTTCTCTAACTTCCGTTAATGCCCCTCCTCCCCTCCTTGCCCCATCCCTCATCTATTTATTTATTTATTTATTTATTATTTATTTGTTTGTTTGTTTGTTTATTTGTTTATTTGTTATTTTCCCCTTTTTTCCCTCTCTCGCTTTTTTCTCTCTCTATCCCTCTCACAATAACTCCTTGCCTGCTCTCCATCTATGTCTGGTGCTCCCCTCCCCCTTTCTTTCTCCCTAGGCCTCCCGTCCCATGATCCTCTCCCTTCTCCAGCCTTGTATCTCCTTTGCGAATCAACTTTCCAGCTCTTAGCTCCATCCCTCCCCTCCTGTCTTCTTCCATCATTTCAGATCTCCCCCTCCCCCTCCCACTTTCAAATCTCTTCCTATCTCTTCTTTCAGTTAGTCCTGACAAAGAATCTCAGCCTGAAACGTTGCCTGTACTTCTTCCTGTAGATGTTGCCTGGCCTGCTGTGTTCCACCAGCATTTTGTGTGTGTTGCAGATTTCCTCATGTTTGCATAAAGATATAGCTGTATTTTCTGAAGAGGGATATTCATCAAAATATAACCTATTTTGAAAAAAGAGTTTGGAATCAGAATCAGAATTAGGTTTAATGCAGTACAATCCAATACATAATAATAAAAACACTTTGAACTACAGTTAGTACATATGTACATACATGCTTTTGGGCTCCTGTACCTCCTTTCTGATTAGACCAATGAGAAAAGGGCGTGTCCTGGGTGATGGGTGTCCTTAACAATGGATGTGGCCTTTTGAGACATATTCCTTGAAGATATCCTGGATGCTATGGAGGCTAGAACCCATGATGTAGCTGACTGAGCTCACAGCTTTCTGCAGCTTTGTGATCCTGTTCAGTAGCCCCCCGCCACCATCAAACCAGACAGTGATGCAGCCAGTTAGAATGCTTTCCATGGTACACCTGTAGAAATTTGCGGATGTCTGATGACTTACTGGTCCAACATGTTGGTCCAGGGCCTCCCTTTTTGCCAAGATGAAGCCACCTTCAGGGTGGAGCAGCAACACCTCCTATTTCAACCTGTTGGAATGAACATCAATTTCTCTTTCCAGTATTTTTCCCTCCTTCCTTCTTTTCCTGTTCCCCACTCCGGTCTCTTGACGATTTTTCTTGGTTCTAGTAACTGGTGATAAATCTCCTGTCTCTTTACGTGATCTCCATCATCTCACTCTCTCAGCTTTGACTGAGGCAAGTGGTGCCAAGGCTGCCGACCAATTACCTCATTGCTGTTATCATCATGTAGGCCACTGGGGGTCCCTATCGAGTCAATATTACTTTGCAGTTCCTTGGCGTTCCCAAGGTGCAGCTGTTTCTGGAGACTAGTCAGTGTTGTCTGCCTTCCAACATGATTGACATCACCGTTAACACCGCCCACTGTGTTGGCTGAACCTCCCTCTGAAGGTCTTCGTTTTGCCTCATTTCACTTTGCAACTCTGAATAGAGCTCCCGACTGCAGACATACTTTGCATGCTGTTCTTTCACTTGCTCCATTAATGCAGAGATCCGCTCTTTTGCTGATTTATTGTCTTTTTCCTTTTCTCCCACTTGCTGACCCAGTCCACAGTTTGATTCTCTAATTCAGTGCATTTGCATTTGAAAGCATTCCATCTGGTTTTGCAGCTTATGTCCCCACAGCTCTGCTAAGGCTGCTAGCTTCCAAATTGTCTTTCTAGTTCCTGACCACATCTTTCTGAACTTACTATGGATCATTTGAACATCACTTATAACTAACCCTCACTAGACTTAACATTTATTCCATATTTCTTTACCAATGATATTAAGTTTATAAGCATCACTTAAGTAAGTACTTAAGATTCCAGTTAACTGTTCCCTCCCAGCTGGCAAATCAAGGGATTCACTGGTCTGCTTCAAAACTTTCACCATTGTATGAAGCCACACTCAAGTTGGAGGAACAACACCTCATATTCCATCTGGGTAGCCTCCAAACTGATGGCATGAACATTGACTTCTCTAACTTCCATTAATGCCCCTCCTCCCCTTCTTACCGCATCCCTTATTTATTTATTTATTTTTTCACCTTTCCTTATCTCTCTCTTTTTTCTCCGTCTGTCCCTCTCACTATAACTCCCTGCCTGCTCTCCATCTTCCTCTGGTGCTCCTCTCCTCCCATCCCATGATCCTCTCCCTGCTCCAGCCTTGTATCACTTTTGCCAATCAACTTTCCAGCTCTTAGCTCTATCCCTCCCCCTCCCCCTGTCTTCCCCTATCATTTCGGATCTCCCCCTCCCCCTCCCACTTTCAAATCCCTTACTAACTCTTCTTTCAGTTAGTCCTGACGAAGGGTCTCGGCCCAAAACATCGACTGTACCTCTACCTATAGATGCTGCCTGATCTGCTGCATTCCACCAGCATTTTATGTGTGTTGCTTGAATTTCCAGCATCTGCAGATTTCCTCGTGTTCAATACAGTCACACAAAAATATAAAACCCTTAGTCCATAAATGTTGCAATAATCTGCAGTTGAACACAATATGGCTTCTCTTCTGCTGAGCAAACACTGGGAGCAGCACCAACTCCAGCTCTGCCTCTGGTGGAGCGCACTGACTCCAATGCCTCTCTCCTGGGCTGCTGCAAGCGGGCGACTCCGCGGCTTGAGGCCTAGTCCTCGCAAGGACAAAGCCATGCAGCGCTGTGGCCGCCACCGCCGTCCTCCATCCGCCAATAAATCAGTGAATCAGACTTGCAGCATTCCACACTAACAATGTCCAACAGCATCTTACAATCACCAGAGAAGATGATCACTCACTGAGAGATGGCACAACTCCCTCACGCACTGACTCTTCCGATGCCTCACTGACGCAGGCAGCAGCATGATCCACACCGTCCAGCTCCTTCAGTTTCTCCACCAATGAGCAATTCATCCGTGGGGAACACAGAACATGGAACAGTACAGCACAGGAACAGACCTTCCAGCCAACAAAGTTGTGCCAAACCAGTTAAAAAGTGAATCAAGAAACTCCCGAAAACTAACCATTCCCACTTAGACAATGTCCATCTCTCTCCATCTTCCTCAGATTCATGTCTATCTAAACATCTTTTCAAAGGATCAAGTGTGTTTGACTCTACCACCATACCAGGCAGAGTATTCTGGGCATCCACCACTCTCCGAGTAAAAAAACCCCTCTCATCCCCTTTGAACCTACCCCCCTCACCTTCAATGCATGCCCTCTGGTATTAGACGTTTCAACCCTGGGAAACAGATACTCCCTGTCTGCTCTATCCATGCCTCTCATAAATCCTATAACCTCTCTCAGATCTCCCCTCAGCCTCCACCGCTCCAGAGAAAACAACCCAAGTTTATCCAGCCTCTCACGATAGCACATTCCCTCTAAACCAGCCGGCATCCTGGTAAACTTCTTCTGCACCCTCTCAACAGTCTCAACATAGTAGGCCAACCAGAACTGTATGCAATACTCCGGATGTGGTCTAACCAGAGCTCTATAAAGTTGCAACATAACCTCTTGATTATTGAACTCAGTGCCTCGACTAATAGAAGTGAACATTCCATTAGCCTTCTTAATCACCCTATTAACCTGCGTAGCCACTTCCAATTCATTTATTTGAGGAGAGATTGAGTTGCCTGGGACTGTACTCACTGGGAATTCAGAAGAATGAGAGGAGATCTTATAGAAACATAAAATCATGAAAGGGATAGATAAGATAGAGGCAGGAAAGGTATTTCCACTGGTAGGTGAGACTGGAACTAGGGGACATAGCCTCAAGATTCGGTGGAGTAGATTTAGGAGGGAGATGAAGAGGAACTTTTTTTCCCAGAGTGGTGAATCTGTGGAATTCTCTGCCCAATTAAGCAGTGGAGGCTACCCCAGTAAATATATTTAAGACAAGGTTGGATAGGTATTTGCAGAGTAGGGGAATTAAGGGTTATGGGGAAAAGGCAGGTAGGTGGAGATGAGTCCATGGCCAGATCAGCGATGATGTTATTGAATGGCGGAGCAGGCTCAACGGGCCAGATAGTCTACTCCTGCTATTTCTTATGTTCAAGGAGCATAACTTGGACACCAAGATCTCTCTGCTCAGCAAAACTGTTAAGGGTCTTGTTGTAGGCCTGCATTACTTTAAATTCCTAATGTCCAGCAGAGACTTGAAATCACAAAAAATGTGTTTAAAAATACAGCAACACCAGCCACCTAGCCTCACCTATCACCTTCTAGCTAGCCTCCTTCCCCTCCCCTCACTTTTTTTTATTCTGGCATCATCCCCCTTCCTTTCCAGTCCTGACGAAGGTTCTCAGCCCGAATCATCGACTGTTTATTCATTTCCATAGACGCTGCCTGACCTGCTGAGTTCCTCTAGCATTTTGTGTGCGTTGCACCAGAAAAGGATATTGTGATGTTAAAAACAACAGTAACATTGAGTAAAGTAATTTTTGTGCACTTTTCTGGCTATCATTATATCGTCAATTTTGGCAGAGTTATTTTTTGTGTTCACTAGCACTCTATTTCTAGCATGGAATTTACATAAATCATGCCAAACATCAAAATATATTGTCAGCTGGATTTTCAAATATGTTAGTCCAAAGAGCAATAGTGGTACTCACTGAAGGAAAGATTGGCTTTTACCAATGCTGGAAACTTAGAAACAATAATATTTCCAAGCACCTTTATTTATTTGTTTAACTATCTATTAATTTATCTATCTATCTATCTATCTATTTGGCAATTCACTATTTATTTACTTATTGAGATGATGTGTGGAAGGGCCTTTCTAGCCCTTCAAGTCAGGCTGCCCAGCAACCCCTGATTTAACCCTAGCCTAAACATGCATTCATAGACAAATTGCTACAGGTCACAGATTACTTTGTACATTGTTCGCCCATCATTAACACTCTGCAGCAATCAACACTTGACTGAACCTAACATTCCATAGCACAGCCTTGGAGCAGACCCTTCTCACAGGGACAACATTGCAGGGAGTATACAAAGACCATACATCCAACAATTTATCCATCCAGACTTCACAGACAGCTGAATGCTAATCTGCCTCTGTTGGAGGAGTAACAAGATACGTCATTTGGAAATAGTAATTTTTCAACCAGTGATGGCACCAGCAGTAATTTCTAGGAATCAGTTTGGCCAATTGCAAATAAGCCTTTCACAGACTAGTTGTCCTTCACATTCGTGTCCTCATGACAGCCTGTGCCTAGACTGTCCTTCCTTGCACTCATCTTCCAAGCCCCTGGTTCATCTAAAGAATTCACATCAGCAGAGGCAAAATGCATCACCTCATATATAAAAAAACTATGAACTCTTTTGGACAGATGTGAAAATTTCTATCCCTATATCTGAGAGGAAACTTGTAATAACAACTGACATGAACTTCTGGAGCAAATCTACAATAAAATCCCATGTAGATTACTAGCGAGATTGGAAAGATTACTCCTGAGGCTTTAGAGTTCCAATATTACTCTAAAATACAAACCATGGAAATAAATGATTACAACCAAATCGACAAACTGAGTATGTAATATTTATGGTCAAAATTATATTTGGGATAGAATTTAAGATAAGTTTGAGGGAAATCATCCTATTAAAAAATAAATTAGGAAAGAAGAGTTGTATGTAATTGTAAGTATATTACTGTACTATATTCTCAGGTGATTATCAGCAACTTTTATTGTACTGAATGACTCACTAGTGCGTTATGTATAAAATGTATATGTTTCATTAGCTTTATGTGATGCTTTTTACACAGCAGCTAGAAACCAAACCCAGATTGATCACTATTTTTAAAGAGTACATAAATTGCAGAATTTCTGATAATTGGACAATTGTCTGCTGTTAATTAAAGACCATTCATTATGACTTTTTTCCAATATATTTTAATGAATACAGCTGGATAAATAGTCATGAACATGAACTGTGTAAAGTTGCTTTAGATAATCATCACTAGTTTTGTGCTGTCTCTGACTTGTCACCCCCAGATGAAGAGGTTCTGCATGTGCCATGCTTCCAATTAACATTTAGCAAATTACTTCTTTTGTTTCTCTCATTTTCCCTCATCCAGCTCAAATCTGTTCTCTAGTGTTTTTCATTGTAGAATTGCAGTGCTGAGTTTTCCTCAATCTTCCTGACATAAAGGTTAAATTCTAAAAATAGAACTGTCTGATAAGGTGATGTATTTGAAGCAGTGACTGTGCTGAACAGCTGAAAATAATGAAAGGGGGAGAGGAACAAATTACACTAAAAAAACAGGGTAAGTTAGGCTGAGGTTAAACATTGTCTAACATTATCTACACATGTTTTTAATCTGTAATTAGCACTGTTATGTTATTCAGACATGTCATTCATGAGCTACCGTGTGTAATGAAGGCTTCATTGTTTTGAATGTTTCCCAGGAATGGTTTCTAACCTGACAAGTGAATTTGGAGCTTTTGCAGATTTGGAATATCCCTTTGGTGTTTTGAGGTTGCTTTTGAAGGTAGCCTATACCTCAGCAGCATAAAGGAGGGCACTGTTACTGGGTGGACCATAAGCTTTGCGTGAGTGCAGAAGCCCTGGCCATCAAATGCTCTTCCTCAGGTTGTCAAAGGCTTCTGTTTTGGGGAAAGGGAACTGCATGCCAGAGGACCGTTTAGGGGGCTGAGTAACCACTGGCATGGCAACCTCTGGAGCTGTTACTGAGCTGGAATCCTGGCCTCCCACACCGGCATCTGGTCACTGCTCGCTGGGAAACAACTGCCTCTGCAGAGAGAGAGCAGGGCCCGGGTAGACAGACTGGTGAAAAAGGCATGTAGCATGCCGGCCTTCATCAGTCAGGGCATCCAGTGTAGGAGTCGGGACGTTATGTCGTAGTTGTATTAGCCATTGGGTAAGCTGCACTCAGAGTACTGTGCACTGTTTTGGTCACCATTATAGGAAGGATGTGGTTAAACTGGAAAGGGTGCAGAAAAGATTTTGCCAGGACTAGGGGGTCTGAGTTATCACAAGAGGTTGTCCAGGCTTGGTCTTTATTCCGTGGGATGTAGGAGAATGGAAGTGACCTTAGAAACACAAAAAACCTACAACACAATACAGGCCCTTCAGCCCACAAAGCTGTGCCGAACATGTCCCTACCTTAGAACTACCTAGGCTTACCCATAGCCCTCTATTTTTCTAAGCTCCATGTATCCATCCAGGAGTCTCTTCAAAGACCCTATCATTTCCACCTCCACCGCTGCCACCGGCAGCCCATTCCACGCACTCACCCCTCTCAGCGTAAAAAACTTACCCCAACATCTCCTCTGTACCTACTTCCAAACACCTTAAAACTATGCCCTCTCGTGCTAGCCATTTCAGCCCTGGGAAAAAGTCTCTGACTATCCACATGATTAATACCTCTCATTATCTTGTACACCTCTATCAGGTCACTTCTCATCCTCCGTAGAAATATTTCAAGTGATGAGAGACATAGATAAGGTGGATGTTGACGGTCTTGTCCTGAGGATGGGCGTGTCCAAAACTAGGTTTAGGGTGAGAGGGAAAAGGTTTAAAAAAGACTTGAGGGTCAACTTCTTCTGCGCTCTGGTTGATCTTTCATTCATCCTGTTATAGTTGCTAGTCTGTAGATTTGCTGAGTATGCCCACAGGAAACCGAATCTCAGGGTTGTATATGGTGAGGTAGATGTAGTTTGATAATAACATTTACTTTGAACTTTTTCACCCAGAAGATGGTGAGTGTATGGAATGAGGAAGAGGTTGAGGTAGGTATAATGGTATCACTTAAAGCGGCACTTGGGTGGTGCTTAGTGGAGTGGGCCGAATGCAGGAACTTGGCACTAGTAGAGTGGGCATCATGGCTGGCATAGACTCACTGGACTGAAGGCCTGTATCCGTGCTGTATTCCACTACGACTTCATGACTCTACATGGTACGTGCTGGCAGCAGGTGGCACCTGCTAGGTTAAAGTGGGGCTAACACCCTCGGGATGTTGCTTCCTTGCTGAGGCATGCTAATCTTTCGGCTTGTGGTTGACAGCAGGTGATTACCATGTCAGTTAGCAAGATGGGTTAGTAAACTTAATTCCTGGGAATCCAGGTTTACCTGCAGCACCACGCCACTTCATCATACTGATCAATAAGGAACTACCCGTTGCTTAGTTTTTAATGTATCGATCAATAGTTTAACAATATTGTCATAAATTTATGTAATAGTTCCTAATGATGTGTTATATCCTCAGAACATTTCAATCTGATATTTCAACGAGCATCAGTGGGGCTGCATTTTATCCAGGGTTGGCTTCTCTCTTTGTTGCCGACGGAACCAGTTCTGGTAAAGGCCCCAGCCTGAATTGTCAACAACTCCTTTCACTCCATCGAGGCTGCTTGACCTGCTGAGTTCCTTCCTTCAGCAGTCATATTGGCTTATTATTGTCATGTGTGCCGAGACGCAGTGAAATTGTCACGGTGCGCTCTCAGACGACTGGGCCCAGGTGCGGAGGAACAGCAGGGTCCACAGGAAGAGACGGAAACAAGGGGTTAATGGTCAGAATCAGGGACTTGGAGGAATGACTGACCAACACTACGAGGTAATTCACCCACTCCGACACAATGATCCTACTGAGGCACCGAATGGGAGACCTCTTTAAATCATCATAGAATGCAGGAAGTATGTGCCAGCTACAATTAACTCGACAAGATCAAACTGAGAACACAAGGGCTTAACAACTCTGGTTAAGATATTGATCGGTAAGTATAGATGCTCAAGAACCCTAGAAGCTCAGCGCTCAATGGCAAGCCACAGGGCTCATGACAGAAATGCTTTTATTTTGCATGCCACCCAGACAGATCACATCATAAATAATTACATCAAGGAAACAGAATGCAGAATATAGTGTTATATTTACAAGAAAGTGAAACGCAGCTAGACAAGTAAAGTGCAAGGGGCACCATGAGTTCGATTGGGAGAGGAAATGTTCATGTATTAATGTATGAGAGGGCCAGTGAAGAATTTGATAACAATCCGATAGAAGCTATCCTTGAGCCTACTGGTTGCTGTTTTCAGGCTTTTGTATCTGATGGGAGAGGGGTGAAGAGAGACTGACTGGGGTCCTGGATTATGCTGGCTGCTTTCCTGTTGCAGCAGGAAGTGCAGAGAGAGTCAAAGGAGGGGAGGCTAGTTTGCATGATGCGTGGACTACAATTACAGCTCTGAAATGTCTCGTGGTTTCTGGCAGGGTAGTTGCCGTACCAAGCTGTGATGCATCTGGACAGGAAGCTTATATGGTACATCTATAAGAATTGGTAAGAGCCTTTGGGGACATGCTGAATTTCCTTAGCCTCCTGAAGAAATAATCATGTTTTTTTTTGACCATCATGTCCACATGGCTGTATAAGTACAAATTGTTTGTGACATTTATACCTAGAAACTTAGAACTCTCAGTAAGCACTAGCTGAACAGCTGAAAATAATGGAAGGGAGACAGGAACAAATTACACAATAAGCAGGGTAAGTTAGGCTGGGCATAAACTGGTTAATTTTATCTGCATGTTTTAAATGTGTAATTAGTACTGACACGTTATTCAAACATGTCATTCATGACGTACTGTGAGTAATTAAGGCTTCAGTGTTGAGAAATGTTTCCCAGGGTTGATTTCTTCGCTCACAGATGAAATTGGAGGATTTGCAGAGGCAGTATTCGCAATGCCCATTTACATTTTATTGCAGTCCCCTCTCCACTTCTACGCCAGTGAGACGACAGGAGCATGCACTCAGCGCCACTTTCTGAAATCAATGGGTGACTCCTTTGTTAAACTGGCATTGAGAGACAGGTTGTTGTCTTGACACCATGCCATTAGGCTCTCAACCTCCTTCCTGTACCCCATCTTGTCAATGCTTGTGTTTGCTTTTGGCTCCAGATTCTGATAAACCTATTTTCATTTTCACTTTTCATGCTTATTCTGTTTTCATGTTTTTAAACTGTTCTTGGCCTTTATTTGACAGCAATCATAGCCATTAATTCCATCTTGACTGATAGCTATATATTTATAGAATGTGATGTCAAAATAAACACCCACTGGTTGTAACTAATAATGTTCCTGATATAGTCCTGCTTGCTATACTACCACTGAGCTTTTTCATAAGTGCAATATTTTGATCATATAGCCTTTAACATTCTCAATCCCACCACCACTTATAAAGCAATGAATCATAAAGGGAACACTGGTAAGGAACTAGCTTGCTTGGAGCACTTATCCACACATCTTCAATACTGATGAGTAGTTAAGAGAAGAAAAGGCCAGTACAAATTGTGAAGAATGCTTTCCTGCTTGATCTTGATTTTGAGCAACTAATATCTAAGTTCTGAGAAAATTTTGCAAAATGTGCAGGCATTGCTCAAACACCAATTTCGCCACTATTGTCGGCAGAACTCATATGACAACAAGAAGGTGTACAGGAGCGAGAAAGATTGGTTGGTTGAGTGGTGTCACAGCAACAACCTTGCACTCGACATCAGCAAGACCACAGACTTGATTGTAGACTTCAGGAAGTGGAGGAACATGCACCAGTCGTTACTGAGAAGTCAGCTGTGGAAAGGGTGAGCAGTTTCAAGTTTCTGGGCACCAACACCTCAGAAGATCTCACCTGTGCCCAACATATTGATGCATTCATGAAGAAAGCATAGCAGCAGCTATTCTTCATGAAGAGTACGAGGAGATTTGTAATGTCGCTAAAACACTAGCAAATCTCTGTAGATGTACAGTGGGGAGCATTCTGAATGGTTGTATCATTGCCTGGTTTGGAGATGCCAATGCACAGGATTGTAGGAAGCTTCAGAGATTTTAGGACTCAGCTTAGCTTTATCACGGGCACAAGGCTCCCGACCATCAAGGACATAGTCAAAAGGCAGTGACTCAAGAAGGTGGCATCCATCATTAAGGATCTTCAACATCCAGACATACTCTGCTCTCATTACTGCCATTGGGTAGGAGATATCAGAACCTGAAGACCCACATTCAATGTTTTAGGACCAGCTTCTTCTCTCTGCCTTCAGATTGCTGAAGAGTCCTGTAACCCATAAACACAACCTTGTTATTCTTTTGCATTATTTATTTACTTTTTTGTATCTGGTGGTAATTTTTCTATCCTGCACAGTACTGCTGGAACAAAACACAAAGTATCTGGTGGTAATTTTTCTGTCCTGCACTGCACCGCTGGAACAAAACAACAAATTTGATATATATCAGTGATAATAAACTTGATTCTGATTCTGGATACAATAGATCTAAACAACAGTGGGGATAGCACAGGGCATAGGTGCAAGGCACGGGCTAGTTTTAACATTACTTTGCCATTTGAGGCCAGCAGAGTGCCTATATCTGATTTCAATTGAGGTTTTTAAGTGTCATATTGAAAATGAATGCCAAGAACCCTATCACACTCCTAGCCTGGAACTCACAGATGGTGGAAATATTTCATGTGGCCAGATGAGATTAATTTATCTCTGTCCATGTTAACTCATGCCCATTTGAGGCAGAACTGGGAAAGAAAAATACGTCAGCTGCTGGCAATCTGAAATAAAGTAAAAATGATTTTGTGGATTAATTTAATAGGATTTTTAGGGCAATGGTGGTGCTGTGAAGATAAGGGAGATATTTGGCCTTTTCAGTGTTTTGATTGTATTAAAATCTTTATTAAAATAAGCATTCTTTATTTTAGCAAATTTAGCAGACAGTAAGAATGTTCCCCTTGGAGGCAAACTTCTCAGTCCTCCATATTTTATTTTTATCATCACGACATCACTCTAAACTCACTTAGTCCAATTATTATAGCCTGTAGAACTATAACATCAGTGCCTTCAAACTGTACTTCCAAGTTTTTTTGGCCACTAAATAGGAGCACTATCATTAAATCTAGCCATAAAAATACTCACAAAATTGGAACATCCTTCCTTTGTCAAATTCTTATCATGTTTTATAGGCTGACCTGTGCATTTCACAAATGGAAGAGCTTCATAGACAACCAGCTGCCGTATCCTTCCACACCGGTTCACAGGAGGTGGTCAGCTCTTTTAAACTCTCTCCAGGAAGAGTTGGGGGAGGAACTGGTGGCAAGTTGTGGGACGGGATGGGGGGCGGTGAAGGGCAACTACTGCACCGTGATGAAGACTCCCCTAAACAAGAAGTAGGTCTAGTCATATCTTTGGCTGCAGCCGTTCTAGAGCTCCATTTCAATAATTGGTAACATTAAACCATTGATCGCATATTTACATAGTTGCAGTTAACATCTCACCATCTTTACAGAGTACTGTTGGCACCAGTTGTTTTAAAATGAAGAGTTGTGGAGATGGTTCTTTCCATTGAAATTATTAATCTTCAGGGCCATCTTAACTCATTACTTCTAACAAGACACAGTTCTCATTTTATTGTCAGTTACTGTAGTTCTAAAGTAGTAAGTTGCAACCTTTTGAGATAATTTTTGTCAAAATTATATGGCAACATTATCACATAATCAAAATACAATGAGGAAGTGAAACTTGCGTTAGAAAGAAATCTGTTAGGAAATAATGGGTCCAATAATCGGATAGAGAAAACGGGCATATACACTTCAAAACAAGCACAAAGCATTTTTGTGCACAATTTATGTCTTAAATTTGAAACCAAGTGGGTCCAATTTTATGGTAATGGAGTAAGAACATTCATTTTCAAGGTTTAATGCAATTTCTTGAAAGGTGATCATGCATGCCATCTGGTTATAAATCAGAATAAAGCTCAGCTTTATCTGAACATTTTTATTAATTTTAATTACATGTACTGAACCAATATTAATCGGTTAAAAAAGTTCTTCAAGAGAGATCATGGTTAACTTTAATGTGCTCTGCATAATCATTTTTCTACATCACGAATATGCACAAATTAACTTCTATAGGAATAAATTTTGTTTGCTCCAATCATGTTCAATTAGATTCTGCACCTTCACTGGGAATTAACTGAAACTGTTTCCAAATGATAACCTTCAGGAAGAGATGACTTTCAGAGATTTCTTATAATATTAGCCTAATGATTCTCTTAAAATGAAATTCCAACACTGTATTCCCGGACTGTCCATGTAATCCCCATTGGCTAAAGTTGGTCTAATAAATTAATTGTCCCTGACGTTCAGCTCTTCAAATAGATAGGAATATTTGTGGCAGGTTATGTTATTGTAAACAGCAAAAAAAAATTAGGTGTTAGATTATGAGGACACTCAGTCCTCATTTATTGTCATATAGAAATGCACGCATTAAAAAATGATATAATGTTCCTCCAGAATGATATCACAAGAAAACACAGGACAAACCAAGACTAAAACCGACAAAAGCACATAATTATAACATATAGTTACAACGGTGCAAAGCAATACCATAATTTGATAAAGAGCAGACCATGGGCACGGTAAAAAAAAAGTCTCAAAGTCCTGATAGACTCATCATTTTACGCAGGCGGCAGAAGGGAGAAACTCTCCTTGCCATGAACCTCCAAGCGCCACCAACTTGCTGATGCAGCACCATTGGAAGCACCCGACCGCAGCGGACTCTGAGTCCGTCTGAAAACTTCGAGCCTCCGACCAGCCTCTCTGACACAGCCTCTCCGAGCACCATCCTCTGCCGAGCGCTTTGACCCCGCTCCGGCCGCTGAGCAACAAGCAAAGCCGAGGACTCGGGGCCTTCTCCTCTGGAGATTCTGGACCACACAGTAGCAGCAGCGAAGCAGGCATTTCAGAAGTTTCACCAGATGTTCCTCTGTGCTGTCATGTCTGTCTCCATCAAAACAGGACTGTGCACGGCACCCTACTTGACAAATAGCAGACATAAGGTATAAGTGGGTAGGAGTAAGTATTAACGTCTAAAGTCCAAGGACAACACTGAACTCACAAGAATGTGCAGGGAAAATCCAACAATGCTGGGGACACAGATGCTTTTTCTCTCAATTCTGTCAGTACATAGAGTGACACACATGAAAGTTGCTGGTGAACGCAGCAGTCCAGGCAACATCTCTGGGAAGTTGTACAGTTGACGTTTCGGGCCGAGACCCTTCATCAGGACTAAGTGAAAGAAAAGCTAGTAAGAGATTTGAAAGTGGGAGGGGGAGGGGGAGATCTGAAATGATAGGAGAAGACAGGAGGGGGAGGGATGGAGCCAAGAGCTGGACAGTTGATTGGCAAAAGGGATATGAGAGGATCATGGGACAGGAGGCCTGGGGAGAAAGAAAAGGGGGAGGGGGGGAGCCCAGAGGATGGGCAAGGGGTATAGTGAGAGGGACAGAGGGAGAAAAGGGAGAGAGAGAAAAAGAATGCATTGCTTGAAATTCCAGCATCTGCAGATTTCCTCATGGGTACATAGAGTGGATAGGTTGCAAAGCTACTTATGTGAGATGTCTGTCACCTAGCCCTCTAAATTATTGCCCAAGACCCGCTGTGCACATTCCAACGGCCGTAGCCTATTTAAGGAGACATTCAGGAAGAGCAAGTAAAACTTGAATAATCAATCAGCTTCAGTACTAGATTAGTTCCAGATTCTCAGATTTTCAGGGCTATTGGATATTACTCTGATTAATACACAAACACACATATATTTAACTGATTTTAGATATTACATATTAATATTTTCTCTGAACCACGTGTACTCAAAGGGAATGTGGTAATAGGACCCAGCCAGCGTGCATTTGAAAGGACTATTGGATTGAGCCCCCAGTAATGCAGATGTCAAAACTATCAGGATTTCCACAATGGGATAGCTGACTATCATCGTTTCATTGTAGTGCACTGAAGTATGTCTCTGATATACCGAATGTGCATGAATCTGTGCTTGTTGTGAGTCCCTCACTCTTCAGAAAGCAGAGTTTTAACAAATGTATTTTCTTGTCACCCAATGACATCATCAACGTTTCTGTGTCTTTAAAAATGGGTGTCAGTGACTTCATCGGCTTGACTGAGATTTCTCCTGTTTCCTGAAAGGATTCCCCTTCACAGCACCCTGATAATCAGACAGCAGTAGCTTTTGTGGAAAAAAAACTAAATGTCTTCTTGTGTAGGGAGAAGATCTTTTAGCTGTGACCTCTCCATCCAGTGGTCTTCATTGTTTAACTGCTGATAGTTGAAATCTGGTGCAGTTTCAGTCGCATTGTTGGTCTGATATTTGAACTGCTTTCCGTCATTCCAAAGTCCCTCATCACCTCTCTTGGTTCTGTAGGAAGCTGTTCCACAGCAAAACTGGTGTACAGGAAGATCAGGGTATCTGAGTATTTGAAACATTGAAGAGCAGCATGTTCTTCAGGAGCCTTCAACATTTTCAGAACAGTTTTGTTGCTTCTCCCATCAGATACCTGAATGGACAATGAACTCATGTACATTACTTCACTGTTTTTTTCTTCTATTTAGCACTGTATATATATATGCAAGCATTTGGTCCATAATGACAGATGAGGAAGCTCGATAACTCAACAACTGTTTTATTGTGATAAACACAAAATCATCCCCTCACAACTAATTGATAAGCACCAACATCTCCTCCACAATCACCATCATCATAGTGCACCACTGTGTGTTTACCCCCAGCTCTGTTTGCTGACAACACCGCTGTTATCAGCCAAATCAAAGATGGTGACAAATCATCATTTTGACAGAGATTGACAATCTGCTTGAATGTTGTCACAACAACAACCTCACACTCAGAATCTAGAACCTTGGATATAATATGATATCATTAATATGATAATTTGACAATTTTAAAACAAAGAGGAATTTCTTTCTCAGAGATTTATGAATGTTTGCAAATCTCTACCATAGAAAACTGTGAAGGCCAAGACATTGAATATATCCAAGGCGGTGGTGAAGATATTTTTGGTCTGTTGAGAAGCTGATGGCCATGAGAAACAGGCAAGAAAATGGAGCTGAGGCCAAGATTGCTTCAGTCAAGATCTGATTCAAAAATTGATCAGATTTGATGGGCCTTATAGCGTTTTCCTGCCCCCATTTCTTACACTTTCATGTTCCCACTGCCAGGCTTCTTCTCAGCTGCAAAAATTCAAATAGGAGTCTGTGGTTCATACAAATGAACCCAGAGCCAGACAAATGGATTGGTCCAGATACAACTCTTCCTCAAAGTGGAATGGACAGAGCAGAGACATTATAGGCATGTGTATGAAACAGAAAGAAAATGATGTGTAATGAAACAAAATTCTCATATAAATTACTTTCACAGATGTCTAAATCAGTGCTGCAATCATAAAATATTTAGCTATGTGGAATCATGGACTGGATTACTTGAGATGCATCACACATTCAATGCCCATGTATAACACTGGGGCTGAGATACTGGAATCAAAATAGTATCTGCTGCACATAGGAACTTTCAGTGTGAATCATGTTGGATATTACATTAATGAAGATGTTAGAGCACTTAGTTAATATCTGGCCAAACAATGCAGTGTTAATAGATTGTGATGTTACTGATTTAAAGCTGGCAGTTCCATTTCAGTGACATGTGCTGAAATCTATGTTTTCTCTTAGGTTACCATCTACACCTTGTACATTTGAGAATATTTTGGGATAATGTAGAAACGAGGTGTTGAGTTACGGATGAGTTAAAGTCGCATTGATAGTTTGAGCTCTGCTGTTACAGATGCTCTAACAATGGATGGCACCATCTCTTCCACAGACATTAGATAAACCTAGTGTGCCCTTTGACCTTCATGTAGACTGTACTACCTCTGGTTACAAGAAAGCCAAAGTGCAAATGAGTCTCTTGCTACATCTTTGGGCCACTAAGGCTATGTCCACACTACGCCGGATAATTTTGAAAACAAAGTCTTTTCTCTTGGTTTTGACCCTCTGTCCACACTAAAACGGCATTTTCATCCCCCCAAAACGGAGATTTTCAGAAACGGTCTCCAGAATGAATAAATCCGAAAACACCTAATATCCGTTGCAGTGTGTACGGGGTAACCAGAGTTTTTTAAAACCGCTGTCATGACGTGCCGGAACAGATGGCGGCAGCGCGGCATCTCATTGTTTTCTTCTTATTCTTACTACTTTATTGTCGCCAAACAATTGATACTAGAGCGTACAATCATCACAGTGATATATGATTCTGCACTTCGCAGAACCTAACAATTTCAGAACAGACGGCAATGAGACCAAAGCCAGAAGAGTTAGAAATGTACTCACCAAATACCTTGACCCATAGCTTACTGAATAAATAAGTGTACTCACTTTGCCCTGTTTTCTGTCCTTGTTTGTATGAAGGTGGTTTACCTATTTATGCAATTACTTCTCTGACAATAGATGTGTAACAGCCTAATGTAACATTGTATGGAAATACAAGATAACACTGATGCAGACATGTTTTATACATTTAACAAGGTGCTTTATTAATGCAACAGAGTTAGTCAGTTTTTCAATGTTTGTCTTCAGCTGGGTCATACTGTCCGTGAACTCCCTGTCGGTTGCCTCCATACGCTCCAGTATTTGTTTTTTTTTAGTTTTAAGTCCTCCTGCGCGAGAGCCAAGAGCAATTCCTTTTAAGTTTTTCTACTCTGTAACTGGACAAACGCGCACTAAGTATACCGTTTCCTCTTCGCTTGTTTTCTGCGTGTCCTGCACGTGCCCAGTAGAGGAGATTCGTCCAAATATCCGTGTTGGTGTGGACAGAGATATTTTGAAAAACGCTTAGTGTGTACGCCTGTCGTTTTTACTTGAAACTGGCGTTTTCAAAATTATCCGGCGTAGTGTGGACGTATCCTTAGCTGTAAAGGCTGAATAGCAAGTAGAAATTGCAAGTTAAACTTTTAAAAGTGTTAAACAATTGAGAATGTAACACGAACATAAGAATGTTAGATGTAAATCCCAACTGAGAGTGATTGTCACTCAATAAGTGATGGCATGCGATGAACTGAGCAGTATTCAAGATTACACTGGACAACTAAGATTTTGCTTCCTGAATACTTTTGGGTGTGCCTTATGGATTTTGGTCTGCTGATCATGGAAATCACCAAGAAGTTTCCCTATCACACATTTTTTTTTGAATTCACCTATATTTGTTATTTCAATTCATAATTCAAGTCAGAATAGCTGATGCCAAGATCAAGGAAGGCTTATTTGTTGGTCCACAAATCAAACAGGTCATCAATGACAGGCAATTCAAAGAACTTCTAGTGGGACTGGAGAAAATTGCATGGAAGGCATTCAACGATGTTGTTGAAAATTTTCTTGGTAACTACAGAACACCAACTAGATGCAGCCGGTTGACAATACGCTTCAAGCATGAAGTGCAACATGTCACTAAAGATTCATTTTCTGCATTCCCGTTTAGACTTCTTCCCTGCAGATCGTGGCACTGCCAGTGATGAGCATGGTGAAAGGTTTCACCAGGACATTGCAGTCATGGAGAAATGGTATCAGGGCAATTTGAATTTATCAATGCTGGCTGATTATCATTGGACACTTAAGCAGGAAGCCACAGACAATGAGTACAGACAAAAATTTATCAACAAAACATTTTTCATCTTAGTTGAACTATTTCAAAGTGTCAGCACCATTATACAACTAAATGCATTATATTCAGTAAAAGTTCATTCCAGGGGTGCAGTGCTGCTGGAGCTCACTGGAGCACTGCTCCAACACCTCTGTTAAAAAAAATGTCAAAATACAAGTGGGGAATTTAACAGCGGCCGCATATTAAATAGAGGGAATTTTACGGAAGCGGCGGTTGGGGAGAGGGGGTGGTGGCTAGTGGGGAAAATACCACTAATAATATTAGGATATTTGATGGTTTTTGGTGAAATCCTGGAGCTGTGACTGTTTTGTGAAATTCCTGCTCGCTCATCCCGCTGTCCCAGCATACTCTGCTGTAGCATCCAGCCATTTCACAGATCCTCCGTCTCCCTCCAGCACTCATTGTTTGAGCATTGTTCGCTGAGAAAATAAAAATCTTGGATCTTTTGAAAAGTGGCACGTCGCTTGCTGAAGTGGGCCGTAAGGTCGGTAAGACCGAATCGAGCATTCGCACAATAAAGCAGAAAGAAGCTGAAATTCATGGAAGTGTTAGTGCTACCCCTACAATGGCAAAAATGATCTCTCTGGTTCGTGATAAAGTGCTTGCAAAGACTGAGAAAGCATTAAGTGTGTGGCTAGAGGACATGTCACAGAAGCATAACCCTGTTGATGGCAAAATTATGCGTGAAAAAGCACTTAGTAAGGCTAGACCTGTGGTGGTCCGTGGATTACTCGCGAATACAAAAGTAAATTTTTCTCACTAGCAACCCCATGGCTTCTAAGCAAACAACGTTAACTTCTTTCTTTCGTAAATAAGCTGAGGAGTGTAACAAGAATAATGTTCAAGAGACTGATAACAGTAAAAGTGACAAAAGCCTTTTTTCGCCTGCTTCTAGTTCAAATTTTCTAACTGGGTCCAAATGCAGTTCTGAAAGTAATGGTCCTTCGAAGTCAGGCTTGTATCCCTGTTCAGATGTTTGGAATGAAGAAATGTGGAAGAAAAAGAAGAAATCTTATCCCTGGTTAGACTTCGAGGATGATAAACTTGGGTGTAAAGTATGTGCAAACAAAAGCAATCTGACACTGTTCACTCCTAAGGGTTTGAGGCTGTCAAATGAATGGCAGATTCAAGCCTATTATGGAGCCGATCAAAGTACACGCTTGAATTCTCTCGGAAGAAAAATTGTTGATCACAAACTATCAAAAGTTCACACTGCTGCTCTAACTGTTGAAAATATAGCTAGTGAAGATGCTCTTGGAAAATTATGTGACACTGTGAATGCTTCGCATCTAAAGGCAACGTACAATTTTTCGTTCTGCATATTATTTAGCTCAGAATGATAGACCATACTCTGTTCACTTTGGCTTATTGGAACTTCAAAAAAAAATGGTATTGACATTGGAATTGGACTGCATTCCCACACTAGTGCTACAGAGATAATTAATCACATAGCCATTAATATGAAAAAGAAAATTTGCCAGCATATCAAGCAGATAAATGGCAAATTTTCTGTTCTCATTGACGAATCAACAAGCCTGAGCATTAAGACCGCCCTAATAGTTTATTTGAAATGTGAAAGTGATAAGGAAGGGGATCCCCATTTTATGTTTTGAGATCTAATTGAACTGCCTGATCAGAAAGCTGCAACTATTGCTAAGCATCTATTGAACTGTCTCAAAAACCATGGGTTTGATGACTCTTACTTGAAACAGAACCTTGTAGCATTTGCTAGTGATGGGGCGAGTGTAATGCTTGGTGTCAAATCTGGTGTTCCTACAATTCTCAAGGAATATTACCCTGATGTGATAGCTTGGCACTGTCTTAAACACAGATTAGAAATTGCAGTAGGTGATTCGGTGAGAGAAGTTCATGGAATAAATTATTTTCAATCATTTATGGACAAGTTGTACTCTGTTTACAGTAGATCACCTCTACATCAAAAGGAACTGTCTGAATGTGCCTCTCAACTAGAACAACAAATTTGCGAAATAGGCCGTGTTCTGGGCACCAGGTGGGTAGCTAGCTCGTTTCGATAGTTTCAGCAGTGTGGCAAAATTATGAAGCACTGTGTTTTCATTTTGAAAAAGCAATGAAGGATGAAACAAGATCTAGGAGTGACAGAAAAACCTATGAAGGTCTGTTGAAAAGACTCTCTAGAGAACAGTTTCTATTGGACTTTGCTCTAATGTATGACACGTTGCATGAAATTGGTTTACTGTCAGAGTGTTTACAGAAACGCACTACTACGATTGTTTATGCAGACAAACTGATCCAACGGAGCGTAAGATCACTGCATGGACTGAAAGAGCAACCTGGAACAAAAACTCTAGAAGCTCAAGAGGCAGTTAAAAAGGGGAAGTTTGGAGAAATTACCTTAACAGGCAACAACAAAATTGTTTCCATTAATTATCTACAGTTTCTTACTAGTCTTATAAACAACTTGCAGCACCGTATGTTCACAGCAACATCCTTGAAAGGTTCTCAAACTTCTAAACCTCAAAGTATGTATAAATCCCTGCTAAATGAAATGTGTGTCCTTGATAAAGATAACTGACCTGCTGAAATACTGCCTAATTATGGAAAAGCTGTGATATCATCTCTCTGTAAGGGGTTTAAGCTTTCTTCTTCCTCTGTAATAAATGCCTTCAGAGATTATTGTGGACGCCGCATCCCCCAAGATTTACGCCCATTACTGAGCTGTTATTCCTATTAGTACTGCTGAGTGTGAGAGAGGATTCAGTCACATGAACTTGATAATAACAACAACACGCTCAAGAATTCTCATAAAT
The DNA here is from genome assembly GCF_963921235.1 of Mobula hypostoma. Taxonomy (NCBI): domain Eukaryota; kingdom Metazoa; phylum Chordata; class Chondrichthyes; order Myliobatiformes; family Myliobatidae; genus Mobula; species Mobula hypostoma. The sequence continues at coordinate 116,629,233 of NC_086103.1, read as the reverse complement.
CATGTATCAGCACTGATGTTTGTTAAACTACACGGACCTCCTCTAGTTCAGTGGAATCCTGAGCCGTAGGTCACATCATGGCTGTGGTACCACAGATCAGCAGATGACACCAGGACAAGAGTTGCTTCAGATCCCCGAACACATATTACACCTGACCCTTTGTGGAAATTATTGTGAAACTTCTCATTGGTGGCATTTGGTAAGTAGGTAATTACTTTTAAATTGGTAAAATACATGATTACTGTCTTTTTCTTTACTTGCTTGATAATTATATTTTATGATAATTAGTGAGTGTAACAGTGTAATACTTTGTCATATTATTAAATTAAGTATTATACGTTTTATTGTACCAGTTATACACTGAAATGTAGTGATCGGATATAATCTTGTTAATGTCTTAACTATTGGTATCTTCCTGTGGAGCTCTGGAATTCATATATTTTTTTCATCTTAGTTTAGTGCTTGACGTTATAAGAAGCCCTACTCATATATATATGTCACACCCAATTCGTGAATATATATAGAGAGGATATAGGAAATGGCAAGCATCTTGTCAGCTCCAGCCCCTAAAAAATTAACACTGCACCTTGGTTAATTCCTTGCTCCTCCAAATTCCTTCATGATACAATTTGCCTGAATTTATAGTTGTGTTCAGCTTCAAACACTGTAAAATATGAAAAAAAAATTCTGAAGCAGCAACACTTTTGAAAAGTTTGTTGTCCAGTGTTAAGGTTGCATAAGGCATCATTAAACGTCTTGTGACATTGCCACCAGCTCCTTGGAACCTGACTCCTGGCAGTAACATCCACTGCTCTCATTGTATATTGAAAATTTATGTGTGGGACCTCCTGGTCTCTGTCCAGTGCCTGAACCCCATGCACTACCATCCTTCACTGTTTCCCAGTCCTGATCTACTTTTACCGCTTGCTCTCTCACAGAGCAAATCAATTTTATGAGGTCTTGCTTTAAGCTTTAAAAGGGGTTTGCATAATTATTGTTGTTTGCAGACAATCAACTATACATGTAGAATGTATTTGGTGAATTGCCCTTCATGCAAACACTGATCAGCAATTTAAATTTTGCATGTCTTGCATCAGTTTTTGGGGTTAATCCAGTTTTGCTCCCAGTGTCTTTAGCAAGTCATTACTTAGAAAATTCAAAGTTAAATTAAAACCTCTCTAAGCAACCTACTGTGAAGCCCCACATAGTTATAGATTCCGATCACATACACATTTTTTCAAGCGTAGTTGTGTTTGCATAATTCTCACCACTTCATTTGGCAATATATTTATATCTTTCAGATCATGGGATGGTGAGGATAGATTTCCCACTTGGCTGGGCAGGTTAAGAAAATCAAATGTAATTCTTAGTGGTAAATTCTGAAGTTCCCAAAAACTGCATGAAGAAACAAAACCTGGTAAAACCTTACTTCTAATGCAGGAAGTGCATCAAATGTGCGTTGAATGTTCAGCCATTGTTAACTGTTTGTTGGGCAGCTACTTCAGCAGAGAAACAGATCCCATGTGTGCTGTGGTCAGTGGTTTAAGACTGGAAGATAGTAGTTCTTAGTACTCTCAAGGGTCATTGTAAATAGCATGGATTTCTGTGATTTATTATACATTAAGAAATGATTGTATTAATAATAAAACAGAATATAGATCTGTTCCACATATTGGTGGAGAAATGGCAAATGGAGTTTAATCTGGCCAGATGTGAAGTGTTGCACCTTAGTAGGTCAAATGTGAAGAGACAATGCACTGTTAAGGCAAGACCCTTAACAGTGTTGGTGAGCAGAGGGACCTTGGGGTCCAAGTTCATAGCTACCCCATAGGGTGGCTAAAAAGCTATATGGTATGCTAAACACGAGGAATTCTGTAGATGCTGGAAATTCAGGCAACACGCATCAAAGTTGCTGGTGAACGCAGCAGGCCTGGCAGCATCTCTAGGAAGAGGTACAGTCAACGTTTCCGTCCTGACGAAGGGTCTCGGCCCGAAACGTCGACTGTACCTCTTCCTAGAGATGCTGCCTGGCCTGCTGCGTTCACCAGCAACTTTGATGAGTGTTGATGGTATGCTAACCTTTATTAATCGAGGGATGGAGCTCAAAAGTCACGCAGTTATGTTACAACTTTATCTATCTACCTACCTATTTATTTATTTATTATTTATTTATGACGTGTACCTGTGTGCGTGCGAGTCTGTGCATGTGCGTCCCTGTGTGCGTGCGTCCATCCATGATGATGTCTTTTTCATGCCTTTACAAGGCGTGGAGTGAGAGAAAGAGAGAGACTGTGGTGCACCACTCCTCACACAGACATTTTCACAGTATTTTTCCCTTTATTTTACGAGGTCGAGTTGCGATCTCGACACTCAACCCGGCATGGATGGAAAGCTTACTCGGGAGCGGACCCGACTGGTTTCGAACCCGGGAACCTCCGCTCCTGGGTCCAGCGCCGATATCATTGCGCCACCAGCCAGCCCTATGTTACAACTTTATAAAACTCTAGTTAGGCCGCATCTGGAGTATTGCATACTGTTCTGGTCGCCACGTTATAGGAAAGATGTCAAGACTTTGAAGAGGGTGCAGAAGAGGTTTGCCAGGATGTTGCCTGAATTAGAGGGCATGTGCTATAACGAGGGGTTGGACAAACTTCGGCTATTTTCTCTGGAACGGTGGAGGCTGAGGGGAGATCTGATAGAGACTGATAAGATTATGAGAGACATATATAGAGTAGACAGACAATATCTTTTTCCAAGATATGGAAATATCTAATATCTGACAGCATGCATTTAAGGTGAAAGGGTTAACTTCAAGGGAGATGTCATGGTCAAGATTTTTATGCAGAGATTGGTTGATACTTGGAATGCACTCTCTGGGGTGGTGGTAGAGGTAGAAACATTAAAGAGGTGCTTAGATAGACACATGATTGTGAGGAAAACAGAAGGATATGGAAGAGGTTAATTTAGTTAGCCATTTGATTACTAACATAATTGGTTCAGCAGAACATTGTGGGATGAAGGGCCTGTTTGTGTGTTGTACTGGTCTATGTTCTATATTCTATTTAAGTCATTTGGATATTGGAATGTAGGATAAAGTTTAAAATTAGGTAACTATACAATAGATTGTGCAGTGTCTGCAAGGGGTCTGTAACACAGCCAAGTACGTGCAGCTACATGAAGCATTTGAATGTTAAGTGCAGTTCCAAATTTCCATAGATTGTAGACTGCTGCGTTGTGGGAGAACTTACACTGAGCTCTGTTTTAGGCTAGTGAGATGCACAGTAGGAGCCATTTCAATGTATCTATTCACTGGCCTTTGACTGCTGCAGTTACCATCTCTCATGCTTCCCATATATGCTTGTCCGTGGGGCTCCCAGGAATCCGACCAGAATAGGGGACTTTTCCACCTTCTGGACCTGACCTTCCAGAACACGGAAGATTGATCAAGGGGCCCATGCTTTTTCGTGTGTTTCTGAACATCTTCTAAAGAGCATCAGTTGCAGAATACTACCCAGTATCTGCTGCAGCTATAATGCATCTTCTCCTTAGGAGGTGTAGACTAGTCAGTTGCCTGCAGAAATTCACTCCCTGCTTGGACAGAAGGCCAACTAAAAGCTAGCACTGGCTGGATGCCAAACTGTTTAAAATCAACATTCAGCACAAATTTTCTTTGTTCCTTGCATTAATCCATTTGTTGGTAGCAACTGTGAGAATAGGCAGATAAATGGCAGGTAAAATGTCACGGATTTCATTTGGTGGATGAGGATAGACAAATGGATCCAACAGTGCTATTCTATAGAGTGTGCAGGAATAGGAAGTCTAAGGCATTTGAAAGTGGTAGGATATTTGAGAAAGTAATTAGCCATACATATGGAATCTTAGACTTCATAAACTGAGGCTTTGAGAACAGAAGAGAAGGGGCATTATACAGTTATAGTGAAACCTAATAAAGCTCAGGTCAGGCATAACTGGTGTATCGTGCTTGGTTCTGAACACCTTGTGTTCGAAAGGTTGTAAATGCCCTTTAGAGAGTGCAAAGGTGATTTACTAGGACAGTTGGTGGAAGGAAGAACTTTAGTCACAGAGTTACTTTTGGGAATCTAGGATTGTTCTTCTTGGAATCATTGCTAGGAGTACTGCAAAGATACAATAGAAGCGTTCCCGCACAGGTCCGGCAAAGAGCTTTAAAAACCCAGTCTATATAAAAGAGAGGTACTGCCTAGTGGAGCAGCCATCGTCGGAGTAGTCTGAGGCAGAGTAGTAAGGCTTTGGCTCAACAAGAGAACAGGCGGAGGCTAGGTAAGTTCAATCCTTATTTCTTACTTAACTCTAGAGAGAATAGGGGGTATGTCTACAGAGCCAGTGTTCTGTTCTGGGTGTCAGATATGGGATTTCCGGGAAATTTCCAGCCTCCCCAATGGCCACCCTGCGCCAGGTGCATCGAGAAGCAGCTCCTTAGAGACTGTGTTCGGGAAATGGAGCTGCAGCTTGATGACCTTTGGCTTGTTAGGGAAGGTGAAGCAGTGATAGACAGGAGCTACAGGGCGGTGGTCACCCCAAGGCTGCAGGAGACAGGTAAATGGTTGACTGTCAGGAGAGGGAAAGGAGAAAGTCAGGTAGTGGAGAGCACCCCCGTGGCCATCCCCCTCAACAATAAGTACTCCATTTTGAGTACTGTTTGTGGGGGGGGGGACCTACCTGGGGGAAGCAATAGTGACCATGCCTCTGACACTGAGTTTGGCCCTGTACCTCAGAAGGGTAGGGAATTGAAGAGGGTGGCAGCAGTAATAGGAGACTCTATAGTTAAGGGGAGAGATAGGTGATTTTGTGGACGTGAAAAGAAACACGGATGGTAGTTTGCCTCCCAGGTGCCACCATATTTCAGAATGCATCTACAATAGCCTGGAAAAGGAGGGTGAGCAGCCAGAAGTCATGGAGCATATTGGTGCCAACGACATAGGTTGAAAATTGAAAGAGGTCCTGAAAAAGAATCCGGGGAGCTAGGAAGGAAGCTGCAAAGCAGGACCTCAGGGATAGTAATCACGGGATTGCTGCCTGTGTCATGTGACAGTGAGGATAGGAACAGAATGAGGTGGCAGCTAAATGTCTGGCTGAAGAATTGGAGCAGGGGGCAGGGATTCTGATTTCTGGATAATTGGGACCTCTTCTGGGGCAGGTGGGGCCTGTATAAAAGGGACGGGTTGCACTTGAATCCAATATTCTTGCGGGCAAGTTTACTAGAGCTGTTGGAAGTGGTTTAAACTAATATGGCGGGGGAAGGGAACCAGTATGGTAGAGCTGAGGTTCAGCCAGCCGGTTTACAAGTACATGATGGATGTAGTATGAGTGTAAGGAAGGACTAGCCAAATTTTGGGTACAAATGTTGACAGAGCAACAAAGAGTTTACATTGTACCACAGATGCAAAATTCAAAAGGGTGAAGAATGCAGGACTGAAGATGTTGTACTTAAATGCGTGTAGCATTTGGAATAAGGTGGATGAGCTTGTGGCGCAATTAGAGATTGGTCGGTATGACATCGTGGGTATCACTGAGTCATGACTGAAAGAAAGCCATAGTTGGGAGCTTATCGTCACTAAGAATATACTATCGAAAGGACAGACAGGGAGGCATAGATGGTGGTGTGGCTCTGTTGTTAAGAGATGGAATTATATCTTTAGAAAGAGGTGGCATAGGATCACCTATAACCTGCGTACCAAACGTGAGAGCTCCGAGAGAGGAGGTGGCGGACAGGTCCGGGGGTGAAGTTTAAAAGGGGAAAGCTTCGCAGGAACTCGGTTATAACCGGCGCACCAATCGTAAGTTGGAGAGCTGAGAAGGTTCAGGCATAAAAGGGAGGCACTGCCTAGTGGAGCGGTCATCGACGGAGTGGTCTGAGGCAGAGTGGTAGGGCTTTGGCGAGGTAAGTGGACTTCGTTCTTTCTCCCCCTTGCATTTTTTTTCAGAGGAATAGAGAGAATGTCTGTAGAGTTAGTACTTTGCTCTGGGTGTCAGATGTGGGAATCCTGGGATTCTTCTAGTCTCCCAGATGGCCACATATGCCCCAGGTGTAATGTGATGCAGCTTCTGAGAAAGCATGTTAGGGATCTGGAGCTGCGGCTTGAGATCTACAGGATATTAGGGAAAGTGAGCAGGAGATAGATAGGAGCTACAAGGAGTTAGTCACCCCGAGGCTGCAGGAGTTAGATAAGTGGGTGACAGTCAGGGAAGAGAAGGGAAGGGCTCAGATAGTAGAGAGCACCCCTGTAGCCAACCCCTCAGTGATCATTATCTTGTTTTGGATACTTTTGAGGGGGTGACTTGACAGAGGACGACCACAGCAATCAGGTCTCTGGCACTGAGCCTGGTTCCATGGTGCAGAAGGGAGAGAAGAAGATGAAGAGTGCAGTAGTCATAGGGAATTCCATAGTGAGGGGAACAGACAGGAATTTCTGTCAGCCTGATAGAGATACCTGCATGGTGTTTTGCCTCCCAGGTGTCAGGGTATGGGATGTCTCAGATCAGGTACAGAGTATTCTGAAGGGAGAGGGTGAACAGCCAGAAGTCTTGATACACGTTGGTACCAATGACATAAGTAGAAAAAGGGGGGAGGTTCTGAAGAGAGAATTCAGGGAGTTGTGTAGGAAGCTGAAAAGCAGGACCTCCAGAGTAGTAATCTCAGGACTGATGCCTGTGCCACATGCTAACGAGTGCAAGAATAGCATGATCAGACGTATTAACGTGCGGCTGAGAGACTGGTGTAGAGGGCAGGGTTTGGGATTCTTGGATCATTGGGGTCTCTTCTGGGGGAGACACAAAAAGGGCAGGTTACATCTGAACCCGAAGAGGTCCAATATCCTAGCAGGCAAGTTTAATAGAGCTGTTAGGGAGGATTTAAACTAATTTGGCTGGCGGATGGGAACCAGAGTGATAGGACTGAGGAAGGGAAAACATAAATAAAGATAGCGTGCAACAAAGATGATAGAAAAGGCAGGAGATGAGGCATAATCACAGCCAATGGGATGAGTTACAGGGCAATAGAGGCATAGTGCAGTTAAAACAGAAAACAACAAATACTGGACTGAAAGTGTTATATTTGAATGCACACAACACAAGAAATAAAATGGATGATCTTGAAATTTAGCTACAGATTGGCAAGTATGACATTGTGGGCATCTCTGAAACTTGGCTAAAAGATGGTTGCCATTGGGAGTTGAACATCCAAGGATATATGGTGTATTGGAAAGATAGGTCAGTAGGCAGAGGGGGTGGTGTGGTCCTGTGTATAAGAAATAATATTAAATCATTAGAAAGGGATGACATAGGATCGGAAGGTGTAGAGTCTCTATGGGTTGAGTTAAGAAATGGCAAGGGTAAAAGGACCCAAATGGCAGTTGTATACAGGCCTCCAAACAGCAGCCGGGATGTGGATTACAAATTACAGCAGGAAATAGAAAAGGCGTGTGAGAAAGGCAATGTCATGATAATCATTGGAGATTTTAATATGAAGGTGGATTGGGAAAACCAGGCCAGTACTGGACATCAAGAGAGAAAATTTGTAGTATGTCTAAAGGATGACTTTTTAGAACAGCTTGTTGATGAGCCCACTAGGGGATCAGCTGTGCTGGATTGGGTGTTGTGCAGTGATCCGGAGGTGATAAGAGAGCTTAAGGTTAAGGAACCCTTAGGGAACAATATGATCAAGTTCACTTTGAAATTAGAGAAGGAGAAACTAAATTCCAATGTGTTGGTATTTCAGGGGAATAAAGGAAATTGCAATGGCATGAAAGGGGAACTGGCCAAGGTTGACTGGAAAGGAATACTAGCAGGAAGGACAGCAGAGCAGTAATGGCTGTAGTTTCTGCGAAAAATAAGGGAAGTGCAAGACAGATATATTCCAAATTAGAAGAAATTTTCAAAGGGAAGAAGGACACTACCGTGGCTGACAAGCAAAGTCAGAGCCAAAGTAAAAGCAAACGAGAGGGCATACAAGGAGGCCAGAGCTAGAGGCAAGATAGAGGATTGGGAAGCTTTTAAAAACTTGCAAACGGAAACTAAGAAGGTCATTAGGAAGGAAAAGATGGATTACTAAAGAAAGCTGGCAACTAATATCGCAGAAGAAACTAAAAGCTTTTTTAGGTATATAAAGGGTTAAAGAAAGTTGAGGGTAGATATAGGACCAATAGAAAATGATGCTGGAGATATTGTAATGAGAGATGCAGAGATGGCAGAGGAACTGAATGCGTATTTTGCATCAGTCTTCACAGTGGAAGACGTCTGCAGTATACCAGACATTCCAGAGTGTCAGGGAAGTGAAGTTTGTGCAGTGAAAATTGCGACTGAGAAGGTGCTCAGGAAGCTTAATGGTCTGAGGGTGGATAAATCTCCTGGTCCTGATGGAATGCACCCTCGGGTTCTGAAGGAAGTAGCTGGAGAGATTGTGGAGGCATTAACAATGATCTTTCAAGAATCGATAGATTCTGGCATTGTACTGGATGAATGGAAAATTGCAAATGTTGCTCCGCTATTTAAGAAGGGTGGGAGGCAGCAGAAAGGAAACTGTAGACCTCCTAGCCTGACATCAGTGGTTGGAAAGTTGTTGGAATCGATAGTTAGGGATGAGATTATGGAGTACTTGGAGGCACATGACAAGATAGGCCAATCCAGCATGGTTTCCTGAAAGGAAAATCCTGCCTGACTAATTTACTATAATTTCCTCAAAAAATTGCAAGGAAAGTAGACAAAGGAGATGCAGTAGACATGGTGTACTTGGATTTTCAGAAGGCCTTTGACAAGGTGCCGCACATGAGGCTGCCTAGTAAGATAAGAGCCCGTGGAATTACAGGGAAGTTACTAGCATGGGTGGAGCATTGGTTGATTGGCAGAAAGCAGAGAATGAGAATAAAGGGATCCTATTCTGGCTGGCTGCCAGTTACCAGTGGAGTTCCGCAAGGGTCGGTGTTGGGACCTCTGCTTTTTACGATATATGTCAATGATTTAGACTGGAATTAATGGACTTGTGGCTAAATTTGCTGCTGATACAAAGATAGGTAGAGGAGTGAGTAGTGTTGAGGAAACAGAGAGCCTGCAAAGAGACTTAGATAATTTAGGAGAATGGGCAAAGAAGTGGCAGATGAAATTCAATGTTGGAAAGTGTTTAGTCACGCACTTCGGTGGGAGAAATAAATGAGCAAACAATTATTTAGATGGAGAGAGAATTCAAAACACAGAGATGCAAAGGGACTTGGGAGTCCTTGTGCAGGATACTCTAAAGGTTAACCTCCAGGTTGAGTCGGTTGTGAAAAGAGCAAATGCAATGTTGGCATTCATTTCTAGAGGTATAGAATATAAGAACAGGAATGTCATGTTGAAGCTCTATAAGGCACTCATGAGACCACACGGAGTATTGTGTGTAGTTTTGGGCTCCTTATTTTAGAAAGGATATACTGACATTGGAGAGGGTTCAGAGAAGAATCACGAGAATGATTCCAGGAGTGAAAGGGTTATCATATGAGGAACATCTGCAGCTCTTGGGCTGTATTCCCTGGAGATCAGGAGAATGAGGAGGGATCTCAGAAACATTCTGAATGTTAAAAGGCCTGAACAGATTAGATATGGCAAAGTTATTTCCCAAGGTAGGGGAGTCTAGGACAAGAGAGCATGACTTCAGGATTGAAGGATGTCCATTTGGAACAGAGCAGCGGAGAAATTGGTTTAGTCAGAGGGTGGTAAATCTGTGAAATTTGTTGCCACGAGCGGCTGCGGAGGCCAAATCATTGGGTGCATTTAAGGCAGAGATAGATAGGTTCTTGATTAGCCAGGGCATCAAAGGGTATGGAGAGAAGGCAGGGGAGTTGGGATGACTGGAAGAATTGGATCAGCCACGATTGAATGATGGAGCAGACTTGATGGGCCAAATGGCCTACTTCTGCTCCTACATCTTATGGATCAGAAAATGTTAAATCTTTGTGAGTGGAGTTAAGAAATTGCAAAGGTAAAAAAAGCATGATGGGAATCATATATAAGCCTCCAAATAGTAGCCAAAATGTGGGTTTGAGATTGCAAAGGGAGCTGGAAAATGCGTGTAATAAGGGTAATGACACAATTGTAATGGGGGACTTCAATATGCAAGGGGATTGGGAAAATCAGGTTGGTGTCGAGTCGCGAGAGCGCTAATTTGTTGAATGTCTATGAGATGGCTTTTTAGAGTAGCTTGTGCTTGAGCCTACTCAGGGAAAGGCCATCTTAGATCAGGTGTTGTGTAGTAACCCAGATCTTATTAAGGAACTTAATGTAAAGGAGGCAGTGATCACAATGTGATCGAATTCATACTGCAATTTGAGAAGGAGAAGCATAAGTCACATGCATCAGTATTACAATGGAATAAAGGAAATTACAGAGGCATGAGAGAGGAGCTTGTCCAGGTGGATTGGAGGAAGATACTGGCCCACAGAAGTAGTAATTCTCAAATGGTAGGGGTAGACAACTGTGGCTGACAAGGGAAGTTAAGGACTGCATAAAAGCCAAGGAAAGGGCATATAAAGTAGCAAAAGTGAGTGGGAAGTTGGATGATTGGGGAGCTTTGAAAATCCAACAAAAGGTAACTAAAAAAGCTATAAGAAGGGAAAAGATGAGATATGAGGGCAGACTAACCAATAATATAAAGCAGGATATCAAAAGTTTTTCAGTTATATGAAGAGTAAAAGGGAGGTGAGAGTTGATTCTGGACCACTAGAAAATGATGCCAGTGAGGTAGTAGTGGGGGACAAAGGAATAGCAGATGAACTTAATGGGTACTTTGCATCTGTCTTCACTGTGGAAGACACTAGCAGTGTGCCAGAGGTCCGTGAATGTCAGGGAGCAGGAGTCAGTGCCATTGCTATTACAAAGAAAAAAGTGCTAGACCAACTCAAAGGTCTCAAGGCAGATAAGTCACCTGGACCAGATGGACTACATCCCAGAATCCTGAGAGAGGTTGCTGAAGAGATAATTGATGCATTGGTCATGATCATTTAAGAATTACTTGATTCTGGCATGGTCCCAGAGGACTGGAAGATTGCAAACATCAATCCACTCTTTAAAAAGGGAGGAAGGCAAAAGAAAGGAAATTATAGGTCAGTTAGCCTAACCTCAGTGGTTGGGAAAGTGTTGGAGTCTATTATTAGATAGATAGATATACTTTATTGATCCCGAGGGAAATTGGGTTTCGTTACAGCTGCACCAACCAAGAATAGAGCATAAATATAGCAATACAAAAACCACAAACAATCAAACAACAAAATGCAAACTATGCCAGATGGAAAATAAGTCCAGGACCAGTCTACTGGCTTAGGGTGTCTGACCCTCCATGGGAGGAGCTGCAAGTTCGATGGCCACAGGCAGGAACGACTTCCCGTGCCGCCCAGTGTTGTATCTCGGTGGAATATGGCCGAAGTCCAACAGTGAAAGGTTCAATATTCGGTCTACAAACAGGTTCCTCGATCGTAATATGACCCAGATTGCACCATCTGTTGTTAACCAGAACAGTAAGCACCCAACTCCTTTACGCTTACCGCTGTCAGTGCACTTCCGGTCAGCCCAAACGGTCCGGAAGCCGTCCATGGAAAAGTTTTGATGGGATATATTCTCGTGCAGCCCCGTTCCAGTGAAACACATAACATTGCGTTAACGATGTGGTTTTGGGGTACTTGGAGACAAATGATAAAATAAGTCAAAGTCAGCATGGTTTCTGTGAAGGGATATCTTCCCTGACAAATCTGTTAAAGTTCTTTGAGGAAGTAACAAGCAGGGTGGACAAAGGAGGGGTAGTGGATGTCATTTAGTTGGATTTTCAGCAAGTATTTGATAAGATAAAATCCTATGGCGTTACAGGAAAGATACTGGCATGATAAAGGAATGGCTTTCAGGCAGAAGGCAGCGAGTGGGAATAAAAGGGGACTTTTCTGGATGGCTGTCGGTGACTAGCAGTGCTCCTTAGGGGTCAGTATTGGGGCTGCTACTTTTCACATTGTTTGTCAGTGATTTGGAATAATGGAATTGATAGCTTTGTGACAAAGTTTGCAGATGATACGAAGATAGGTGGAGGTGTAGGTAGTGTTGAGGAAACAATGTGGTTGCAGCAGGACTTAGACAGATTGGAAGAATGGGCAAAAAAGTGGCAGATAGAATACTATCTGGGAAATGTATGATAATGCATTTTGATAAAAGGAACAATAGTGCGGACTATTATCTAAATGGGGAGAAGGTACAAACATCGGAGGTGCAGAAGGACTTAGGAATCCTCATGCAAGACTCCCAGAAGGTTAATTTACAGGTTGTGTCTGTGGTAAAGAAGGCAAATGCAATGTTGGCATTTATTTCAAGGGCAATAGAACTTAAAAACAAGGAGATAATGCTGAGGCTTTATAAGACACTGGTCAGGCCGCACTTGGAGTACTGTCAACAGTTTTGGGCCCCATATCTCAGAAAGGATGTATTGTCACTGGAGTCCAGAGGAGGTTCAAGAGGATGATTCCAAGAATGAAGGGGTTAACATATGAGGAGCATTTGGCAGCTTTGGGCTTGTACTCACTGGTATTTAGAAGAATGAGGGGGGATCTTATTGAAACCTACTGAATGTTGAAAGGGCTAGATAGGGTGGATGTGAAGAGGATGATGGGGTATCCAGAACTAGAGGGCGCAGCCTCAAAACTGAGGGGTGACCTTTTAGAACACAGGCAAGGAGGAATTTTTTTTTAGCCAGGGAGTAGTGAATCTATGGAATGCTCTGCACAGACTGTGGGTGGAGGTCAAGTTCTCACCTCTGAACTGGGCCATTGTTTAAATTGTCTAAAATGCATATTGTACCTTGCACTCTGATCTGGACATCGCTGCTTCAAAAGGCTCTGGGCCTAGAACACGCAGCCCTTGCTTCAGACCCAGATTTCATCGCCCAGCCCAAAGCTGCTCTCAAGTTCTTCAAGTTGGCTCGGTGCTCAGACTGATCCAACACCACTCCCAGGCCAGCTGTACAGGCGCCGAATCTCCTCTGCCCAGGCCCCAGCTTTTCCTTTCAGTACCCAGTGCAGTCGAACTTCATTCCCAGGCCAGCTGTATGGACATCAGAACTCCATCTGCAATGATTCTGCAACACACTATCTCGCCTCATCCTCCAAACTCGCCTCTCCATCACTCACTCCTTCACTGCTTGCAGTGGTAATTTAACACAATTTACCTCAGAAAAGTTATTTTTAGTTATGTTTTTAGCCGGATTTCTTAGCTTTTTGACTACCAGAAAGCTATCACACAGATTCCGTAGCACCATCTTAACAGGAAGGGACCCTAGTTGATAATAGAAAGGAGATATAGACATAAGGTTTTGTGCCACAGATACAGGGATTGTGTGAAAAAGAACACTCTAGAAGTAGTAAATGGTAATGACTTTGAATTCATGACTTGTGAGGATGGCGGAAGCTGAGAGATCAAAGGTTGCTGAAGGAAATTGGGTAGACACTTGAGGGAATTAGAATAAGAGAAGTGATTTACCAAAGTGATTATTGGGATGAGGGATTTAGTTATGTGTAGACACTAGATAACTCAGATTTGGTCTCTTTGAAGCAAAGGTGGCAATGAATCAACACCAATTTACTATAGTGTCCTATCCCATGTGCAGAAATTAATTGAAACTCCTCTGAAAATCCAAATACACTGCGCCAACTGATTGACACTTATCTATTCGTCTAGTTAGATTTAAAAAAAATACTTGAATCTTCTTACTGTAATCTACTAGGATATAAAGGCAATAACTATCTCCACTTATAAAATTTGCTGCAGGGGACAATTGCTTCCATAATTGTTCTTCTCTTTTATCAAATCTGTTCTCAAATACAAGCACTGACTACGACAATATGTTACTGGAATAAAAGTGAATTATGCTCCCATAATTTGGAAGTTGTGGGAACCATATTGACAGGAGAGACATTGGATAATTTAACCCTGGTTTAAGTCAAAGATTTCTTTTAGTTGTACTCTTAGAGTAATTAGTGTTGCTTATCATCTTATTCTTATTACATTACTTGCTTTCCCTTCTTGCCAATAATATTGGCAAAGCCAGCAAGAAGCATCACCTGATGAAGTAAAGGGGCTTGAGGACGTGGAGGGAGCATCCTGCTAAGATATGTGGGCAAGTAGGAGGTATGGAATTAAGAGGGCAGAAGAACTGGTGGAAACACAAGGAATGGCCTTGATTTTAGAACTAAGAGTGTCTGTGAATACCTTGCAACACTGAGGATGGACGGGAAATATCACAGGAGGCTGTTTTAGATGAAGATTCCATGAACCAAATATGTTTATTCTCACCAATGAGAATTTCTTAAAGGATTGAACTGTGGAGGAACTTGCTTGTTAATGGGCATTTTGCTTTGTTTGTGGACAATGAACACGCTACACAGTCCATGGATAATTGACATAGAGCTCTGTCCACAGACAATGAAGTTGCGGCTTTGTTCATGGACAGTGGAGGGCTGCTCTGTCTGTTGACAATACAGATGCCACTCTCTCTGTGGACGATAGAAATGCTGCTCTAACACTGGAGGATAAGATCAGTGGAGAATTAGTTTCAAACAAGCATCAGGATCGTCTCAGACTCATCCTGCACAGTCTGAAGTCAGTTTGATTGCCATTTTGTTCAGGCATAATGAGAAACAGACTTTCATGAGGAGGATAATAGGTGGTCACAGAGGGATTTACTGAGGAGTAGTGGGATGGTAAAGACTTAGATAATGAAATATAACGTGGAAAAAATAAGAATGAAGCATGTTATCAACATGCGGAGAGACTACAGAGCTATGAGACACATAAAACCTGAGTGTGCTTGATTCACAAAAGGGTAGTATGCAGAAGAAGCAAATAATTAACAAACAGAACATTTAGAATTTGAATTGGTATTGGGATGAGTTTGTCAGGAAATGTAGAGGAGGATTGCCCAATTGCTGAACAACAGAGATGATCTAGTGGGGAGCGATAAATTTAATAATAAACTGGAAAATAATATGTCACCAGGGGTCACAAAACAAGAGAGAACAGATACACAAGACTACAAGCAACTAAGGGCTAGGAATAACTCTTTGAAGCTGGCTGGTTCAAATGAATGGACAAGGATTGTGAATGAGTGCTAGGTTTAAATAGGCTGCAGATGATGATCTGGAAACGAGCAGCAGGTTACTCCTGTTAGGTGGGTGGTAACTGGGAGGTGCCTGCCTTTGCAGGCTTGACATGAATTCCCCCCTCCCCAATGGCTTGAACCCAACGGACCAGGGCAACACAGATGGGTCTGTAGGAACTCCTCAATGAGTGATGGATCTAAAGTGGAACTGGACAGCACCTAAGATCTCTTCTCTGGGCCGTACACTTCCCAGTCGACCAAGTACTGCACATACTCTCCACAGCAATTTGAATCCACCAACTGGTGAACTGTGTACACTGGACCATCTGCCACCAACCTAAGTTCCAGAGGTGGAGGCTTAGATGGGTTGAGCGGTCCATGGACAATGGGCTTCAGGCAGAACATGTGGAAGGCAGGTGTGATGGCAGTTAGAGATGGTAAGCGACTGGACTGATGGAGTGGGTAGTTTTGAAGGGCCCGATGTGTAAGGGTAAGAGCTTGCAGGAGTAATTGCACAGGGACAGACCGTGGGTGGACAGCCAGATGTGGTCCCCAGACAAGAGGAGTCTGGCGGAGTGCCACCTTGGTTGGCCTGGAGGCAATAGGCATGGTTGGCAGCTAGAATGGCTCTCTGTGCCCTCTTCCAAACATTCCGGCAGTGGTGAACCAGGAGCCTGGCAGACAGGACCTTCACCGTTGGCTCCTCTGCAGGGAACAATGGTGGTTCATAGCAACAAAGCACTTCAAAGGGTGCCCTACCCGTGGCAGAGGAGGTGTGTGGATTGTGGGACATCTCCGCCCAGAAAGCACATACTTCATCCATGTGGAAAGGTTAGAGGCGGTGAAGCATTGCAGAAACATCTTGACATGCTGATTTGCTCCTTCTCGCTGTCCGTTGGTCTGCAGATGATAGGCAGAGGACAAACTCACTCACTGAGGTGCAGAGGAGGGAGCAGAAGGCTCACCAGAACTGGGAGATGAATTATGGGCCCCTGTCCGATGTAATGCCCTGGGAAGTTTGGGGAGAACAATGAAGTGAGCCGCCTTGGAGGACTGATCACGATCACCGTGACTCCGTCAGAAGGTGACAAATCTGTGATGAAATGTGTGGGGCCATGGCGTCGAGGGAGCAGGAGCCCAGAGGGCCGCTGGTTGGAGGACTTGGACCGGGCACGTTGAGGGCAGGCAATGGCAAACTGATGTATGTCTATGATCGTGGTAGGCCACCAGAACCATGGTTGAAGAAAATCCAGAGTCTGTCGTGTGCCTGGATGGCCAGAGAGGGGTGAAGAGTGGGCCTCAGAGTACATGGTTGCCAGCACGTGTCAGGAGTGTTGGCCAGAGCAGCCCTGTGTTGTAGGGCCCAGTGGATCTGGTTCTCAAGGTCCCAAGTGATTGGGGCAAGGATCTGGGAGGACAGAATGATGCGCTGGGCGTCAATCTCCATCTTAGCTGGGTTGAACTGACATGACAGGGTGTCTGCCTTGGTGTTCTTCGAGCCGGGTCAGTAAGGGATGGTGAAGTTGAATTGCTTGGAAAAGACCGCTCAGCAAGCCTAACATGGGCTGAGCTGGCGAGTCTGTTAAATGGAGGTGAGGTTTTGGTGGTCAGTCTGGATCAGGAAGAGCTAGGTGTTTACCATCAGTCAAAGTCCGCATTCCTCGAAGGCCCAGTTGATGGCGAGTAGCTCCCTGTCTCCTACTCCATAAGGGCACAATGCAGTGTTGACTTGCACAATAAGGCAGCACAAGGGTGTGTCTTCCCATCCTGTTCTCGCTGGGCGAGGAGGGCCCCAGCATCTAGGTCAGATGCTTCTCCGTCTACCACAAAAGGTCTGGAAGGGTTTGGATGGCCGAGAATGAGAGCAATGGTGAAGCTTCTCTTGAACTACTCGAAAGCATGGTCCATGACAGCAGACTAGATTATCCATGAGGTGGCTGTAGTTTCTCATGAACTGGCGTTAGAAGTTGGAGAAGCCCAAGAAGTGCTGCAGCTGTTTGAGGGATCGTGGGTGGGTGCTTTTTCTCTGAGGCCATGGTTATGCCTTAAGATGAAAGGACATCGTCCAGGAAAGAAATGACATGCTTGTGGAAATGGTATGAAGTACAACTGGTTTTCGAGGAGATGCTGAAGGACCAATCAGACATGATCTTGGTGGTCTTTGGAGAGGATGAGGACGTCATCAAGGCAGATGAACACCTGTCTACGTAGCATGTCTCAGAGGGTCTGTTACGTACCCCGTAACTGGGTTGCCAAACCAGCAGAAATGGATCACTCAGTTGGAGTCTGGAGTACTAGAACTAAGAAAGTTTTATTAAAGGAACAAGCAACACAGTAATCGAAAGGATAATAAATGCAACAGTTCAGCGATGCTAAACACACATGTGCACAGAATTAAGATAACAGCATCAATCAAGCTCTATCGTTGTCTAGGGGTAAATGACCAAATTTCAAAGTGACTCAAAGTTCAGTCCAGTTTAGTAGTTCAGTTCGCAGTAATCGTTGCCATGGCGATGGACAACGTGGGGGAAGAGAGAGAGAGAACAGGAACAACTGATCATTCAGAACGGCTTCACTCACAGACCGGCGAGATGGCTCACAAGCAAATTTTTGGGCGGGTCCTTGGTGATGTCACCTGAGGTCACCGACTGTGACCCCTCCTCCAGATGCGGTCGATCCTCTGCAGTGAACCCGGCACCCAGGCAAGGGCGGACACACACCGGGTTCCCGCTGATCGTGCCTTTCCACCCTGGCCGTTGTCTAGTACCTCTCACCGACTCGTGAGAAGCGTACCACTTCCAGGGTCTCGTTACCTCGGGTGGCGTGTGTGTCTGCCTTAGCGAACCGATCCCTTTTTATCCCCCTGCTGGGGCATCGCCTGTCCATCACTTCAAACAGTTCAAGGTTCAAAGGGGGGAGCCGCTCCAGACAGCTCTCTCTCCCCCATCCCTTCATTACACATCTCCAGACGCTGCTCCATTGTTCCTTATCTCTCTTTCCCCTGAGGGCAGGTGGCAGACCACTTGCTGATGTCACTGATGCTAACCCAGGCCAGCAAACATCTTAATTTTATGTGTATTCTCATCACAGGTCTCATTAATGAAGGCCTGGAAATGGCTGGTCTGTTGGAAGGTCTGAAAGGCATCACACGGTACCCGTAGAGGCCAGTGAGTGTTATGAATACAGTCTTCCACTCTTCCCCAGGGTGGATGCAGATTAGTTTGTACCCCCTCCCTAGGTCCAGTTTGGTGAAGATGTGGGCCCTGCAGAGTTTATTGAATGTGCTATTTATCAAGGGAAGAGAGTTGTGGTTCGTATTGGTGATTTTATTGAACCCACAGTAGCCAATACAGAGTCAAAGACCCCACTCTTTCTTTCTGACAAACGAAAAATACTGCACCAGCTGGGGACTGGCATGGTCGAATGAAGTGGTGCTGTAGCACTTTAGTGATGTAGTCATTCATGGCTTGGATCTCAGGAGGGAAAAGCAAGATTAGGTGAACCCAGGGAGGAATGGAAACACTAATGCCTTTGAAAAGAAAATCCTACAAAAGGTAGTGGATTCGGCTCAGTACATCGCAGGTAAAACTCTCCCAACCATTGAGCAGGTCAACATGAAATAATGTCGTAGGAAAGTAGCTTTGATCATCAGAGATCCTCACCACCCAGACCATGCTCTTTCCTCACTCCTGCCATCAGGTATAAGGTACAAGAGCCTCAATACTCACATGACTAGGTTCAAGAACAGTTACTACCTCACAACCATCAGATTCTTGAACAAAAAAGGATAACTACACTCACTTGCCCATCCATTGTGATGCTCCCACAACTAATGATCTCACTTTAAGGACTCTCGACTGGTTATTTCATGTTCTTGATATTTATTAATATTTGCATTTGCACAGTTCGTTGTCTTCTGCACTCTAGTTAATATTTCTCTAATCCTGTTATAGTTACTATTCTATAGATTTGCCGAGTATGCCTGCAGGAAAATTAATCTCAGGGTTGTTTGTGGTGACATATATGTATCCTGACAGTAAAATTTACTTTACTTTAGAGAGGTGGTGTGTTGAGGAAGGTCAATCATGCAGTCGTGTGGTCTGTGTGAGACAGCCGGGTGTTGGCCTCTCTTTTACTGAAGACGATGGCTGGGTTATGGTATTGCTGTCGGAATTTGCTGAGGTTGAGGGTTTCCTCCATCTCCTCGAACTTAACGGGTAAGATCAACTGAGGTTGCGGGTAGGTGGTCCGCCATGTGGGACCCCCAACTCAGCCTGGGTGACCAGGCGAAGTGAGGGTCGAGAGTGGAGAGCCAGGGGTAACCCAAGATGGGAGGAGTGCTGAGTGAGTCAATATGGAGAAATTGGATGGATTTGCAGTGTCCTCAGACTCTCATGTGCACAGGACATATGTGCACTCTGACCATCACAGACCGCATGACTATGCAATGGCTGTGATGCGAATGAGGTGAGAGATAGGCTTGGTAGGGAGTCAAAGCTACACACAGAGTCTGGTCCAGAAAGATGCCTGCCACACTGGAATCCACCAGAGCCTCCTGTCCATGTAGAGCCACTGGGGTGTGGAGGAGGATGGAGAGAGAGTCGGGCTATGGTGCTGGAACGAGGGACTCGGGGGTAGGGGGGAGCTTACCAGATAGAAAGCTTCTCATCTCTGCCTGATGGTGCAGTTTTCCTGCGCGCAGTGGGCATCTAATTCGTGAGAAATCACGATGGTAAGTGTGGTAAGTGCATGAGCTGTTTCTCCATGGATGCTCTCCCTCTGTGGGGTTAAGGGAACTCTCCCTCACTGAATGGTTCTGGATGTATTGATAGTGTTGACAGCAACAGTCCTACAATCTGAAATGGTTCTGTTAATGGAACCGGAATCCAAACAGATGATCCAGAGGGTCATTCCGTAAGGTGATTGCCAATTCGGAGGGCCAGCGTGATGAGGCTTTCAAGATCGGTGGGCATCTCATGGGGAAATAGGTTGTCTTCCAAGAAGCCATGATGGTATAGGCCAGCAGCTCTTCTGCATCCCAGCTGCATTCCGCTGTGAAGGTCCTGAATTCCAGATGACCCCAAGACCCTAAAACCTCGAAGCAGAATTAGGTTACTTGGCCTATTAAGTTTGCTCCATCATTCCATCTTGGCTGATCCCTCTAAACCCTATTTTCTACCATCTTCACACTGATTATCAAGAACCTATTAACCTCTGACAAATGCCTTATAAGTCCTCAGCATTACATCTTTGCTTTTATATTCTAGTCCTCTCAAAATGAATGCTAACATTGCATTTGCCATCCATATCACTGACTCAACCTGCAAGTTAGTCTTTAGGGAATCCTGCACAAGGACACCCAAGTCCCTCTACAGCTCTGATTTTTTAAAATTTTCTCCCCATTTACAAATAGTCCCCACTGTTATTCTTTCTACCAAAGTGCATGACCATGCACTTACCAATATTATATTCCATCTGCTACTTCTTCCATATTCCCTCAATCTGTATAAGTCCTTCTGCTGACATCCTGCTTCCTCAACGTTACCTGTACTTCTGCTTCACTTCATATTGACCACAAACTTGGCCATAAAGCCATTAATTTCATCATCCAAATCATGGATATACAACATTAAGAGTAGCAGTTTTAACGCCAACCCCTGTGGCACACCACTAGCCACCAGCAACCAACCAGAAAAAGCCCCCTTTATTCCCACTCTTTGCCTCCTGCCAGTCACCCAGTCTTTTATCCATGCTAGTGTCTTTCCTGTAATACCATGAGTTCTCATCTTGTTTTATGTGGCACCTTATCAAAGGCATTCTGAAAATCTAGATAAGCAACAGCCACTGACTCTCCTTTGCCTATCCTGCCTGTTACTTACTCAAAGAATTCCAACAGATTTGTCACAAACTATTTCCCTTTTAGGAAATCATGCTGATTTTGGCCTATTTTATCATGGGCCTCCAAGTACCCCAAATCCTCATCCTTAATAATGGACTTCAATCTCTTACCAACCACTGAAGACAGGCTAATTGGCCTAGAATTTCCTGCCTTCTTCCTCCCTCCCTTCTTACTTTTTTTGCAATTTTCCAGTCCTCAACAACCATTCCAGAATCTAGCGATTCTTAAAAGATCACTACTTATGCTTCCCCAATCTCTTCAGATACCCCTTTCAGAACCCTGGGGTGTAGTCTATCTAGACCAGGAGACCTATCTAACATCAGACATTTCAGCTTCCCAAGCACCTTCTCCTTAGTAATAGCAACTACACTCACTTCTGCTCCCTGACTCTCTCGCATTTCTGGCATTCTGCTAGTGTCAGCCACAGCGAAGACTGATGCAAAATACTTCAGTTCCTCAGCCATTTCTTTATCCCCGATTACTACCTCTCCAGCGTCATTTTTGAACAGTCCAATATTCACTCTTATCTCTCTTTTACTCCTCATATACCTGAAAAAAAAACTTTTTGTATCCTCTTTCATATTATTGACTAGCTTACCTTTATATTTCACCTTTTCTCTCTCTGTATGGCTTATTTTAGTTGCCTTCTGTTGGTTTTTAAAAGCTTGCCAATCCTACCTACTGTATTACGTGCCCTCTCTTTTGCTATTGTGCTGGCTTTGACTTTCCTTGCCGGCCACATCCTCCCTTTAAAATACTTCCGAATTTGCCCCAGAAACACCAGCCATTGTTGTTCTGCCATTGTCCCTGCTAGTGTCCCCTTCCAATCATCTTTGGCCATCTCCTCTCTCATGTCTCTATAATTCCCTTTACTCCACTGTTATACTGATGCATCTGATTTTAGCTTTGTCCTCTCAAACTGCAGGGTGAATTCTATCATAAGGGCTTCTTAATCAGATCTGGGTCACACCCAATCTAGTACAGGCAGTCCCTGGGTTACGAACGTCTGACTTACAGACAACTCATACTTACAAACGCACTACTTTGTGACGCTCATGAAAACATTCTGCAGCTTCAGTGGTTCGTCGGCTTGAGGAAGGAGAACGCTGTCCGCCATTTTGAGTCAGATCATGATCAAAGAAAAGGAAAATGATCACGATTGAAAATAAAGTGGAAATAATAAATTGATCGGAAAAAGGTGAAACACCATCGGTCATTGGAAAAGCTTTAGGCTACAGTCGGTCAACGATCCGAACAATTTTAAAGGATAAAGTGATGATAGCATTTGAGGAAGAAGACTGGGACCAAAAAACTCCAGAACCGAAAAAGTTTTTGATGAAAGAGTTAGCTGAAGCCCTTCGTCTCATTGAAGCAGGGATGGCAAAGTTAGAGGAGCAAGATCCTAATACAGAGAGGTTCACCAAAGTTTACCGTACAGTTACTGAGGGCCTCAGCTGCTACAAGGCCATTTATGACGAGAAAAAGAAAAGCTCTGCATAGAAAGGTAAAATATATACTACATACTAAGACAAACATTTGACTAACTGACGCTAAATAAGAACCGTATGTACCTGTTCCGACTTACCTACAAATTTGACTTAAAGACAGACTTAGGAACGGATCTCGTTCGTAACCCAGGGACTGCCTGTATTGTTGTTCCCTGACTGGGCTCAACCACAAGCTGATGTAAAAAGCCATCTTATTGGTATTCTTGGGCTGGCTGGTAGCTTAGTGGGCGGGCTGGTGGTGCAGTGGCATCAACACTGGACTTCAAGGCAGATGGTCCTGAGATCGAACCCAGCCAGGTCCCAACCTGGGCAGCAGCAGTATCTGCTCAGAAGAAAGGCCTGGCAATCTACTTCCGTATTTTGCCATGAAAACCCCATGGACCCTATGGTCCATGAGGTCACGAAGAGTCAGAGTCAACTTAATGACTGAACAACAATAACAACATTGGTATTCTACAAATTCCTTCGCTTGGGATCCAGCACCAGTCTAATTTTCCCAATCCACCATGGTTATCGCAACATTACCCTTATTACATGCCTTTTCTATCTTCCATTGTAACTTGTAGCTCACATCTTGGCTACAGTTTGGAGGTCTGTATATAACTCCCATCAGGGTCATTTTACCCTTGTAGTTTCCTAATTCTGCCCACAATTGTACATCTCCTGATCTGATGTCACCTCTTTCTAAGGATTTGATTTGATTTTTTTACCAATAGAGCTACCCCACCCCTTCTATTTGCCTGCCCATCCTTTCGATACAATATGGCTCCTTGGATATTAAGTTCCCAACTATGATCTTCTTTCTGCCATGTCTCAGAGATGCCCACATCATACCTGCCAATCGCTAGCTGTGCTAAAAGATTATCTATATGATTCCATATACTGTGTGCATACGCAAGTCCTGTATTCATCACCCTTTTTGATTTAGGCCCCCTTTTACACTTTAACTCATCCCACTGACTGCAATTTTTCCCCATCATCTGCCTGTCCTTCCTCACTGTCTCCCTACACACTGCATTGACTTGTATAGCAACTGACCCATCCTCAGCCACATCACTCCGCTTCCCATCCCCCTGCCATGTTAGTTTGAACCCTTCTATTCCATGGTGTAATCCAGCACTGACTGTGAGGCTTCATGCAGGTGAAGCATCCGATCTGCTGCCTCTTTCCACTTGAAGGATGGTTGAAAACCCAGTGGATCTCAGTGGTGAATTCCTCATAGTTATTGCAAATGGTGGTTTTGTTGTTCCAGTTAGTGGTGGCTCAGTCAGTAACGTTCAGAGATGGTCGGTGCTCAAAGTGTAAGACACACTGGGACATGAAGTTGCAATTTTGGGTTGCTGATCCATTGAAGCTTTCGAGCACTGGAATCTGGGGCTCCGAGGGAGAAGGCTGACTCTTGTGGGGCTGCTGCATCGAGACAGAGGGTTGGTTGAGAGTGGCGAGCAGATTGTCAATGGTCTCCTGCTGCTCCTGGACTGCGTGCTCCTATCAACAGTTGCCTTCATTTTGGCGAGCAAACTCTGCTGGGTCAATGGCTGTTTCACTCATCCTGTCAGGAAACATAGAGGAGGCTTAACCCAAATGCACAGCAGTGGAGACAATTTTGCGGTGCGCAATCACTTTAATAATAACCTGCAAAATAACAAGCCATGAGGGGCCACAAAACAAGAGAGAACAGATACCTAACCGAACAAGGTAACTGAGGCTAGCTGGTTCGAACTCGGACTGTGGATGAGAGTTGGGTTTATATAGGCCGCAGGTGATGAGCTGGAAACAAGCGGCAGGTGACCCCTGTTAGCTGGGTGGTGACTGGGAGGTGCCGGCCAATGCAGGACTGACATTATTGCTGTCGCATGTACCCAAGGTACAACAACAATCTTAGCTTCACAATTCATCCATTACATCAGTGAATTGAGGTAGGACTAGGGAAAACTATAGCAGAATGCAGAAAATAGTGTTGCAGTTACAGTGAAAGTAGAGTTCAGATAAACAAAAAGGTACAACATAGAAATCTACAGCACATTACAGGCCTTTCAGCCCACAATGTTGTGCCGACCATGTAACCTACTCTAGAAACTGCCTGAAATTTCCCTAGCACATATCCTTCTATTTTTCTTATCTCTACGTATCTATCTGAGAGGTATGTCAATTATTATGTTGATTATGAGGTAAAGAGTTCTTTAATGTACAAGAGGTCCATTCAACAGTCTTTTAACACCAGAACTGAAGCTGTCTTTGAGCCTTGTGGTGTGTGTTTTCTTTCTGCCCTTTGCCCAATGGAAAAGAATGTCACAAGTGAGAAGCAAATGATTACGCTGGTTGTTTTTCTGAGACTGCGAGGTGTAGACAGAGTCCATGGAGGGGAGAGGGGATTTTATTTTTAACGTGAAAGTAATGTAGAAGTTGGAGAGGGGAAGTTACATTTCATTTATGTAAGGCATTGATAGGGTTGGTGCTGAGGGCAGTATTCATGACTTTATTTAATGGAGGGCATAATTAGTTCTGAGAAGCTGATTAAGCCAATAGCTAAAATAATTGGGTTGCCTTATGAGAAAGAGTTGGAGAAGTTGGGCTTGTATCTGCTGGAGTTTAGAAGGATGACAAGAGAACTTGTTTGAAACATATATAAAAACCTGAAGTGTCATGACAGAATGGATGTTAAAAGGATAGTTATTCTTGTCAGAGAGGATAGAACTGGGAGTCACTATTTTAAAATGGGTCACTCAATTGAAATGGAGATCAGGTGTTTTTTTTTCTCTCATAAGATTACAAGTCACTGGAACTATCTTCCCAAAAGGCATTGGAAGCAGAGTCTTTAAATATCATTAAGGCAGGGGAGATAGGTAGATAGCTACTGGCTTATAACGGTGACAATATTGTTAAAATTTTCCAAAGTAATTTTCTGTATCTGTTCAGAAATGGTGTGTGAAGGTTTTTGCAGTGTTTAATTTGATGCTGACAAGAAGCAAAGTGGAGAGCATTCAAGGCAGGAGAATCTTAAAGCTTTGATGTTACTATTGATGGTGAGGACGTAGATGTGGTGAAGACCTGGACAACAGATTTGAGTGGAGCACCAACACAGAGGCTGTGTACAAGAAGAGCCAGAATTGTCTCTACTTCCTGAGGAGACTGATGTTCTTTGGACTTGCGGGCCTTTCCTTCACCAGTCTGTTGACACCAGAACAATCTTCTATGCTTTAGTGTACTGGGGCAATGGTATCAACATGGCTAATGCCAACAGGCTCAATAAACTGATTAGAAAGGCTGGCTCTGTTATAGGGGTCAAAGTGGACACACTGGAGGCTGTGGTAGAACAAAGGACCCTACGGAAAATCCTGGCAATTCTGGACAATGTTTCTCACCCTCTGCACGCCAACTTGGCTGAACAGAGGAGCAGTTTAGTAATAGACCAAGACAACTGTGCTGCTCCAAAGAACACTATATGAGGTCATTCTTGCCCTCGGCCATTAGGCTCTATAATGAGTCAACCTATAGTCGGGGGAGTGATGACCCCTTCCTGTTAAACTGTTTGAGGGAACTTATTTTTTATACTTTATACTTTATTGTCGCCAAACAATTGATACTAGAACATAAATCATCATAGCGATATTTGATTCTGCGCTTCCTGCTCCCTGGATTACAAATATTAAATATTAAAAATATTAAAAATAGTAAAAATTAGTAAATATTAAAAATTTAAATTATAAATCATAAATAGAAAATAGAAACATCGAAAGTTAGGTGGTGCAAAAAAAAAAAACCGACAGGCAGGTCCGGATATTTGGAGGGTACGGCCCAGATCCGGGTCAGGATCCATTCAGCAGTCTCATCACAGTTGGAAAGAAGCTGTTCCCAAATCTGGCCATACGAGTCTTCAAGCTCCTGAGCCTTCTCCCGGAGGGAAGAGGGATGAAAAGTGTGTTGGCTGGGTGGGTTGTGTCCTTGATTATCCTGGCAGCACTGCTCGACAGCGTGCGGTGTAAAGTGAGTCCACGGACGGAAGATTGGTCTGTGTGATGTACTGCACCGTGTTCATGATCTTCTGTAGCTTCTTTCAGTCTTGGATAGGACAACTTCCATACCAGGTTGTGATGCACCCTAGAAGAATGCTTTCTACGGTGCATCTATAAAAATTAGTGAGGGTTTTAGGGGACAGGCCAAATTTCTTTAGTTTTCTCAGGAAATAAAGGCGCTGGTGGGCCTTCTTGGCAGTGAACTCTGCTTGGTTGGACCAAGTCAGGTTATTTGTAATATTGACCCCAAGGAACTTAAAGCTTTTGACCTGTTCCACTTGGTCAATATTACAAATAACCTGACTTGGTCCAACCACGCAGAGTTCATTGCCAAGAAGGCCCACCAGCGCCTTTATTTCCTGAGAAAACTAAAGAAATTTGGCCTGTCCCCTAAAACCCTCACTAATTTTTATAGATGCACCGTAGAAAGCATTCTTCTAGGGTGTATCACAACCTGGTATGGAAATTGTCCTGTCTGAGACTGAAAGAAGCTGCAGAAGATCTGAACACGGCGCAACACATTACACAAACCAATCTTCCGTCCGTGGACTCACTTTACATCGCATGCTGTCGGAGCAGTGCTGCCTGGATAACGAAGGACACGACCCACCCAGCCAACACACTTTTCATCCCTCTTCCCTCCGGGAGAAGGCTCAGGAGCTTGAAGACTCATACGGCCAGATTTGGGAATAGCTTCTTTCCAACTGTGATGAGACTGCTGAATGGATCCTGACCCAGATCTGGGCTGTACCCTCCAAATATCCAGACCTGCCTCTCGGTTTTTTTTTGCACTACCTTAGTTTCAATGTTTCTATTTTTCTATTTATGATTTATAATTTAATTTTTAATATTTACTAATTTTTACTATTTTAATATTTTAATATTTAATATTTGTAATCCAGGGAGCGGGAAGCGCAGAATCAAATATCGCTGTGATGATTGTACATTCTAGTATCAATTGTTTGGCAACAATATAGAATGAACAATATCTCATTAGATATTAATACAAGGTAGTTATGTTAGAAATGCTATTTGGAATTTCATATATTACATTACATATTTCATAACAGAGCTCAGCCAAATGGACATCCTGCTCTGGAAATAAAGGTTGCCAAAGGTTACAGCCCAGGATCCTCGGGTACAGTCTCTTCAATGAGGCCTACTATAGTAGGTCTAGTGGAAAATCAAAGATCAATTTATACAGCAATAATATATTTGTAGTATGCAAGCCTGGCTTAAATTATTAATTAAGAATTCCACCTTTTCATTGTGGATTTCTCAGGATTCTTTGTCCTTCATTCTCATAAAAACATAGTGAGTATGCAGATTGGCATTATATTGCCTTTAGATCATAGTTAGCCTCTCAATCTCCATGTCACCATCCATCAAGCATCTTGATTTCATTTTCATTTTAAAAATCTTTTTATTGATACATAGTCTTCTACAGCTATAAAATGATACAAGACTTCAACAAATTGATATATATACACAGTTAATAAAGCAGAGGAAAAAACTTAACAAAAAAATGATAATGAAAAAAACTTTTTTAATAAAGAAAAGGAAAAAAGAGAACCCCAACTAACTAAAAGAAAAAAACATTAACTAGAAGAGAAAGAAAAAGAAAAAAAAGAAAAAAAAGAGAAAAAAAAACAATAGGAACCAACTTCCAGAGAAATACATCTTACAATCATCTATATATATAAAGAAGAAAAATCATCAACCACCAATTCACATTTATATAAAATAAGATTGGAAGGAAATCATATAAATTAATTCAAATTAAATGATAATATTTGGCAAAGAGCTCCATCTTCTCTCAAAATCGAATCAAGGATCAAAAGTTCTACTAATTTTTTCCAAACTAAGACATAACATTACTTGGGAAAACCACTGAATTAATGTAGGGACAGAGGTATCTTTCCATTTCAATAAAATAGCCCTTCTTGCCAACAATGTAACAAATGCAATTACATGTTGGTCTGAAGATGAAATACCCTGAATATGATGCAGAACTATTCCAAATAGAACAGTCAGTGTACTGAGTTGTAAATTAATTTTCAAAGCTTTAGAAATTTAGAAAATAAAGATTTCCAAAAAGATTTTAATGAAGAACATGACCAGAACATGTGTGACAAAATGGCTACTTCAGTTTCACACCTATCACAAGAGTTGTCTATGTTAGGAAATACTTTGGATAGTCTCTCCTTTGTTAAATAATAATGGTGAACAATTTTAAATTGAATTAAACAGTGATTGGCACATATTGAAGAAGAATTGACCATTTTCAGAACTCGCAACCAATCTTCATTAACAAAGGTCATATTAAGTTCTCTCTCCCAATCTTATTTAATCTTTAGTGAGAGGTTATCTCTTTGTAGTAAAAGTTAATTTATAAATTCTACCAATGGAACCTCTCACTAAAAGATTAATATTTAAAATAGTATCCAACAAATCAGATTCTTGCATATATGGAAACTTAGATAAGTATTTTTGTAAAAAATGTTTAACCTGAAGATATTGCAGTAAGTGTGTATGAGAGAGAGAATATTTGCAATTAACTCTTCAGAAGTCATCAATCCAGCATCTTAAAATAAGTCTGCAAAAAAACAGATCCCCTTATTTCTCCATAAGGGAAAAATGGGATTGGTTATTGAAGGTTTAAATAGAAAATTTCGATATAAATAGCTAGACAATTTAAATCGTTTAAAATTAAAAGAGTTGCAAAACTGAAACCAAATCCGTAAGGACTGTTTAATAACAGGGTAGAGATTTAAATTAGGAATTTTAGCAAGTTGTAAAGGTAATGGAGCTCCTAATAATGAGGTTAAATGAAATTGTTTAATAGCTTTTAATTCCAAATCAATCTAAGCTGGTTTTTGGCTCCTGTCGAGCTAATATAGCCAAAAACATAATTGTCGAATATTAACAGCCCAATAATACAATCTTAAATTAGGAAGTGCAAGTTCACCATCTTTTTTAGATTTTTGCAAATGATACTTATTAATTCTTGGTTTTGTATTATTCCAAATAAAGGACGAAATAATAGAATCAATTTGATCAAAAATTTTTTAGTTAAGAAGATAGATATATTTTGAAAAATATATAAAAATCTAGGTAAAGTCATCATTTTCACAGTATGAATATGACCTATTAGAGAAAGTGTAAGTGGGTTCCGTCTAGAAAATAATTGTTTCATAGAGTCCATTAAAGGAACTACATTAACTTTATAAAGATCTTTATATTTTTTAGTAATGATAATACCTAAATATTTAAAAGAATTCACAATTCTAAATGGAATATGGTTATATATAAAAAGAGGAGCATTTAATGGGAACAATTCACTTTTATTTAAGTTAAGTTTATATCCTGAAAATTTTCCAAAATCATTTAATATTTCCAAAAGATTAGGAATAGGTTCTTCGGGGTTCGAAATATAAATCAAAAGGTCATCTGTGTAAAGAGAAATCTTATGTGTGGTCCCATTTATAGAGATACCATGAACGTTTTTAGCTTCACAGAGTATTATAGCCAAAGGCTCCGGTACAAGATTAAATAATAAAGGACTTAATGGACATCCCTGTCTAGTACCTTGTGACAGTGAAAAAAAAGGGACCTGAAATTATTAGTTATAACAGTAGCAATAGGATTCTTATAGACCATTTGAATCTACTTATTAAAATTATTACCAAAGCCAAATTTTTCTAATACATTAAACAGATATGTCCATTCAACTCTATCCAATGCCTTTTCTGCGTCAAGAGAAATAACACATTGGGGTAACTTGGAAAGTGATGAATATATAATGTTTATCAAGCATCTTGATAGGGAGATCATTCACTCCCTCTTGTTATGATGTGGTTTGGTTGAAAAAAGGAAAAATAAGCTATCAGATTGTTCTTTGTTCCATTCATCTACGTATTTTACCCACATCCCCAATCTTGTTGTTGACCAGCAATGGAAAATATTTTCCTAACATTTTAAAATTGACTTGCATGACTTAAATCTTCCTCTCTTTCCTGGCCAAGGATTACTAATGAAACTTGTGAAGTTTTGCCCTGTGCTACTATATGAACATAACATATTGGTATCAGATATAGATTAAATGGTGATGACTAAGGTAGTGCCACAGACTCTCTAGGAGTTATATAAGGACACGACAGACTTTGAAAGGACATTTCAACCGGATGCTATCAGGAAAATTTGAGAGCTGCAAGTCCAGCATTGGCAACTAGAAACCAGAGAGACAGTTAGCAAATAAATGGTCAGGTTAAATATATTCAAAGATTCAAAGTACATTTATTATCAAAGAATGAAAGAATTATACAATCTTGAGATTTGTTTGCTTACAGGCAGCTGCAAAGCAAGGAACTCGAAAGAACCCAATGAAACAAAAATAAAATAAAGACCACACCCCAATATACAGTGAAAGAGAAAAACACCCCACAAACCATGCAAACAATAGAAGCAAGCAACAACAAGAGCATCCTGAACTAAATGGAGTCCTTAGATTCAAATCCCCAGACCAGCTGACAATATGCTGACAAGCTGCATAAACTTCAGACCCTTTTGGACTGAGACGATGTTACAAGGATTGAGAGACTCTGTTTTTAAAAGCGTGCTTTTCTTGGGAAACAAGTAAATCTGGAAGCTAGTCACCAGCACTAGTCAAGCAGATAATTGATCCGGTGGACTTTGCAGTTGCCAGCTAGCAGATGCTGGCAGGCAGTGGATACAGACAGCTGCATAAACTGGGGAGCTATGGCAAATGGTACTTCAATCGCACTAGAGGGAATTACTTGTGAGATCATGAGAGTGGAAGTGTCACAACCACGGATTCAGCAGCGCAGCAGATTTGACAATTGTGCTCGTGTCAGCTAATTATAATTTCATTGTGATAGTATTTAACTCCATTCATTCCGTCATAGTGTTTGTTGAGAATTGAACCCAGGAGAGGACACAGAAACACTTGGCTGCCTGCATTCTGCCTTGTCTGAGAAATTGGACTCTTGAGTCAACTGAAGCTGAAGACTAGCGGTATTCATTTAATTCTTAGTTGTTCTTTTCAGCCACAGTGTAGGCTTCATTTTCCATTTGAGTGTTTTAGTCAACGGCCCTGTTTGACCTAACGTTTATTGTTTTCTTTCCCTTTAACACCGTTCGTATTAAAGTCTGTGATCTATCGACCTGCTTCAGTGTCTCTCACTCTGCACTTGGGTCATATCCGCACCTGGTGACAGGAAGGAATTTACTGACGGAGACCTGAGGGTTCCAGGAGGAATTTGCAGTAGATTTGAATAACACGATTCATGACAGAGAATGAAGTGACTAAGGAGAAGGTGTTGATGCGCCATCACTAGCACTAAGTGTGATGAAGTACGAATCTTCAGTTGAGAGAGAAACAAACAGGAAGATTAACACAATGCAGTCCGGAGGGGAAGAAAGACAGCAATTTGACAGTGACTTGCAAATGCTGTGTACCACAATATGGAGGTATAATGATTCTGGTTGTGAGTTTGCAATGAGGGTGGGCAATGATTGTAAAGGGCATGCCTTCAGATATACACTCAGTGTACATCTGTACACCTGCTCATTAATGCAAATAATTAATCTGTCAATCATGAGGTAGCAACTTAGTGCGCACAAGCATGCAAATGTGGTCAACAGGTTCGCTTGTTATTCAGACCAAACATCAGAATGGAGAAGAAATATGATCTTAGAAACTTTGACCGTGGAATGATTGTTGGTGGCAGACCGAATATCTTAGAAGTTGCTGATCTCCAGGGATTTTCACACACAGCAGTCTCTGGAACAGCGGTTCAAACACTTTTTAATGCCACGGCCCCCTACAATTAACCAAAGGGTATGTGGACCCCGAGTTTTGAAACCCTTGCCAGACAATGTTCCCAAGTGCAAAAAAAAATCCAGTGAGTGCAGTTCAGTGGGTGAAAATACTTTGTTAATGAGAGACGTCAGAGGAGAATGGCCAGACTGGTTCAAGCCGGCAGGAAGGTGACAGTAACTCAAATAACCATACGTTACAACAGTAGTGTGCTGAAGAGCATCTCTGAATGTACAACACATTGAACTTTGAAGAGGATAGACTACAGCAACAAAAGGCCATGAACATACACTCAGTGACCTCTTAATTAGTTACAGGGGGTACTCAATAAAGTGGCCACAGGGTGTAAATCTATACTTGTGTGAATCCCTGCAGCATCTGGTGAGCCTCTGATATCTGTGTTGGAAGCTGGAGTGTTGAAGGACATCTTAACGTTTTACTGCTGCAGTCAGGAGATCCCCACCCGCTTCAAAAGGGCATCCTGGTGCCCAAGAAGACAGGGCAAGCTGCCTCAGTGACTATCACCTGGAAGTATTCATATCTATTGTGATGAAGAGCTTTGAGAGATTGGACATGGCTGGAATTAATTCTGCCTGACAAGAGCCTGGACCTGCTGCAATTTGCCTACTGTCACAACAGGGAATCTCACTGGCTCTCCACTTGGCCTTGGGCCACCTAGACATCAGCAATATCGATGTCAGGCTGCTGTTTATTGATTGACTGGGATTTTCTGTTTACAGCTCAGTGCTCAATACCATCATCACCTCAGTACTAAACAACAAGCTCCAAAACATTGAAACATTGAAAACCTACAACACAATACAAACCCTTCAGCACACAAAACTAGATTATGAGGACACTCAGTCCTCGTTTATTTCTCATTTAGAAATGCATGCATTAAAAAATGATACAATGTTCCTCCAGAATGATATCACAAGAAAACACAGGACAAACCAAGACTAAAACTGACAAAACCACATAATTATAACATATAGTTACAACAGTGCAAAGCAATACCATAATTTGATAAAGAGCAGACCATGGGCACAGTTAAAAAAAAGTCTCAAGTCCCGATAGCCCCATCATCTCACGCAGATGGAAGTGCCGCAAACTTGCCGATGCATTGGAAACACCCGACCGCAGCCGACTCTGCGTCCGTCCGAAAACTTCAAGCCTCCGACCAGCCCTTCGACACCGAGCACCATCTCTGCAGAGCGCTTTGACCCTGCCCCGGCCGCCGAGCAACAAGCAAAGCCGAGGACTTGGGGCCTTCCCCTCCGGAGATTCTGGATCACACAGAAGCAGCGGCAACAAAACAGGCATTTCAGAAGTTTCACCAGATGTTTCTCCATGCTCTCAAGTCTGTCTCCATCAGATCAGGATTGTGCATGGCACCCTACTTGACAGATAACAGATATCATTCACCGGAGTGGTCGAAGCGCTTGGCAGAGGATGGTGCTCAGAGAGGCTGTGTCAGAGGAGCTGGTCGGAGGCTCGAAGTTTTCAGATGGACTCAGAGTCCGCTACGGTCGGGTGCTTCCAGTGGTGCTGCATCGGCAAGTTGGCGGCGCTTGGAGGTTCATGGCAGGGAGAGTTCCTCCCTTCTGCCGCCTGCGTGAGATGATGAGTCTATCTGGGCTTTGAGACTTTTTTTTACCGTACCCATGGTCTGCTCTTTATCAAATTATGGTATTGCTTTGCACTGTTGTAACTATACATTCTAATTATGTGGTTTTGTCAGCTTTAGTCTTGGTTTGTCCTGTGTTTTCTTGTGATATCATTCTGGAGGAACATTGTATCATTTTTTAATGCATGCATTTCTAAATGAGAAATAAACGAGGACTGAGTGTCCTCATAATCTAATCTACAATCGCCAAGATCCTTTTCTGTAGTGAATAATGAAGCAAAGTATTCATTAAGTACCTCTACTATCTCCTCTGGTTCCATACACACTTTTCCACTGTCACACTTGATTGGTCCTATTCTCTCATGTCTTATCCTCTTATTCTTCACATACTTGTACAATGCCTTGGGGTTTTCCTTAATCCTGTCCACCAAGGCCTTCTCATGGCCCTTTCTGGCTCTCCTAATTTCATACTTAAGCTCCTTCCTGCTAGTCTTATAATTTTCTAGATCTCTATCGTTACCTAGTTTTTTGAACCTTTTGTAAGCTTTTCTTTTCTTCTTGACTAGATTTACAATAGCCTTTGTACACCATGGCTCCTGTACCCTACCATCCTTTCCCTGTTTCATTGGAACGTACCTATGCAGAACTCCATACAAATATCTCCTGAACATCTGCCACATTTCTTCCGTACATTTCTCTGAGAACATCTGTTCCCAATTTTTGCTTCCAAGTTCCTGCCTGAAAGCCTCATATTTCCCCTTACTCCAATTAAACACTTTCCTAACTTGTCTGTTCATATCCCTCTGCAATGTTATGGTAAAGGAGATAGAATTATGATCACTATCTCCAAAATACTCTCCCACTGAGAGACCTGACACCTGACCAGGTTCATTTCCCAATACCAGATCAAGTACAGCCTCTCCTCTTGCAGGCTTTTCTACATATTGTGTCAAGAAACCTTCCTGAACACACCTAACAAACTCCACCCCATCTGAACCCATCGCTCTAGGGAGATATTTGGGAATTTAAAATCTCCCATCACGACAACCCTGTTATTATTGCACCATTCCAGAATCTATCCTGCTATCTGCTCCTCAATGTCCCTGTTACTACTGGGTGGTCTATAGAAAACACCCAATAGAGTTATTGACCCCTTCCTGTTCCTAACTTCTACCCACCAGACACTGTAGACAATCTTTCCATGAATTCCTCCTTTTCTGCAGCCGTGACACACTCATCTGTCTCCCGCGGCCCTGGTGTGACTACCTGTCTATAGCTTCTCTCTATCACCTCCTTACTCTTCCTGACCAGACAAAGGTCATCAAGATGCATCTCCAGTTCCCTGATCTTGTCCCTAAAGAGCTGCAGCTCAACGCATCTGGCGCAGAGGTGGCCATCCGGGAGGCTGGGAGTCTCTTGGACTTCCCACACCTGACACTGAGCACAGAACACCGGCCTCACACAAATACTTCCTGACTGTATTCTACGCAGGCAACCTACCTCGCCTCAACCCGTTATCGCTGAAGCCCCGTTGAGCTAAAACCCTCCTACTCTGTCTCCCTCTACTCTGTCGCTTGCTCCTCTGGCGCCCGCTCTGTAAAACTGTCTCGCCTTTAAACTCTTCTTGGCCTCTGTACCTCCCTTCACAACTGGAACCATGGCTTCCTGATTAGGAGACCACAGTTAGCACAGATCAGAATCGGGTCATTACAATCAACAATATGTGTTTAGCTCATTGCTCTACTGTCTCTACACGTATGACTGTGTGGCTTGGCACAGCTCAACCACCATCTATAAATTCACTGATGGCGCAACTGTTTTCGGCAGAATCTCAGCTGTCGATGAGGAGGTGTACTATAGATGAGGGAGATAGCTCAGCTGTTTGAGTGGCGTCACAACACCAATCTTGCACTCAGCATCAGCAAGACCAATGAATTGATCGTGGACTTCGGGAAAGGGAAGTCTGGAGAACACACACCAATCCTTATCGAGCAGTCGGCAGTGGAAAAGGTGAACAGCTTCAGGTATCTGTGTGTCAGAGAATCTATTTTGGGACTAACATATTGATGTAATCATGAGGAAGGCACGTCGGTGACTATACTTCATTAGGGGTTTGAAGAGATTTGATATGTCACCAAAGACTTTTGCAAGTTTCTGCAGCTGTGCGGTGGAGAGCATTCTGGCTTGTTGCATCACCAGTTGGTGTGGAGGCTACTGTGCACAGGATTGAAGAGAGCTGCAGAGGGTTGTCGACTCAGTCACCTCCATCATGGACACTAGCCTCCTCACACTGAGAACTTCTGCAAGAGGCAGGGCCTCAGTCGGGCAGATTCCATCATCCCTCACTGTCCGGCCATGCCCTCTTCTCATTACTACCATACAGAAATGTGAAGACACATATTCAATTATTATTAATAGCTTCTTCCCCTCTGCTATCATCACCTATGATCACTTCCTCACTATTTTGCAACACACACAAAATGCTGGAGGAACTCAGCAAGCCAGGCAGCATCTGTGGAAAAGAGTTCAGTTGACGTTTTGCTGAAATGCCAACTGTACTCTTTTCCATTGATGCTGCCTGGCCTGCTGAGTTCCTCCAGCATTTTGTGTGTGTTGTTTGGATTTCCAGCACCTGCAGATTTTCGAGTAACACACATCAAAGTTGCTGGTGAACGCAGCAGGCCAGGCAACATCTTTAGGAAGAGATACAGTCGACGTTTCAGGCCGAGACCCTTCATCAGGACACCTGCAGATTTTCTCTTGTTTTGAGATTGGCTCACTATTTTAACAACATTTATTTTTTATTGTACCCTATATTTTTTATGTATTGCACTGTACTGTTACTGCACAACAATACGTTTCACAACATATGTTGATGAGAGTAAATCAGATTGCAATTCTGAAATCACTGGATGAAATGAATCAAGTCCAGGTTGAGCTCTATATCCTGAAGGTCCTGTGAAGGATGGTAAACCAGCTGTAAAGCTATTAGTATCACGACGAGCAGGACAGACTGAAAGGAGTTATGTCAGATTTGAAAGTCTGCTGGTGATCAGAAAAAGGGGAAGTCTGAGGAGAGGACAGATGAGGAAAGGTGTTTCAGAGAGTCAGATTCAGGGTACAAGGTAGTTTGAAATTGGAAGTAAAATACTGGCGAGTTTTAAATGGTAGAGATTGTTCCAACTAAGTTCAGAGTATTCAGCAATGCACCAAATCCAATGCGTACAATTGTTGGTCACAGATCTTACTGGATCCTCCATTAGTTATTTTTCCAGACAGTTTAGTGCCTAGAGATAATATTAAACAAGATGAGGAAGGAGAAGAGGCAGCAGAGCAAGATCCAGGTTATGTAATACAATGTATTCAAATTTATGAAGGTAATTACGTAAGGCAACAATAGCAGAGCAGGATGTAAATCAAGATATGTAGGACACCCACACGGAGACCGTGATTCATGTGAATCGTTACTGCTACAGTGCGCACTTCAGAGATTTCAAGTGCCGCTTGCAGTGAATTCAGTGAACAACAGACCGAGGGCTAGAACGAATCTATAAGGAGCTGTCTGAGGAACAGTTTAAAACTTTTCACATAGTGGTTGTTATGCTTGCTAACTTCAGAACATTAAACTAATTCAAAGGAAGACACGGGAGTCTGAGAATGTGGGTCTAAATTCATGTTTACTTGAAGCGAGGCGTGCTCATATCATGTGGTAATTTGATGATGTATGCAATTTATGTGTTTATACATATAACAAATTAACTATTTAAATGAACAAGAATGCTTAATCAACCTATATATACATACACAGGATTACTCAAATAATAGTACTGAAATGTTACATGCACAACAGTACTGGTTAACAGATTCATTTTAATGGACTGAACTCCCCCAGACATTTCGTTTTCCTTCTGTAATATCTATGAGTTTCTTTTATGGTATTTCAAGCATACACAAATGGACATTGGTAGAACTAGAAAAGAACATCTGTTATTGAAAGCAGTAACCCTTACCGAAACTACAATGTGAGGGTACAACTTGATACAAAAAATACCTTACGCAAATATATACTGCAGTGGTTCACGCCTAAGTCGACATAAATTGACTACGAATATTTGAGCTATTCACGTACATCAAGTTATAAAGTAGGCAGTCGGTTCCATTGTTAGGAGAAGTTGGATGTCAAACATCTTTAAAATCACACAGAAAGGATGGAGGGAACATGGGAAATGTTTGTGTAAGGGTGGAGACCAAGACTGACTGATACAAATCAGGATGATGCAAGGCAAGAGGCTTGGTGACGGCTTGTTAATTGGAGGAGATGAATGAGAACAGAGGGCAAGGGTGAGAACCATCACTAGAGAAACTGAGGTGAACCCAACACTGTAGCTGGTGGAGAGCTCCAATAAAGAAAATAGCCTGCAAGTCATGCAGTTTATAAGGAATTATAGAGTTAGTCTTACCGGTGGATGACTTTCATCCAAAAATGTCAATTCTGAAACTAATTCAAAAATCTCACGTCCAAAAATTATCAAGTTAAATGTTGACTTCTGAGGGCTGTAACATGCTACATGACCAGAACGATTAACTCTCTTCCTCTTACAGAAGCTGTCTAAGTTGTTTATTTCCAAAACTTCAAATTTTAGTTTGGATTTCTCAAAAATGGATAGCTAGCTCAATTTAGAGTTAAAATGTTACTGGGGTTCTACTTACACTGCAGGACCATCATTAAGATTTGTTCCTGAGGATTCTCACTCAGACCAGGTGCCACGCCATGTCCTGGCAAAATCAGAATGTTAAATTCCAAATCTGAAAGGAACAGAGTTGGAAAAGGGATCACTTCAATATGTTGTGTTTCGTGGGGACAGATAAAATTCCTTCTCCCATTAATTTGGCACATATTGTCAAACAGATCATATGTTGGAATATCATAAGGCCATAAGAACATAACACATGGAAGCAGAAGTGGGCCATTTGGCACATCAAGTTTGCTCCGCCATTCCAACATGGCTGATTTGTTAGCCCTGTCAACCCCATTCTCGGGTTTTCTTCCTGTGACCTTTGACACCTTTACAAGTGAAGAACCTATTAACCTCTGTTTTAAACTTACTCAATGACATGACCTCCACAGCGATCTGTGGTAATGAATTCCACAGATTTACCAACCTCTGGCTAAATAAATTCTTCCTTATCTCTGTTCTCCCAGCCTGGTATGGAAACACCAATGTCCTTGAACGGAAAAGCCTTCAAAAAGTAATGAATACAGCTCAGTCCAACATGCGTAAATCCTTTCCCACCACTGAGTATATCTACAAGGAGTACTGTAGCAGCAAAGCAGCATCCATTATCAAGGATCCCCACCATCCAGGCAATGCTCTCTTCTTGCTGCTGCTATCAGGAAAGAGGTACAGGAGCTTCAGATCCCACACCTCCAGGTTCAGGAACAATTATTACCTCTTAATCCATCAGACTCTTCAATCAGAGGGGATAACTTCACTCTCACCAAAATGATCCCACAATCTATGGACTCACTTTCAAGGACTCTTCAACTCATGTTCTCAATATTTCTTGCTTGCTTGCTTGCTTATTTATGTATGTATCTATTTATTTATTTACACAGTTTGCTGTCTTTTGCACATTGGTCATTTGTCTATCTTTGTTGTGTGTGGTTTTTCATTGATTCTATTGGGTTTCTTTGCATTTACTGTGCATGCCCACAAGAAGATGAATCTTGGGGTAACATATGGTGACATATATGTACTTTGATAATAAATTTGCTTTGAACTTTGAAAGGACATCCTTGTAATCTGAGGCTGGGCTAATCAAATCTGGATCATTACATAACACCCAATACAGAATTGCCATTCCCCTAATGGGCTCAACCAAAAGCTGCTCTAAAAAGCCATCTCACAGGAATTCTACAAATTCCCTCTCTTGGGATCCAGCACCAACCTGATTTTCCCAATCTGCTGTACCTGCATATTGAAATCCCACTATGGCCTTCATTAGGTTTTCCTTTTCACACGCCTTTCCTAACTCCCATTGCAATTTGTACTCCACATCCCGGTCACTGTTCAGCAACCTGTAAGTAACTCCTATTAGGGTTTTTTTTAAATCCTTGCAATTTCTCAACCCTACCCGCAAGGATTCTATGTCTTTCAATCCTATGTCACTTCTTTCTAAGGATTTGATTTCACTTTTACCAACAAAACTACTCTTCTGCCTACTTGCCTGTCCTTCTGATACAATGTGCATCCTTGGATTTTAAGCTCCCAACTATGATCTTCTTTCAGCCATGACTCAGTGATGCCCACATCATTCCTGCCAATTCTAACTGTGCTGCAAGATCATAGTCTGCTATCACAACACTCTCACTTAACATAGAACATGATATGAGATTTTTTTTTTGATAGACTAGTAAGGTTTTGGGTTCTCATTTGAAAGAAAACTACAGTGATGATGTAGGATTCACAAAATTGCTCCGAATCTTGCTACTCCAAGACCAATATCTTCTGATCTGGGTCAACTTTATTTGTCATATATATTTGCATGTATTAGGAACTGGCTGTGGTGTGCTGGTCAGGGCGTGACTTGCATCGAGAACAATAACATACAACTATTATAAATAATAAATAATTATA
Organism: Mobula hypostoma; assembly: GCF_963921235.1. NCBI lineage: Eukaryota > Metazoa > Chordata > Chondrichthyes > Myliobatiformes > Myliobatidae > Mobula > Mobula hypostoma. Next base: position 116,588,567 of record NC_086103.1, on the reverse strand, counting down.
TATAAATAAGTAAAGCTAATAGAGTTAGAGGTTAAAGGGCAGATATAGAATAAAATGTGCAAACATAAGTAAATAACAGCATGTCTTTACAATGTAAAGGGCATTGTAAAAAGTGGATTAAAGTGTCTACAGAGCAGTGCAGTGACGAAGGTAATAGATAGAGGGGACGGGGGTGGCTTACTAGAATGGTTGACCAGATTAATTGCACGGTGGAAGAAACTTTTAAAATGGCTTGAGGTTCTTGTTTAAATCTGGAAAGATTTGCAGGGTGTTTAGGGCTCATAATGGTATTCCCTGCCTGCTTCTTTTCTCTGGACACATACATGTCCTGCAGTGATGGTAGCTGTAGCCAGTGATCCTTTCTGTGTACCTGACAGTTATTTCTTATTTTCGTATATTATGAGGGGATGCTGCAGCAAACCAGACAGTAATGGCTGGGATGTGAGGATGTTCTCTGTGATGGCAGTGTAGAATTGCACAAGTATCTTCTGGGAAAGATGGGATTTTGGAAACTGCCATGAGAAGTTATCCTATACCAAGCCGTTCTGTTAATGAAGGAGATGCGGTCCTCCCACATAAGGTAGTGATGCCTTGAATGTTGAAATGGTGCTAACTGTAGAGTTGTTGATGATGAGTGAGTGGAGAGTTGAAATATTTCCCTTGATGTTGATATGCATCTCCAGGGTTTAGAAAGCATCAAAATCCAAGTTGTTGTGGTTGCACCAGGGGCACTAGCTTGTTTACTTCCTGATTGGTACTTGGATTCTTCACCTCTTGTAATTTCTTTTTAGTCACTCTTTCGTGAATCCACTCCAGCATTTCTGATGCCTGTTGGAAAACCACGTTAGCTGAGGATGCCGCTTCTGTCTCAGCATGTCCTTGCAACTGGTCCTTCTGTGTGCTAGTTCTGTAATTTTCACCATCTCACAGGTGACTGACATAGAAATGTTTAGTGACTACTTACAGTTGTATCCTTTCTTGGAGTGAGGGGTAGGTACGAAACTATATAGCCACATGATTCTGTCTCTCCTTCTCCCACCATCCCTCAGTTAAATGTCCCAAGAAAGTGAAAAATCCAAGCAGCAATCCAGAAGTCACTCAAGATGACCAGGAAGAAGGAAGAACTTAATAAATTAAGATACTTAGAGACCAATTTCCATCTTCACTTCTTTGTTCAATCAGAGTTTACAAAATTATGATGGAAGGCATTATGTTTTAAACTGCATGAAGTCTAATTTCTAATTATCTGCAATCCCTAGCCACCACATCAAGGCCAGCATGAACCAATGATCCTATTCCTTCTTGGGTTCTCAGTCTGCCTGAAGCTCCTGGCCTTTCAATGGCTCAGCTACACTGAAATACTTGCCTGTATCAACAATAGCATAAGCCACCTTCTAGTGAAAGGAATGGGGGAAGAAGCAGGAACTCAGCAAAGCAGTGAGGAACTGACTTGAATTGGGTGGTCAGAAGGTTAGAGGGTTGGTAACTGGCGAATGCTTTTATCAAGTACCACACCTTCTGACCAAAAGATTTAAGTGAGTACCTGCATCTCTTCTGTAACTCAGCAGATTAAGTGATCTGGCCTGCGTGTTTAAGTGCTGGCATCGGGGGGCTTGAACCATATCCCTCTAATAGAATTGAACAAAGCCAGCTGCATCTGAAAAGTTAATAACTCAACCATAGATGAGAGATTAACTGAGTCTGTACATCAGCCTCTTCTGCAATTATGCATCACTATCAAATGGTTAGTTAGTTCTAAAAAGAACAATTTTTGCTTTAAAAATAAGCATCCAAGCAGTAAGTGAAGCTATTTTTGTAATTACTCTTATAATGGAGAAGTTTTGTGTTTGTGCAATGATGTGGCAAATCTGTACAACAGAAACTGTATCTATCTGATTGCAAATACATATTTGTGTCTACACTACTTGCATTGTTTCTGTTCTTTCATCAAAGTTACGATGGAGGTGTGAATATCAATCGAAAATCACCTGCTCAATTTCAGCTCTTAGAAAAGATATTGAAAATGCATTTCACGAGCAAGTGGCAACAAAGTCACCAGTGAAAATGAAAGGACTAGAACAGAAAGCAAACCATAGATGAATTATACTGGACAATATGGAAACTGGAGAAAAGGGAACAATGGAAGCAAATGAGCTATTTCAATTTCAAAATCTTCTAAAGCACTGTAAAGTAACAAAGATACAGACCTTTGCAAGAACAACAAAAGCCTGGCTGTTGAATGCTGCTGGGTGTTTAACCTTTGGAAAGCCATCTCACATGTAAAGCGGCAATTCCCAACCAAACAAATCACAGAAGGGTGTTTGACGGCTGTGGCAGGGCTTCAATGCTATCACCTCCTACAAAACAAAACCAAGCAACGTATGTGACAACAAGATTTCACTCCCAGATGAACGTAATGCTTTTTATGCTCGCAATGACCGACAAAACATGAACCCCTGATGACTGTGATTTCAGTCTCTGAGGCCAATGTGAAAGCATCAGTCAGGATGGCGAACCCATAGTGAGCATCTGGTCCGGGTGGTGTAACTGGGCAGATACTGAAGACCTCTGCTAATAAATTGGCTGAGTGTTTACTGATGTCTGTAAAGCCTCTTGCTTCAGTAGTCTGAGGTAGTCTTCAAGCAGGCTCCAGTTATACCATTGCCCAAGGAGAACATGGAAGCCGACTGAATCTCAGTGACAAATGCCCAGTAGCGCTTACATCCACTGTGGTGAAGTGCTTTGAGAGGCTGGTGATGAACCTTGTCAACTCCTGCCTGAGGAGTGACTTGGATCTGCTCCATTTTGCTGACCATCACAGCAGGTCCACAGCAGATGCAACTTCACTCAACCCTGGAACATCTGGACAGTGAAGGTGTATACATTAGGATGCTGTTTATTGACTACAGCTCTGCATTCAACCTGTTTCCCTATCATCCCCTCAGAACTAATCAATAAGCTCCAAGATATAAGCCTCAATACCCCCTTGTGCAAGTGGGTCATCGATTCCCTCACTGCAGGTCCCAGTCATTTCATATTGACAACGATATCTCCTCCACAGTCACCATCGGCACAGATGCACCATAAAGATGGGTGCTTGACACCCCCCCGCCCCGCCAGCCCCACTGCTCCACTTGCTTTATACTTATGACTGTGAGACTACGCACAGCTCCAATTCCACATTTTAGTTTGCTGACGACACCACTGTTGCTGGCTGAATCCAAGGTGGTGACAAGTCCGCATATAGAAGGGATTGAAAATCTGCTGAATGATGCCACATCAACAACCTATAACTCAGGGTCAACTAAATGAAAGAGCTGATTATTAACTACAGGAGGAGGAAACCAGAGGTCCAAGAGCCAGTCCTCTTCTGGGGATCAGAGGTGGACAGGTTTAGTAACTTTAAATTCCTTGGTGCTATTATTTTAGAGGATCTGTCCTGGGTTCAGCACATAAGTACCATTACAAAGAAGGTATGGCAATGCTTCTACTTTCTTCGAAGTTCTTCGAAGATTCTAAAACTTTGACAAACTTCTATAGTGACTGGTTGCATGATGGCCTGTAAGGAAACATCAGTGCTCTTGAATGGAAGGGGAGAGAACGTCGACTCAGACCATGAGAGGCCTGCGTCGGGCATTTTCATGCCTTACAAGGCGCAGATTGGAAGTCTGTGTGGGGCGCCACTCCTCGCACAGACTAGAGCAATGTGTGATTAAGTGCCTTGCTCAAGGGCACAAACACGCTGCCACAGCTGAGGCTAGAACTAGCGACCTTGAGATCACTAGATGAATGCCTTAACCACTTGGCCACGTGCCCAACACAAATGTACTTGAATGGAAAAGCTTACAAAAAGAAGTCTATACAGTCCAATTCTTCACAGGAAAAGCCCTCCCTACCATTGAGCACATTTGCAAAGAGCACTGTTGCAGGAAAGCAGCATCTATCTTCGTGGACACCCACCATCCAGGCCAAGCTCCTTTCTTACTGCTGCCATCAGGAAAGATGTACAGGAGTCTTTGTAATGGCATTGGGTTTGCTGACCACGAAGTTCTGAACTCAAATGAAGATCTTAAGCACTATCCAAAATAGATGGCTCTGCACCCTTACTAAAGGAAGGTTATACAGTAGCCACCTATAACTTAAAGGTTATTTCACTTCCCTGTTTAATCTCCACGGCAAGTTTAGCTGCCAATAACCACTACAGGAGGAGAGGATCCCACCCCCTCCGTATCAATGAGGAGATACTTCCAGCTAGTGAAGTAGCTTAAACACAGTTCATTTATATTTAGTGATACACATTAAAATTTAGGGAAGATATTTCAAACACAATTAAAACTCAGAGGATTTCCTTCTTGTAAAAGATTTCCAAATTACAAATGATTTCCAAAACACAAAGGATTTTCAAAACGCAGGTACAATTCCTATAAGATAAAAAGGCATACCAATAAGTTGTAGATGAACGGGTCATCTGTCACAGAAATCTAAAATAGAGGAATGGATTCTAGTCATCCCGTCTTTCTGTCAATCTTTTTGCCATTCCTTGACCATTCCTAACAAGCCTGACTGCTCTCTTACATTGATACTGCCTTTTGCTACTTAGAGACTTCATAGGTATGTGATGATTTTTCAGTTACATTCATCAAACCAGGTGAATGCATTGTCCAATCAAGGTGAAATGGATCCCATTGTTTTCTCTCGATGAAATAATGGACCAATGAGGACTCTATTGTTTAGTTGGGACTTAGCAGGGGGTATTGGGTGGAGAATTAACTTACTCAAAAACAACTCTTGGACCCCTAGAGGACTCCGTTGGTATGTTAGGAAGCTGAGTTTGGCAAAAATGGCTCCCTGAGCCCTGGACAGTGAACATCCATCAACCTTAAGTCCCCCACTAATTGGTTCAGGAACAGTTATGAACCCTCAACCATCAAGCACCTAAACCAGAGTGGATAACTTCACTCACCCCAACACTGAATGGATTCCACAAGCTATGGACTCTATAACTCATGTTCTCAATATTTATTATTATTTTATTTGTTTTTTGTATTTGGTCAATTTGTTGTCTTGTGCACTTTGGTGGGTTTTCTATCTTTGTAGTATGAAGTCTTTTATCGATTTCATTGAGTTTCTTTGTATTTACTGTGAATGCCCAACTGAAAATGAATCTCATGGTAGCATACTTTGACCTTTGATATACTTAAAATTGTGGAAAAGATAGTGAAACTAGGCAAGATAATGGCACAGTAAGGTATGGTCATGAGAGATTGTTTAGCTTAACATGAATATTTTAGTTTACAAGCTATTTGGTTACAGGGTCTATACAGAAAAGCCAGCTATTCTTTGCAGCAACACTGGAATTAATGGAGGTGATGCAGTAAAGTCAAGGTTATATGATAATTAAAAAAACAAACAACTTAGTCTCTAATGCAGATTTTTATACTGCTAGCAGACATACAGAAGGCACATTCTTATTGGAATTAATTATCAATGTGAACAATTGTAATCAGCAGTAGTTTCATTATTGTCCACCTCAATGATCTTTAAATTGGTGGAATAATCTCGCAATGTTGAAGCTTTTGGACAATAATAGTGTAGTTTTTTTTTGTGAGGAGAGTCAGATTGATGATTTAAAATATTTTTGCGGAATGCACAGATGAAATATATTTGATTTTAACCATTCTTAACTTGATGTTATTTTTAGTCACAAAAATGCAGATTCAACTACAATAGTTTCTGTGGAGATTGCCAGCAGGCAACAAGCATAATGATGCTGATCATGATGGGGAAATTGCAAGATATTATTGCATCCTATTATTGATTTTAAAGAGATCACCACTTTACAAGTTAAAATGCATCTTAATTATAATACTTTAAAAATGTCCAGTCGAGCCTTTTACAGATATCCTGCCGTGCTTCTTGGAAGTCAGTTTGGAAATTTCATACTTCATTTTCAATGTTGTATGATTATTACTGCATTGAGATTATCATCTGTAATTCAATTGTGCTGTTTTCATTTGATGAGACTAAGCAGACAAAATGGATACATGGAAAAAAAAAGATACTGGCAAAAGAACTGATAAACTTCATGGTTTTCTCTGATTGTTTTGGATCCCCTCCTGTTTGTGGAATGGTAGCAAGGAATCAGCATTGCTTGGTTTTCAAGCTCCAATTGCCTTTTCTAACACATTTCATAACTTGACCATGTGTTTCATTATTTGTCCATTACCACCATCTCAAACTCTTCCGGACTCTAAGGTTCTAACTGAGAAATGAGTTTCAGTCATATCACAATAAAAATTGGAGCCTAGAAGATGGACAACATTGTTCATTTTATTTGAAATTTGAACTCAGAAATTGATTTTATTTGAAGTAGTCATTTGAGCGATCAGGTCCAAGTTGTAGCAATTATAAGGTCAGGCCAAGCCTTCCAGTCATAAGCACTTTTCATATTGTACCTTATGGAATCTAACCTTATAACTGCAGCTTTCCTGTCACATCTGCTTCTGCCTAAGACACCATATCCCTCAAGATATCTCTGATGAGTCCAGGTTTTTCAAAGCTGCCACCATCCTGCACGAAAGACCTTTGGCTTCATCCTCATGGAGGTCAAGGTCAAATCGTCTTTCAACTTTTTTATCACATGATCTTTCTTAGCAACTGTAACAGATCTCTGTGATGTCTTCTAATATGCTGCTTAGCTGCTTTACAATTCATCAGTGGGCTCACCCAGGCAATGTTCCTTCAAAACAAACTTTCATCCAAAGTTGTTCCTGAGAGCAGGCAGCCATAATGTGTTTTTTTTTATTTACATGGGAAAGGTTTCCATTCATTCAGAATCAGAATCAGAATGAGGTTTATTATCACCGGCATGTGATGTGAAGTTTGTTAACTTAGCAAATATTCAATATGAATATTGTTGTAGATCACCAAAAAAAAAAGATTTCTAGATAATTACCATGTTTCTAGGAAGCTCAGATGACTCCATTAACTTAAGGAAGATCACACTACTGAATATTTTCAGTGCCCAGAACTTTCTAGAGGGAAGGACCCTTGGGACAAGGGCTACACACCACTTTGTTAGCTCTGTGTACCAATGCACCCTCCAATAATAGGCTTTGAGTTCAGATACAATGAACACTGCCAACAGACTAGGTTTAAATCCAATTAGTCTCCCGCATCAGGCTGGAGAGGCCATGCAGGTATGGAAATCTAAGGGATTTGCTAACAGGGAGATGAGCAGCCTGCCAAGCCGCTGGTGTCCAGAGAACCAGCTAAATGACTCACTCCACACGTCAGTCACTAGCAACATCACACACCAATAATTAGGAGGGCAAACCCAAATGACACACAATGCTCCTTCCTATTCTGCTTTAAAGCTACACTGAAGACAAAACAGCAATTAATAATTTTCTGCTTCAATTCCTAATATAGCTATCTCGAGCATTTCTGAATTTTACAATTGGCAACTGACTTGAAGAACTCTTGGATCAATTCTGCTCTGCAGATCTAATCATTAACATATAACCATATAACAATTACAGCACGGAAACAGACCATCTCGGCCCTTCTAGTCCGTGCTGAACTCTTACTCTCACCTAGTCCCACCAACCTGCACTCAGCCCATAACCCTCTATTCCTTTCCTGTCCATATATCTATCCAATTTAACTTTAAACGACAACATCAAACCTGCCTCAACCACTTTTGCCGGAAGCTCGTTCCACGCAGCCACCACTCTCTGAGTAAAGAAGTTCCCCCTCATGTTACCCCTAAACTTTTGCCCTTTAACTCTAAACTCATGTCCTCTTGTTTGAATCTCCCCCATTCTCAATGGAGAAAGCCTATCCACGTCAACTCTATCAATCCCCCTCATAATTTTAAACACCCCTATCAAGTCCCCCCTTAACCTTCTATGCTCCAAAGAATAAAGATCTAACTTGTTCAACCTTTCTCTGTAACTTAGGAGATGAAACCCAGGCAATATTTTAGTAAACCTCCTCTGTACTCTCTCAATTTTATTGACGTCTTTCCTATAATTTGGTGACCAGAACTGTACACAATACTCCAAATTTGGCCTTACCAATGCCTTATACAATTTCAACATTACATGCCAACTCCTACACTCAATGCTCTGATTAATAAAGGCCAGCATACCAAAACCTTTCTTCACCACCCTATCCACATGAGATACCATCTTCAGGGAACTATGCACCATTATTCCTAGATCTCTCTGTTCTACAGCATTCTTCAATGCCCTACCATTTACCATGTATGTCCTATTTTGATTAGTCCTACCAAAATGTAGCACCTCACATTTTTCAGCATTAAACTCCATCTGCCATCTTTCAGCCCACTCTTCTAACTGGCCTAAATCTCTCTGCAAGCTTTGAAAACCTACTTCATTATCCACAACGCCACCTATCTTAGTATCATCTGTGTACTTACCAATCCAATTTACCATCCTATCATCCAGATCATTAATATATATGACAAACTTTGCTTAACACATCAAATTCTTTGGATTGTGGCTCACATCAATGGGTCCTGGTCAGCTTTGTAGCCACGCCAAGCTTTGGAGTAATCCATTGCCGAATTTTCCCAAGTACCTAGCACAGCAGTGTTGTTTGTAATGATGTTGTAATTACCATTTTTAGTCCTTTCCTGGAAACACTTACTAGGTGCTACAAGGTAGTTCCAATGTGATGACTGATATGAGTGTACAAGCCCACTGCCACATGGATATGAGATTTATAGTTCTCAAATAAATATCGTCCAGGTTGACGTGAGTTCTGAACACCTTACACTTCTAGAATATGCTGATACATTTCCTTCTTTACACAATTCCAAATAAGGGAGTGAGAATGCATTTTAAAGGCTGTAATAAAGCATGAATAGCATGAATATTTCCCGAACAGCCATTAGGATTGAAAGTCAAAATTGATTAGTAATTAAAGCTGGTGCTTAAAACAATGGGGAAATTTGTTTCTTGCTCAAAGACACCCATTTTTCAGTAAGATTATTCTAATGATTAAATCTACAAGTAGAAAAATTAGCCTCTTTATGACTACAGTCACTCTTTTTTGAAATAGTAATTTAATCTCCAAATCATTTCCTCAAATTAACTCCCACTAACTATTAGAATTGCATTCATCATATTTAGAATTTGTTTGGAGCACTTTATGTAGTGGAAAATGCAACCAAGTTCCTTATCAGGATTGAATCACACAGATTTTCATTCATTATTTGTTTTAACTGGCTTATTAATAATTTTTCTAATTTTTAAATGCATAAGAAGTCTTAATAGGTGTGAATGCTAATAGTGGAGCAAATAGAATCAGGGATGAGCAACCTAGCAAGAATGGCTCTGTGCAAAAGCCGGTTGGCAGAAGGTGATACAGGTAGTCATGCCATAGACAGGAAAGAATGGATGGCCTTCTTTAAGAACCATTCAAGTACTGTAACAGAGCCAAAAAACAAATAGAAGTTTCAAGTTTGGAGTTCTAGAAAAGATGATCTTGAAGATTGAAGGATACAAAGATTTGGTAATGAAGTGGAAAAATAAAGTTTGGGCTTTTTCAGCAGGAGGTGCTATGGCCAGAGTCAGGAATAGAAGAGCACCTGAAAAGGGAGAGATGATGGTATGAGGTTACTTGCAGAAGATTGTGTACATTTTTTGGCATTAAGGATACAGAAGGGAAGGGTTATGAACTGGTCCAAGGGATTAAGGTTGAATGAGCAAGAACTGGGTCCCATGAACTTTGGTCCCCAGAAATGTTTCTTTTGAGGTACTTCTATCCAAATTGAACAAGATCCCCATTTCGCGAGAACTGCTCCTAAGCTACCAGGAATCTGAAGACTTTGTTGCACATTTCTTTGCTACCTTTTACCTAAGCTCATTATTATTAACACTCAGCCTTGGGAGTTACTCAAGGATAATTAACTTTGAAGGCCTACACTTTACTTTCCATTTAAGACCCTGAAGCTTTGCCCAAAACATCTTTACAGTATGTTTTAAGTGAGTTTCACATTTATTCATTGATCCCTGAACCTCTGTATTCAGTTTCTACAGACAATTATCAAGCAGATGTCTTTCATGCATGTTTTTGGATCTGGACTTGACTGGCAGGGCCAGCATTTGTTCCCTAGAATTGACTGCTTGCTCAGAGAACATTTCAGAATAAACCACTTCGTTTGGTCAGACCAGGTATGGGCATTAGAGAGTAAGATGGTTTTCATATCAACCTGGTGGCTTTCTTGTCATTATTTATTACAATTGTCTAATTTCTTTATATTCCAAATTATTGACTGCATTTCAAGAACACTACGGCACTGATGGGATTTAATCCCATGTGTCCGAATTCTTAACCGAGGCTGCTAAATTACAACTCTGCTAACTTAATCACTGTGTTACAAGCACAAAGCATTTTCAGGCAATAGATCTTATCTGTGCTAATTTACTTAAACTGTATCTATGTGCAATATTTAAATTTTAATTACTTAAGTGATTGACACAAACTGATTTTCTAATATACATGTTGAGGTGGTGGTGGTGGGTGCAGGCAACTTGATGGAAATAATAGAATGCTTCCGTCAGGAAAATAAAGGCAGATAAGGCTGAAATTGGAGACACTAGGGGCAGATTTATTAACATAAAACATTGATGTATTATCAGCATCAAAATCAGGTTTATCATCATCGACGTATGTTGTGGAAATTTGTTGTTTTGTGGCGGGAGTACAGTACAAGACTTATATTACAATAAAAAATAAAATAAATGAAAAGTACTAAAGAGGAATAGTGAGGAGTGTCCATGAGTTCATGGGGTTGTTGCTCAGGGCCTCACAGGCAGGTTGAAGGTGGCTTCTATATGGAAGTTCACACAAGGGAAGCCACTTCAGCCAAGAGTGTGTTTAGCAAATATGGAACTGGTAACTGCAGGTGTAGGATCACCCTGTAGAAATTACAACCTGTTATCTGTGTGAATCAGCAAATGCTTCCTGATTGAGCAGTATGCCCAGACATTCACTAATATGATTCTAGAGAAAATTTATGGCACACTTATTTAGATATATATATATAGGAGACATTTAAAATAGATCCCTATTGTGGTTTAATAAAGTGAAATTGGTTTTCAATGAGTATGATCAGGCACCAACAATGCTGTGGCTCCTTTTTCCCTGCTGTCACAAACACCATAATTATGTTAAGGTGATTCAGGTATGATTTCTTGAAAACAGAATTTGATGAAACCAGAGATGAAATGATTGATACGTGGCTACTAGGTTAAAATCTTGACAATTGCCAAAACAAAAACAGAAAAATGATGTTGAAGACTGAAGTCAAGTAAGAATGCAAAAACAAAAGTTAAGAATTGGGCACAAGACCCTGAATGATTACCCCACTTTTCCAACTGATTCCGTAGCCATTCATTTGATCATTTATCAATCTGTGAGATGAATATATTTGACAGCTGAGTATCTACGTCCCATTGGAGTGGAGGATTCTTAAAAAACCCTAAACATTGGCTCACCCTACTGTGCCTTTCCTCAGGTAACTCTAATACTAGAAATCAATCTAATGATTTTTTATTGCACAAGGTCAAAGACACCTACATCTTCCTTAAGGTTTGGCAGCACAATTGAAAAAGAAAGACCCAAATATTTCTCTCTAATCGATTATAACTCAATTTTATAAAGGTATATTGGTTTCTTGTTTTATTCTGTTGTTTATAAAGGTATATAGTTAATATATAGTGATACTCTAATAATCCCCAATCCAACTGTTTGGAAATCCAAGGGTTCAGTGGGTGCTGATTCCCATGCTCCTCTAAAACACCCCAGTGACCCGGTTCCTGCATTCCTCTAATGCACAAGGGTCCTGGATGTCATTCTCCCTTAAACAGAGCAGGACCTATTTGCTGTCTTCCCATTAAGCTCAGAACACCATCGACACACGCCCTTGAAACTCACTGGATCCCTTTTAACAAATTGGGTTCCCTGGAAAATTTATTATATTACTTTGTCTGATAAATCTGTTGTAACTCTTAATGGAAATAACAGGCAGGATAGACAAAGGAGAGTCAGTAGATGTTATTTACTTGGATTTTAAGAGGGCCTTAACAAGGTACCACACGTGGGCTGCTAAACAAGGCAAGAGCCCATTGGTATTACAGAAAAGACACCTGCATGTTCAGAAGATTGGCTGACTGGCAAGAGGCAGAGTGGGAATAAAGTGAGTCTTTTCTGAGTTGGTGGGATGGAAATATGTCTTCACCAAAGAAGGTGTAAGGCACTCCTTCCCTCTGCCAGCCTGCAGGTCACCCTTGGACAAGATGTCGCACCTGCTTAGTCCCCTGTCACATGAAGCCATGGGAGCAGGTGGTGGATGGTCGTATGAGCACCTGGTGCAAATCACAAATCCCGGTTATGCGATCACTGACACCAGGCAGACAATCTCTGAAGAGTATTGATAATGGCTGGAGTCACTCATCTTGTAAAGACACTGCCCAGAAGAAAGTGATGGCAAACTACTTCTGCAGAACAATTTGCCAAGAACAGTCCTGGTCATGAGACCATGATCACCCACGTCATAATGATTGGGCTCATAATGAGGATGATGATGATGATTTTCTGATTAGCTGCCAGTGATTAGTGGTGTTCTGTAGGGGTTTGTTTTGGATCTGCTACTTTTCACTTTATAGGTTGACAGAATTGATAACTTTATGGCCAAGTTTGTGGATAATACAAAAATAGGTGGAAGGGCAGGTAGTATTGAGGAACCAGAAGGACTTGGACAGATCAGAAGAATGGGCAAAGAAGTACCAAATGGAATACAGTGTAGGGAAGTGTATGGTCATACACTTCTGAAAAAGGAAGAAAGGTGAAGACTATTACCCAGACAAGGAGAAATCTGAAACATCAGAGGTGCAGGGGGACTTGGGAGTTGCCCATGCAGGATTCCCTAAAAACTAATTTGCAGGTTGAATCTGTGGTGAGCAAGGCAAATGCCATGGTAGCATTCATTTCAAGTGGACCAAAATATAAAAGCAAAGATGTGATGCTGAGTCTGTATTAGGCACTCACTTGAAGTACTGTAAGCAGTTTTGGACCACTTATTTAAGGAAGGATGTGCTGACCTTGGAGTGGGTTCAGAGGGTGTTGACAAGAATGATTCTTGGAAAAAGAAATACCTGAAAACTTTAGAAAAGGGGACACCTCTTGACATATTCTCCCTAATGCAATTCTAAAATCTCCCTGTTACAGCAAAAGGAAAGCAGAAAAGACCCCACTCTGTCTCAGGTCTACATGGCCACCCAAAATGGCTGGAGTGTCCAGCAGAAATTCCAGATCTCCCATTTTACTAACACTGGATGAACTTGCCCTTGACTGGGTTTGCCTTATGTGGGGACTGAGAGTTGTACCATCCAAACTGAGAGCTAAAGTGTTGGAGGAGCTACATGCTTAGTCATTTAGGGGTGGTCATAATGAAAGCATTGGCTTGAAGCTTTGGAGGCCTGGGATAGATCAACAGATCGAGCAGCTTGCTATGCACTGTTCAAGATGCTAACATGTCCATAAGATGCCAAGAACAGCACCTCTCGTTCGCTGGAGATGCCCTGCATTGCCCTGGCAGAAGATTCATGTGGATTTTGCCAGACCATCCATGGGCACAACTTTGCTGGTAGTAGTGGATGCAGCTACAAAGTGGCCAGAAATGTTCCCAACAGACTCCACTATGGTGTTGCACCCTGTCAATGTGTTGAGAAGCCTCTTCTCAAGGACTGGTGTCCAGATCACTTAGTCAGTGACAATAGACCACAGATTGTTGCAAAACCATTTCAGTCATTCCTAAAAATGAATAGAATATGACATATTACATCTGCACCATACCTACCAGCTTCAGACGGCTTGGTGGAAAGGTTTGACGCAGAGTTCAAAGAACGCACTACAAGCAACATCGGCAAAACTCACTACACTAACACTGAACCGGGAACTCACCATTTCCTCCTTACGTATTACCATGCAGCACACTCCACAATCAACAGCTCACCAGCTACAGCTTGCCATTCCTCAGTCATCCCTTGCGCTCACGCTTGGATCTCCTCAAACCCAATCTCAGAAGGAGTGTGCAAGACAAACAGCTGAGAGACATTGAGGGCTCCTCAGACAAGGAGGTTCAATGTTTCAGTTCTGGACAAACAGTCCTGGCGAGGGACTACAGAGGTGATCAAAAGTGGGTTCATGGTAAGATTAAGGATGGAACTAGTCCACATCCCTACACAGTGCAAATCAAATCTGATATCATTTGGAGATGACACATCAGTCAGTTGAGCAGAGCATATAAGATGACTAGAGAGTAATACGTTACATATGCAAACCAAAATGCATTCTATATTGAGATGGAGTTTATAGCTAAACTGGGAGGAGTGTAATGTAATTAATATTTCAGTAATATTTGAGTAATAATGTAAATGTATTGTTTGATAAGAATTCTTTGTTGTTTCCATAATTCATTGTAAGAAGCATGTGGACAGTATACATCATTGTGGATTATATGTAAAAGTACGTGAATTGTGGATTATATGTAAACGTACATGAAAGTACATCATTACATTACCATGTCACATGTGTGCACTTCACTAAAGAAAAAGAAACTGAGCACATGCCTCCCTTTTTCCCATGTTTTCCTTTCGATTAGTTTCTGGAATTACAAACCATAACAAACTCAAAAACTTCTACAGTTTTGTACCGTGGAAAGCATTCTGATAGGCTGCATCAGTGTCAGGTAAGGAGGGGCTACTGCACCGGACTGAAAGGAGCTGCAGAAGGTTGTAAATCTAGTCAGCTCCATCTTGGGCACTAGCCTACAAAGTACCCAGGACATCTTTAGGGTGCGGTGTCTCAGGAAGGCAGCGTCCATTATTAAGGACCTCCAGTACCCAGGGCAATCCCTTTACTCACTGTTACTATTCGGTCGGAGGTACAGAAGTCTAAAGGCACACACTCAGTGATTCAAGAACAGCTTCTTCCCCTCTGCCATCAGATTTCTAAATAGACATTGAACCCTTGCACACTACCTCACTTTTTAAAAAGTATACAGTATTTCTGTTTTTGCATATTTTATAAAATCTACTCAATATACGTAATTGATTTACTTTATTTTTTATTAATATCATTACTTTTGTTTATTATCATTATTATTTTTTCTCTGCTAGATTATATATTGCATTGAACTGTTGCTGCTAAGTTAACAAATTTCACGTCACATGCCGGTGATAATAAACCTGATTCTGAAGAGTATTATTTTATTTGCATATTGAATTTCAGAGTGGTCTCCAGAAATCATTACAATCTGGTTCTCCACTTGTGCAGGTTAAGTTCCAGTCCAAGGGGTTGGGAAGATGGATCATCACCGAAGCTCTGAAAACAATAGCTGGAACCTGTGATGGAATGAGAAGCGTCTGACCTTCAGTTCTTCTTGCATTTTGCACTGCAATGTGCGCAGCACAGGCAGGAACATTGGGACCATAATATTTTGGTGTTACTCCTATAATAGTGGGGAAACTACAACTTCATTGATGAGTTATCTTAAACTCTATTATGAAAATCAGTTCCATGCTGAAAGAAAATGTTAGAGATTCATTTGAAATCGATTGCAACAGCTGAAATACATGGACTGAAAACACACTGAAGAGAAAATGTGAGACTTGGCAACACAACAGCAAATGAGATTTAACTGTACACTGTATGTTTTATCATGCAAATACAGTACATCAGGTGTAAATTTACATATTTATCACAAAATCAGTCGTGTATTTATTGAAAAGAAAAAAAGATTGCAATCTACAATGCACATTTATTTAAATATCTCCTCTGACCTGAACACACTGTGTCCATAATGTGTCTGTAAGTAGTAGTTGTCCTACAGTGCCCTGTGGAATCAGCTGGCATTTTGAATTGGACGTCATAGCCGATACAAGCTGTGCTTTTTCTTCCAGTCACACCATTGCACGTCAGACTGATTGTATGGAGACTACTCTGGCTCATGACAGAGGTCAGATATCTGAAAAGAAAAGTGCCAGAGATTGTCAATACAATGCTATATGTTTTTGGAAACTGGCAACAATTTTTGCACAGTTCCAACCCGGATGAACTGGAAGGTCAACAAATGAGTGGTGATGGAAACAAGTCCACGCCTAGACTACAATCCTTGACAGAACAGATTGTTAGCCTTCTGAAGCAGACCTGAGAAACGCCACTGATCAGCTGGATAAGATAAATCAATTCAAGATGAGCAGCGGTTATCATTCCACCAACTGCTAGAGTTTTTATTGCCAATGTGTATTTAAAGAATTGGAATTGGTTCGCAATGACTTGAGTGGAGCACCAACACAGAGGCTTTGTACAATAAGGGCCAGAGTCCCCTCTACTTCCTGAGGAGACTGAGGTTCTTTAGAATATGCAAGCCTCCCCTTCACATGTTCTAACAGTCTGTTGTTGCCAGTACAATCTTCCATGCAATGGTGTGCTGGGGCAACGGCATCAACATGGCTAATACCAACAGGCTCAATAAACTGACTAGAAAGGCGGATTCTAGGAGTCAAACTAGACACACTGGAGGCTGTGGTAGAACAAAGGACCCTACGGAAAATCCTGGCAATGCTGGACAATGCATGCCCTCACCCTTTGCGTGCCACCTTGACTACCAGAGGAGCACTTTTAGTAATAGACTAAGACAACAGCACTACCCCAAAGGGTGCCTTATGACTTCATTCCTACCCTCGGCCATTAGGCTCCATAATGAGTCAACCTATAGCCGGGGAAGTGATGACCCCCTCCTGTTAGACTGTTTGAGAGAACTTATTTCTTATTCTTTCCTACTTATCTTCTAATATTTGTGTATTTGTGTATCTGTGCACTTGTAATGCTACTGTGACACTGTAATTTCCTTTGGGATCTATAAACTATCTATCTATCTATCTAATCATGTATTCAGATTATGTGCTTTTGTTTTAACAATTTCTCTCACTCCAAATTTGACCTGCTTTGGGTCATTTTCTGTTTTATTCAATGCTATTTTATTGAGATAGTTGGTCAATTTCATGCCTTAGTATAATTTTTTTACACACACGTTCAGTTTTTTTCTACACACACCTTACTTCTTAATTAGTATAAACTTCAAAAGTAAGTCAGACCAGTTAATTTTAACCAAGGCCACTCAGTATAAAATGGATAGATTCAAACTGGGTGCCTACTTTGCACTTTGTCCTACACTGTTTTCAATTGGCTTTAATTATTTCAATAATTTTCAATTGAAAAATTGTTACCAAACCAATTGGATTCATGAAGTATTTATTAGCGTAAATAGAAACATAGAAACGGAAAACCTAGAGCACAATACAAACCCTTTGGCCCACAAAGCTGTGCCGAACATGTCCTTACCTTACAGCTACCTAGGCTTACCCATAGCCCTCTATTTTTCTAAGCTCCATGTATCCATCCAGGAGTCTCTTAAAAGACCCTATCGTTTCCGCCTCCACCACCACCACTGGCAACCTATTCCACACAATCACTACTCTCTGCGTGAAATAAACTTACCACTGACATCTCCTCTGTACCTGCTTCGAAGCACCTTAAAACTGTGCCCCCTCGTGCTAGCCATTTCAGCCCTGGGAAAAAGCCTCTGACTATCCACACGATCAATGTCTCTCATTATCTTGTACACTTCTATCAGGTCACCTCTCATCCTCCGTCACTCCAAGGAGAAAAGGCTGAGTTCACTCAACCTGTTCTCATAAGGCATGCTCCCCAATCCAGGCAACATCCTTGTAAATCTCCTCGGCACCCTTTCTATGGTTTCCATGTCCTTCTTGTAGTGAGGCCACCAGAAATGAGCACAGTATCCCAAGTGGGGTCTGACCAGGGTCCTATATAGCAGCAAGATTACCTCTCAGCTCTTAAACTCAGTCCCACGGCTGATGAAGGCCGATGCACCATATACCTTCTTAACCACAGAGTCAACCAGCTTTGAGTGTCCTGTGGACTCGGACCCCAAGATCCCTCTGATCCTCCACACTGCCAACAGTCTTACAATTAATGCTATATTCTGCCATCATATTTGACCTACCAGAATGAATCACCTCACACTTATCTGAGTTGAACTCCATTTGCCACTTCTCAGCCCAGTTTTTCATCCTGTCAATGTCCCGCTGTAACCTCTGACAGCCCCCCACACTATCCACAACACCCCCAACCTTTGTGTCATCAGCAAATTTACTAACCCATCCCTCCACTTCCTCATCCAGGTCATTTATAAAAATCACAAAGAGTAGGGGTCCCAGAACAGATCCCTGAGGCACACCACTGGTCACCAACCTCCATGCAGAAAATGACCCATCTACAACTACTCTTTGCCTTCTGTGGGCAAGCCAGGTCTGGATCCACAAAGCAAGGTCCCCTTGGATCCCATGCCTCCTTACTTTCTCAATAAGCCTTGTAGGGGTCCCTTATCAAATGCCTTGCTGAAATCCATATACACTACATCTACTGCTTTACCTTCATCAATGTGATAAGTCACATCCTCAAAAAATTCATTCAGGCTTGTAAGGCACGACCTGCCTTTCACAAAGCCATGCTGACTATTCTTAATCATATTATGCCTCTCCAAATGTTCATAAATCCTGCCTCTCAGAATCTTCTCCATCAACTTACCAACCACTGAAGTAAGACTCACTGGTCTATAATTTCCTGGGCTTTTTCTACTCCTTTGCTTGAATAAGGGAACAACATCCGCAATGCTCCAATCCTTTGGAACCTCTCCTGTCCTCATTGATGATGCAAAAATCATCACCAGAGGCTCAGCAATCTCCTCCCTTGCTTCCCACAGTAGCCTGGGGTACATCCTGTACAGTGCCGATGACTTATCCAACTTGATGCTTTACAAAAGCTCCAGCACATCCTCTTCCTTAATATCTACATGCTCAAGCTTTCCAGTCCGCTGCAAGTCATCCTTACAATCAAAAAGATCCTTTTCTGTAGTGAATATTGAAGCAAAGTATTCATTAAGTACCTCTGCTATCTCCTCTGGTTCCATACACACTTTTCCACTGTCACACTTGATTGGTCCTATTGTCTCACATCTTATCCTCTTGCTCTTCACATACTTGTAGAATGCCTTGGCATTTTCCTTAATCCTGTCCACCAAGGCCTTCTCATGGCCCCTTCTGGCTCTCCTAATTTCATTCTTAAGCTCCTTCCTGTTAGCCTTATAATCTTCTAGATCTCTATCATTACCTAGTTTTTTGAACCTTTTGTAAGCTTTTCTTTGCTTCTTGACTAGATTTACAACAGCCTTTGTACACCACGGTTCCTGTACCCTACCATCCTTTCCCTGTCTCATTGGAATGTATCTACGCAAAACCCCACGCAAATATCCCCTGAACATTTGCCACATTTCTTCTGTACGTTTCCCTGAGAACATCTGTTTCCAATTTATGCTTCCAAGGTCCTGCCTGATAGTCTCATATTTCCCCTTACTCCAATTAAACGTTTCCTTAACTTGTCTGTGTCTATCCCTCCCCAATGCTATGGTAAAGGAGATAGAACTGTGATCACTGTCTCCAAAATGCTCTCCCACTGAGAGACCTGACACCTGACCAGGTTCATTTCCCAATACCAGATCATGTACAGCCTCTCCTCTTGTAGGCTTATCTACATATTGTGTCAAGAAACCTTCCTTAACACACCTAACAAACTCCACCCCATCTAAAACCCTCACTCTAGGGAGATGCCAATCAATATTTGGGAAATTAAGATCTCCCACCACAACAACCCTGTTATTATTACACCTTTGCAGAATCTGTCTCCCTATCTGCTCTTGATGTCCCTGTTACTATTGGGTGATCTGTAAAAAACACCCAGTAGAGTTATTGACCCCTTCCTATTCCTAACTTCCACCCACAGAGACTCCGTAGACAACCCCTCCATGACTTCCTCATGCTCTGGTAGGTTCAAGAACCTGACTGGTGTGGGGAAGTAGTTGTTCATGGACATGGTGGTGTAGGGCTTCAGGCTTCTGTACTTACTGCCTGATGATAGCAGCAAGAAGATGGTGATAGATGTACCTTCTCCTGTAGTGCTGTAAGAGATGGAGAGGGTGCAGCCATGTGCTTTGGAATTGCTGTACCAGGCCATGATGCAACCCATAAGGATACTTTCAACAGTGCATCCGTAACAGTTAGAGTATTTGGTGACAAGCCAAATCGTCTTAAGCTTCTTAAGGAAAATGCTGGTGAACCTTATTCATGATTGCATATCTGTGATGGGCCCTGGACAGCTGTCCTTAGGAACTTAAAGGTGCTTGCTCTCTCCAACTCTGACCTACCAATGACCACTGCACAAGATGACTTCAGCTGCTTCTGAGGAGGAGATGTTGTCACCCATCCATATTTATTTATTGATTTATTTAGCTATACAGTGCAGAATAGGCCCTTTTGGCCCTTCGAGCCACATCGTCCAGCAACCCACAATTTAACCCTGGCCTAGTTACGGGAGAATTTGCAATGACCAGTTTACCTACTAACCAGTATGGCTTTGCATTGTGGGAGGAAACCAGAGTGCCCGGGGAAAATCCATGCTCTTCTCACTGGCCGACCTTCATGCGCTTGCGCAATTGTGCCCCGTTCAAACCGCTGAAGAAATAAATAGTTTTGTCTAAGCCAAGTATTATTGCCACTTTCACTAAATCTCAGAATTCATCTAATTCTTCCTTCTCATCACTCAACTCTCCCACTTTAGCTAACCTGCCAATAAAACGTTCTTCCATAGTTTTACTATCATATATCGTGATAATTCTCCTCTCATCTGGTCTTCAGCTTCCACACGCTCCATAGCTATGTTCAATTAAAGTTCTGAAACCTAACTCATTGCTCAACCTGAGCACCAATCATCACCACCCACACTACCCACCCCGACATCCACAGTTTCAGATTTACATAATCAAGCCAGCAGTTTTACTATTTTAATCCTTAATTTCAAATCCCAGAATGGTCTTGCCCTTCCTTATCACACTAATACATGGCCCAGCAACCTGACAGGTACCTGCATCCAGCATAATCCCAGTTTTAAATGATTATTTTATCAGTGCTAGAGTCTTCAGCCATCCAGGCTCTGGAACTCACCGACTCTTGTATTTTATCCGACTTCAAGAGATGTCCTAAAACTGATGCCATCAGTTGTTTGCCCAAATAACTCAGTGCCAAAGCTTATTTCGGAAACTTTGCTAAGTTAAAAGTACTATATAGACACAAGCTTTTCTGCTGTTATATCAAGTACCTGTGCAAAATGTTACAACTGTCAACATTAGCCAAAGTACTGCCCATACGACATATTTCAACCGATTTCAGACTGGATCTCTATGCACACATGCATCATAGAAAAGTACAGCACAAAAACAGGCTCTTCAGCCCATCTAGTCCATACCAATATATTTAAGGTGCCTACTGTTATCGATCTGCACCGGACCACAGCCCTCCATACCCTTACCACCTATGTACCTATCCAAACTTCTCTTAAAAGTTGAAATCAATTTTGCATGCACTACTTGAGTTGGCGACTCCTTCCACACCCTCACAACCCCCTGAGTGAAGAAGTTTCCCCTCATGTTCCCCTTGAACTTCTCACCTTTCAGCCTTAGAGCATGACCTCCAGTTGTGCATACAGTTGCCGCTAGTTTTAACCTTTCTTTGGTAAACAGTCTCAACAGGCCATGTCAGTTCTTTCCCATTCCACAGTTTTTGGAGAATGCAACTATTCAGAATCACTTTCCCTCAGTGTTCATCTCAGAGTCAGATATGAAAAGGTAGGTTTTATGGCCAAAATAATATTTCTCTTTCTATGAAAGATCTGTGATTTGATACTGTAATTAAATTACTGAACAGGATACCACTGTAAGTGAAATTTACTAATGGTCTAAGGCACTTGAAATTTCACACCCAAATATTTGACCATGAGACCATAAAATATGGGACAGAATTAGGCCATTCAGCTCATCGATCTGCTCCGCCATTCCATCAAGGCTGATTTATAATTCCTCTCAACCCCATTCTCTGCTTTCTCCCTGTAACCTTTGACTCCCTGACTAGTCTAGAACCTATTAACCTGTGCTTTAAATACACCCAATGACTAGGCCTCAACAGCTGCCTGTGGCAATGAATTCCACAGATTTCTACCCTCTGGCTAAAGAAATTCCTCCTCATCTCTATTCCAAAGGGCCATCCTTCTATTCTGTGGCTGTGCCCTCTGGTCCTAGAACCCCCACTATAGGAATCAGCCTCTCCACATTCATTCTCTCTAGGCTTTTCAGTACTTGATAGATTTCATTCTTCCCTCCCCCCCTCATTCTTCTAAACTCCAGCAGATACAGGGCCAGGATCATCAAATGCTCCTCACACATTCTCAAATTCATTCTTGTGAACCTCCTCTGGGCTCTTTACACTGCCTGCACATGTTTTCTTTTAGATAACAGGCCCAAAATTGCTCACAATACTCCTACTGCGGTCGGATCAATGCCTTATAAAGCCTCAGCATTGTAACCTTAGCAATACACACAAAATGACCCAGCAGGTCAGGCAGCATCCATGGAAATGAATAAGCTGTCGACATTTTGGGATGAGACACTTATTCAAGATTGGGGATGTGAGGGGGAGGGGTAGGACAGCTAGAAGATGATAAGTGAAGCCAGATTTTTGGGCAGGAAAGGTAAAGGGCAGGAGAGGAAGGGATCTGATTGGAGAGGAGAGTGGAACATAGGAGAAAAGGGAAGGAGGAGGGGACCATCCTTGATTTTATAACCTAGTTCTCTTGGAATGAATGCTAACATTGCATTTGACTTACTTACCACCAAGTCAATCTGCAAATTAATCTTTAGGGAATCCTGCATGATGACTCCCAAGTCCCTTTACACCTTTGATTTCTCAATTTTCTTCTTGTTTAGAAAATAGTTTACAACTTTATTCCTTCTACCATCATGAATAACCATACACTTCCCAACACTGTATTCCATCTGCCACATCTTTGCCCATTCTCCTAATCTAATTCCTCCTACAGGCTTTCCTCAACACTACCTGCCTCTCAACCTCTCTTCATATTGTTTGCAAATCTGGTCACAAAGCTGTCAAATTCCGTCATCAAGTAACGGACCCAAAACCAGAGCCTGCAAAACAACACTAGTCACTAGAAACCATCCAGAAAAGGCCCCCTTTATTCCCACTCTTTGCTTCCTGCCAGTCAGACGTTCTTCTATCCATACTAGTATCATTCCTGTAATACCATTGGCTCTTATCTTGTTTAGCAGCCTCATTTGTGGCAACTTGTCAAAGTCCTTCTGAAAATCCAAATGAACACTATCCACTAACTCTCCTTTGTCTATCCTGCCTGTTATTTCCTCAAATAACTCCAACAGGTTTGTCAGGCAAGACTTCCCTGTATAGAAACCATTTGAGTTTGGCTTAATTTATCATGTGCCTCCAAGTTCCCCAAAACCTCATCTATAACAATGGACTCCAATATCTTCACAACTACTGAAGTCAGGCTAACTGGGCCTCGTCTACTGTTGTGATGAGGCCACACTCAGGTTGGAGGAGCAACACTTTACGTTCCGCTTGGGTAGCCTCCAATCTGATGGCATAAACATTGATTTCTCGAACTTCCGGTAATGACCACCCCACCCACTTCACCATTTCCCATTCCCATTTCCCTCTCTCACCTTATCTCCTTACCTGCCCATCACTTCCTTCTGGTGTTCCATGGCCTTCTGTCCTCTCCTATCAGATTCCCCCTTCTCCAGTCCTGTTTCTCTTTCACCAATCAGCTTCCCATTTCTTTACTTCACCACTCCCACCCACACCCTCCGGTTTCACCTATCACTTTTTTTTCCATCCTCCCCTCCTGCCACTTTCTTACTCTGACTCCTCGTCTTTTTTTCTCCAGTCCCGATGAAGGGTCTCAGCCTGAAATGTTGACTGTACTCTTTTCCATAGATGCTGCCTGGCCTGCTGAGTTCCTCCAGAATTGTGTGTGTGTGTTGCCTGGATTTCCAGTATCTGCAGATTTTCTCTTGTTTGTGATCGGCCTATCATTTCCTATATTTCCTCCACCCACCCACCCCCCTTCTTAAAGAGTGGAGTGACATTTACAATTTTCCAGTGCTCTGGAATCATTCCAGAATCTAATGATTCTTTAAAGATGAATACGAACACCTCTACAATCTCTTCAGCTACCTCTTTCAGAACCCTGGAGTGTAATCCATCTGTTCCAGGTGACGCATCTACCTTCAGATCTTTCAGCTTCCCAAGCACCTTCTCCTCAGTCACTTGGGATGCAGTTGTGTGGATTTTCTACGAGGAGAATGATGTTTCAGATATCCATTCAAATGTTTTCTATAATTTTATCCTCCATATAAATGAGACAGCAATTTTATTTCATAGTAATGGAATGATTAAGCAACTGGCATTATAAGTGCTACAATCATTCAGGAAAGTCTTGTTCAAATTGTATCTCAAAGGCAGCTTATTGGACACCAGGATTTCCATGTTGATTGTGACTGTACTTGTTAAGTACACATAAAATCTGAGATGTTCTGTGAATTCATATCATGTTATTTTCCATCCAGACATGAACAGAGGAGAATTTATTGTTTTCTTACATTTATTCAATGTTTTTCAACAACAATAATGCTTCTAATTCTGTCAACAAATTGCCAGTGGTCTGAAAACTTGGTATTCTGGGGAAGAGCGATTGGCTCAGGGAGAGGTGTTTGACTTCTTCACACTGCTGACATGCAGATGTCCACAGATGAATCAAATTGGCAGTGTGGGAAAAAAGCTGGACAACATTTCCTATACAGAGAGCAATGGTAGTGATTGTGGTGATGGGACAGAAAGATGCAGGATGGGAGTAGATACCATTTCAAGATGATTTATTGTGAATGCCACTCTGAAGCTGCCCCATATGATATTCCCACAGTTTACTTAGAATTCTGCCTCTTGATTAAATTAATCTGGACTCCAATTTAAGATGGGTACTGTAAATTGGCCTCATTCACACAAGTTGCGCTGAGGCATATTTGATGAAACCTAAATTGCTCGCTGATTACAGCTAAAAAGCATAAATTGTTATACAACCTTCAGATTTGTGGCCAAGATCATGTAAAATACATTTAGTTATGAAGCTGAATGTCGACACCAGATGAGGATTAAAACAAGCACTTGAATTGCCAAGGATAGAAAGCCGAGGATCAAGTGTGGATAAGCAGATGTATGTACATTTCTGTGCTGTAAGACTATGATTTTGACTTTGATGATCTAAGACAAAACAACATACTAACATCACAATCCATCTCCACTCAGATCATTCATTACTTTAAGCATTCACTCTCTCCACCACTAGGGAACCAACTACAGTAAGTAACTCATCCAGACTTCAACAGTACCTCTGAATCCCATGACCTCATCTTATAACTAAGCATATTGAATTCAGCAATTTCTTGGAAAGACAAGGGCAGCAGAAAAGTGCAAATGATCATCTGCAGGTTCCCTTCAGAGTCAGAACCCACCATGCTCTGGAACTGTATCATTCTTCCTTCAGTGTTGCTAGTCAGGAAACACCTTACACAGCACGTCAATAGGAATATTGGCACCACTAGGTTGCAAATGTTGGACTGACCAGCAATCACTTTCATGTACAAAAGAACAACTTAAAAGCATAGGCTTGGAAAGTTAATCACTTAATTTTGTTTAAAACCCCACGTGGCATCTTGAAAGCCTTCCAAATGTCCAAAATACCCTTATCAATTCTACACATATTTACAAAAATAGGCTAAGATGGTAGATACTTTGAAACTTTGAATTTAGTTTGCCTAGTTCCAGTTTGAGTGTCTTTTCCTCTCAAGTTTTGAGCTTCATTGGAAGGCAACGACATTACACGTGGAGCTGGTGGGACGGAGAATTAAGGCAAAGCAATTGGAAGTTCAGAGTCACCCTTGTGGAATGAACAGATGCATTTTGCCAGATAGTTACCAATCTTTGTCTGGTTTGAAGGGAAGACATTGAAAGCACTGAATGCCATGCACTAGATGCAGTAAATTACAAGTGAATCATTGCTTCATGCTTGCAACCCCAGGCAGCAGAGAGGGAGAAGGTAAAAAAAAATCAGGCATATTATTTCCTTCGCTTGCACAGAATGGTGCTGTGAGAAGGGGAATAATGGAAAAGTGGTGGAGATGGAAGAATGGCCAAAAGCATCCTGAAGGGTATTGTTGTATCAGAATGGATGGTGGGGGGGGGGGTGAGGGGGGAATTTACGATATCTCACTTCTAACAAGTACTCTTACAGTTATCTACTAAGTTTATAATGTCATACTGCTCACTTCTATTACTAATGATAAGTACTACTGATGCTTATTTATGGTAATACACAAGCGGCTTGCAATGTTTTAAATGACAACTAATTAATGAATTGATGTTAAATAGCATCAAAAATTACATGTGTAAATCCAACTTTCACAACATTATAATCTGTGCCCATCAAATAATAATCCGTGCATTTTTTTGCAATAAAGTGAAATTAATTGATTTTGACCATAATTAGCTTTACACATTTTACATACAAAAGAAAACATTCTTAAACTGAAATCCAGGAATGATTCTAGCTTTCTCATGGATGTTTTGACTAGAAAGAACCAATATACCAAGTAAGCAATTTGAAGACAATGTACATAATGTTTGTAGATTTAATTCATTTGAGCAGAACTTGGATAGATGTCAGATGGGTTACTTGTCATCTAGAAGTGTACAATGGGATAAAAATACTTATTTGTTCTTGGTGAGGATTAATCTGGTTCCTTGATCTAGGAACCTGGAGCAGAGATTATGCTCATTCAATTTACAATTCCAAAAACATAGTACAATGCACACTTGAAAGCAGAAAGTTTGAAAATAATCAATAGTTCAGACAGCACCGTTTCAGATCAATTACTTTTCCAATGAATCAAATAGGTTTAGATCAAATTTAGAAAATGCATTATAATACCATCCAATTCTTCACTAACAGATATTTCTTTCTTCCTCCCCAGCCACCCCTCCACATCAGAAAGGATTTTCATCATTTAATACTCTCATGGCAACAGGAAAACAATAAATAAATAACTTCCCTATTCATTAACAGTCCTTGATCACATTAGTACCAAGTTCTGAACTTAAAATCGAACTGTCCTGAATGAAGGTTTATCTGTGAGGAAAAGTGAAATACAGTAAAACTCAGACAAACCAACATTTTCAGAATTTATGGTGCCAGGTGAACAGAACAGATTTTAATAGCTAAGCACATTGGAATTTAGATTACACTTTATATTTAATATATATTAATTAATACAGACAGCATAATAACATGTAATGCTTAACGGTGTAATGCTTAAAAAGCACGAGTTATCAGGGTTCAATTCCCACCACTAAGGTGCTTGTGCATTTTCCCTGTAAGCACATGAGCTTCCAGCTTCCCCCCCACATTCAAAAGACGGAGTGATAAGTTGGTACCATGCTATATTGGAACCGGAAGCATGCTGAAACTTGCTGGCTGCCCCCAACACTTATTTGGAGTACGTTGATTGTTGGTGCAAATGGACAATTTCACTGTTTGATTCGATATTTCGAAAGTGCATGTTACAAATAAAGCTAAATTAATCTAATTTTTAATTTGCCTTTAGATTTTACCAAGTATTATGATAAATTTCCAAGTGTTATGTTTAAAAGGGCAACTGCAGAAGGAACTCTGGCCTATCCAGTGTAAATTAGGCAGAAATGGAAAGAAAATGGATGAATGATATTAGAGTCAGAGAGTTATGGAGAAGTACAGCACAGAATTTTATGCAGAATTTACTAAGTATTGAACTAGAAACAGTTGTTCCCAAATAGAAATTGAAACAGAGATAAAATGGTTGAAGACATACCATAGTTTTTCAGTTTTCTTTTTGAAAACACTCACTGCACCCAAAAGGCAGATATACTCAATGTGAAATGTAGCAATAGTTCCTATTTATAGCAGAAACTCAGGCTTACATGACATCCTCTGATTTACTGCATTTTGATTTCTGAACTTTGTTCTTTTTCTCCAAGGGTCCTGCTGAAGGGTCTCTGCCTGAAACGTTGACTGTTCTCTTTTCCACAGATGGTGCCTGGCCTGCAGAGTCCTTCCAGCATTTTGTATGTGTTACTTGGATTTCCAGCATCTGCACATTTTCTCTTGTTCTTTCTCTCCAAGTCGCTTTTATTTCATTTTAGAACTTCTTATCTTAGTTTCCGACTAACGTTAATATCCAGTGCTAACAGCATAATTCTGTGGGAGTACATTCTTCATCATGGGGATAAAGTGCTAGCAATGATAAACAGGATGGACTTCTGTTGGCACGAAACCACTGTACCACAAACCATTCAGTTCCTTCAAGATCAATAGCAAAATAGCATCTCTAACAAATCTCATAATGACAACAAC
The DNA here is from genome assembly GCF_963921235.1 of Mobula hypostoma. Classification (NCBI taxonomy): domain Eukaryota; kingdom Metazoa; phylum Chordata; class Chondrichthyes; order Myliobatiformes; family Myliobatidae; genus Mobula; species Mobula hypostoma. The sequence goes on along the minus strand of NC_086103.1, from coordinate 116,560,025 downwards.
ACAAAATCATCCACCAAATATGTGCTAGCAATGATTTCCACCCCCCCATACAATTCACAAGTACACATAAATGTTTACTATTGTAAAAAGAATATAGATTTCCTATATTTTGATTTAAGGCAAAGAACACTGAAGCAAGGCTATTTGTTCCAGGGAAGAAAAGGTGAATGTCAGAGAGAGAAAAATGAAGCCTGGCCCTGGATCTAGATCAAAGAACCCAACAGCATCATCCTTACTGAAACTGATCTGATCACCACTGAAGTTTGGCTCACTTCCGGTAAGATGGCAGTACGCTCGCATGCAGCAGCTTCTATGAGGCCAACAGAAAGGTGTTATTGTCTTTTTAAAACATATTTTTTATGATCGCCAGACACTGCTGGACATTAAGAATTTAAAGTACTGCAGGTCTACCCCATCAGTAAGTTGTTTGTTGGTGGAGAAACTGAAGGAGTTGGACTTGGTGTGGACCATGCTGTTGTCTGCTACAGAGAGGCAACAGTGCGTGAAGATAATGTGCAGGCTTACAGTGAGTGATTACCTTAGTCATTTTTCTTGTGATCACGAGACACTGTTGAACTTCGGTAATGTGGAATGCTGCAAGTCACTGATTTACTGGTGAAACAGGCGGCGAGGGAGCTGTGTGGCCTTGGTCGTGGCAAGGACTAGGTCTCAAGCCACGGTATCACCTGTTTTCCACCATCCAGGAGAGTCAGTTCCTGAGGCAGTGTGGTACAGTATCCAGGATGGCATCAGGGCTGCCCTCTAGTGTTTGCTCGGCAGAAGACAAGCGGCATTGTTTTCAACTGCAGACTGCTGCAACATTTGTGGACTCAGGGTCTTGGACTATATGTTTTTATGTGTGACTGCATGCTTACTGCTACCTTAGATGTGCTTTGAGTTGTGTACAATTGTTGGTACTGTGTTTTGCACTGTGGCCCCGGAGTAACACCGCTTTGGTTGACTGTATTCGTGGGTATTCATATTTTGTTGAATGATAGTTAAGCGAGCTTCAGTGTAGAATGATTGGTGACCCAGCCTGACTGCAACAGGCATTGTTGTCTCAATAACATAGTAAACACCTATCCCAACAATACTATACCAGCAATCAGTTCCTTCATATAAACCTTTTCCAACTTGTTCCCCTGTAATGTAACCTTTCTCCTATATCTGTCATATTGCTTTGATTCTCCCTTCATGCAGCTACACTGCAAGTAATCTACTGTGGAAATTTAATCCAGCGATCATCGTGTCTTTGGAATGTAGGAAGAAACGGGAACAACATGGGACCATGGAATCCCTAGTTCTCATTTGATGCAATGCAAGTGAACTGCCTTCATTTCTGGAGTGTGAACAGTGTTGTTTGAATCTGGAGCAAGTCCTCACCAAAAATGGAACTGAGCACATTCAGGGCTTTCTCTTCCACATGGAACTTAGTGCAGCTCCTGAAGAAAGAATTTTTAACAGTTTAATACTTTCTTTCACCAACACAGAAATTCAGTGGATGAGACAACTAATATTTTCCCCTCCCCCACCCCAGGAAAAAAAACTGACTCCAGAAGAGTGCCAGTTCATATTTTAAAGTATAGATGATTCAAGCCTTCTTTTATACTGAACCACAAGTTGCCCCAAGTACCTGGAGTTGCAATATTAAACAAAAATATGAAGTGATGCTGTGCTTCAACATTCAATCTAACATTTAAGATTTATTGTTCCTTTTATCCAAAGATGGTGGACCTGCATTAGCAGGTGAGTAAGTAAGTCAGTTGTGGTTGGTCTCATTAAGGCAATATTGCATTTTGTTTTCCAAAGTTGTTCAATATTCCAGATCATCATGGAATTTAGAGACCCCCAGCTTTTTTTCTGTAATGCAGATCATCTTCTTAAATACGCTCTTTGGTCTTCTCCACCTTTAATATCAAGCGGACTATATCTGTTTTAGCTAAAAGTTGAGATATTTAATTAATGCTCCTAGTTTTCTATTAGTAGCTTTGGATATTATGATTCTTCATAGTGATCCAGGTGCATTTTATGTGGGAAAATTTTATCTCCAGAAATTGATTCCCTAACTTGTTTGCCCTTACATTTGAGGCAATCTGATCACCCACTTCCACTATTCAGTTGCCTTTTCCTGTCCCACTGGGCTGAAGTCTGAAGGTTCCTCTTTCTCTAGCCCCAAAGTATCCTTTTCAGATCTCTCCTGTTATTAATCAACTTTCTCTCCTTGGTTTAGAGAAACACTGCCACCTCCCATTGCTGACAAACATCTTTCCTTCAGCTGATATGGTCTCCTCACTCACCTTCAAATCTGCTGTTATCACCCTGTTTCTCAGAAAAAGGTGTATCCTCTCTTTCTTTGCATACAACTGCCCCGTTATCAATGTTCCTCTCCTCTCAAATCATTGAACATGATGCAAAGATAAATGATCGCCTTTGTTCAAAATCTGAAATTACAACAAAAATGTCAGAATTACTCAAATCAGGCTACATTAATAAGCAAGAGTACTAATGTTTCTGTTCAAATTGTTAAGTTTAAATCTCTCTTCCCATTTGAAGATTGACCTTCTGAGTATTTCCATTTTGTGGGGATCTCCCAGTTTCATGTCTTTCCTACTGCAAACTACTTGTATAATTTTGTCCAATTAAGTTTTCACCCTGCCACAATGAAAAATGCTCTTCAGTCATTAATGACATCATATCTGAGTACATCAGAGATGAAGTTTGTTTGTGATCGACCTGCTTGAAGATCATTACGCTTATCTACGTCATTCCTCTCCAACAACATCTAGTTTATTGCCTGGCACTGTTGGTTTAATTGAATTGAAATGACTTTATTTCCTACATCCTTCACATACATGAGGAGTAAAAATCTTTATGTTACGCCTCCATCTAAATATGCCATGTGCAATCATAGTAATTTATAATAAATAGAACAGTCAATGCAACATAGAGTACACTCAAATCAGTCTGATGGCCTGGTGGAAGAAGTTGTTCCGGAGCCTGCTGGTCCTGGCTTTTATGCTGTGGTACCATTTCCCGGATGGTAGCAGCTGGAATAGATTGTGTTTGGAATGACTTGGGTCCCCAAAGATCCTACAGGCCCTTTTTACACTTGTAAGTGTTCTGAATCATGGGAAGTTCACAACTACAGATGTGCTGGGCTGTCCGCACCACTCTCTGCAGAATCCTGCGATTGAGTGAGGTACAGTTCCCATACCAGGCAGTGATGCAGCCAGTCAGGATGCTCTCAATTGTGCCCCTGTAGAAAGTTTTTAGGATTTGGGGGTCCATAACAAACTTCCTCAACTGTCTGAGGTGAAAGAGGTGCTATTGTGCCTTTTTCACCACACAGCTGGTGTGTACAGATTACGTGAGGTCCTCAGTGAAGAGGATAGTGAGGAACTTGAAGCTGTTTACCCGCTGAACCCCAGATCCATTGATGTCAATAGGGGTTAGCCCGTCTCCATTCCTCCTGTAGTCCACAACCAGCTCCTTTGTTTTTGCGACATTGAGGGAGAGGTTGTTTTCTTGATACCACTGTGTCAGAGAGATGACTTCTTCCTTGTAGGCCACCTTGTTATTGTTTGAGATAAGGCCAATCAATGTAGCGTCGTCGGCAAATTTAATTAGCAGCTTGGAGCTGTGGGTGGCGACACAGTCATGGGTGTACAGGGAGTAAAGGAGGGGACTCAGTACGCAGCCCTGAGGGGCTCCTGTATTGAGAGTCAGAGGGTTGGAGGTGAGGGAGCCCACTTTTACAACCTGCTGGCGATCTGACAGGTAGTCCAGGATCCAGCTGCACAAGGCAGGGTCATAGCGATAGAATCACCAGTCATCAGCAATTCCAATACTACAGTGTCTCCACGTGCTGCTTTCTACTTCTCAATTACATGCTACTTCTTGGCGATAACCATCCACCAACGACACCAAATTCAGCTTGCACACTTAACTCAGTTCAACTTCACCACCACCTCTTAACTTCTCTGCTGTCCCAAAATCAGATTGTTTGACCAATATTCAGTTCTACTGAGGAAAAATTTAACCCAAACATTTGGAAGACAGAAGACAAGGTCTCAAACTTGTCCTTCTACTTTGCAATTATCTGTAGGTAAGTCAGATTAGTTGCAATCTTACATAGAAACATAGAAAACCTACAGCACAGTACAGGCCCGTCAGCTCACAAAGCTGTGCCAAACATGTCCTTACCTTAGAACTACCTAGGCTTTACCCGTAGCCCTCTATTTTTCTAAGCTCCACGTAGCCATTCAGGAGTCTCTTAAAAGACCTCATCATTTCACCTCCACCACCGTCGCCGGCAGCCAATTCCACGCACTCACCACTCTCTGCGTAAAAAATTTACCCCTGTCATCTCCTCTGTGACACACATATTCAGTTTTTTCTACACACACCTTACTTTTTAATTAGTATAAACCAGAAGTAAGTCAGACCAATTAATTTTAACCAAGGCCACTCAGTATAAAATGGATAGATTCAAACTGGGTGCCTACTTTGCACTTTGCCCTACATTGTTTTCAATTAGCTTTAATTATTTCAATTATTTTCAATTGAAAAACTATTACCAAACCAATTGGATTCATGAAGTATTTATTAGCGTAAATAGAAACATAGGAACAGAAAACCTAGAGCGCAACACAGGCCCTTTGGCCCACAAAGCTGTGCCAAACATGTCCTTACCTTAGAACTACCTAGGCTTTACCCATAGCCCTCTATTTTTCTAAGCTCCATGTATCCATCCAGGAGTCTCTTAAAAGACCCTATTGTATCTGCCTCCATCGCCGCCGCCGGCAGCCCATTCCACTCACTCACCACTCTCTGCTTAAAAAAAACTTACCCCTGATGCCTCCTCAGTACCTACTTCCAAGCACCTTAAAACTATGCCCTCTGGTGCTAGCCATTTCAGCCCTGGGGAAAAGCCTCTGACTATCCACACGATCAATGCCTCTCATTTTCTTGTACACCTCTATCAGGTCACCTCTCATCCTCTGTCGCTCCAAGGAGAAAAGGCTGAGTTCACTTCTCATAAGGCATGCTCCCCAGTCCAGGCAACATCCTTTTAAATCTCCTCTGCACCTTTTCTATGTCCTTCCTGTAGTTAGGCCACCAGAATTGAGCACAGTACTCCAAGTAGAGTCTGACCAGGGTCCTATAATGCTGCAACATTACCTCTTGGCTCTTAAACTCAATCCCACGATTGCTGAAGGCCAATGCACCGTATGCCTTCATCACCACCCATATAACCACAGAGTCAACCTGTGTAGCAGCTTTTTTGCGTCCTGTGGACTCGGACCCCAAGATCCTTCTGATCCTCCATACTGCTGAGAGTCTTGCCATTGATGCTATTGTACGGGGTCTTTCTTTTTGTAGAGTTAAAATGGTGACTTTGTTATGTTAATCTGGGGAATGCAGCTTTGTTGTGTTAAACGCTTAAGAGAGTTTGCGCTAGCAGTTTGTTTTACTTTAAATTGAGATAGCAGCCTTCTATTAGCCAATGGGTGGTTATGTATCGTTTTGTTTTCGGATACCATGCTGTATCATATGACTGTGGATTGAGTTTTGGCGGGGAGTCGGAGGAGAGACGAGGAGGATGGTGGAGAGACGGGGAGTCGGAGGAGAGACGGGGATTCGGAGGAGAGACGGGGAGGACGGCGGAGAGACGGGGAGTCGGAGGAAAGACGGGGAGGATGGTGGAGAGACAAGGAGGACGGGGGAGAGACGGGGAGACGGAGGAGAGATGGGGAGTTGGTGGAGAGGCGGGGAGTTGGAGGAGAGACGAGGAGGATGGTGGAGAGACGGGGAGGACGGAGGAGGGACGGGGAGTCGGAGGAGAGACGGGGTTTTTGACGGGGAGTCAGAGGAGAGACGGGGAGGACGGTGGACGTGTGGGGGTTTTTGGCGGGGAGTCGGAGGAGAGACGGGGAGACGGAGGCGAGACGGGGAGGACGGTGGAGAGACAGGGAGTCGGGGAGAGACAGGGAGGACGGCGGACTGGGTTTTTGACGGGGAGTCGGAGGAGAGACGGGGAGGACGGCGGACGTGCGGAAAGGCTCCGGTCGATCACTCCGGGTGGTCCCGAGCCGTGAGTCGACAGGATCCGGGTGGTCGTCAGGAATCGATTGAGCTCCAACGGTAGCACGCGAAGAACTTGGACTTGGATAAGTGTTGACGCCTTTTTTTTCATTACTTTCCTCTCTGTATCAAATTCCTATTAATGTCATAGAATTAGTAATATCTATAAAGTGTATTTGTTAAAATATACTGGGTGTGCTGGCTGCTGATTGATGTTTGGGATTGATTCGGGCTGCGACTGACCCTGAGGGGAGTGTTGCCGCAGGTGCTGGGCGGGATTTCCCCTAGACATACACGAGTCAATATAACGGAACGTTACACTATATTCTGCCATAATATTTGACCTAACAAAATGAACCATCTCACACTTATCTGGGTTGAACTCCATCTGCCACTTCTCAGCCAGTTTTGCATCCTATCAGTGTCTTGGTTTCACATTTGCTGGAAACCAGACTGCTATCATTCAGATTCTCTGTTTCACTCAACTCTGCCAGGGGAATTCTGTTACTAAAACTTTCCTCCATGACTATTAAATTGTTCTCCTGCCTACAACCATTGTTTTACTCTAAACTCTAGATCTTGCTGCCAACGTCCTATTTCCCATCACCCATATTGTTGCAAATTGAATTAGCTCCTGATTAAAATTTTCAACCTTGTTTTAAGACCCCTCCAACCATCTGTCCCTCACTCCTCTAAAATATCTTGCAGCAGCCAAGGTTCAAAGTTCATTTATTATCAAAGTTTGTGTACAGAATCGAACTCTGGGGTTCATCCTCCTGCAGGCGGAAACACCATGGAACCTGTTCAAGAAAACAGCAAACACCCAATACGTGAGAAAAGTACAAATTGTGCAAACTGCAAAAAGCAACGGCCAACACAGAATATCAAACATCATCCAGGAGTCCTGTGGAATTCCACTTAGCTCAGTTCAGCATCGTGCCGCTAGCCCACTGCAGACCACAAAACATTCTTCGCTGGAGTGCTCCAATCAAACCGCTCAAAACAGCAAAGAAAAGAGTAACCAGAATCCAGGAACAAATGCAACGTGACCTCTAAAGTCCTCCAAAATGAGTCCTCAGCCTCTCCGATCAATCCTTGCAACATGGATCACAAGACTCCTGCACTTTCCTCCGACAGCGGCTAGTGAGAGGGAGAGGAAAACCGGTCAAATACAGGCAAGCAGTGTCCAACCTCCACTCTCGCCATCACCGACTTCAACCTTGCTCGCCGCCTCAATCAGAGAGAAGCAATGGAGTCGATCGTGGGCTCGTGCCCCAACTGCAGGCTTCCAGGCCTCCCAGCTGCACAGTCTGATCCAAACCTCACTGGACTCTCTCAGAGACACCAAAGTGCCAGATTTCTCAATTGGTCCAAAAACACACCATCAAAGCATAAATTACAGGTATTTGTACTGTACAAATGCTGGCCTGGTGAAACTTTATTGATAGTATTAAGTTCTGGAATTTCCACCACCTGTGCATACTGTTCCTCTCTCTGGGTGCAATGTCTTCTTCCCAATTTCCCCCTATTCCTTCCACCAATAACTAAATCTATTCCGGTCAAGAACATAAGGAAGTAAGAGGACTATGCTTCCAAAGCCCTTAAGCTTGCCTCACCATTGAACATGATCATGGCTGACCTATACTGGTCTCAACTCCTCTTCTGTACCAGTTTCTCATAGCCCTCAGTCTTCTAAGTATGTAGTTCCATCTTAAATACATCTAATGATCTGTCTTCCACCACTCTCAGGAGCAGAGAATTCCAGAGACTCACTAGCCTTTGAAAAGAAGTTTCTACATATCACAGTTTTAAATGACTAGCCCCTTACTTGGTAGTTCTCCTTTGTTCATGAATTTTCTATGGATGAAAACAGCTCAATATCTACACTGTCAAGTCCTAATGGATTTGAATAAGGTCACCCTTGATTCTTCTAATATCTGAGGAACTGGGTTATTAATTTTCGTAGGAATACTTCCTTTAAGCAACTTTATTTACCCTCCTTTTTACATATGCCAGAGTATCTCTCCACTCTCTCCCATTGTCTCAATTAAAACAAACCTAAATCAAAATCCTTGCCAATTTCTGCACCTTCTCTAGAGTTTTGTTTGTTTTTTTGATTGTGTACAGCGAGAGCTCACGGAAACTGGCATCAAATTCCCTGTATGTGTCCACATACTTGGCGATAATAAAGGATTCTGATGTAGAAAAACACTGGACTATCACAATATGATTTAGATCCACTCAATGTTTGAGAAATTTATTTCAATGTAAGAGTCATCAATAAACCTTATGATCTCAGTTCGAGAGGAAAGTCCACTCAGTTGATCTAATAGGCATACAGTTCTGAAGCAAATCATGTGATCTCATCTCCCTTCTGTTGTTTTTAGCCTCCCAGCAACAGCAAAGGTAAAATTCTTCTTCATCAATTAAAAATGTCCTAATACACAAACAACTTCTCGTCACGTGACAAATCACAGGCAAATAAGCTTTAATTAAGCTTTTTGCTGCACTAACCTTTACAATACAAGTCTCTTTATCGTACAACTCAAAAGCTAATTATAAAGTTCTTGCCTCCTTCTGTATTACACTACTGTTGTTCTCTTGCTGGGTCCCATTTACAGCTTTGTGAAGTTCCAGCATAAATCTCTACACATATTTTCTGTGCCTCAGCCAATAAAAGGAAGTATCTTTCAGGTTTTCTTAACAATGCAGGGTACCTTCAGAGAAGTACAGGCATGAACGACAGGTTTCTTTGTTGCTTTGTATTTTCAAATATTGGAGCACATATGGTATATTCCTTTGCCTGAGTCACCTTCCCAAGTGCATTACTTTATTGTTCTCTGGATTGAATTTATTTGCTACTTTCCTGCCTACCCGGGTAATCCATGACATCTTCTTCACAGTCTATCATATGGTCAGGTTTAGGGCCATCTGCAAACGTCTTAACCACTAACAAGTAAGACAAAATGTAAGGCACCGTGTACACGGCCCTGTGGAACTTTGTTGTTAACAGACTGCCAGGCATTGAAACACCCATCAGCCAATGAACTTTGCTTTTTGCTATTGAACTAGTTTTGAATCCCGCTTTAGCTTGGATCCCATAGATGAAGTTGCACTTTGGATAAATTGATGTAAAATCTATACAATGTTAGGACAAATTTAAATATAAGTAGATCTTATGGATTTTTGTTCATGATAAATCTGACAGAAAATGCTTTGTTGGTTCATGTATATCTGTGGTAGTGCTTTATACTTATCTATCTATGACCTAGTGACTTTGGAGCAAGTGTCACCTATATAGCTAGCAGCCCGGCACAATCCCTGAAATCACTGCGGTCAACTTCATTCAACATCTTGTTTATTAAGGAGGATGCAAAGAGTTAAGGGCGCTCTACAGATCCAATCAATAAAACAGTTTTGGTGCTCTATTTACCTGAGTATATGTACTGTATATTCTATGACAATGCTGTTCTTGATATTTTACAACATCCACCACTCTGTCATAGGGTAATTTACTTCCTAGTAAAGTAACAGAATGCAGCAGAGACTAAAAATATTTTTCTAAAATAAGACAGAGAAAGTATTTCATTTATATAATAGTTATAACTTCTTGTGTACACATAAGAGCATAACACATAGGAGCAGAATTAGGCCATTCAGCCCATCGACTCTACTCTGCCATTCCATCATAGCCGATTTATTAATCCTCTCAAACCCATTCTCCTGCCTTGTCCCCATAACCTTTGGCACCGTTACTAATTAAGAACTTCCTAGCCTCTACTTTAAATATACCCAATGATTTTGTCTCCACAGTCATCTGTGGTAATGAATTCCACAGATTCACCACACTCTGGCTAAAGAAATTCCTCTTCGTCTCTGTACTAACGTGTTTTGATTCTGAAGCTGTGCCCTCTGGTCCTAGACTCACCCACTATAGAAAACATTCTCTCCACGTCCACTTCATATAGGCTTTTCAATATGCAATAGGCTTCAATGAGGTCCACTCTTATTCTAAACTCCAGTGAGTACAAGCTCAGAGCCATCAACCACTCCACCTGCTGTTCCTTGGGTC